>NW_027271782.1:0-1200000 GCF_040938485.1 Diadema antillarum | reverse complement strand
ATCACTTTATAGGATGCTTAATGACACATAAGCATTCTTCTGAAAATAAAAGAAGAATGTTACAGGAAATTTGTTCTGAATGTATGCAGTGGAGTAGAAGCAAGAAATTTTTGACAATTTAGCAGAATTCAACAAGTAACTAGTGAATATAAGCATAGCATTGAAAAAAGACCTTACTATGGAAGTTGCCGTGCTTACATTCGGCAAAATTTAATTCTTCAATGCAGGACAAATTAACATGATTCTTCTCATGATATCAAGATTGTCATGTTAAAGGACAAGTTCACCTTCTTAAACATAAGGATTGAGAGAATGCAACAATATTAGCAGAACACATCAGTGAAAGTTTGAGGAAAATTGGACAATCGATGCAAAAGTTATGAATTTTTGAAGTTTTTGTGTTGGAACTGCTGGATGAGGAGACTACTACAGCTTGTGAGTCTTTTTGCGTACAACAGTATAAAGAAAATGTAAAGAAAATTCAACATATTTTCACTTTTTTCGCATAATAAAAGAGCACTTGACTTGCCTCTTTCTAAAGGCAGGGGGAATAATATTACCCGTAACATATGTCGGTAATGAGTCAGGGGAATGTGTACTTTTTTTTCAAAAGATGAAATTTTGTGAAATTCTCTTTATATTTTCCTTATATTGTTGTACGCATGTGACATCGAAGTTATTCATACACTGCAGTAGTCTTCTCATCCAGCGGTTACTGCACAAAAATTTCAAAAATCCATAACTTTTGAACAGATTGTCCGATTTTCCTCAAACTTTCCATGATGTGTTCTACTAATATTACTATATTCTCTCAATCCTTATGTTTATGAAGGTGAACTTGTCCTTTAAGAAATTCCTGTCGTCCAAGGCCATTCATTTATGGCAGTTTCATAGTTTTGCCAGACAAATTCAAACCTCAATTTCATGCAACTTTCAGATGCCCTGAGCACTTAAAAGAAATTTATCGGAATTTTAACAAGGATTTTTGAATTCATTCTTTTTTTCAGGACTCACAAAGCCAAGAGCTTGCGCCAAGATTTGACTTGAGCTATTCTAGGGCCAATTTACCAACTGCCGACAGAATATGGTAGAAGTTAAGGAGGTCTTTCAGAGAGAGGTCCTAACCTCACAAAGTTCAGGATGGTATATAGCTTTTAAAGATACTCACATGTGTGTCAGTCACTTGCGCTCATACATCTTACGTGGAAGTCTTTAGTCAAACCGAGAAGGGATGCATAAAAAAAGAGGGGAAAAAAAAGAAAAGAGAAAGGAAGGGAAACCATATGATAAGCAGACTCTGCAGGATGTCTGTTTAAACTTAGTGGATTCCCGGTGCAGTGTGGGAATCGCATTTAATGCCATTTTTAATTGAGTTCACAGCGCACGGCGCTGATATTGCCATCACCACCAAGATACCATCGCCGAATTACTGCCACCGAGATCGCGTCGTATTAGAGTGAGCCCGATGAGGTGTGGAATTTTTTTTTTGCTCACCATCTTGATTCACATAGGGGGGCCCAAGCCTGGTGAAAGTTTCACCTTTGAAAACATTTGACTACAGAGTGAATTGTAGGTATACTAACAGTGCACTACAGATGTAATGAAGTCTTTGTAAAAAATAGCATCTCTTGAGGTTGTAATCGCAATTCTCTGTGGTGAGCAGGTTTTTTGTTTAATTGATTTTTTTATCTATTCTTTTTTATTTATTCACTTACTGTTTCTTCTGCTTGAGTGTGTTACATACTGAAAGAGCTGCATCACTTCAGTGACCCCTCGCATTTATCCCCAAGTTGAATTATCCTTCAGGTTTATGCCAGGTTTAAGTGTGTACGTGTGTGCCACACACAAACACACTGCTAAAACTTCTGACCATTCGAGCATTGAAAATTTAGGGTTTCTGGGACTAACACTGAACTAGGGCTTTCTGTAGCTCAGTCGATAGAGCACCGGGCTAGCAATCCGAAGGTCTCGGGTTCAAATCGCGATGGAATCTCATTGTCTTTGCTCAATTTCCCACTATTAATGTATTATATTCATTTCTGGTCAGTTTTCTTCTGTTTGAGTTTGTTACATACTCAAAAAGCTGTATCACTTTGGTGATCCCTCGCATTTATCCCCAAGTTGAATTCTCCTTCAGGTTTATGCCAGGTTTAAGTGTGTACGTGCGTGTCACACACAAACACACTGCTATAGCTTCTGACCGTTCGAGCATCGAGAATTTAGGGTTTCTGGGACTAACACTGAACTAGGGCTTTCTATAGCTCAGTCGGTAGAGCACCGGGCTAGCCAATCCGGAGGTCTTGGGTTCTAATCCCGATGGAATCCCATTTTCTTTGCTCAATTTTCCACTAATAATTTATTCACTTATTGCAAATGTTATCCAGAGCTTTGAGAACAGCAGAAAGCCTGTTGAACCTTGTCCTACGTAGCAATAACTGTTGAATGCAAATATGTTGATACTGGGAGAGGGGTTAAAAAATGATAAACCAGATACAGAAAGAATGACTTGCAAATTACATAGATCACCAGGATGAAATTTCCATAGAATTTTATAAGAATAGGTGTTGGAGACTACAATATGTTATCACATTGTAGATGCAGGTAGGTACTGCTAGAGAAATAGTTTTTGTGGCCCTTTCTCTGCAAGATTTAATCCGTTGAGGACGAGTTCCAAGAATATTCGGGCTGGTGCCTATGGGAAATGTGTGTTGTGGCAAAATCAGTCTGTCCTCAACGGGTTAATGGAAATGTTGTTTTGGATTGGTTTTGGTTTGAATTGTTGTCTTTTCATCAGTGGCATTAATAATGTATACCTCAAGATTTTATAAATCATCTCCATTGTCGTCGGCTGAGAATGAGCCTCGAACACTATGGCTTTAGTGGCAACTTAACGCCGTTATCATTCTCAGCTGTTAATATTACCTTGTGGGGATTGATGTACAGACCGATGCACTCTACTTGTGCTTGTTCATCATGTGGTTTATGCTCCTCATGGTACAACATGTACACACAGTGCATCCACACGATGCATTTTGGGACGGCAGTTAATGGCATTCCTTCTTATACCCGACTCGTTGGTAGCCATGTTCCAGTGATGAAAAGTGGACAAATTGACCATGGAAGCTTCGGCGTGGAATGTGATTTACATGTAAGCGCTGAGAGTGGTTACAGGAGATTACTTTTTCGTCCTGGCTTCCTCTCCATGATATTACCAGGCGGGCAGGGACGAACTGGGCGTATACTCTCTACTCGAGATCATAAGTAGGCCAATTTAAATGAGATGGTCGCAAACTCATCTCTGCGGAGGCATGACGGCAGCTCTCCACAAGATTTCATGTGATGGATTTCGATTGAGCGGTTTGCAGTTTTCTGGGATTAGGTTTGGGGAGAGAAAATAGAACATAGATCGGAGGACAGTAGAGAGGGGGTGCCTGGTTCCGCGTGTACTTCCAAGAAGCCTGCTGCCGCAGATTTGCGCAGCACTGTGCAATTTGTGTTTAGTTTATTCATGAAGTTGCCGCGTTGCTCTATCAAGTTAATTGGGCAGCAATTTCTGTAGGGGCAGCCAGGGTAGCTTGCGCCTAAAGAACATCTTTGCTCCGAATAAGTGTTAACTCCTTTTCCTCTTCTATCTCTAGTTCTATGCCCCCTCCCCCCTACAAGGGATGTCTACTTTATTGCCTTCCTGGGTTTCAAATCTGCCCCAAGATGCAGTTCATATCTTCCCACTTTCCATAAACAGCATCCGCAACAAACTAAATTTGTTGTGGGCCAATATGTAGCCACATACCGGCTCTACATCCAAGGCTCCAAAATCCTCCTGAGTGCTAAGAGTATTTGCCTCAGAATATCATATTTGCCGTTGCCCGCCAAGTAGCTGGTGCAAATCAGTAAATACCTGATAAAGGGGCGTATGTACACAAGTATCCTTCTTGCGTATTCTGCAGGTGTAGGACTGGACAGAGTTGACTTTCAAAGCAGCGAAAATTTCTTGTCTGTCGCCGTGATCCCGACATGTACTACTAGATGAGCTTGGTGTTATGGAGCATAAATTAAGGCACTGAAATTAGTCTCCCTACTCACTACATATATTGCAAACAACATTCCTTTTAACAGCTGTATGGCAAACTCATGACCCGCCAATCAAACATATCGCTTCCAGTTCACATGAAATGCATGCTGGAGTAATTGCCAGCACCGTGCGTATTACCATGTGTGAAGAGCGCACAGTTTATTGGCAGAAGCGAAGTAAGGTCCAGCTAAGCTTCGCATCCTGGAATGCATTTTAGAGGTCAAACGTTTTAGATCACAAATAATGTAGACCCAGGATGGAGCAGAACTCTTTTGGAAAACATCTTCAGACCATGCCTTGACAGCTGTGATATGACAAAAGTATTTGTGAGAAATGGTATTCACATTTCCTCTTTGATTTAACCAAACAAAAGAATCACTCAATGAACTTGAAATTGTTGTGCTTTACAAATTTTTTATACAGACAAGCTCTTTTGCCAATCTCAAAGGACTCGACAACAAGGACTTCAGTTTACTGTAAAACCAGAAATGTTTGTATGCATTTAAATTTAGCGAGAGCCAAGACTCGTGAAATTAAAATGCACACAAATTTTCTTGTGTACACTCTATACATTGAATGCTAGTGGCAATTGCCAAAATTTCATGCTGCAAAAAAGCCATCAGCTCCAATTCACAAAAATTTCATGCTGCGAAAATATCTTGCTTCACAGTAGATATTTGTCCATCCAGATGACACTGTTTAACCCAACTCACTTGATTTAACTCTTGTTTTTGAAAACTTCCTGTCATTGCGTGCAAGACTGTGCCGGTAGTTATTATTTACAGCTCAAGCCATTGTAGGCTTCCATTAATTATCTGCCAGCAGACAAGTTAATTAATGGCAATTCAGATCCTTTATCACAAGTAATAGAAGAAAATAAGACAAAAATGAAACTTTTTGTATGTAGAGTTTTTAGAAAGGTGTACTGCTACTCACTCAATAAGGTGTAAGTGTCGCATGTGTTTGAACAAATGAATCATGTATTTTAAAGGGAGTGAAGTGGTTCAAGGGTTAATACAAACCAGGCAAATAAAAAATAAACATGCAAATTTCCTTTTTGTCACACTTTCATACTTTCTTCATTTTCATACCTGACACCTGATCCATTGACACATATATGCATATAGTTTGATGTTTAAAGTTTTTGTTTTTTAAAGCGTGTTCAGAGTCCTGACCAGTAATTGCTCACTTCATTGTGAATCAAAAGTGAGAATAAAACAAGGGGCATTATAAAGATAAGTACAATGTATTGCTGTCAGCGTTTCAGAATGAAGAGTGCAATCACGCAAAAGTTCACTTCATCACTGTAGCTGTCGCTCTTAAAACACAGAGTGCTGTAGAGAAAGAGGGTGGACCGTCTCATTCTGTTGTTCAGTAATTTCATTCATTTCCGGGCGGGAGGGCCTGTATCTCGTTTCAAAAATATGAGACATTGCAAATTTTCTCCAATTTGAAAGTGAAAACACAAGTCGGATGCGCTTTCGTGGGCCCGGCTCTCGCCCGTAGACCGAGATGATCTTGTTCCTGTTTTTCTTCCCTTTCATCTTCTCCAAGCAAGCGTTGACAGGTTGATGAGTTAGATCAACTTCTGACGCCAGGACACAAGAACGTTACTTATGATCACATTCGCACTGTAGTAATCTCAGACCGGAGAACGAGGTAATAACAGTGCGACCGAGAGCACAGAATATGCCTGCCCTTTGGAACTTTGCGGACAAAATTAAAGCTATTTTTTGATATTTTTCCCCCATCTATGTCTTTGTTATTTTATCTTCTATATTTAAGATGATATTTAAATTCTGGAACTGTAGTTGGCTAGTACACGTAGAGTTCAGATTGTCCTGCACAGCAGATACATTGTGGGTTGAGGCATACCAGTGTACACACTACACCAGTGCATTTCTGGTAGCACAGTCCTATTTCCCAGTTCATTAGTCCTCTAGTCTTTTATACTTCTTTTTTTTTAATACAAATGGATCAAATTTCTCTTTTGAGCATACGGTGCATATTTTTATCATTTGTTTTGATGAAACGGTTCATCTCTGAATGTATTGTAGAAATATATGCAACACATCATAATAGGCACTTTAACAAGAAGGAAAGGCAGACTTCTTTGGCTTGTACCTGTAAATGTGTCGATTGCAATTCTAGGTTGAAGAGTAGCTGGCTTGCTATTAAGTAAATCACCATCATGTGCTCTTGTATGTGATTAGATGTATCCATATGGATATTGTTACTGTAGTGTATAGATTATGATACTTTCATTGGTGTGCTTAGATTAGAAAAAAAAAAGTATGTCCTATTTCATCCTCATTATGCTGATGGAAAACACTGATGTAAAATTGTGTCATTCGTCTGTTTAGTGCTTTAGTTAATTTTCAAGATATATTATGCAGAGAGGAGAATTGATAAGATTCCTTGCGCAGGGGCTTTTCTTATGGGAACACCCTCGTTCAGGATGTGCGGACGTACGAACATCACGCTACTTCCAGGATTGGCCTGCGTGTAAAATGGAAATGGATATACCGCTGGGGCTGCCCCCCATCAGCCTCGCGAAATTAGCTGCTGGTGTGGATTCCTCCCCACTCTGTATTACCAAGCTGCTGATCAAGGCTAAGGAAAGCTGGGAGCTTATTACTGTAATTAACAAGTTGAGTGATGCGATTTGTGATAACGTATGATGACAAAAACACATGCCACTTTGCATGTCCGGCGATCTCCCCTCGCGACTACTGCCTGAGCGTATGTGTGTGTGTCGGGGGTGGGGGGGGGGGGGTGGGGGGGGTAAATTTTGGTTGCTTGTGCGCATAAAGTTTGTAACACTGGTAGAAGTATTATTCACATTGGTGAACATGTGTTTGTTTCATTACAACTCTGGTGGTATAACATTATTAAAGGAGAATATAACCCAAGGGAGAAAACTAAATGAACTGAAAGTAGGAAAACAAATATGACCTATTCTTGAAATGATATGAAGTAAAATCAAGCAGATGGGAAGACAATTATGGCAGTTGTATGTAATTCGTGAACCTAACATGGCATGTGTATTGGCAACTGAGTGTAGCTGGTGTTGTGTGATAAGCAAAAACCGTACAACGTAAATGCAATGTTTCTCATGTTAGGTAATCTAGAAAGAAACATTCTGCAATGAATATTCCACTCAAGATAAATTCAGTATCTTGATTTTTACTCCTCGTCTTGGGAGAAGGAATGGCAATCTTTCATAAAAATTCCATTAATTTCATTTTTCTTGTTTGTTCATGATTTTGTATATGGTTCCTGATTTTACTTCAGATGCAGTAATAGTACATTTAAGGCAGATATTGCAAGTGAATGTTTTACGTTATCCAACATGAAATGTAATTTTGTAGCTTCCAAACATCATTTCCGTCTATGCTCACTGTGTGTGTGATATAACGACATTAATGTGTGAAGAAGCATGTTTGAGTAGATGTTGGGTGTGAGTGAAATGAGGATGACATTAAAAACTGAACATCGCTGCGCGAATTGCACCACATTTGGACCGCTACAGAAAAATTGTCTCGCATTTACGGGCACGTTGACGCGAGCTGGGGATACGAGCTGCTGGGGCCAGCTTGAGATAATTGCCCAGCATGATGTTATAATACGCTTGCAAGCTCATATTGCTCCATCAAAAATGCATCAGAAATGGCAGGCCATATGATACGAAATTGGCATGCTATGTTAACAAGTGCAGGATATTGCAGGGAGGTTTGATTTATCCTTGGTGCATATAATGTTCTAACTTCTTTTAAGGCTTTTTTTTTATTATAGAAGAAAAAAAGCAAAGATCATAATGCTGGTTTCCGTGGTAAATCTGGCAATTAAAGACCCATCTAGTAAAAAGTGTAGAGCATTTCTCTTCCACTTTCATTGAGTAAACTTCATCCAGTGATACTGTTTATTAGTGTATAGTTTATTTCTAATTGTTTTTTAGTATTGTATTTGTTGTCTGAACATTTGTCTGTCAAAATGAAATACAACTTTCATATGAGCTGTCTAATATCAATAGAATTTTACTGATTTGCAACTTTTGATTCACTAGTTGTATTGAAGATAACTTAGCTTTCAGGAATAAATTTTCTTTTGAAAAAAAATGTAGAAACAATGTATTCGGTATTGCCCAATAGTTATGAATTTAATTCTCTTATGGTCTTTTCTCACTCACAGTGGTTCATTTGATATGGCATTAGAACAGGCAAATAGAGTTACAATGTTTTTGAAATGATTGTCTAGAAGTGAAAGTGTCCGTCATCATAATCATAAAAAAATGAGGAGGTTGCCAGGGGAATGTTTGTGATTTTAGCTTTCTTCTTCTCTTCCAATAATTTCAAATAAAATGCCTTGTAGGACAACCCTGTGTGTATCTTAAGCAACCACAGACTACCACCAGCCTTTTGACATAGTGTTCTTTCCACAAGAGTTAACTCACTATTAACGTCTTGAAGAAATTTTGTTGCAGACACATTAGGGTGATTCACACGTATACAAATTAGCAGGTTGCAATTCTCGAGAAATGCATTGCGATCGCAAGCTCAAGATTTATGCATGTGTGGACCCCCCCCCCAAAAAAAAAAAACAAAAACAAAACAAAACAAAACAAAACAAAACAAAACACAAATTAGTGTGATCAGCAGCACAATGCTAACCCCCACCTGATTTTGTGCAATTTAAATTAAACATCTATATTATATAATATTGAAGGGCTGAAATCAAATGTTTTTTTTTTTCTCTTTATTTTTTTCTTGCATGTGCTACTTTTTGGGGAAAAAAGACTTGTGAAATTTCTGAAATTCATTGCTTCTTTTTCAGAGTTTTGGTAGCAGCTTTTAGTAACAGGCTTTTAAATACTCTACAATTGAAATAGATATTAGCATTGAAGGGCTGAAATTACTTTAAAATATTTTTGTTTTCTTGTGCTACTTTTGGAGAAAAAAAAATGAAGAATTTCTGAAATGAATTGCTTTTCTTTTCAGAATATAGATATTAGTAACTATCAGTGAGAGGTTTTGAAATATTCACCAACTGACCTAAACATTTGAATATAAACATTGAAGGTCTGAAGTTAAAGTGATTTTTTCCCCCTATGCTACTTTGTGAAACACTAGCGATGAATGGCAAAAATGATGATATAAAGATTTAGAACAAAACAGAACATGAAATGTCGTTCCTGAGACTTGATGGATTAAAGAAAAGTTATGAATTCCACAGATGCATTCTCCTTGCCCCGGAAGGTATTAGATTTTGTTTTTCTTTCTTTTTGGTTTTGCCCAAGGATGTAAGTTGTTGGTTAGAAGCCCTTATCACCAATATGTGTGTGTATTATTTTGGACTGAAAGAGTTGTTTTTTGTGCTAGAACAGTTCCGCAAAGGTTTGTAACACTCAAGAAAACAATATATGTATATATTTTTTTCCTCTCTCTGTCTCTCTCTGTTTGATAGATGGATTGTATGTCCAAATTTGATGTATCATTTGTATGCTTGCTGAGGGTAGCGTGTACCTGATAAAGAAGAGTGCTTTCTTCAAATATCGACTCACTACATGCTTAGATGGCAGAGAGGAGGTCGAGTCTGGAGTCCATTGTTTGATGACAATTGGGAGTGTCCATTCTGGTATACCTTGCAGGTTGGTGTTGTCTTTCGGAGGGTGGAATGACTTTGACCCTGTCCGGGGTTGAAAACGATAGTTCTCCATTGTGGTTGTTGTTATTGTTTCTCTCAGGGGCAAGTTTGCCTTTTGCCGCCCGTTGTGCTGTGACTCAGCGAATTGTAATGGAAGACGCCAGTTTGCCCCTGTAGGAGTAAACCCCAGTCACACTTAAAAACATGTACAACTGTTTGCATGCCAGTGCAGTTCAAGGGGTACCTAGAGTTACCTTGTAATGCCGGCTTCATGGCTTGGCACAAAGTTTGAGATTGGTGATTTTCAAAATACACGGGGTCCCCTGTTTCATTCTTCTTTTTTTTTTCTTTTGAGTATGTGTGCACTTGTGTGCCTGTTGGAGCGTGTGATTTGATATTGTAAAGAGCCAGAATTGTTCATCATACATGTTCTGGGTTTGAGACAGTACAGCAGGATTTCTGTTGATGTTGTTTTTGGTATGGTTGTGTTTGTTACTCTCGTTTGAAGACTTGAAGTTGCGAATCAAAGCAGCTCCTTTGCCCGTCGAATTCTGGCGCTGATGCCAAGTGACGGTGTAAACCAATAATGGGAATGGAACGCGGAGAACATTGAGCTCATTTAGTTACTGGGCGTGGGATGCAGCGTACTGCATGCAGATCTCGAGGCATCTTGGCAGATTGTTGTATTGTGCACAGTGTGTCGGGAGAGCACGCTGTGTGAGTCTGAGCATCTGACGGAGCGTATCCGCCCCCCTTTGCAGTCGACACATTTTCCACCACATACCGGGATGTGAGTATTTTCTGTGATTGAATGGCAACCCGAGGTTGGCTGCACATGTGGTATGGTGTCAGTGGGCCTCGCACATTCTTTGCCTGGGCGATATAATGCTCAGTGAAGACACCCTACAAGGCTACACCAAAAACAATGCAATATAATAGACACCTCCATTGTAGCAGAATCCGTACCTGTATTGTGTCCATACCCTCGTGTCAATATGCCTCGTCTGAAGTGGGACGCCAGTGCAATATGATTGATTTGTCTGTTTGCTGTGTAGAGTGTAATGAACTACATGCATCCGCAAGTAGGGCATTGTATTATCTTGATATTTGTAAATCATGGAGGTACACATTGCTTTCCACATAGACGTATTCAGTTCTAAATCACTGTAACTTATGTCGCCCATAGCGGGGGTGAGGCGGGGGGGGGGGGGGGGGGGGGGAGCTTCCAAAATAATGAAAGAGTTAGTGCATGAATTATAAACTGTAGCTATTGTTAGGCATACTCATGAAGCCATCCAGTTATGGCTGAAGTAGACATTAATGTAAAAAAAAACAAAAAACTGAACAGGTCTACACCGAACACGCTGAGATTTTCACGTACAGATATTTTTGAGAATGACAGTTGATTTTACAATTTTACAAGATGTTTGTTTTTTACTTTGTGGTCTTCTCATTATGATGATTGCTAAAAACCAAACATTACGCAAATGTTCAGAAGAAAGTATGGCTCTCAAACAAATAATATTATTAAAACATTGCTTCTGAAAACATCTCAGGAAAAAAAACAAGGACTACTATTCCAAGGATTTTAGCAGGATCCTGATAGCATGTCATCGGGGCTCTACTTCTCATAGTTGTCTGATATTGCAATGTTAGTGTGCTGACCTCAGTCAGTGCTTTCCTCAGGGCAAATTTTTGTTTTCATTTAAATTGTCAATATTTTTGCGCAGTGGTATGCTTGCAGTTGAGAACCTGTCTGAAAAATTCACAAAAGTAAGACCATCTTGGCATAAAATGTTGATGGATATTGTAAGGTGGTGGCCTTGTTATGTAACTTGGTATGGACACCATGTTTGGCATCATTATGGACATCATTATGCGGCTAAAAATATTTTTGTATGGACGAGGTAAATCTAGATCAACCTTATTTATATGTTCCGAAGATACGGCCAATTTCTGCAAGCACTTGAGTAAATTTGTGAGATGGTAGTGCATAAGAATAAATTGTCTACCATGTGCATCTTTTGACTGCATACAATTCATTACTCATTTTGTTTCCACATGTGGAATTATAGTGCTGTAAAAGTGGATATTTTCGCGTGGCTAATTTTTTGCGCTTGGCAGGGTAAGAAAAGTTTTGCGTGTTTTTAATTCCACGGAATCAAGACATCAACTGCAGGAACATAAGGCAAGCAAAAATATTTGTGTGCTTTTATTTTTGCGCCAGTTTCTCGTTGCGCGAAATGCACAAAAATTTCAACACCACAAATATTTCCACTTTTACAGTATATGTGTTCATTGCTTAGACTGTGGTTTGTAAGTATTGAACTGGTTGCTGGCAGAGGTTCATTGCTGAGTTTGTGAACTCTGTGTAATTGGCAACATATGTAATCAGTTCAGCTGATAGAAATGGCAAGAAATCTGACCATTTCATTTAAACATTATGACCAAGTACCTAGGTAGACAATCAAATGTTGTTTTTTGGCAATGGAAATTGACAGGAATACAGACTTTCCAACTGGTCTACTGTAAAACAATTTTTTTTTTCATCTCTACATCAAAATATTTTAACATAGAGAATGCCTGGTATGCTTTATTTCAATCTATGCAGTGAGAAGTATGATTTTTTTTTAATGTTCTAAGAGAAGGTTGATGTCAAGCATTAGTACCAGCAGCCAGAAAATGAGAAGTAAAAATTAAAAGCAAAATGACCTTAGCATATATGCATATTTTAAGTTCTAGTTAGATCAGATGAACGCCATGCGTTTCAAAGGTGGTACCATTAAATATTAATATGAGGGATGCTATAAAAAGCAAGATAGCATTGTCTGCTATGTACATACTTTCAGATCTGCTCATATAACTGATGTGAGGAGTGGGTAACACAGGATATGCATTGAGCCATTCAGCAAATCAAATGGCCTGAAATTTGATCTAATCGTGCAACCTGCTCAGGGGAACAATACAGGATACGGACCATTTCCTGGCTTCTAACTTGCTGAATAAGTCATTATTAAAGGGAAATTTTTGGTCAGTACGAATAGGCCTTTGTTGGTAGTATCAGTAGTAAACTGGAAATGTAACTTTGAAAGTATTTTAGTGCCTTTTATTTATAAAGAAATCTTTTCATTATCACCAGTCATAGATTTTCTTGTTCTCATTCTTCCAAATCAGCATCCAGTGCCATACACACGAGGGCATTAATGTTAGCGTAGTAACCAGCAAGTGCATGGTCACCAAGTTACCCAGTTTGATTTAAAATGGGCGTTCATTTGGATGCAGAATTTGGGATTGATAATCAAATTTTTCTATGTAGAACAGTTTAAAAGATAAATCCCAACATATAGTTTTTATCATGACAAGTTTTGCTAGCCATACACAGCAGAAATTTTCAAATTCTTTCATAACCATGTCTAAGTAGAGTATCCCGATTTATGTAGTTGCATACATGCATGCACAAAATTGCAGCCACATAAGCCACAATCACATTTTATATTGCATCTATTTGTAGATTAGTCCTGGTAATATTATTATCATGTCATGATTCACATCTGTCTGTCCTTACATTTCCAGTTTTCCAGTTTAGCAGGAATTTCACTTTATATTTCTGTGTGTGTTTTATTTGTTGTTTTTTCTTTTCTTTTTTTTTACTCTGTTAAAGTCAACTTAGATATCGTAGGATTTTATTTTTCCTTTGTTGAAGTAATACTTATCTAAACTGTAGTATTGGCTGCTTCAGGCAAAGAAGGACAGGAATATGAAATTCTGCTGGTATGGCCCTGATAACATGCATATTTTATGGTCAATCCGACTAACTAAAGCATAATTGATTTTTACATATTTATACCTGGAACAGAGAGATTTAAACAGCTGTAATCATGGACAATATGGGTCTATACATCCATCAACCCATATATACCTGGTACCTGCTGTTAAAGCAAATTCTTGTTGCAGAGAGTTCATTTGGTACCGTTTTTAAATGGTTCACATGTGAATCCGCAATTAAGGTAATCTGCTTCCTGACACTTTTCAACAGATCCAAAGGAAGTGGTTTTAGAGGAAGATCAGATCTCTTTAGGGCACAGCATTTAAACACGAAACAGAAATGTATTTATTTCTGTAACTGTACACCGTGTGTATGTAAAAGCTTTCACACGTCATGGAATTTCTGTGTTGGATGCTATTGGTATAAGATTGATTGATCGATTTAGATATATTTTCACTTTGTGTTCACAAAAACATAGAAAAAAAAACAAGCATAACTTTATTACAACAATCATTCCCTATACAACAATATTTTGTTTTTAATAATCTGATGATGTAGTAAGGTAATCAAAATGTATACTTTAACAACAATTACTTTAGCAGCAAATGGTAATATGAAATTGTGTTGAGAAAAAAAGTGAAGGCTATAAAATTGAAATAAAGATGTGCAAAAGTGTAAGGTATATGAAATGGACCCACATCTATAGAGTTATCTTTAATCAAAAGCCTTAGTGTATGGTTGTAGTAGAAATAGGATATATTTAGAATTCAACTGCACCAATTTATTAGGCAAAAGATTCTGCCTGCCTCCAAAGTTTTGCATTGTTCCGAATGTTGGGAATTAAAATTTAGTGAATCATATGAAGTCTGGAATATTAGGAATGATATGAGCTTTTCCGCGTGTGCGATGCTTGTCAGAAATGATGGAAGATTTTGCTGTTGATTAGCAATTATGGCAAGAAATGAAAATGTGAGAAATGAAGAGGAAAAGGCTGCTAAACAGTCACATGCTTTTTTTTTCTTTTCTTTTTTTGGTGCCATCTGCCAATATTTTGTTGTAATTACCAACATTTGGTCGTTGGAATAAAGAAGGTAAATACCACAGAATGTACTCCTCAGTTTGTTAGTATTTTTGCTCTGAATTGATTATTTCACTGTAAGAATATAAAGCATGTAGTGTAACGTGTGATGATATAAAACATGTAGTGTAACATATGATGATTTGTACACTTTTCTTCCCATTTTATCTTCAAATGTCAAGTACAATCAATGTATGATATTACTGTACTGATCACGTGAAGCAGTTTTATGTACGTACCAGCTGCATGTACCAGCACATATGTAGAATGAATGCGCACCTGTTATACAGACCAATAGATCCTTCGACTTGAACCTGAAAGATGTGTGTATAAGTGTGAGTGTGTGTGATTGATACTGTTTGTGTGCTTGTTTGCTGTGTAACATAATACTCTGTGCTCAGAACATGCATTTTGTTAATGCTTTGTATGTGTACTGCATGGCATATGAAGAATGCACCATGTGTGTGCTCATGTGTGTGTGTATTTGTGTGTGTGTGTATGTGTGTGTGTATTTGTGTGTGTGTGTGTGTGTGTGTGTGTGTTTTGGTATGTCTGTGTGTACACTGATGATTTGGCTGTAAAGATGTATGATGAGTTTTGCTATGTCAGAAGACAAGTTGTCAAAATTGGGATTCTCCGAAGTGCAATGACTAAAAGACTCATGACTTTGTAGTAAAGGCGTTAGTCATACCTGTTGTCCAGTACAAGGAAAGCCCAGGTGATTCATATTGTAGCAGTTGCAGTGTCATTGTGTACATACGGTATACAAACTGTACTTTATATCAGTGTCATTTTTACAACCCCCTGTTTATGTCACAGTTCAATGTGGTTACTGTGTAACTGTGATTGTGTGCTTGTCCCTGCATTGTTTACTCTTGGCAGGGGTAACTCCCATGTCATTCCATGCCAATGACGAATACCATGGGTCTTAGCCTGTGCTGTAGCAGTATGATAGAGGGTATATTGTTCTAGTGGGCTGAAGCAGTAAAGGCTAAATCACTGTTATATTCCACAGATTTATAGCTCTCAAGGGGAATCAGTGTTTGTATTATACGCCATGTGCATTTTGTACCCTGAATGCCTCTTCTAGCATCATATCACACACGTGGAGTTGTTGTGGCGAGTTGTGATTTCGGCACTCTTCTTTTCTGGATTTATCTATAACAGAGTTGAATGTTGATGTTGAATTAAGAATTAAGAGGTTAGTTTCACTGGAAAAGAACACAGGACACCAAAGGATATGGTGATGTACATTATAAGTAGTTTTAATGATTGCATTCACATTTGTACCACAGTATTACATACCATGCATGGTAATTTGTTTGCACCATTCTTCTTGGGAAATACCATGGTATTTCATAGATAGAGATAATTCACTTGATGTTCCCATTCACAAAATGCAATGGTATTTCTGGCCCAAAAGTAGGCCTACACCTCAATCCCCTAGGTACTGTACTAACTAAAGCACTGCACATGCATAAATTGCCTATATGCCACATGTATGGTAATAAGGGACTTGGTTTCCTTGTTGCTCTGGGAGCGTGATTAGATTTTGATTCTGGTTGACCCTTCTTGCATTTGTTCCTCCGCCATACAGTTCAGCACTTCAAATGTAAATAAAATTTACCGATACATACAATGCACTGCAGTAACGTATACATAAAGTACATGTATATGAATGTGCAGTACACCTTCACATCATGCAATCACATATAGCGTGGGGAGAAGGCAGGAAGTGTGTTGGGTCATGAAAGGAATACCCCACTGTACAATAGGTGGTATTCTGTTACATGATTCACACTCAAATTTCATGTGTACTTTATACGCCAAATGCTTCGTGAGGTTTATGTATTTGCGAATTTTGCAAGTCAGGTGCTATTCACGAATTTAATACTACACGATCGCAACTTTAACCAGTGGCGGATGGGGGGGGGGGGGGGGGGGGGCACTATGCACGCACCCCTTCTTTATTTTTTGTTAAAACAAAAGAAAGAAAAAAAATGGGAGGCCTTTAATTTTGTAAAGGCGCCTCCCCTTTATGCACCTTGTGTCAATATATCTGTTCTCCAGAACATTCTGCATGCATGTGTTCATGTGTTGAATGTGAGTATAGGCAGAAGTAGACATGAAGTTTGACTGTTTGTCCCTTTTGCATCCCTGACAATTAGATTCACTTCATAGGCTGTTATATTGTAGAGGTGGGTAATTCAGACATTTCCTCAGAATGAAAAAAAAAATATGGAAACTTCTTTATGATTTAGGGCAAACAGTGGTAATAGATTTCCAGTGAATTCATTCGGACCCTGAAAAATTCCAGTCACTATTCTTGGTACAAAAGGGGAGCGTCTTCTCGAGTGACATGGGTTTAGTTCTTTAGTTCTAGTTTAGTTCCCCCAAAAAATCTTCTTCTTTTTTTCATGAAAAGTACACATTCCCACTATGATGCTTTAAGAATAATATGATTCTGCCTGTTTTCTGAAAGAGGTAAGTCAAGTGCTTTTTCACTATGCTAGAAAAATGAGCATGTGTATAATTCTCTTTATATTTTCTTTATATTGTTGTCTATAGATGCTTGACATCACAAAATGTTGTGGTCTTCTTATCCAGCAATGACAGCACCGAAACTTGAGAAATTTACAACTTTTGAATAGAATGTCCAATTTTCCTCAAACCTCACTGATGTGTTCTACTAATATTGCTGCATTCACTCAATCTACATTTTTGGGGTTTCATTTGCCTAAAGAGAAGCTAAAGCAACACACTCTGCTTGGGTCAAGACACGGCTAAAGTTTTCCCTGCTACATGATTTGAGTTATTTTTGGACTCTCCTCAGTTTGTCAGCATTGGTGAAACATATACACCTGTATATTGACAACTGTGACAATCCCTTGTGCAATAAGAGAAGAGTGGTTGACTTTACCCGTCTTTATCTGACCCCGAGATGTATTTCAGGACAATGACACGTGAATGATAGCATTCAATAAAGTTGATACTGTCTTGTGAAGTAATTTTGCTCCTAGCATTCCTTTTTTTATTCCTCCAGTCCTGAAGGTAAAGTTGTCTATCACTTCAGCCTGAGATAATCCAATCCACGCCTCATGCAGTATATATATGAATAGTTGAATCTCAATATCATATCTGTGATCTGATCAAGAGGTGTAGTTTTGCTGCTAAAGAACAATTTAGCAAACAGATGAGAAAATTCAAATTGGGCTGGGAAAATTCCAGTGCGCTCATTATTTTGTCAAACAAACAATGGAGGACTTTAAGTTTTGTTTTTTCCCCGTCTTGAGTATCAGTAGATCACATCATTATGGTTTCCGCTCGACACTTGAAATTTCATAACATGTTTTTCATTACTGTGATGTCATTAGTGATTTTGCATGTTTGGTACATGAAACAACTGTCAGATCTGCTAATAACAAATATCTTTTTATGAAGATCCCTAAAATAGAATGTGGTTTTTATTCATCTGTCAAGCAGGAGGTAATCCTATTCCTTGGCTTGTCGTGTACATGTACATGTGAGCACAATTCAAGTGAGTTGCTCCTGTGGATAGGTCAATTGCAATATAAAGAGATGTTATAGTCTTGTGACTACGAGCAACTATTTTTAGCGGCCCTTGGATGAAACGCTGACATTTAAAAGTGGTCATGACTTGTCATATCGATTGTCCAACATAAATCTGATATTTTGGCCAATCTACCGTGCGTGTATGACTGCTCTCACTCCAAGCAGTTGTGCCCATGGATGAGATGAATTCTTAGAAAACCAATATTTGTTCTTGTATGAGTTGTGACGGGGGTTCCTTTAGCCGATGTAGCTGGTGCCGTGACAAGACCGTCTTTTATGCACTCTGTTGTCTTCTACCTCCCATTTTTGATATATCTTGTTGGGCTTGAGAGAAGCATTTCCATTTATAACAGGGTTGTATTTATGTTTTCTTTTGTGTGTGTGACTGTTTGTCTGTCTGTTTGTTTTTGAAAGACATTGTGGGATGATGGTGAGGTTTTATATGAGTGTAAGAAATGACAGAGGTTGCAATTGATTGACAAATACGTCAATGTAGGGCAATTTGTCAATTATTTGCAATAAAAACATCTTGATGGAAGAATTTCATGAATCTGAATGACAGAGGTTGTTAAAATGAGGTATGTTATATACAAATGTAAAGACTCCAAAAGTTCATGTTGTCTTTTATCTCATTTTAATGGTGTATTGATTATTGATGTGTAATCTCTTTGCACTTCATCACATATCTGAGATAACTTCACAAGTCACAGTAACCTTCAACTTTCATGTGATTACTTTCCATGCCGTGCATCGTCTTTTTTGATAGAATGTTGCTAAGTTTGAACAGAATCTGGGACTCGAAATTCACTGAGGGTGGAAGAATCATAGGATTGAACTCTGGTGATGAAGGTCAATGTGTTTTCAAGAATTCTAATCAAATATCCATCTGCCATTTCATGCACAACTGGATGACATGTTCCAATCTCATTCTCTTCCCACAGACCGAACTCCATTCCTGTGCCACGCACACACACACGCATTCCAGCCAACTTTTGCATTCCTCGCCGCAAGCGCCACAATCTTTGGAGGACTTGACCGGAGACTAGTCGTTCGCACACATGCCCGGTGAAAGCGAAATGGCAGCTGAAGAAGATGGCCTCATCCCCATCAAGGCTGCCTACAATGGGTAAGAAGCAGAAAGACGTTACAGGCTTGCATATAAGTTAACCCATCAAGCCTCAAGGAGTGGGGGGGGGGTGGAATTTTGCTGCTGAAATTAGAGATCTTCAGTTCATTAGTTGGCACATGTGAATTTCACAGCACATCGTTTATTACAGAAATAATAGATGGAATTTGGTAAATTAGTTGATTCGTCTCTTTTTTTTTTGAATGCCAGTTTGAGAGAGAAACAGGAATTTTTAGTCAATTGTATTACCAATTAAAGACTCAGTTTAATATAGCTTTAGCAATATGGAGGTATTTGAAAGTTCTGCAGCCAAAACAAATGATTACATCTGAACAGCAAAGAACTCATGAAAGGTAATATCTTAATCTACCCAATGAAACACTAACAATGAATAGTAGAACTTATAATAGAAAGCTGCAGCACCAAACACAAGATGCGACTTCTGGGACTTGAGGGTTTCTCTAGTTTAATCTGAAGTTTTCAACCGGAGGCATTTGGTGCAGAAGATGCTCCCCCCCCCCCCCCCAATATGCAGGCCATTTTACTTTCCACTTCCCACAAACTTGTGAATTCATTTATTCAGTGTATTACTTTCCCATTATCTTGTCATCAAGGCTTGAATACACGGGTGAATTCCCTTGACCCTGGTGATGGGGGTTGTCCAGTACTTGTCCAGTACGTGTCCATTACTGTGTTTACAGATGAGGTGTCAAGTTCTTAAAATCCCATCAAGGAATATGGAGTCCAAACCTTGACATTCCTGGGCTGTATTTCTGCTTCACTAAAGAATCTCACAGGAGTCTCCCTGTCTCCTTGAGGTGAATATATAATTCGAAGCAAATTATAAATGATGCACGCTGTGATAAATGATCCTTTGACGCTTTAATGATCATTTTTAAGCTATTATAGACCAATTCCCATGGTAAAGGCTTTTATACGGAGAGGAATGCAAATACTTCTTCTGTGCAGTCCCAAGCTGTTACTTGCTTCATGACTTGGCAGAAGTTAGGGACATTATGATTATAGAATCATTGGTCCTACACCTACCTACAGACTTGAGCAGTTGGGTGGGGGGGGGGGGGACGGTTAGGAGATGATGAAGTAACCTTGTCATCCAAGGTTAAAAAGTTTTACAGCTTGAGCTACTGAATTGGCATCTGATGAAAAGATCTTGCTGGAAACCGTTGATTTTTGCGTCCACATGGTGCTTAACTACGAGTGGGGACCCCCGCGGCTTGTGGTTAGAGCGCTAACCCTGAGATATCTCGTGGCTCTTAACATCGAGCTAACCTCGAGGTTAGCTAACTACGAGTGCGTCTACACGGTCCGGTCCGTAACTACGAGCTTAACCTCGAGGTTAAGGCTTGTCGTCTGAACGTAACTTATATCACTCTTTTTAAACCTGATCTGATTCTCACATGAGAAAATGAAGGCAAAAAAAAAAAAGAGAAAAAAAAATGATCATCCTTTGATTAGTCATCCTTTCTCCCATTTCCCTATCTGTCCTCCGCATCTCATCACCCATGGTGAATGTCCTTTTGGGAGTCTTAATGGAACTGCTTGATGCGAGTTCAAAGGGATTATTAAACTCTTAATTGGAAATCACATTCCCGACAGAGGGGACTGCAGTTTGATTGAAAGCACTTGAGAAAAAAAAGAAGAAGAAAAAATGTCATGGGAATGGTTTATAAATCACAGTCTTGATGCACAGTTTATTATCTGAAATGGCATCCCCTTACCATCTCTGTCAAGTGATTTTCTTATCGTGACGTTGATGCTTCTTTTGTTTACGTAGATTTCAAAATCATATATTATCTCGTTTTCTCCCCCTCCCTTAATCTGACCAGATTGGTGCTTGCAAATTTCGGTATCACAAATGCGCTGAAAACTTCTGTGCATGCTGAAAAGCCCTGTCACAGATGCGCTGTAGGATTCCACGGTGCTATTGTAGCTTCAGTTTTCTTGCGTGCGTTGCAGTTCCCATACGATTCAATGGAGTTATTTGTCTGCTTTTCTGTTGTTGCCCCTTTTTCTTGGCTATAACTCAGCTTAAAAGAGTTGAAAGTTTCTAAATTTTACTGATTTGCGGTCACTAGAGTCATGGTTCACTACTGCAAGGCTTCAATGTGCTGGTCACATGATGGAAAGCGAAGAAATCTTCAACAAAAAATAACCATGGATAATTAAGACAGAGCGTGATCTGCATGTGCAGCCAAAACTAGGGCAAGTTTGTCCCCTGAGCTATCCCATAATGCATCTAAAACGCTGCTGTGCACACAGCAGTAGGTATTGGCAATACCGAGAATTGTCTAGTGATCATGTCATAAATAAAGATACAGAGGGACATGTTTGCTTCAGTTTTGAAATTGATAACATTTGGTGTAGAAAAGGAATGCGAGACATCACTGTCCAATACTGATAGAACTATGTGAAGTTTTTGTTAAAATGGATGAGCTAATGTAGTGACTTTAACCCGTTGAGGACTGGCTGATTTTGCTACAACATGCATTTCCCATAGAGACTTGCCTGAGTATACTCAGGACTCATCTTCAACAGGTTAGAACAGGAATGCTGTAAATATAATCCTGCAGTATAGGTATTTTTACCCTTTTTTAACCCGTTGAAGACGAGTCCCGGGAATATTCGGGCAGGTGTCTATGGGAAATGCATGTTGTAACAAAATCAGTCTGTCCTCAATGGGTTAATTAAGAGACTAGTTACCTCTGTTTCACTGTGTAGAGAGGTAACACTGCTATAAAAGCTAGAGAGAGGTGTTTTCATAAGCTAGGGAGAGATGTTTTCATAAACATTAATTTAATACAGAGAGGAGAACTTTAAGGGTAGGAGTGATTTTACGGACAGATAGGAAGCAAGGTGGGACCAACGGAGGAAGCAAATGATGCAGAAAGGGTCATCCCACACACCCATGGGATGACTCTTTGCTCCCAATTCACAAACCTTTAAGAGAAGGTCAGCTAGCTCTTTACCCTACATCCGAGGACGGGTTAAGTGTGAAACAGGGGGGCCAAGGTTGAGGATGTCGTGCATCCACTCGCACCCCAGAAGGCCAGGGAATAGATCACGCCTCCATTTTTACAGAGCATGGCGCCGACCGTTCTCCTCCATGTGGCGTCACGTAGAAGACCCTTGGTTGCCTCGTTAATCTGAGAATGCGGAAGGGTGGATGGAGAAAATCTTAAAGTGCAATATGACACTCCTACCTCCAAGTTGACTTTAATGGCGTAAAATCAGATTTAACCAGAATGGTAGAAGTTTCACCAAACGAGGCTTCGATTAGAAAGTTTGTGGACATATAGCAACTCATACGTCCTCCACAGAATAGTGGGTTTTATTGTGTCGAGGAGTTATCCTAACTCCTCGATTGTATCCACATAAAATGCATCCACATAAAGCTGATCTCACTAACAGCTCCATGCCATTTGTAATTTGCTTTCGACTGGTGTATGTATCACCTAGTACATAGACTACTAGTATGCAAAGTAGACACTATCCCCCACCTTCAAGGGTCTGACAAAGTACCATATTTAAATGAAACAGCCAGGACTATAGAACAACTTCTTGTAAGCCTACACTGAATCAAGTACAGGAATTTTGGCAAGCCATTATTGTCGCCAAAGTTCAAGTTTTCTTTTCCCTTATGTCATGAGGTACTTACTCTCATTATGAAATAGTAATTTTGAGGGGGAAGCTTTTAGATTGTTTAAACGACATCAGTCGTTCGATATTATAATTTGAATAGCTCCCCCACTTGGTGTACACGTTAGACTGCAGTTGATAAAAATAGCGGCGTGATTCATTCTTACCCTGTGTGCGGTGCAAATACACCGAGAGGCTTTGGAACAGACTTGAGTTAAATCGTTGCTAGCCTTTCAGCCCAGTCTGTACAAGAGTTTCTATGACAGATTGGGGGGGGGGGGAGGTTAAGAAGAAAAGATGAGGGAAAGGAAAAGCAGAAGAAAGACCAAGGAAGGAGGAAAAGGAGGAGAAGTTGTCGCTGCTGAGAAAAGAAAGAATGAAATGGAAGGCAGTGGCCAAGGAGACGAAATGAAAATGTAAAAAACAAAAAGGACAAAGCTAGCTAGGGCTTGAATTGCACATGGCAGTGATAGTGATGGTTATAAAGATGAAGAAGAAGAATGGAAGGTTGGATTCGAAAAGAATATTAAGGTTAAGATGAAGGAAGAGCTATTATACCATGTGTGTAGAGAGCATTCGGAGGTGTGAATTTCAATGTCTCAACTTGAATTCATTCAATCACCGCGCTCTGATCAATCAAGCTTGGTTCTCTTTAATATATATTGGTTCATGTCTGATGAGAGGATGCGGACGTACAGTCGAGCCATTCTCTGCCCACCGTTCTCACTCCGTGCCTCGGTGGCGCCCACTTCCTTCCCCTGGGTCTCACACCTCCCCCAGACTGACACTCCTCCTCCTCCTAGCCCCAATCCTCTTTGTGGTCCTCCATTAAAGGTCAAATGTAGAATATGCTTAGTCTTGATTAATTGGATATTTGTCCTACTTGAGGATGAAACATGCATGTACATGTATTCAGTGCCAATTTTTGTTTTGGTGATGATAAATTTCTTTTTCTTCTTCGCCCTCTGACATTAAGGACATTCTAGTATTCTATCTTAAAAGATTTGCAGTAACTATGACAACAGTTTAAAACGTAGTTAATTGATATGCTGTTGCATTTATTAGAACATATTTTGGTCATTAGGCATTCATTTCTTTTGACAGGACTCCCATTTTGTGTATGTGGGACTGACAAAAGTAATGATGCTGGATTGCAATAAATCAGTACGAGAAGTGGCTGAGGATGGCAGAACTGATTTGATTTATCTAAAATTTGACTTTTAGAAATATTCTTTTCAGAGCTTTGGCATTCATGAATGTCCACCAGTTATTTACTTGAGAAAAGTAACCTCTAGCCTATTATTTCTATCTGCATTCTTTGTATCCTACTTTGTAGGTTGATTGTTCATAGCTGAGCATAGAAACAAGGATAACAAACTGTCATGTATTATGATGTGCACATGCAATTCATCATGCATTCATCTTTATTGCAATGTAATAAAATACCTGCAGTATATACATATATACTGCTGTATGTGATGAAATATTTCCACAGATTGTGGTTAAATGGCCTTGATTGAGTAGGATGTAAATTTTTGGTTATAAATTTGGGTTACATATCACTAGCATTATTGTTATTTCAATTTTATGTCATGTCACACTTTAGCCTTGTACTTAAAAAAAACCCAATAAGAAGCAAAAAAAAAAAAAAAAAAAACCACTTCCCGTTAGCTGTCAGACTTGAACATCCAAACTGCTGATGTTGTTAATAGTGACTCTACATGCCATAGTTCTGGCCAGCCAAAACTTGTCGTACAGCAATAGGCCACTTTCATAATGTATTCAAATTTATGGATGTTTCATTCCCGGTAACATAGAGATGCGCTATTATATTAACCTGCGCTTCTTGAATGAAATTCAGTTGCTGGAATCCAGTTTGCATATATTGCTTGTTGCTGTGTCGGACACGCCTCGGACAAGCTTTCAGATAGTCAAGAACAACCTTTGTTTAAGATGTATACATAAGGTTTGAATATGTTATGAAACAGCCTATTACAGGCTGTTCACAAGTATGAAAACTGTATTCAAAGGACATACTTTGCCAACTTGTCTGATAAGAAAAGTGGGCCATAAATTACTCTGTGACACCCTGCACAAGGTATTGTTGCTGGTTTGTAACACTAGAACAAAATCTTTGTCACCCATTGATCCATTCTCATTGCACAGCTCTGTATGCTCAAGTAAATTAAAGCTCCCTTCATTTTATTATTCATGTACTTTCCATGGCCACCCCTGCCATCAGCATTCTCGGTTGAAGCTTCTCGCCTATTCTTCAAGGCATTTTCTATCCATTCTTTCAGAGGCCGATACATTTTATTGTAGACTTAAACAAGACTATATGCCAGTGCATCCGTGAAAGGTAATGAATGTGAACACCGCCCCCCCCTTTTTCTTGCACAAACAAGATTATCAAATATGAGTGCACAATCAGAATTTTTATCTATGATGTTTGAATATTTTCACCAGGCAACAACACAATGAGAAGTTACAGACTACAAAACTTCTAGTTTGTGACCATTTTTTTCCCTAAAGAGCATGGTTTCTTATCCTGTTTTTGAGCCACTAGCCATTCAAACACTGCATGGGTGTGTCCACCATTCGCAATTTAACTGGTCAGTCAGTAAGACATTGCAAGTCTTGATGCACTTACAATCAAAGAGGGGTTTGAGCATATTGCTGCAACTTGCTCATATTCTTGTACAACATCCTCAAAAGTCAGCAATATGCTGCAACATCCTCAAGAATTGCTGACATGCCAAAAATGTAATGAAACATGTGAAGAGCATAATGTACATAGCTTGATAAACATCAAACTACTTCAAACTGCATCAAAATTTGTGCACAAAACATGAGACAGAACATTGAATGTAAGCAGCACAAGAAATAAGTCGCGAAATATTGCGTGCTATGTGCTTGTGATGTGCCCTCCATGCACATACAATTTCTTCAATATTGTCACATTCAGAGCTGGAAACATGCTCAAATTTCAAAGTGTGGTCCACTCTGAAGTATGCAAGCATTGTGGTGGAATTGACTCTAAAATCAGACTCCCCAAACTCTTCAAACCATTTAACAGCACATGAATGAATGAAGCAAAACTCACATTTGAAAATGCCTGTAGATGTAACCATAACAGGTCAGTTGTGATACTAGTGCATGTTTGAGAGAAGGGAATCAAATTTACTTTCAGACTTAATTACTGGTAACGGGAATCAGTTACTAAGCATGTTTACCGACACATGCTTTTTACAAGTGTGACACCTTTTATATATGACACATATTTGGCTCGCTGCTTTTATTCCCTTTCAGAGAGGAGATTTGTACATGTAGTCTAGTCCCTTATGATGAGACACCCCCTCCTTCAGGCACCATGTTACATCATTTAGACTTGAAGATGGGATACATCTTGCACTGTGTGCTGTCTGACAGGCAGATTGAAAGTGTAACTGTAATCAGTTCAGGAGGAAGTCTGCATTTGATCCATGAAATCAATTTGTGTTTGCCATATTGGAATCTTACATCAGTATCATATACTGTAAAACGAGGAATATTCGCGTGCATTTCAATTTCGCAAATTTCGCGAGAGCAAAGACTCGCGAAATTAAAATGTACATGAAAGTTCTTGTCTTCACTATGGGCATTGAATGTTAGAGGCAACTCGTGAAAATTTCATGCCGCGAAGAAGGCCGTCAGCTCCAATTCGCAAAGATTTCATGCCGTGAAAATATGTTTCACACTACCACTTCGGCCCTGCGTCATGAAACCAGTGTCAGTTGAAATTGCCTTAATTGCAGCAACTTTGGCAGTTGTCGGGCAACAACTGATCAGCCATATTAAAGTGGCTCACTGTTATGATAGCCACAATGAGTGTACCTTGATAATTCGAAGTCTTTTTAATGAGCCATTTGATTCAACATCAGTCCTCTTCTACCACTTCAATGTTTTGGTGATGGATAATGCTGACTGCGTAATTCCCTAGCATGCAAGAGAGATTTAGATAACTTCATGAATAACATAGTAGAACCCATAGACCCTAGTGACTCATGCACAATCCGTCATTGCAGTGTGACCAGCCTTGCAAGCATCCTCATTTCTTCGTTCTCTCTCTCTCTCTCTCTCTTTCCCTTCTGAGCCCAAAATTAACCTTCGCCGGTACTCTGTTCGGTAATTTACCCTCCACCCCAAGCTCATCAACCGCAAGGTGTGATATTGATTTTTGGTTACGATCCGTGGATGAAGAGGATTTGCCAATGGGAGCGTGGCGTTCCCTCAAAGTCGTTGATTCGTTGGAGGTGCAGAGAGAGAAAGATAAGAGTGTGAAGAGGTAGCGCAGAAGAAATGAAAGCCAGAGAAAATATGTACTTAGGTCTTGGCAATGGGAAGACATAAACTGAAGAGTCGTATATTTTCCAGGAAGTTATTGAGAGACATTGAGGAAATTTGAGAGAAAATGAGATAGAGATAAAAATGAGATAAACAGAGGCTAGCGAGAAAACAGACCCAGTGAACAGAAAAAAGGGAAAAATCAAATTTATTATCAGACAGATTGGCAAACAGCAAGCATACAAAATGTTCATGTTATTTTAAAGTTATTTTAAAATTACATTTATCCCATCTCTTAATATCAGCAGATTAGGTTAGATTATGAAGCATTCTAATGATAGATAGACTTAATGCTGTTTTAAATTACCCATAGCAAGGGACAAAAGAATAACAGCAGTTTAGGCAATGGATGTGTTGGAGTGATATTCACTTTGTACGTAAGTGTGCGTGTCATAAAATAAATTAATTGATCCACATGTATTAGTGGGGCTACTGGGATGTATTCCATTCATGTGATCTTTTGTTGGTTAGCAGGCTGTTCATCATTATGCAGAATAATGGGTATTACAATAATTCATCATTGCCAACTCAACCTTTGATTTCAGGAAATATGCAATTTACCCATTTATGAAATAGCAAAGAGTGGTGGCAGTGTTTTAGTTGTTATCATCATTGGGTAATTTGTTTGATTGATTATGCCATATAGTGTTTCTTGTGTGATTTCAGTCACGTGCAAATCAGTTCTTTGTAGAGAATAGCATTCATATGATCCACTGTGGGATATTATCTCACTGTTACTGTTAGTCATCACTGCAAGCTTTTTTATAATGGCTGTTGCCTCGTATTATCATTATTTTGTCATATGAAGATAGAGTAAATTACCCAAATTATAAATGCTCCATCTATTCACAAAGGCAAAACAGTACACAGATACTGCTATGAAGGGATGCTTCATCTGTTAGTCCCATGTGTACAATGCCATTAAATTTGCTGCACATTTCTGTAGCCATCTTGAGTGGTCACTGAGTGTAACACACCCCTATGCAGTGATATCATGTGTATTCCTGCCCGAAGAAACTCAAGCTCATCCTTTGAGTTTGTATAGATCTATCTATGTTTACGTCTGTGCATGAAGTTTATAGCTGTTGATTTCAAGGGAAAGAGGAGAAATCTACAAAGGAAAAAATATACCTGTTATAAGACCCTGTAACATACAAATCATGCCTACTGTGGCCTAAATGTACTCACACAAGTCTGGGTCCAAATTTAAAATGGATGCAGGATAGTTTAGGGTTGGGATGCTTCTAACCTCTTTCCATGGTGACTAGGTCAATGCTGTAGGCATGCAAAGAATACGAGGCAGGGAATAAAACAGTTATTATTCATTCATTTATTCATTTATTCATCATCTATCTATCTATCTATCTATCTATCTATCTATCTATCTATTCATATTTTATCACTTCCAATTCACAGTTTCACAGATATTGACCCACACTATCCCATCTTTATAGTCAAAACTGTATGTGAATATGCTGGGTTTGCAAAGGGTGCAGTCATTCATGAAAGAATTTCTTTTTTAAGTTGGAAGTTGTGTTCATACCTCAGCCTATGAATCCTAATGTTCAGTCAGGGAAGGGGTATGAGAACAAATTGGTTACTATCATAATATTTGACAAACTATTGCATTCAGAGAATCCTGGCTTGATAAGTATAATGGGAATTTTTCAGTCATCACCACAGAGACACATGCTTTGGTGCTCTTTGAATTTCCTTATCTGGCTAGCTGACAGAATGGGGGGAAAAGGAGCCATAGATAGCCACAGTTTGTAGGCTGAGTACACGTGGTCCTCAGACTAACGAGTGTTTTAACGTGTTGACTTGTGAAATGATATCCATGTTGCGAGCTCTCTGTAAATATTAGCTCATGAATACCAGATGAACCTCTTCACATACACTTGTACCAGATTGGTGGTGGTGGTGCAATTGCATACTTCTCCAATGCAAACAGACTCTTGCATACACACACACACACACACACACACTCACACACACACACACTCACTCACACACACAAGCACATAGCGATCCTGCGTCACCAATTCCTGGAAAGCGCCATCTCTGTTGCAAGCAGCTGCCAAGAAACGGTGCCTCGCACAATGCAAGCCTCCGAGGTGATCCCTTTTTTAATGCACCCCAGTGGAGTGCAACTCAGCCTGCATGCAGATGATGAATTTACATGCAAGTCGTGATACATATTCCAAAATAGAGGATGTGACAAACCTTGCATTTAACTCCGAAATCTGAGTAAACTCGGATACTTTGCAAGACCACTCAAGCTGTGATTGTTATATCCTGGCTTTCCACACATCAGTTGCCATACATTTCTCTTCAAGAAAACTAGATAGTCCTAGGGAATATTTTTGTTTCAACTCTTACTCTTCATTATAATCATATTGCATGCATTAATGATAAACAAATATGATTGTATTTGATAGATTGAGTTCCAGAGATGGCAAAACCAAGATATGATTTTATCAATGATGAACAAAATTGGAACGAGCCTTGTTTATGGTTTTTTAAAGTACGGTATGCTTATATTGTACAATTAAATACATCATCTAGTCATAGAATTATTATTGGAATTTGATCTGAAAACAATCTTTGTTAATTTGCTTTTTATCACATGTATCATTTTCTATTTTGTTAAGAATTTCATGTTCTACTTAATTATGAAACTGATAAAAGACAAATCTATATTAGTAGTGATGAAACTATTACACAAATGCTGCAAACAAGAGAAGTTCACTGAGATTGGCTGAGTTCCCAAAATTGATGCCATGAAAGTTTCCACTTTTACAGTTTTCAAAAATCACAAATATTTTATCATAGAAATGGATTATTTTGCAAAACAAAGAGTGCACTTTGCCCATCAATATTGCCAGTATGTCAATTTGTTGCAGCTGCCTACTGATGTTGTGGGCCTATCTGCATACTGGGAATTTTTAATGGGCGATTTGTATGGGTCCACATTGTCCACCACTTTAAAGTGTGAGTCCAGCTTAAAGAGAGATGTAAGTCTGTTTCCTAACCTTTGTAGGTGCAGCAGAAGCCACTGCATTTCTATTGACTGTGTACTTAAAGTTAACACTGTCAAGCGAGTCAGAATAGAGGAACATTACTGAAATAGTATGCTGTGTACCTGCACAAATGCTTTTGTTGTGATACGTGTATCGTACATACATTCATTGCTGGCAATGAAGATAAAATTCCATTCTAGGTCTCGTCTTCATATCCCCCGTCCCCTCAATGATATTTCATGCTCACGGCTATTACCCGTTGGGTACCTGCAATCAAAAATGCCCCCTCAAAGTCATGTCATACTCATTATCCTCCACCCTGTCTCCATAGCAACGGTGCTGAAGAGAGGATGGATGTTGGAGATCATTGGGATTCAGGATTATGTGACCGACTTCGTTAATGCCCCTTGCTCTTCCTCCATCTCCTCTAAATAGCCTTCTTAATCATCCCCTGCCTGGCTATCAACTTTTTTTTTTTTTTTGAGGTTCTATCTAGGAAAAACAGAAATATAGAGCAAACACACAACTTCAAATAACAACAAAAAACAAAAGCAAACTGGGATGCATGTTTCTCCAGTGAGAGCAGAGACCAGCCAGGGAGAAGTAAGACAAAAATCCAATTATGATCCCACTCTCTCTCTCTCTCTTTATTTTTGCATCATCGTTCCTTTTTTCTTGAAGGCTGTGGTCTGTACACCAATGCTATTATTCTGGTGGGGAGGAGGTCTTTGGTTTGAATGTGGTTGCAGGGAACTCCTGAAATAAATAATATATTGATCCTTTTTATTGAAAAAACAAACAAACAAACAATCAAAACCAGACAAAACATGGAATACCAGTAAGATCCAAAAGATATACAATGTAGAAAATGCTTACAAAAACTTCCTAAGAAAGGCATAAAAAGGAAAGTTGTATCATATTGTGTGTGTGGGTGTTTTTGTTTTTTCTTGTTATTATCGTTGCTGAAATGGAGAAGCAGTTCAAACTCACGAAAGGCCTGTCTTCATCAGACCGAAGTTTCAATATAGGGCGCTATTATGTAGTTAGGAAATTAGCCTGATGTTAAATTAACCTACTATTTGCGCAATGAAGACGCACATAGCGTGCTCTTTGATCGCGAAAGTTTACAAAAAATCTTGGTCTAGTTTTTGTAGTAGCATGTTAATTTGTGAAATAGTGCACTAATTTGTGAATTAGCACACTATTTGGGTTGCATCTCTATCAATACGAAATGTTCTTGATCCCATCATACTAACTGCATGCTGAACCCACACACAGAACTCTTTGGCTGAGCAAGCCAAGCAATGTCCAACATATGCATGCATCATCTTTGGGCTAATTTCCCAAGTGGGCTGTTTTCGAGCTGATGAAGACCCATATTCGTAATATTGGGCTATTTTCCTAAACCACAAATGAGCCCACTAGTTTGAACTCCAGTCTGGTAAAGACACACCTATTGAGAGTTTGCTCATTTAATGCCCTCCATCATTCAAAGTTGTACTTTGTTGGAATTTGAAGACTTTGCAGGTGAAAGTTAGGAAACTGTCTTATTCCTTATTGAGGGTTAAGTTGTCGGCCAATGGAAATGAATTCCCAATATGCTTCAGTTACTAGCTGAATCCAATAGGCATATTAGAAACATGTTTTCCAATAGAATCTTTTTTCAAGTCATTTGCACAATCAGGAAATCTGAAGTTGATTTTTGAGTCCTGGGACTCATGCAGATCTTTATTTTGATTCAATTTGATTTATAAGTTGCATAGAGTTTTCAAAGAAAAAAACAAACAAAGCATGTATGCAAGTCCTTTGAAGGAAAGAGAAAGATCTTGTCTTTTCACCACAGATGGTAGAAAAAAAAAAATAGCATCAAATAACCAGATATGGTGATGACACAGAGCTACATTTTACTGTAAAACCAGAAATTTTCTTGAATTTTATGAGGAGCCAAGATTCATGAAATTAAAGGACAAGTTCACCTTCATAAACATAAGGATTGAGAAAATGCAACAATATTAGTAGAACACATCAGTGAAAGTTTGAGGAAAATTGGACAATCGATGCAAAAGTTATGAATTTTTTTAATTTTTGTGTTGGAACCGCTGGATGAGGAGACTACTACAGCTTGTGAGTCATATGCGTACAACAATATAAAGAAAATGTAAAAGAAATTCAACATATTTTCACTTTTTTCGCATAATAAAAGAGCACTTGACTTGCCTCTTTCTAAAGGCAGGGGGAATAATATTACCCATAACATTTGTCGGTAACGAGTCAGGGGAATGTGTACTTTTTTCAAAAGATGGAATTTTGTGAAATTCCCTTTATATTTTCCTTATATTGTTGTACGCATGTGACATCTAAGTTATTCATACACTGCAGTAGTCTTCTCATCCAGCGGGTACTGCACAAAAACTTCAAAAATTCATAACTTTTGAACGGATTGTCTGATTTTCCTCAAACTTTCAATGATGTGTTAGTATTGCTACATTCTCTCAATCCTTATGTTTATGAAAGTGAACTTGTCCTTTAAAATGCATGCAAAAGTTCTTGTCTGCACTGTGCATTGAATGCCAGTAGCAATTGGCAGTAATTTCCCATGCTGCGAAAGAGGCAGTCAGTTCCAATTTGCGAATATTTCATGCCACAAATATTTCTGGTTTTACAGTACTCATCCTCCCAATTGAGCACGAAGCATTACACCACTATGATGACTCTTCTCCAGTTCTACATTGTTAATATTCTCACAGCCCATTTCCTCATCGTATGCATTATTTAGTGGCCTCATATTCATCTAGCAATCATCGCTTTGAATTTTTCATTGACAGCAATGCTCCTTGTATGATGATCGGTCAAGGTCACATCATTTGCTAGCGCTCGAGGCTCTCCTCTCAATTCCTCTGGTAGAGTTACTCCCTGTCTTAACCCATTGACTCTTAGACACTGCCGTTCCTCACAGAATTCATGCATGACACACATGGTATTCATAATTCATGGGTTAAACCAATGCTCAAATACTAGAATCATTTATTAAGTCGCTGTGTGCCATGTCACATGCCCGACTCAGTCAACAGCTTGCAGACTTCGCATTTATATGCTCTAATGCACAACTGTGCACTAATCGATTGCTAAATCCAAGTAATATGCCACCATACATAATAATCATCACGAGAGATTCCATCACAGCAAAGCTTCTCATTTTCTCTGTTACAACTTTACTTTACTGCATTCCTGGCAGGAACACTAAGCGAAGTCTCATAGCTTTGAATTTTTAAACAGACTGTTTTCAGAAAGCACTCGTGAATTTCGGTCTCGGAATAATGTGGCACACAGGGGGATCTACTCCATGGCACTTAAAGAGTTAATCGAAGAGAACACTCTTTGATATCAGAAAGGAAACTGTAGAAAAGTGATAGTGAATATGCCATTCAGATAAATGTGCATTTTATAACTTAGTTGAGAAGTAAAAAGAGAGAGAATGAAATAGTCTAAATTCCAGGCTGTGAATCATTGTAGCTCTACAAAGATTTTTAGAAGCAATTGGTTTACTCTACAGTTACAAAGAGGACATTTTTTTTTTTTTTTTCTTGGGGAGGAGGATCAAGGGACAGAGAGGTAGGCACGTGCCAGATGTTTTAATCAGTAGAAAAGTTTAAAAGAGATAAAATGTGGAAAGTTCCCCAGTCCACTCATTCATTTGTCTAGTGGCCGGAGTGTGAGTCGCAATCAATAAGCCTCCTAATTCGCTTAATGTCCCTCTGCATTGACCGATGTCCATCCGCATTGACCGGTGGCCCCCAGATCAATAGAGGGACGCAGAGGGATAGCATCAGGCAAAATGAGGAAGCAAGCTGGTGTCGGCTTTCAGAGTGGCCGAAACTTTAAGCCTTCTTCGGCGAGGCTGAATGGTAATAGAGGGGCCCCATTGACGGACAGACGCGTCATTGATGCCGCTTGGTTTTGGAATCGGTTTACATAACAAGATCCATGTTTCCTTGTTCGTTTTAGGGCTTTGTCACACGTTGAAATGCCAGTCTTTGTCTACAGTCTTGTCTATAAGCCAGTTCACAGTTAGCTCCAGTCTGCAAAGACCTCTTGAATCACAGACTATTGTGTATTGCAGGAGGGTATGTGATTTGCAATTTATACTTGAGAACACGATCATTAAAACATAAAATGATATTTCTTAAGATGCATACATAGATATTGTATTCATTGTTACTCAAGAGAAAAGCGAGGTTATGAGATGACCATTTAGAAGGTGTTGGAGAGACAGAAACCCCCTTTCAATGGCTCTTCCTGTTAACACTATGTATTATCTCATAGGGGCATTCTCAGAATTGGAACAGCATAGATAATACATTATGATGAAGTTCAGTGAAAAGATCTGTGCCTCTTGCTCTGCTTTGCTAGAATATCCTTTCATTCCTTTTGAATGCTAGAGGTTACTGCAAAATGTATGAATTTGGGAAGGGTTTTCTGGAACACATTCAACATCACTCTTTCAAAATGCCTGGAATGCTTTGACTAGCTAATGACTTCACTTGACTGTCATTTCCAGGTGAAGTGTACCGACATCAGGGGGGCATTTCATGAAGGAACTTGTCGGATAAAATATCTGACAAGTCAGTTATATCCGACAAGTTTTGAGAAATTCTTTTGTCTGATTGGCTGATTTCTCTGAACTTGTCGGATATAACTGACTTGTCAGATATTTTATCCGACAAGTTCCTTCATGAAATGCTCCCCAGGTCAAGATCAACTGCAGGGATTTGCACAAGAAAACAACAAGTTTTAGAGAGAAATAACCAGAGGCCCCACCCCCCCCCCCCCCCCCCAAAAAAAGGAGTAAGAATGCATGTATATGTGTCATGATGTGCAACTAAATAATTTTTTTTTTTTTTTTTAGAATGTTGGTTTGAAGAAGACCATAATGCTGGCCTAGCAAGTACCAGGAAACACTTCATATTTGATTTATGCCGTGTACTAATGGAGTGGTGTGGTGACATAGCATTATCATAGAAACTGGTTATTACTTCTAGAGCAGGTTCTGATCCCTCAGGCGGAGGTCTGTAAGTAATGAACAGTAGAGTGACTGGACGATTTGTTCTATGAAGAAACTATCACTGTCAGCATTCATGGATGATATGAAGGCAAGAAATGAATGTGAAACTGTCGTTAGAGCGTGACATCAAACATCAGCTGTCATCCTCTTAGGAAAGGGTTCCTGATGGCTGGCATGGATGGGTTTCAATCTTGTGAGAGTAGAGAGAATCTTAGCACCCAAGTCAAAATTACTGCATCTCCTCTTCAAATGTTAGATGTGACAAGCTTAAAGGGTGTGTACAGTTCTGGTCGAGGTGAAGATTTAGCTTTTAACATTTTGTGAGATATTCAGAAACCACTCTATGAGATGTCAAAGAGCATGCAGTTCGAAGGGGTATCAAAAGTTTATTCGATGAAAATCGGTTTTGAAATGGCTGAGATATCCAAAAACAAGGTGAAACAAAGTGATACTAATAAAGTTTGGGCATGTTGCCTTTTATTATTAGCACTTTTTTGGATATCTCAGCCATTTGAAAACCAATTTTCATCAAATAAATGTTGAATCCTTCTTAAAATTACATGCTTTTTCATATTTCATAAGAGGCTTTTCATTATCTCACTTTGGGAATGTTCAAAACATGAATCCCTACCTCAACCAGTACTGTACAGTCCCTTTAAGCTTTGTCAGTACACTCCCATGACCATTAGAAAATCTTTTCATGGTTCCTGAGATGGCAAGCTGCTATTTTGATAGGCCATTCCCCAGGATTGTGTGTTGGTAACATCAGAAACCATGCACCATCTGTCATTTGAAAATATTCATATCGACTGTATTGATGATAAAGCTTTATGTTCTATTCATACCAAACGTTAATTGGTCTATGCAAAGTTTAGTAGTAAGTTGGAAATTGAATCATTACTCAAAACTTCAAGCAGGATGCTTAATTTGCTGTGTACGAGTTGGTAGTACCAAATTGAGAGGAGAAAAGAGCGAGAGCAAAATCTAGCTGCTTCCTTCAGGTCTGGAGTCCATTGCTCCCTGTGCTTGAAAAGACATGAATTAGCGGAGCAGGTGCCGTGTCATAACAGCATGCCGATACAGGAGCCTCCCGTCCTTCATAAACAGAGGATAGAAATCAATAGATACACTTTCACTGTTTCCCCATTATGCATTCCACTTTCTGCTTTTCTCTTCCCCACGTCCAACCCCCCCCCCCCCCCCCAAATCATCCCCAACCTAGTTCCTCCCATATAGGCTCAGAAAAGCACACAGTATTGAGAGGGCCACAGAAGGCATCAAAAAAATGTAGACAACTAATAATGGTGAGACTGTTTCTATCTCTCAGCACACAGGCAGATCCAATCTAATGCCAGTAATCCTCTTTTCGGCAAAGTGTCGCGTGCCGCTATTGATTTAGGAGCGCGAGAGAACAACGGTGACTAGCACAGCTGTCGGCGCGGTGACACGGTGGCCACTGCGCCCCGGCTTCCGATCGGATCGTTTCATTTGTGTCAATTGTATCCGAGGTCTGAGATATCGACTGGTTAATTGAGTGCCATCACTCCTGCGAGAGGAAATACAGACTATTTGTGTTAGAAATCCATGTCTTGATCAATTCAGATTTTAATCACTGGTCATGATAGTTAATGGTGGTAAAAATGCGTTATCATGTTAATTTGCTGTGAACAAACAACATGAGAATTCGTAGGATATCAGTGTGTGATCCTTAGTAAGTGAGTTTTAAGCAACAGCCATTATGTGCTTCCCAAAACCGTATTGATGCAGAGGCAGAATAAAAGCAAAAGCAACTTTGCCATTGAAAATGGCGGAACTCACACAAGTTGTGTGACCCCAAAGCACAGATGGGATAATTACCTTTTTCTGCTCATTGAGTATGCTACCATCATTCATTCTTGCCTCATCATGCAAGATGATCCTCTGCCGACTAAATCCATGACACCTAGAATTTCATTTTCTGACATGGTATGATCAACTTTACCTTACTTAATTGCCTTTTGTTCATGAAATGATGGTAATTTTGCATTCTGAGGACAGAGTAAAGTTCTTCATGACTTTTTTGTTCACACCCTTATCCATTCTCTCTCTCAAACAAAGAGAGAATGCACCACGTCAATAATAATAATAATAATAGCTGCTTATATAGCGCATAATATTCCTGGAATCTCTATGCGCTTTACACAAATGGGTAGAGTACCATAAACTACAACTTACATAATTTTAACAAAACAATATAATTAAACATACAAAATACAACTTATCATAATCATTTAATAACAAAACAAATATGTTTTTAAGGACTTGAGGAAAGTGTGAGTACATGTGATGGCCCTAAGTTGACTTGGTCAAAAGACCAGTACTCATGTTTTCGTTACATACTTAATATTATTGTCCAGTTTTACCTCAGCATTTGCTGTTCCTTTGCTCATATTTTGTTGTATACAATCAGAACAACCTTACAAATGTTGAGGTTTTTTTTTTTCTATTTGATGCCAGTGTAAGTGAAACATAACATTACCCCCCCCCCCACCCCCACCCACCCTTAATAAACATTGGCATTGGTAGGCATTTGATGTCATTCTGTATTGTTAATTGGAATTCAGGCCAGATGAACTGAAGTCTAATGTGCATGACTTGTAAACTGAAATAGATATTGACAACATGAGAATGCTCTTAATCACTTCAGAAAGTAATCACTATCAATATCTAATCTAGTATGTCACTTGAAATGGATTTTGAAGGCAGATGGAGAAAGACAGAGAAAAGCTTGGCTCTGAAAACATAACTTCTGATCTATTCCCAATGATTTCACATTGATTTCAGTGCTCTTTGGAAGAAGATATGTTTCACTTCTCCCTGCATTTTCAGTTATTATTGTACTATATAACCCAAGTGCTCCTTTTTATGTACATGTATTTTTAATGTTTTATCATTGTAACATTTCTTTCTTTGATGTATGTATGCAGGGCCCCTTGGTAGAACAGCCGGCAAACTGAAAGGGCTGCCCTGCTTTAAGAAGATTGAATGAATAAACAAATGAATAAATATGTCCATTTTCAATAGAGACCAAGATATGCAGTTCAGATATCAATGGTATGATTCTTAATTGACAACCTGACTTGACTATAAATACATAATGGTTTGCATACAATTCTCACTATCGCCAATGATGTAAAAAAACTCCTGCACACGCTGAAGAGCTCTGTCACCGGTGCACTGTGGGTGGGATTCCTCGGTCCCTTGTTCGCTTCCGGTTGTCTCACGCGAGTCGCAGTTCCCATACGATTCAATGGAGTTCTTTGTCTGCTTTTCCGTTGTTAGCCCTTTTTTTCTTGCTATAATTCAGCTTAAAAGAGTTGAAAGTGTCTAAGCTTTACTGATTTGCGGTCACTAGAGTCATGGTTCACTACTGCAAGGCTTCAATGTGCTGGTCACATGATGGAAAGCGAAAAAAATCTTCAACAAAAAATAGCTCTTTATAAAGACAGAGCATGATGTAAGTGCATGTGCGGCCAAAACCGGGGCAAGTTTGTCCCGTAAGCTATCCATAATGCATCTAAAACGCTGCTCTGCACACGGCACCTACACGTACGTATTGGGGATACCCTCAATTGAGCATTTCACTATTAAAATGTAAACATGTATTTACATAGCATTTTTTGTCCTTGCATCTCAAACTGCATTATATGCAGGAAACATTTGTAAGATTCCAATTATATATATGCTAAATACCTCCTTATACATTTTTTTTTCCAGCACCAAGCCAGCTGTGCTGTTTTGTTTAAGTCTTGATGAATTAGGAAGATATTCTGTTGTGGTTAATTTGTTTTTTCCTTGCAACCTCTAGCTTCCCTTTTATATCTAGCTACATATCTTGTGCATGATCCTATTGCAGTTTGATTTCAATTCACTTCATCCCTCGAGGAGTCGTCTGTATTTTTTCCCCCATGTGATGCCAGACTAATCATATCTAATTCAATTTCCTTCATTAAGCCTGATACAAGAACATGTGCCGGAAAACAAAATGTTATGTAGCATAATCCATATGTGACACGAAACTGTTTTGTGTACGATTTTGACATGTGATTGATTGAGCAAGTATTATCTACAACTTATCAGGTTTTATAAAAACCCCTACAACCCCTCATAGCTTATGCAATTCAAGTATCAGCAGGAGAATATGCATTGCATAGTCAATGCAGATTAATCAAGGAGTGATCACTTTTTTACAGTGGGAATCCACGGTGTAATAAACCAGTGAATCTTGACCTATACATTTCACACAAGATGCAATATATAGTACATTTATGTGTGGGTTACTGTAAAGCAAGATATTTTTGCGGCATGAAATTTTCGCAAATTGGAGCCAACAGCCTTTTTTCGCTGCATGAAATTTTCACGAAATTGGAGCCGACAGCCTTTTTCGCGGCATGAAATTTTCAGGAATTGCCACTGGCATTCAATGCGTATAGTGTAGATGAGAACTTTCACATGCATTTTAATTTCGTGAATCTTGGCTCTCACGAAATTTACGAAATTAAAATGCATGCGAACATTTGTGATTTTCACAGTACACTGTTGATGTCGACCACATACAGTGTTTTGTATTTACATGATTCATATATTTGATACAGAAAAAAGAAAGCTGTTGATAGTTCCTTAGACCATTAGTCTGTGCAGAGAGCGGTGTGACCATACTGTGGCAGATGTTCCATAGTATACAAATGCGGCCTTCATTTTCTACTCCAGGAAGTGTTTAATGTTCAGTGGGAGTCATATATACTTCCAGCTTGTCACATCTCTCTGACCATGCAACAAACCATGGGAAAGTTTAATGTGTGTTACGCATCTGGATAGAAGCCATCATTTACTAAACACCACCTAAAACTCAGACAAACACTATGAAATTGAATATCACAAAAAGAAAAAGATAATTTAGTGTTATTCATGTTTGTTTTTCTTTTTTTAATCACAAATGCAACCTGTGGTCAAATATGTTGTTGACTGTGAACATTAGCAAAGAGACATTTTTGCCAGTAAACCCCTACAAAATAAAAAAAAAAAATGAACAGTCAGCAGTAGAAAAAGAAGCAGCCTGATTTTAATTTCCACCACTCTGCTGCTAATCATCATTTAGAGAATGGATTCAGTCCAAATTGTAAAGGCTTGCAGAAGAGGCAGAGCTACCAAGTCTCACGCATTGTGAGTGAGACTCAAGCATTTAGGGTCTGTCTCACGATCTCACGCGTGACACCCATTTTTCTCACGCATTGGGAGCATAGCTTAAAGGATTAAAGTGAGAGTTGCAATTGAAGGCATATTCCCTTTTGTCTTTCAAAATAAGTAAAAAATAGTCACTTAAGTATGCACCAGCATGCACCATTAAGAGCTAAAAATTGAAAAAGCTCCCTACCGTACTGTGGGAGGGCGGACACCCTCCCCTCGCTCAGTCGCTTCGCTTTCTTGCTTTCGCACATATGCCTGCGCGCAGAGATGCCGAGTCATGAAAATCTCACTCATAAAAATTTTTTGAACTTGGCATCTATGAAGAGGCATGTCACAGCGACATTCTGTGGCATAAAAATCAGCATTTTCCTTGTGATTTGTCAATGGCCAAATCATACTTGGTGCAGATGTAAATGATCCATATGTGAAAAATATGAAATGCGAAATTCTCTTCCTGTATATTGCATGTATCAGAATAAAATCATTCATGAAAGTAGCCATCAAAGTTTCTTCGTTTTTTTTGGAACAAGTGGCTATACAGTAGTGACTGCACACTGATATGCCTAGTCATTGCCTGTGTTCATTACACACTGCAATTCTTTACAGTCATTTGTCAACCTACACTTTTCAAATCCATTTTCTGTAGATCCTTTATGGAGAATTGCTTGCTTCCTGTTTCACCTTCATGTAAATACTTTCTATTTCAATCCCTCTGTCTATCATCTATCTGCCTTTGTATCTATTTATCTATCTATCTATCTATCTATCTATCTATCTATCTCTCTATCTATCTATTTATCTATTGATCTATCTATCTATCTATCTATCTATCTATCTATTTTTCTAGATATCTATCTTTCTCTTCCTTATGGTTATGTTTCTGTGACCTGGCTATGTACCTTTGGTACCATATATAACACAATATGTACACTTTAGGTTCACTCTGAAGGCAAGTGTATTATTTGCTCAGCTTATTAGCTGAGAGTGCAGATGCCCTCATACGATCTATCACTCCACTAAAAAAAAAAAAAAAAAAAGTTCTTATCATGCAGCTATCAATGTCCTTTGGACTTTACTCCTCTATGTCCCCCCCCCCCCCCCCCAGGAAAAAAAAAATAACAGCCTTCACATACATACATATCAGTGAAGGTCAAACATTTTAAGTTAAGTTGCCCATTAAGTTCAAGCTCCTGAGTGAGTGGATTTCATAATGAAATCTATTGTTCTTACTTTTTATAGATGATTAAGTTTGTTGTTGAATAGTTGATTGTGCAAAGGGCTCTTGTGTTGATTGGCAAAGTTATGGCTTTCAAGAGTTTTCAGACCTCACCAAGGTCCATGTATTGCATTAATTACCAACATGAACGTAAGTAGGTATGTGAGACCAGTGTGATACAATTTCTGTTAATAAAGAATAACATCAGAAATTGGATTGTGGACATATAGTCCTACCACTACATCTTCTAAACTGTCCTTACCGACATGTTGCATATTCTGTCTTTTTTTTTTCTCTCTCTTTTTTTGTGTGTGTGCATGTGTTTGTGTACAATTATGAAAGAAAAAGCATACTCAATATGCCTGTCCAGATCTTCTCAAGTATATAAGGCTTTATATAGACACACACACACAAGTCCAAAGGTCCAAAGTATTTTGGAGGTCAAACAAGAGACATGCCTATAGACGTGTGATTTTAAATGGTGTGCCATGTGCTTATGATGGAAGGTATATAGGATGGTACTTTTAAAAGAACAAGATGTGCATAACATTTAACTGGTATGGTAGTGCAAGAAGGCATTATGGTAACTGGTTCTCTGTTTTGGCCAGCCCATATAGCTGTCCCTTTGTAAAGGATAAATTATGTCATGTTCTTGGTTTGAATGAAAAAGGACTGAGGGTAATTGTAATGGAAACAAAAGTTACATATTTGTATTAATGTGAAAATGCAAATTAAGGACACATCAGATATGTAATCAAAGGTGATAGGTCAAAGTCGTAGGTCAAATCTTGCCATTCAAAAGGCAGCAATTCAAGGTAAACTTCATGAAAATTGGTCACGCAGATACACTGAATGCACGATGCAAGTTTGGCTCTTCCTTTCAGGGGCAGGTTGATCTGTATTGAAAAGCAGGTCAGGGCAAGATATTCTTAAGATGCTGCAATTTGTACAATATTTGACTAAACTTTGTCAATTTTTGAATTATTGAATCAGCATGACTGATTTAGTGTATACATTCAGGATGAAATTGGTGACTACTAGGGAAAGAATTGTTAAAAACTATTTCAACACCCATCTTTTGAAACTATTTCAACACCTATCTTTTGATTTTTACAATGGAAATGATTCATTATTTAAACTATATTTTATGGGAAAATGTCATTTCATTATGTTGTGCTCAGTTCAGTGTTAAAATATCAGAGATGATAATGTCAGTGGTAAAAAGTTGTTTTTTTAGGTAAATATGATAGAGACAAGAAGTCATAGGAAATGGAATATGAATACCTGTCGATACTCTGCATTCAAATATAACTACCAATTAGCTGTATAGCGAGGTGCCCGCACCTCGTCAGGGGCCCGAATACCGTCACCCCACTTAAAATTGTTTTGAGCGCACTAAACAAAAATGTATGCCCGGGACTGTGTTCTGTACGCTTGAAACTTGGCAGGGCTACCACAACTAAGCAAATTGTGGTGAAAACCGAACAGTTTTTCGCGAAAATCTGAAATTTTCATAGGGCTATAGGAATACGTGTTATAAGTCACCCGCACGCATCTTTTACGTGTATGTCTATGGCAACATCACTGTCACCCGCACACGTCTTTTACGTGCTAAGTCTATGGGAGAGCGGGTGACGAGTTGCGGGCCCCTTCCTTAGCGCGCAACTTTTTCGCATCGTTCGCGTTTGACGACGATAGCAGCAAATTTTCGTTATCGATCAGTGAACTTGTGATTCCATTGGAATTTTCAGCATTTTTCCTGTATGTGAGTTGGATTTCAAAGAATTTCAGTGGCGAAATGTGATTCAAATATGGGCAAACATTAACTATGACGAGGTGCGGGTCTCCCGAGTATACTAAAGATTTCATTTGCACTGAGTCTGCTTCTATATACACCAACACTAATGTAGAGTGATATATTTCTTCTATGGGATGCCTTCCATACTTTTACTTGTGATCATTTTACCCGATACGATTGTTCCAGATAAAGAATATTTTGTTTGCCTTACTCTGAGTGGGCCATTTTTAGCAGATATGAAAAAAGAAAAGACAAATGTATCTCTTCTCAAATTGCATTGTCACTGCCAAACTTGCAATGGTCCTTTAAGTTCTTTGCCCTTTCCAAGTAAAAGTGCTCGGGGAAGTTGATGTTCGGAATTCACAAGTAGGTGAATTCCCACGTTGAAACTTTCACACCATTAAAAAAAGACAAAGGAGAGTTTCAGGAAGTCTCATTTCTGTCGAACTTATGACTTTAACATGAAAGCGTCACTTATGATTGTACGGTACTTTCTCAAACAATTTGTGCTGCCGTACGCTTTAACAAGGAATGCAAAATGAAACTCGAAAAATTTGATGGTTTACCAGCCATTGTTTTCCTGCGAGACTTTTCAGTTGACATTTGAATCATATGGTTGCCTCCTTTTCTTGTGATCTGTACTAAAATTTTGATAGAATTGCAGTCACGCTCAATGAACTAGCCAGCGGCTTATTTCATGTTAATGCTAATTGTAGTAATAATCCATTTTCAACCATTAGATCAAAAGCAGCCTGTCAGCTCTGAGATTCTCCTCAGACAAAATGTTAGTTACACCATTCTTAGACATATTAAACTGTGATTCGTGTATTCCAAAGGACGAATGTGTCTGTATTTCTCAGGAGCGTCACACTATAATCAAGTAAACATTTATAGATGGAGTGAAATGACACTAAGAGAACAGTGAAATCAAATGTAAGATTAGAAAGCTATAGAATTTCTAAGTTTTCAATGTTCAAGAAACTGTGTGGTAATCATTTGAAACTATGCAAACAAATCAAATGAAATGATGATCTCGTCACCTAAAACTCCTGTATTGGTTTACACAAACACAAATTCTAAAAATAAAATTTGCGGTCAATAACTGAGAAATTACCACTCCTGCTATCTTGAAGTTAAAGGGATCATATAGTTTTGGTTGAGACCTAATTTCAGGTTTCTAACTTTTTTTGATAAGATAATGAGAAACCTCTTATAAAATATGAAAGAGCATGTAATTCTATGAGGAATTCAACGTTTATTTGATGAAAATTGGTTTTGAAATGGCTGAGATATCCAAAAAAAAAAAGCGATTCTAATAAAGTGTGGGACCCACACTTTATTATGATCGCTTTGTTTTACTTTGTTACGATCGCTTTGTTTTACTTTGTTTTTGGATGTTTCAGTCATTCCAAACTCGGTTTTCATCAAATAAACTTTGGATTCCTCTTAAAATGGTTTATGCTCTGTACTATATCATAAGTGTTTTCTTGGTATCTCCCAAAAAGTTAAAAGCCCAATTCTCATCTCCACCAATACTGTACCATCCCTTTAATATGTCTTCCCAACTTAACCTCTTGAAAACTCTTATGATTTGAAGGAAGGAATACAATTTATTAATTTTGACATTATATCAAAAAGAACATTTGGTAAAATGTCAGCAGGCTGTAGGAAGACTCATGAGGTGATATAGCATCATCACTTCATCTAATCTGCATACAAAAATGTGACCAATATCTGTGTACTATAAAATGAAAACATGAAACCTTCAAAAGTTCATATCTTTCTCATACAATGTTAGTGAATGTCAGTACAGCATCCAACCATGATGCATTTTAATTTTACTCTATCAGGACAGCCAGCGTTTAATTTGAACATGTGGTACTTGACTGCAAGGCAGTTATGTTCATTGCAATTTCATGTTAGCTTTAAAGCTATACTTTCGGTTCTCACAGTCTCCCATCGAGGCTCTATTCCACTGATTGCCAAATATCGCATTTCAACTCTTGCTGTACCTGCAGTTTTGTGAAGATGATAATAATGCTAGTGATGAGAACAATGGCAATAATAGTGACAGTTATGGTTAATGATAATGATGAATGATCCTGAGGCTGCTAATGGCAGTATTGATCAGTTTGGTTGATTTGGCTGGTCTTCAGTATTGAATGAATTGACCTCCATTGTTAGCTTGGCTGGAGTGACGTCTGTTGTGACTGGACTGATCTTTGCGCTGTTGAGAATCTTAATTGTCACATACTGTTAAAGTGGAAATTTTTGAAATGGCAAAACTTATGCACATTTTAGTTGATGCATGACTGCAGTGATATGACTCAGATTCTGTTTTGATAGATTTTTTTTATTACTGCATTAAGCGAACGTGAAATTGTCTCAACACTCTTATTGTTATATATTTTTTTTAAATTAGTCTGTGGATCAAGGTATTGACAACATAGAAAAGTGTTCATTTTGTCAATTCTAAACTTTAAAGAATTTTAAGAACTCTGTTGCCAGATTATGCATTGTTTAGTTCTGTGGGGGTTTTTTTTCTTGTTTTTTACCCTAATGCCTCAGGACTTTATAATTTGATCAATAATGAAGAGGGTACAAGAATATTGACCAGCTAAACCATCTGCCTCATTTATCAGTGGTTGAGTTATTTGCAGTGGGACTTTGAATAGGATGGAGACAGGACAACAGCCATACCATGTTACATTGTCAGTAAGACCACAAAAACAGTAGAACATATGGTCAGTCAATTCCGTATTAACAGATATGACAGTTGTGCAGTCGGAGTAATCTCTTTACCCCACTCTTAACTAACCATTGATTGTTTAAAACAGTGAGGCTTGGACACAGTCACATTTTGGGTATTGATTCTGGTATTGATAGGTGCTTGGTTGTTGATGGGTGGACATTGATTAGGGAGCAGAGGGGAGGCCTTTTTTTTTCTTTTAAACAAGAGGGGGCAATAGAATGAAAGAAGGGAAGATTAGTGGGGTTTAGAGGATGGTGAGGTGTGTCGTATTGGCCGGCGTGTGCCATGAGGGCTAAGAGAAAGGGGTCAGAGAGGGTATATAAGGGGGTCAGGTCACTGCTGGAAACCATTCCTGGGTACAGGAAGGGCGGAAGCGAGCAAGAGGCCTTACGGAGAGGAGCAGCTGTGTGCGAAGAGGGGCTCGATTTTTTCGGTCAAGCCAACAAGCGGGGACAACTGTTTTGGGCCGTTCCCCGTGCTGTTTTCTCACTCTCCTGTTTCCCCCCTCTGCATTTCCTGTCCCTCCCTTAGCCTCTCCGCCTCCCCCGCTCTCTCGCTTTCTCCTGCTCCCTCGCCCTTGCACTGTTGGCCAGTGTATGTTGCCAACATTCGCAGATTTAGGCCAGGGTCATTTCGAGTGGGAGCCTCTCCCAGAGAAAACAACTGCAGCGGAGATCAGCGTAGATCCAGGGCTTTTCCTTGCCTGCGATCATCCTGGCAGAGGCACGCTAAGGAACTGGCATCAAGGACTGCCCTTAACTCACTCCCAGATAGGCACCCTGGGCATTTTTTTTTTTTTTTTTTTGTCCTCCCCGTGAGTTTTTATCAGCGTGCGCAAGATAAGTGGGCACCCAGAGTGCGGGTTAGGCACATGCCGTATCTCTCGTTATCTCTTTATTGCGACTTTATTGCTATACTTTGCAAGGAAGAACAAGAAAGACTTCGGTATTAGAACTGATTGGACTTTGCCTGTGTCAGTCGGAGGAAGCCTCTTGTCGGTGTAGGAGGTATGATGTCGTGGGGCGTGAGACCCTGCAGTATGTTGTTAACGATGGCCAGGAGGCGTCCACCAGACGGACACTCCCTCGTGGAGGTAAGTACTCCAGGGGTGTCTCCCCCCATTTACTGGCAGCATCCAGCTCTCTAATGACCCCATTTGTATGCACATGTATGCCCGTTATGTACAGATGCGGTCTAATTCATTCCAGCACTGTCCTGTCTCAATATCTCTTTCTTTTCGGTTCCCGTCTATCGGAGCAATTAGGGTTGCCACGAGTCTCAGAGAGCTAGACTCATTGAGGAATCCAGTCACGAGTTGTCGATCCCACGTTATTGACCTTCTTGCTAATGGCATTGCATAGACCACTACATGCATCCATTGCCATCTCGACCCCTCTTTCAGTCTTCTTGTGTGGACTAGCCATAAATTGTCTCAGCCTTGGTATAGAGCGATGAGCCATTTCCATACAAAACCATCTCACACAAATTAAAACGAATTCATTATGATGCAGAGTACTGCAGCATTTCTCCCGTTCCACGACATGCAATATTACAGAGTGACATTATTTTTGTTTTCACGAGAACAAACCTCCTACATATCATACCAGCCAGTTCAGTTTCATCGATGTAACGATCTGAACCATTAAACTTGGCTATTGGGTGGAAGCTTGGTAGTTTAGTGGTTATGACGCCTGTATGACAATCACAGGGTTGCTGTTTCAAATCCAACCCAATGCCCATGATTTTTATCGTGGCTACTTCGAAAACACTGAATAATTAGGACTTGTTACTTACATGTACGTCAATGAAGGGCAATTTGTCAATCAGTTGCAATGTAATCATCTATCAGAGGGATAATTTTTTTGTTTTTCAATCAGTGTAAAGTGGAACCCTTTGTCGCAAGGCTTCTCATCAAATTGTGGGTTTTATTCATTTGAGCTATATGATGGCTGATGTGCAAACATGTCAGTAATTGCATTAGCCATGCCTGATGTGCAAATTATCTTTATTTCTCATTATCAATGCCATCAGAGAATACCACCAATGAATTCTTTGTGTTCAATAGATTTAGGAATCAATATCAGTCAAAACAGAATGTTATAATTCATAATTGCCAATTAGAGATCACCGCGATGTGGAAACATGGCATGAGATGTGAAAATGAGTAGGACACCGTCTGCGCTGTAATTCATATCAGTTGTTGCTTTTTGTGTCATCTTTGTCTCTGTAAAAATGAGGAAATGGAAGGCTCAAGAGAGGCATAAGGAAGGCAGATACAACGGAAAGAGTCTTGGTAGCATTATGACTTTGTTATTTATCCAAGACCTGTGAACGGACAAGGAAATGGAGCCTGGAAATGGTGTAGGTGTTGAGAAGGATAGCAAGATTGTCAAGTTGTTTTCGTACTCGGGATAAAGTGGTGGAAAAAGAAGTGCCTTAGCTGTTTCGATGTATGTATAATTCTGTACAGGAAAGCTTGTACAGCTCCCCTGATATCAGAGACATTCGTTGCTGCTCCATCAAATGCTGTCACATTAGATTCTATGAGAGCTCTTGGCTGATGCGCAGCTAGGAACAGCTAAAAATATTCACAAAAATCGATGGGCAAACCTGTAATGGATACTGTAAAGCAAGATATTGTCGCGGCATGAAATTTTCACGAATTGGAGCCGACGGCCTTTTTCATGGCATGAAATTTTTGCAAATTGCTACTGGCATTCAATGCATGTTGCATGAAATGAGAACTTTTGCGTGCATTTTAATTTTGTGAATCTTGGCTCCTGCAAAATTTGCAAAATGAAGAAGCACATGAGCATCACAAAATTGAAATGCACTCAAGCATTACTGGTTTTACAGTTTTACATTTGTCTGCAAGCCTGTCAGTAGGCCTATAGGCACTGACAGAGTTATTTTTGTCGTGGGTTTTTTGTGTTTCGTAGTGAAATCACAGAAAGGGGATAATGATGACCGTATAGGCAGTATTGCCAGCCTATTATTTCACCAACCAAGTCTTGATCAATTGCAGATGAGGTAAGGGCCTTCACACTACTCCAGTAAATAGTTGCGTTCATGTAGTTAAATTTATCTTGCAAATGTGGCAATGGTAGAAGTAACACTGCTTCTACAATAACTATGGCATAAGAACTTGAAAGTTAGCATTTACTAATTCACCAACTTTGGTAAAGGTTTTTTTTTGCTAGCTGTGCTTGGTGTGTTGTTCGCTGTTAACCCTCAAAACTTTTCGCATTCATTTCATTCATCATTCACACACAAAGAAATCCACTGATTTCTTGGTAGTCCCTTTCCAAAGCAGGAACACCTGATAGACCCTGACCCACTATGACACCAGAATAACTTCCCCATTGCTCCACATCTGACTCCCCATTGATCCACCATTTTTCTTGATCCCCTTTTTCCCACGTTGCAGGACCATCCTGTGCATTCGAGTCGACCCCAACATCACCCTCGAAGATTTCCTGCTCGACATGAGGAACATCTGCAACTTCCCAGAGCACAAACACTTCACAGTCAAATGGCTCGATGAAGAAGGTAAAGACTTACGCATTGATTTTTGTTTTTTCCTTTAATTAAATGTCCCTTTTATATGTGTTGGAAGTATTCTCTGACACAAACCTCTAGAAAAAAGGGGGTGTGTCAGTCATAAGAAGTGCAAACTCTTCACGTGTGAGCTGTGTATCTTTATCAGAGCAAGCATGAAAAGAGTAGTCCAGCATTTTCGAGCATGAAGCAAATTTGCCATTTTTTAGCTGGACTTTGATATAGAATATATCACTTCATGAAGAATCACTGTTCTCTATCCAGGATTGCATTTGGGAGCGTACAAAATGCTACCTTTTTACATAACCTTGAATTAGACAGGCAGTGTTGTCATTGAACAGGATCTTGACGCGACCTATTTCTACCCTGTCAGAGGCGAATACGCTACACACCATTTCCAATCTTGTGGCTGCGATGCATGGGTTATGTAGCCATGCATATTGAAATTTGGATCTCCTCCACCACCCCCTGCCCCCAGTCCTCATTTCCAAACCCAACTGAAAAGTTGCAAGACCCCTGTATACCCACTATGGAGCCCCTCACCCTCTTCTCATTTGTGTTGGGATTTAGCATACTAATCTCCGCTGACCTTTCGGTAAAATGTGAGTTAATCAAAAAGGAGGAAGTACCTCATTCCCTCTACCCTATTTCTATGCCCCTCCCCCATCTTGTCATTCTCGCATGGGTGTGTTCACACTCCTCGCCAGTTCTACGCGACACCGAACCCAAATATGTCCAATCAAACATCAATTTTACGAAAAGCTCCTTTAAGTGTTTTCATGGAATGAGGGTTTCTGTTGGATGAGGGTTTGGGTTTTTGTGTTGTTTTCTTTTTCTTTTTCTTTTTCTTTTGAAGAATTGAATAGCTTATAAGATTGTTTGTTTGTTTGTTTCAACAAGAACATCTAGCAATAGTTTTGCAACAATTTGCAGTCATTTTGAAGTGTAGCCAAGAGCGTCCACACCCATTGGAAATTAAAATCAGGGTAGCATTATATATTAGAAACTTGAAGCATTGGAGATTACTTCCTTCTCTGTTGTCTCGTAAAACTTAAAGTGGGCATAATTCCTGGTCGCATATATGTCTACTCTAGCTGCTCAGCTCCAGTAATTATCCCTGTATGGAGGCTTGGTCTTCATGATCATGCACTCTCTCTACTACGTTTATTAGTGCAATTGAAAGTTCATGGGATAGACAGTAGCCATTAAAGCATATGAATGCCCTTGTGCATCTACAAGCCTACCTGCACAGGTAAGTGCTTTATATGGGGTACAGTCACTGTGTCTTTTATTGCCGCAAATTTCCTGAGTCAACTGATATTTCTGCAACTAACAACTTGCAAAAATATTGCCTCCTGCAACACAAATGCGATGTTTAATCGTCTCAGATTTAAAAATCACTAAGTTTTCTTCTGAAAAGGAATGATACTCATTTTTCATGCCACCACTGTGGTTCTCAATTATGAATTAAATAGTTTGTGCCACAAGTTTCAGTTCATGAAATCTTAAACTTGTGAAATATATTCTTATGCAGCGCTCATTGTACACTCATCTGTTGACTTATTTGACACATGTGATATAGGCCTTCATCAAATTTTGGATCTTGTTCAGTGGAATTGCTGGCTAAACAGAAGATGTAACTCTCAGCTGTTCTGCAGATGTTAAATAATTAATAAAGGCATCATGTTGGGTAGCTGCAATCAAATATTGAGCTTGCATTCTTGCCCTTTAAACTACATAAATTTCGAGTAAGCATTGAACTTTGCGATTCACAGTGGAATGTTGTGATCAATCTTTAAGTTAAGCACAGTGCATCCTGTGATATGGAGGCAGAAATGCATGATTCCTTTGAAAACAGAATAAAACAAAACAAAACTTGAATTGTTGTACGCATGCATGTTTACGTTGTTCTGCGTGTGTCTAGCAGACAATGTCCTATTCAGCACACCCTGAATGGGTCAATGCATGCCTATTCTTTTCACAGGAAATAACCAGTTCCATGTGAGAAGTTAGTTGACCCTGATTGTCCCATGAAACAACTCGCTGAACAAGGCTGCATGAGTTTGCCACTCCCACAGGCCAGGAGCAGAATGTAGTCTTAATTTTTTGTTCCTCCAGACCTATTAATTGTTCAAGTTTTCAAAGACCAAATTCTGCCCATACATTGTTTGTACATTTGGGTCAGTTCAAGAAACCCTTAGTAGTTCATCAATCAATATCAAGTGTCCAAAGTGATTTGGCTTTTCTCTTCTTTTGTTTGTTTGTTTGTCATTTTGATTTATTTCAATCAAACTTTTTTGAGAAACAGAAAAGATAGAATACAGTATTTCAAGATTTTTTTTTTTAGATTAGAAAACTAGAATCGCTCCTGATACTTTTGGATATCCCTGCAAATACTCCCCCCTCCCCCCCCCCCCTCCCCCCATCAAATAAGTTCAGTAACCTGATGTTACTTTTGTTCATCAAGACTGAAGTCTCATAGGATAATTAATCTTAATGATTAAAGTCTAAAATTGAACCACACTGAACCATTCCGAGGGGGCAAGGTTCACTACTGATATCTGCAGTATAGAACTGTGCAGTATCAAATAAGAATCTCTGGTCTTATCGCTTGACCGATAGGCCACATTTCATGCACGTTTTGTTGCAAAGAGAGGCGAAAGAATGTGTATGGACTTTGTAGGGAATAACTTACCAATTATTTAGCCTTCTGATAAGCCCAGGTTACCCTCAAACTAGTCGCTTGGACTCACTGCATCTGAGCTATGAAACAGGAATGGGTAGGGTGGATGTTGGAGATGTAACCAAGTTTGGCATAGATTGCAAGGGGGGGGGGGTAATTTGTAAAGACAACACAATTCTCAAGGCATTTGAGAGTCGTGACATATGTGTAGAGGTGATTATGAAGATTAAAACCTTCAGCTATTAAAGATTAATTAGTGTCTGAAACTTTGGTGGTATGGTATCATTCTTGATATCCAATCGTGAAGTGGTGTATACTGTTAAGACCTTATCGTGTTCAACATCAATCTTCGTCATTCTGGGAATGTTGGCTGGTACTAGTAGTTTAAAGACTTTGCCTGAAACATGAGTTTGCATACTTCCCCACAAATTTGTGATAGGTTTTTTCTTATGATAGCTAGAGTACCATGCATTTTTTTTTTTCAACTTTCCCGGCATCATTTGTAACCCATTGGGTAGACATGTTTTGTAGAAATATAGAATCAGTTTCTGTCCAGTTGTTGTTGTTGTTTCCAGTTGATTCATTTTCAGAGAATACATGCAGTATAGGTTGAAATGGAAGCAAAGGTGATAATGGTACTGCTTCATTCACCTCCAGAATTTGTGCTCAGAATGTAAAATGTGTAGTAACGTAGTATTAATTTCAGATTTTGCTTTGGTTCACGATATTGCCAACAGTTAAGAGTAGTAGATGAATTTTTGACTCAGTTATAAAGATTATCTGCCTTGTTTTGCAGCGCTCATACTTGCAGGGGTGTGAAATTTTCAGACATTGTGCGGTATAAATCTACAGTGGTCGGAATGCACATCCTATTTATCCCATTGTTGGATGTCCCATACTGTCTGTAGATTTCATTCGAATGCAAACCACAAAGTTTGTATTCTTGATGGCATACCAGTAAACCAGCCATCGATTCAATGACCATATTGTAGGCAGGAAACTTCATCAGAATTTTGTTTGATTTTGATTTTTGTGTAATTTCTGCCTTGAGTGGGAGTTTTCTTTCAAGGCCTATACACACAATAGCAATATTTGCCACTGTGGCTTTTTATATGCATAATGCGTACATTCTGGAGGTTTTTTTTGAGGGGGAAAAAAAGTTTCCGAAAGGGTTATACAGTGGCAAAATGATCCTTATTTTCAGTGTTTGTCAGCAATAGTGTGTTAATGTACAATGTAATACATACAAGGACACAGGGGAACTGATTCATTGCCTGTTTAGGAAGTCTTCAGGATTGCAACTGTATGTCAAAAGTGTTACTTTTAATTGATTAATTCTTTATCTGCAAATATCCGATAAATTAAAAGTTTTCATGCAGGATTGTTTTTTTTTTTTCCATTCTTTAATACATGATGTACACATGTGCATGGTAGAACTTTTTCAATTAATAAGTAAATGAGCATATTAATTGTGCTTCATAGTGAGTAATCTTTTACAAATGTTCAATAGCAATTGTTTTAGCATTAAGTGTTTTGTTATTTTGAGAATACATGTAGTGTGAAGTACAATGCTGATTCTCTTTTCATTTAATGAATCAACAAAGAGATCAGTTGTATGTTTCACATCCTCAAAACCATTACATTGAAATTCCACTGACATAATGTACCATGTGTCGCTGGTATTAATGGCAGAATTGAATTAGATATTAGATTTGACGTATCTTGCCGTATTGACGTCATTTGCCTATCACAATAATTGTCAACCATCACACTCAACAATTTTAGCATTTTTGTGTCAATTCTGTGATATGAAAATGATTTCAGCCAGCAATGATGTTATGGAATGCGATAATAAGCTAATCCATACTTTGATGATTTTAAAAAGTGATGTGATTATCGTTTTTATCCTTCCCCAGGTGATCCCTGTACCATATCTTCACAGGAAGAACTAGAAGAGGCCATCAGACTCTATGAAATCAACAAGGACTCCAACATCAACATCCATGGTAAGAGTCATTGGCAGGGTTTTTCACAGGTAGTGTTATGTGCACCGTCCCCGTTTCAGTTCTAGGGACATCTTGATTCTACTTGAGAAGTTTATCTCATGATTCAGTCTGGTTCCCCTTCCTTGTTGATGTGTGTGAGTTGGGGAGGGGGGGGGGGTTCTTCTCTGGATACATTTTCTTCTTCCTTTCCCTCATATCTTATTCTGTGCCATCTTTGTTTTTGAGGGGTCTTTTGTCCGCATTTTCTTTTATAGAATGCACAATGTGCATCTTAAGTACATGTAGCCTTTTGTATAGCCTGTAGTGCTTGTATTGATAGTTGTGACAGGGGATTGAAATGTTCACGTTGTCAGAGGCTTGCATCTTTCAAGTATTTCTTCCGTCAAACAAAACATATCACTCTTTGTATGGTTTGTGTGTATATGTGTGTGAATGTGTGTGCATGAATGGTGTCTGTATGTGTCTGTGTGTGTGTGTGTGTGTGTTTGTGTGTGTGTGTGTTGTAGCGTGCCTTTGCTCTCCAACTATGTATTCCTCTGTCTTCTGGTCTTCATTTTCCAAGTCCTCCCGGTTGCATCTCCCATTTCTCCACTCCGTGTGTGTGTATACACTTCGGAAGATGAATGTATATTTCTGACGTTAGCTCATGAATCAAATATCCACTCCATTGCACAAGGGGCCTCGAACGAAAGAAAGAAAGAAAAATGAATGCGAGGCGGGTGCCAGGCATGGCGTGGTGGTGAAACGCAACGTGCCCGTTGGAAAGCGCACCAGCTGTCTGCGTGGATCACGAGGCAGCTTCTATCTCCTGACACTTCCTAAATGGCATGCCATTGCTCTGCATGCCGTGATGGTGCCTTTCTCACGTATCCAAGACATTAAAAGGACAAAATGAGGTTTGAGCTGAGCTAAATCTATGGTATGGGCTCAATGAATCCATTTTTCTTTGAATACATAGTCTCTGCTGATAAAGGGCAGTTTAGTCCACGGACATTTTTCTGATGTGTTTATGACATTCTCTGGGTAGCCTGTGCCACCTTTTTAGACAAATAAATGTCAATGCCCTCCAAATTCAGTATCCAATATGACTGTCCCCCGTCTAAATACGGTAAAAACAGAAACAATTTGCAGCAGGAAACTTTTGTAAATTGGAGCAGACGGCCCTTTTTTGCGGCATGAAACCTTTTCAAATCATCACTGGCATTTAGTGCATTGTATAGACAAACGATTTTGCATGTAATTTACTTTTGCGAATCTTGGCTCCTTGCGGAATTTGCGAAAGTTTCATGCATGCAAAATATTTCTGGTTTTACAGTACAGTGCTTACCATTGCTGTCCAAACTGTGAATGTAGTGCTTGGTAGGCTGGCCACCCACATTTGAAATGAATTCAAATGCATTGCAATGTGTATGTTAAAATGAAAACAGGCACAAAATCTTTTAAATATTATCATCGCACATGGAAACTTTGATTTCCTCAAACCCATAGAATGGAAGAAATTGGACATGATGGAGGAGTACTTTAAAGGTCCTGTTTACCTCTGGGAACAGTGATTTTAAAAATTTTCAAGATATCACATTTGATGCATAGTAGGTCAGTTGTATCACAAAACATCCTACCATATGAAATTTTCGCAATAAAGCCTAAAATATAAGGAGATATCAGTATTTTTCTCATCAAACCATAATTGTGGACGGTTTAGTCTGGCAACATTTTTATCATAACTATTGTTCATATTTTGTCTATTTAACATTACTTAACATTGATTATATGGATTCAAATTTTTACAGTGGTTGTTTCTATCCCAAACTCACATTTTGAAACTATTTTAAAGCGCTAATGCTGGGTTTTTGTTTCATCTGCAAATGGTAAATTATGCCTTTAATCACTGTGATAGCTGTGTATGTGTTCTAGAGAGAAAGCTTCAATAAAAAGATGGTTTTTTAGCGCTCCATGCTTGGATTGGCATGGAATGCAAAATATGTTGAGTCAGTCAAAATATCAACAATCGAGCAAACATTTCTGAATGGCATTTCCCATTTGTCAGCCCCCTTCAGAATTTGCATAGCGATACAGATACTGAACACATTTATGTTTGCATTATTTCAGGAAGGCGTGGGATTATTACATTGATGTGGCATTTATTTCTCCATTTGCTTCATCTGAATTGCACTTCCAGAGATAGACACTTATAAATTGTACTTCCAGAGATAGACACTTATGGTTTTGTACCGATGTGAGTTGTACATTAATTTATTGCACTTCAGAAGATGGTCACGCTTTGTCAAAACACCACCTGCGCAAGAGTTGGTTTTGATGGACACCGGTCTCTGAAGATGCACACATGGGCAATGAGATGGATTGCAAAGTAAACATGATGTATTTTTGGAGTGAGCCTCTAGTTTGTAGCCTTCCCTCAGCAACGAAATTCTATCCTTGGGAGTACAGTGTACTTTGCCGGTGCCTACTGCTAATGTGGTGAATAAATTTCTGCCCTGTTTTGATGTCGAAGCACTCCATCACACCTTGATATTTGTCATCTTTCCTCCAGCTAACCCCTTCCTCTGCCCCCCCCCCCCCCCCCCAGAAAAAAAAGAGGAAACAGAAAAATTCCCTCACTCTAATGGCCATCATAAACTCACTTTCTGCATATTTCACAGCATACTGAGCTCGCATATCATACATACCTATCGGCCAGCCGCTGCTGGTTGTGCGCTGTAGAGCACGGTGCCATGGACGTGCAGGGAATACATGTTACCAAGTAGCCTTAAAGGCATCCATCAGATTTTGCAGCATGACCCCCAAAAAGGGGGAAAAACATCAAACAACAAAGAGACAAGCAAAACACGGGGGTTTAACTGTTTAATGTGTGATATTGTATGAAAAGCTTTGAAAATACTACTGATGCATGCTTTATCTGTAGACCCTCAGGGTAATTCTTGACACATGCATGTAGATAAAGAATATTCAAAAGTGAAAAGAAAGCTTACAGTTGTTGCTGTAAAATGCATGATTTAGACTTTTTCTAACTGTATATTTGTATAAATTATCATCTTTTGATATATAGCCTACTGCGGGAATAGCAGTCACACTGTACACTAGCCAGTTTGGCAGATGGTCAATTACAGTTGTATCCCTTCCTTAAATTTCTCCTGTAGGATAGTGTCCTTTTGCCTACATGTATGTTGCTTACTTCCCACATAAAATAAGTGAATTTCCAATGTTTATGGTTATGAATAATGGGTATGAATGTCAGGTAGTAGGTAACAGTCCTCTGACAAATTATTTTTTTTTGGGGGGGGGAAGGAAAATGTTTCTGCGATCATCTGGCAAAGAACAACTGTAAAGAGAGGGCTGATGTAAGATGACGACAGGAATGATATTAGAAGACTAACGCGCTGAAGGAAAGAAAGAAAGGAAAACTGAAATAGGAGGAAAATATTAACTGAACAGGATTTCCTTGGGCAAATACACTCAAGGAGAGATTTCCACCTTGTAATCCGAGATCCCACAGCTTTGGCAGCGTGGCTTCATACATACATGAATTCATGACTGGCATGGGGCGTTTTAGGCTACCACAAGGTTTTTTAAAGTGTGTATTTCACTGATGAAGGCAGCCACGTGGGGACTTTAAGAGGGGTAAGGGGCTGGAAATTAGAAGTGCAAGAAGAAGAGACAGAAATGTAATCATAAATCCAATTCCAGTGACAACCAATCAAGCGAGGCCCCCCAATATCCGCTGGATATTGGCTACGTAGGTTGACTGAGCAAGTGTGCATTCATCTATGTACAGCCAGCTATGACTTCATTTTATAACTAGTCTTGGTTTCAGACAGACATTTATATGTATTTTTAAAGCAATTATTGTAAGATTGGATGTGGGTATTAAGAACCCAGAGATGACATGTATTGAAAGCATAGCACAGGAGTAGAAGCCCTCAGAATGAGTTAGTCGTTGTCAAGGTCTCCATTAATTTGATGCACATCAGGAGATGATGGACTGATTTTTCATTCGCCGCAGCTTCATGTCGTATTCTCTTTCTACATTCATGTCATGGCTGTCTTCAGAACCACGATACATGCCTGCATCAAAACCGATTTTAGCAAAGCAAACCATCACTTCAGCGAGTTGCTCCCTTTTGGATATTTTTGCAAGGGTTCGCGGTCTTCTCTAGTTTGGCCATACTCTACACCTGTGTGAAATGACTGTTTTAGTCGTTGATTTTTGTGAGAATTACACCTCCCCTCTAGCTTCTGTGTCTTCTCTCTCTTTCCATATCTCCTCGTCATGCCAACTTAACATGCTTTGAATGACACGTGGGTCGAGATGAGTCGAGAGAGATAGAGTGGAGGGTAGAGAGTAGAGTGCGTGTCAAAGAGTTAGCCTCGACACCATGCACCCTCTAGATGAATACGCTCTGCTGAAGTGTCAGAACCGAGTTTGCAGATGGGGGAAAATATGGTGGGCTTTGCTTGCTCTTCACGTGGAGTGTTCGGCATTCATTACCGGCACAAGAGGCAACCAGTGTAGCCGATGATGGCATGACAGTCTAAACAATATGCATGGAATGCACCCTGTTGTTAAATGAAATCAAGGGCAGAATATTAGCCACACTATCGTAGCTTCACTAATAGTATTAGCAAGGGATTCTTTTATAGTCTGAGAATTTCTTTGTGTTCAATATTCTTTAAAGGACAAGTTCACCTTCACAGACATGTGGGTTGAGCGAATGCAGCAATATTAGTAGAACACATCAGTGAGAATTTGAGGAAAATCGGACAATCCGTTCAAAAGTTATGAATTTTTGAAGTTTCTGCTCAGTCACGGCTGGATGAGAAGACTACTATAGCTTGTGATGTCATATGAGTACAACTATATAAAGAAAGTATAAAGAAAATTCAAGATATTCTCACTTTTCTCACATAATAAAAGAACAATCGACTTTTCTCTTTCAGAAGTCAGGGGGAATAATATTACCCCTAACATAAGTCAGTAACAAGTTGAGGGAATGTGAACTTTATTCAAAAAGTAAAGTTTTGTGAAATTCTCTTTTTATTTTCCTTATATCGTTGTACGCATGTGACATCATACACTGTAGTAGTCTTCTCCTCCAGCAGTGATTGCACAAATATTTAAAAAATTCATAACTTTTGAACGGATTGTCGGATTTTCCCCAAACTTTCACTGATGTGTTCTACTAATATTGTTGCCTTCACTCAATCCACATGTATATGAAGGTGAACTTGTCCTTTAAGAACTTGGGATTTAAGGTCATCCTGCTTACGTGGTTGCAGAATCATATCATTCTATATGTCCCATATCTCTTGAAAAGACATATATTTGATGTTTTGAAGGATGTGCTTTTTGGCTAATGAGGTCTGAAAACCACAACTAAACCTCGCCCCTACAGCACTGCTGACTGCTTTTTCGATAACACAATTCCCTGGGTCTGCCCATGCTTGCTAAGGTGTGTGAGTCCACAGTCGCCCCAGTACTAGTGTGCTGGCGTTGAGTGCATAGTGGGTGCCCTTATGTGTGCGCATGTGTGTTATGTGACTGTGCAGCTGGGTGCGTGTGTGAGGAATGCCTTGCTTGTGCATGCCCCAAGTGCCTGTGGACTGCCAAATAGCAGAGTACACTATGCGCTGACACATGGGGCTACAGACACCAGGTCGTAACCACCTCCTTCCAAAGACTCCCTTCGTCGAGGCATCTATCGTGCGTGCTACCACTGCCGCCGCCAGCATGATCGAGCCCCCCTCCTCCCGCGGACATCTTTTTTTCCAGGGTTTAGCGAGATCGGGACCGGGATGCGGAGTAGTCGGGCACCCCTGGCGTACGCCGATTAACCCATCTTCCATTTCGGTAAGGACCAGTAGAGAGCTCTGCACGGCAAGCCGAGCCCATTTGCCGAGAGATTTATAGCAGGTTACCATGAAATATAGCTGCTACTGCAAGAATGTGAGATGTGTGCATTAGCTTGCTTCACTCTGCATGCATTTATCTTCTTATGTTTAATCATTTTTTTATCTTCCTTCAGTGCAGTGTGAATGATGGCAGTGAAAGTGTATGTATGTCTCTGATACGTGACCCTGTGAGTTTATGCTACCATTAAGGGGCCCATCTGTGTAATAGTTGTGTATGAAGCTTACGTCTGTCGTATTCCCACAGCAAATAGCTCGGCCAACCTAGCATATCGTGCCTGAGTTATCTTATGGTAGGCTTTTTTTTTTTTTTTTTTTGCTTTGTGTGCCTGTGTTTGTATAAACTGGGAGTTTTATTTGTTCAAAAGCCTTGTAGCGATTGGAGAATGCAGAATTGTGATAAAAATAGGTGTGTTTTTTTTTCTCTCTTTCTCTCTATCTCTCCCTCTCTCTCTCCTATTCCCCCCCCCCCCCCCCAAGTAGCAGCATATTTTGCATAAAATGTACGGTCATCCAGGTGTGGTGTGTGATTCAGCAGGTTATGTAAGGAATTATAAGCAATCCCCTTAAATCCCTCCGCTCCCAAGTGTAGGGTTTATATGCTACACTGCATTGCTATTACATTGTACATACAAAATCAATACAGTCTGGTTTGAATGTTTGTTCTATAGATATATTATGTAGGAAAACTGTCAGATTTGTCTTAAAGGGTCTGTACAGTACTGGTTGAGGTGGGGATTCATGTTTTGAACATTCCTAAGTGAGATAATGAGAAACGTCTTATGAAATATGAAAGAGCATGTAATTCTAAGAAGGATTCAACGTTTATTTGATGAAAATTGGTTTTCAAATGGCTGAGATATGAAAAAAAAGTGATAATAATAAAAGGCAACAGGCCATGCTTTTTATTAGGATCTTTTTGTTTCATCTTGTTTTTGGATATCTCAGCCATTTCAAAACCGATTTTCATCAAATAAACTTTTGATACCCCTTAGAATTGCATGCTCATTGACATCTCATAGAATGGTTTCTGAATATCTCGCAAACGTTAAAAGCTAAATCCTCACCTCAACCAGAACTGTACACACCCTTTAATGCTCAGAGCATTTTATTAGGTGATCCGAGTATCCTCTCGGATCACCTTCTGTATCTGTACTGATTCTTTATTCTTCTTTCTTTGTTTCTTTCTTTATTTCTCCTCAAAAGTTGTGCAGAGGTTAGCTCAGAAAGTGCTATGCCTATCAAGTTCAAACTTATACCATGTATGTATCGTGTCCCAAAGACGACAGATCAAGTAAAATCATTGTGATCAGTTGACCGTGACGTCACTATGACGTCATTATATGAAAACACATTCTCAATCATATCTCATTAATGGGATGGAATTTTTAAATGAAATTTACGTCACATATATTTCAAGTCAAGCGAATTCTATTCATATTGTCAAAATTTATATTTTCTCTTAAAACGTGCGCGTACGCGCGCGTTGAAATATTTGTATGCTCCAATCAAGCCCAAAATTTTTTTGCACACGTTTCAGACCATTTAGAGCATTTTTTGAAAAAATGAAAAAATCGGACGGACGCGTACGCGCGCGCGCATATACGCACGCACAGCTCATATGCAATAGAAATTTCCCATTTTTTTCACTGTGATCAGATGTCTGAAATGTGAAGGAATATTTCTACCAAGTTTCAAGTCAATCCGACTCAATATGACGTCATACGGGCCCGTCAAAGTTGAAATTCCGCGCGCGCGTCAATGGCAATAGACAGTGCAACTATGCCAAAAAACCGCAAATCTTAAATCCGATTTTACTCGTCAGGATGGACGGTGACCCCCCATTTCCTTTACATATTCTGAAAGCTGATGAGTTGTATATGTCATTTCATGGGTTGGCGATGCTGAAAAAATGATTAAAAGATATCAAATTTCTTAATAAAGTAAAAAAAGTAAATTTTCAAAATGACGTCATCAAATTTCAAGTTTACTCGAGCGTATCTCACTTATCCTTTGCCAATTTTCACCCAAATTTCAATATGTTGTAGCTTATGAAATGCTCTTTCATAAATTAAATACACAATTTTCATTAGATGACGACATCACCTCGAAAAAATGGATTGAAGGTAACCTTGTCAAATTTGACCAGTTTACGTGTAATCTCTATGGGAGTGCAATTTTTATGGAAATGAAAATTGACATGACTATCTTTATCGAGCACTAGCTCACTTATGCTTTAGTGAATTTCTCTAAGGTTTTAATATGTTGTAGCTGAGACGTAGGGCTATCGTAAGTGTGCCCTTTGTTTTTTCATACGTTGTCGGGATCACGTGAAAAAACTTGGTTGAAATTAAAGTTTATCTTCGATGTATTGAGATATTCCTTTCTTTTTGCAACTTTATGTGCAATAACTCAAGAAAAACATACCCTATCACCACCATATTTTGCACATGTTTAGTTCATGTCACGAACATTATTTCATAAAATAACAACTACTTGATCAGACGCCATCTTGGGTATGTAAATTAGGGTCAAAGGTCATAAATGTTTCATCCTGTATCTTGGTGAATACATGACCTATCTTTCCCATATTTTGCACACGTAAAATCCATGTTACAGGGATCATTTCATAAAATAACCACTTTTTGCTCAGATGCCATCTTGTCTGTGCAAAGTGGGGTCAAAGGTCATATGTACTTCTTTTTCTATGTTCGCTATGACGTGTTATCTCTATGGGAGGGAATTTTTTAGATGTGAAAATTGACATGACTCTCTTTATCGAGCACTATCTTACTTATGCTTCGGTGAATTTCTCTCAGATTTTGATATGTTGTAGCTGAGACTTTGCAGTATCAGGACTCGAATCATTGATAAAAAAAATCGGATCACCTTAATTTGTCAGTGATGACAAATTACAATCTCTAGTTATATACTTTTTTTCTAATGATGTGCAAAGTGTTCCATAGTAGGTTTGAAATTTTGAAGAAATGTGCACTCTGTGTTTTTGTTTTGTTTTTGTTTGTTTTTTGATGAAACTTTTTTGATGAAAGCATAATGCCTCAAGTGCATTATGTATGTGCTTCAGATCCATTGGTAGAGCCAAAGATGTAAAAGAGAAAAAAAAGGACAAAATGATGTTGATTCACTAGAATCATATTAAATAGATTTAAGGTTTAAGATTTTTTTTTTTCGACATTGATTGACATAATGTCTACTTTCATATTCAACTGTTGTGAAACATATACTCGGTCTTTGTTTTTTTCTGTGAGGAAATTACGCTATGCAAACTGCATGATTGGGGCATGCCTACTGGCTATAGGAAACAGCATGGGGGAGCATTTACAAAAGGTTGGCCAGCTACAAAAAGACAAGCGTAGCTCATGAATCTTGGCATGGCTTGATGTGATTAAAGCCCGCTTCATAGGCAATGATGTAGAGGGGGGGGGGGGGGGGGGGGGGGCAGGGAGATAGAGGGGGAGGGGAGGGGGGAGAGGGAGGGGGAGGAAGAACGTAAAAGGGCTTCCGAAGTGCAGGTCCTGTTGCGAGGCAAATAATGCACAAGACATATAAGCCAAGCTCGAGTAATCTCTTACAAAATTGCCAGTCCAAGATGGGTCTTAGGAACTCATTCCCACGTCAGATGAAATGCTTTTAAAACTCAAACAGTCTAGACAATGTATGGAGTTCCCCTGTAATGGCACCCATCACTTTCTGGTGGCAATGATTTCTTCTCTTTCATAGTTGCAACTTTCTCTCTGTCCTATTACTTTCTTTGCTTCTAAGGTTCTTTCTTTCTTTCTTTCTCACACCTCTGTCAGTAGGTTTTCCCTTCTTTCCTGATTCTTAGCTTCTTCTTTGCTTTCTGTCTTCCATTTTCATGTGTCTTTTTTCTCACTTTCTTCTTGGTTCATCTGTTCAGGAATGGGGACCGTTTGTTGCTCTTCATTGCCCACTTGCACCAATTTGCCATTCAATTTGATAATCTTTTGCATTCATGATAACCTTTGCTGGACCGTGAACTCAAAATGGCACTGTCATCACATGGTATCAGGTCAGCCATGAAGATGACCAAGCTAACTTGAAAATTTTCAGGCTAAAGCAGTGGTCACACAATATGGAGCTCAAGTAACATGATTACATCTTGATTTGATTGTTATGACATGACTAGTTCTCACTGTGATTCCTCTTCCCTCTTCCTTGCTGCTATTTTCTGTGAGATTTCTGAGGTGGAAAGCTTCCCTTCAACACGATGAATATTTTAAAAACGGTTTCCCCGTTTCGCCCCGTGGGGTGCGAAGTGACGGGGGATGTTCATGCGTGGAGGTCCCTATTCCCCAGACTCAACAACTCTGGCTTATGATGAATAATATCATGATCCCAGCTACCGATGGAGGCGAGAAATAATTAATGCTCGCGGTGTCGGGGGCGGGGGTGGTAGTGGGGTAACCATCCAGCCATTGGGCTGATGTTTCAGACACGTTGCTGAGGGCGAAACTTATCAAGGGTGGTCTGCAATTACTTTGTAGTAGGCAGTGTAATATTGTTGATATTCTCTGCCTCTCTTAATATGGATCCCCACCGCCCCCCCCCCCCCAGCAAAATTTCTCTGCATCAAAAGAGATAAATCTTTCCACCAGAATCAAGTCATTTGTTTGCCCATAAAACTGGCCTGCCAGCATTGTATATTTGCTTGCCACCAGCAGATCTAGCTTTCACATCTCACCTAGATTGCTGATGAAATCTGAACTCCGAAATTCCTTGTGGTTGAAGTTGGTGTTAAATGCTTTTACATTGTGAGATATGACACCCAAGTCCACTGTGTTAACTCAGTCATCTAAGAAAGATATGAAGCTAACAGGCATGGTTCCATGACTAGGAGTATTATCAACATTCTTCTGGCTATCATATACCCACATAATCTTTTTCTGACTCTTCCTCGTCTTTGCTCAATTATTTGCATCAACCTGTGTGTTGTGTCATAATGAAGAGATGTCATACTATCAGATAGAGGAATAAGCATTTTAAGGGGGGGGGGGGGGGGGAGGGAGTTAGCCCCGCCCGTTTTTTCTTGGCTCTGCCGATGTACCCTGGAGCTGTGCATATCTTCCGTAGTCTGATATCACAGACTTAATTCCTTCCTCATTCCATCCTCTGTTCCACCTTCACAATTATTTTGCGTAAACGCTGATAGTCACTGTGACTAAGCTTGTAGTCTATGAGCTGCTATAGCAGGGTCTCTCTCCACCCCTCCCCCTCCATCCCTCCCCCCCCCCCCCCCCCCACCTTTCTTTCTCGGCTGTCAAACTTCATCACACAGCATCATAACAAATATTTTCAACTGTACTGATTCTGTCTGGATATATGCTACCCGTGTGCCTGTAAAAGTATTTATATGATATGTTAGTACAGACCCGTGAGATATGGCACATTGCTGCCAAGTTTTTCATTCCATGCCCCCTATTCACCGACCCCCCCCCCCCCCACACACACACACACACACACACCCATACATACTTAACAGCCCAAAATGTCTCTTGTCTAAACAAACAGATTTATGTTTTTGCTGGTGAAACAATTCACTTTGCCCATGAAGAAAAAAAGGGATGCAAAAGAGTGGGAAAAACATCTATCAAGAGATCTGCAACGGCAAGACTAGCATGAGAGCTGGAGTGCAGGAAAGAGCTTGCCTGGGATGGAGGGATGGTAGGGGGGATGGAGGAAGGAAGGAAGGAAGAGGGCGTCAAACCTAAACCAGGGCCCGTTTCTTCCTCTGCGCTGTTTTCCCACTGCTGCAGCCAAGATCACCAGTGAGTGAGCAGGGAGAGCAAGAGGAGGGATGGATAGTGATAAGGACAAGATTGGAAGGGAAAACTGCACCGTAAACGGGTTACTCCAATTTACTCTGCCCGAATCTCTTACCCATAGAGCAAGAAATGGGGGGGGGGGGGGGGGTGGAGGGAGGGTAGTTACGTGTAATAGGCATTATTCTGTCACATAGTAGTACAGCCCTGGCCGTATTTGAGTGTATTGCAGACTTGCTTTAATTGCATTGTCACACACACACACACATACACACACACAGAGATCTGAATCTTGTCTACATGAAACCACTTGTACGAGGATAAAATCAAATTAGCCTTCTTTCAAGACCTTTCTCAGATATTTGAAACGAACCAAATGAGACGACACTGAAATTATTCATGGAAATCTGAATGGATATTCATGAAGCAAGTTCTCAGCCCTTCTGTTCGAGTTTGTAGGAATTTCCTCATCACATTTCAAGTTGGTATGTCATACAAAGTTGTTTTTCTTTTACAAAATGAAAAGAAAGGAAGGGGAACAGCTAAAAGATTGCAAAAGGTGAAAAAGAAGAGAAAATTTGGTAGTGATGAAAACAGATGGGAATGTAAAGATATAGTTGCAAAACCAAAACAGTTTGATATGACCAGGGCATTACGACAGGTGATTCGAATGAGTTGCTTGACATAGTCAAATTTACAACAATTTTCGTCTTTTACTTATTTTAATGCAATCCATGGCAGGTGCCTATTCTTTGACAATGAAGAAAGATTACAACAGCAGCCATTCATAGCTACCTGGGCTCATCATGAAGCAAAGGAGATGTAGACTTAATATATATCTTCTTTTTTTTTCATTCATATGCACATTCTATTTTAGGGTATTCCATGGTGGAGATATGCTTACCTTTAATACCTGCAAGGAGAGCTAGTTGTGGAGGGTAAAAATGCTGGTGGGTAGCTAGTTCTTCCGTTCGTGCCGGCACTGGGCATGCATACGAGATCACCGATGCAATGAATGCGTGATGTGGTGGAGATGTTGCACACGGGGGAATTCTTCACATATTACAATATGGCAATCTATTGCAAGGTGCACTGTCAATACGACTTGCGTGGCGGCGCACTATCCAAGAGCCACAACACCTGCCCGCTGGACATGCTTCGGATTCGAATGCCCGCGATACCATTTTCTATGCCCCAGTTTGCGCAGGCCCTTGGGTCTCCATGTCCCGTGTAACGCATATGTCAAAATCGATCAGTATGCCATTTATGTAAATAAAAGTTTTCCATTTTCTTCTCCTCGGGTCAGTTTTCTGAAGTGTGTCGGGTCGGCGGCAGGAGGAGAGGAAGAGTCCTCTGAATGCCGGGGATGGGATGGGGAAATTAATAAAATTGTGAAAATGAAATAATATAGTCATCTGCCGGTATCTGTGCTCAGTTCATGTGACTCCATTAGAAATGTTAGGGGTAGACATTGGAGTTCTTGGGTGCAATCTGTGCCGCGCCACTGTTCTGGGCTCTAAATAAAGGGGTCAAAGGCTAGATTTTGAGCTCATTCATGTGGCATTTCTTCAAATTACACATCAGTTGTCCTTTCTACATTCCCCAGAATCATTGGAGCATCTTTAATTTTCATTATTTAATCAGTTATTTAAGTCCACCCTGTTCAGACAATATAAACAGGAGGCACTGGGAATCCAATCTCTGGTGGGAATTTTTCCTATTTTACAATGAGGACTAATGATCAAATTGAGCACCCTGACATGCCTGATTCACATTGCTCTTCTAATGACTAAGTGCACTTTTGGCCTTCTCACCATGAGCGTTGTGATATTGGCAAAGATGTGCATGTGTGCTGGCGCGCTTTCAGTCGATGGTAAAACATGCTTTCACTTGCCATCCAGGACCACTCTCATTTACTCGTGGGTATGACCAAAATGATCGGCGATTGACTAGTTCCTCTGTTTTGCCCCCTTTTGGCTCAAAGTGGTTGTATCGAAACGTTAACCACAAATACCACAAAGACTTTTTCATGTGTCTCTCCATCCCCCCCCCCTCAGAAAAAAAAAAAAGAGGTTGCAGGTTATAGTTATGTTCTATTACAATAATCAAAATACATGTATCTAATTGACGAAATCAATTGAAGGTAATCATATCCTTAAAATATCTGAGTGATGCTGCACCATTTTCTCAATAGACACTTGTATTCCTGTTTGAATGTATGTCCTCCATTTTAGCTTTTTAGTTCTGTTTTCAAATATTCAAATTTCACTTTAATGTATATTACAGAGAGTGAATCATTTCCAATTTATGTATAATACATGTAAACTCACTGGTTAGAAAGATCATCCTGATTTGTTTGTGTAGGATACCAATTAACTTCAAAATTCTATTGTAAGATATTATTACAATATGGATTACATATGAATTGGTCTGCCTGATGAGACCTTCATAGTGATGCCCAGTATAAAAAGGAAATGAATCCTCTGATAAAAACTGAAATCATTGGATACTTTCTTTGATGTATGTCATTTAGCGGAAGGGGATAAAAGTTTCACTGGACAGGTGAACACAAAATCCACCTGCTACAACAGTCATATCCTCACTATGTGATAGACCAGGAAGGTGCAAAGGTATTAACTTATTAGTTCTCCAAAATAGAATAAGCATTACTTGGAATCATGTGGTCATCTGCATATATACAATGATTGTTCAGGTTGTATACAGGAATCCATGGGTACTTTGTGTTAATCATGGAGAGGGTTTGAATTTTGCTCCAAAGACAAATGGCTTTATTTTCTCCACTAGTAGGGGAGGGCCTGCTAATTATAGACTTCCCCTAATCACATGATGAATGCCAACTCGCACGAACGCAGTCAAGTCTTCCCTCCCCACCCCGCTGCTGCTGCGAGCGTCATCGGAGCGCGAGGTAGTGCACGGTGTTTCCCCTTCTCCGACCCCCCCTCCCATACCCCCACCCCCATTGCTGTCTTCGACTTCGTCATGTGTTTGCGAAGTGGAGCACGCAGTGCAGTAGTTGGGACAGCTGAGGTATTGGAGGAGTGCTGCAAACGGCCACAGTGTGGAGCAAGCGAATGCCTGCATGCTCTTGCGCACGGCCGCTTCAATCAACGGAGAGCGTTTGCTCGGCTCCATCACGACTCCCAGAGCGGGTGGACGATATAGAGAGAGCTAGAGAAGCGGTGAGGGTGAGCTAGGGGGGACTCCAGACATGTGTAGCCTGCATGTTTCGTTATTTTTGTACACCAGCCACAAATTCCTGGCATTACCATGTAGCCGAATGCTCTCTACCTCCAGCACTTGAATACATCACTGCACACTTCCATTGCATAGCACATAGCATTGTGTGTAATTGCTGAAAGCCCACAGACTGCATCACTGAGGGTCATACTATTGCATGCAGACTCCTTCGTACCTGCGCAAAGAAAAGGGAAGAAAAAAAAACCGCAGCCTTTCCGTCACAATTGCATTAGTCGGAAATGGAACATGTCAATGTGTCTTGCCGGCGTTGATGGGAAATTGAATCCATCTGAGCAGTCTTGTCTCGCGTGGATGCAGGAGAAGGACTCGAAATATTCCCGGGCTTGTCAGAGAAGATGACGGAGAGGGTGGTGGAGTAGGCATAGATGTGTTGTAGCCTCCCTCAAATGGACTTTCGGCGGCCGTCAGCCCTAGGCGTACTTCAGGATTATCTTCTTCGCCTCTACAAATGTGAGTCAAGCCACTCCGCTTTGCATAATATTGCTGCCAAACAAATATTTGCCTTGCATGCTGGACAAGATCGTTTTTCTCTTTTGGGGGGGGGGGGGGGGAATGGGGGATTGTAAGTTATGTCCATCTCTGTCTGTCTGTGTATGTATCTGTGCTGTTGACTCCCTGAGGGGTGACATGAATAATAGAAGTTTCCTTTGCTGCATACAAGCAACAAAGATATGCGCCATATGCTTAGACATTTTGCATAGGGCATGTACGTCATTTGCTTTTACGCATGTGATATTAGCTATAGCAATGCTATCAACACCATCTCGCCTTCAGATATGTTTCATTTCGACTATACCATCATGGATGTCCAGAGTCGAGAAAAGCACTGTCCAAAAGGTAGACTGGTTTGACAGTCTGATGTTGATAATTTATTTCACATTCTTTCTTCATCATATGGACGTGATATATCTTCCGTGTGAGATCTGGCACGTAAAGACTTACAATGTATTTCAAGCATGAATATGATTCTTGTTTTGGTACACTTTGTTTAATGACTCCTTAATAATGCATAGTAATAATATGTCTCCCCAGGGCATTCACAGAGCTGGCTGTGCATTAAGGGGATGTGATTATCAGGGAAAAGCCAAATGGCTCAATTTAGTGTGCATGGGGGAGGGGGGGGGGGGGACTAAAAATGCAGCCACGATTAGCCATTTTCAGATGTCTGTCACTGCTGCATAGATGTAAACAATCCAATATGGAGATTAGGACTAAGCAAGAATCATTCCATACTGCTATAGGTGATTGATTTTAATGCGCCAAAGCTCATATGTTGATGTATGAGGAAGAATGTGGGGGCTCAAAGTGAGGGAATGATAAGCATGCCCGTCTGCAAGACATCTCAAAAAGTGCTTAAGTGAGGATATATCACCCACACATTCACCCACCATATATGATTAGTAGCATGTTTCCTTTCCTCTTGTCCCCTCTAAAAGAAACCCTTCAAGCTACCAAACTGTAAGGTAAACTGTCATTCAGTTTATTACCTCCCACTCTAAGAAAACTATGTAAGGCCTGCAAGATGTCAGAGTGCTTCATATTCTGTTTCATATAATATTCTCAACTGGATTTATCAGATCTGTTGCTGAGTAGAATTTAAGAACAAAATGCTCAGTTCACTGGCATAGTAAATATAGCCATCGTTGGTATCTCATAGCATATTTTAGCATTCAGTATAATACCTACTGACCGGGCCTCAAGTGGGATAGTGCACAGCATTGATCGATGTCCTAACCAGGCAGTCTGTAGCATACCCCCAAGCAAGTCAGTGTACGCTCTATAGCAAGCCGAGACAGTTAGCAATGAACCTGGCATGCTGGGCAGCAGGGCGAATGCTTAATGGCCGAAACGAATCTCTTAAATAACTTAGGCATCCTGATGAGAAATGCATATATTAATGCCACGAGTAATTAAGAATTCCCCCGCGCTAGTCCCCCCACAGCCGTCGTCGTGCTTTATTTTTTTTCCCACTTTCTCTCCAGCGAGCCTTCAACATGCCGTCCTGTCAGCGCAATTTACTACCTCTGTCTCACATTCTCTCTCTCCTGTTTTTTTTTTCTTAGTTGTTGTTGTATCGTTGCACTTCTTCGTAAGATGAGGTCCCCCATGGCACATACCCAAAGTGGACAGAGCTGTTGTTGGATTCTTGTGGATTACGTTCCATCTTTCTCTCATCCGCTCCATTAATCATACATGTATGATAAGAGATGGTTTCCACACGGCTCCTAGTGGGCCTCATTCGCATCCTTTTCCCCTTGCCGCTGAAAGTCGCCGACTCCCTCGGAGTCCTCCATCGACCGTACGTTGTCTAGGGATCAACCCCGGTCCTTTCGATGCTGGAAGGGTTAAGTGATGAAGAGTGATCCGTTTGTTCTTACGTCATACTTTGCTCTACTTTGGGCATTGGGGGTTTTATTCATCTCTTTCATCTGCATCTCTACCATCACTAGCACCACCATCCTTTTCCCATTCCTCCTTCCTTCCTTCCTTCTGTATTCCTCCTCGTTCCCTACTCCCCACCATCGCTCCCTCCAAACGGAGTTAATGGCAGTGTGTCCATTTTCCATTTGTCATACCATCCTGATATAGTTTTCATACGCTGCTTTGCATAGACATATGAAAGAACAGTCCTAAATCAGTTGATATTAGCTATTACTTTTGAGATCCACATGAAGGCAGTAACTCTTCGGGATCTATTGATGATCGAGTGTCCTTCTTGCTCATTCTGTATGCAATCTGTGCATACCCAGTTTTAAGTGTTCTTGATTCTCATTCAAACCGTGTATACAGTGTGTATGCCGAAAGGGCACAGAATGATTTATGCAGAGCCGTTTCAGTGCAGAAGGTCATGTGAATGAAATTATCTGGCTTGCCTGTGAATATCATGTGTGGTTAATAAGCCCCATTTGCATGTTTCATTGTTCTCCAAGTAGGCTAACTTCACTTTGTTAAGGACGTCGGCACTTTTCCTTTCCTTCCCTTTTCTTTTTTTTTTCTTTCAGCAGAGTAGTATGACAAAAGACAATGCAAATGATGAGTCAGATGCATGCGAATACAATGGAGTCTAGGTTCCACCCAGATTTCGTGTCGAATGGATTATATGGATGATCTAGATGTTAACAGCATGCTATATGGGTTCTTGTGGCTGTTATCTTGTCAGGGAAGAAACTGTGGGCATTAGAGTAAATGTTAGAAATACTGTGGGACAAACTTTGCTTGAAGAGGGATATCTGTAGATGCATAATGCATATAACTGGATTATGTTCTGAGAAAAGTTGAGGAGTGATGAAACATTTTAATGAAAGGCATCAACATTACAAGCTCTCCCAAACATTATTCTCTTCAGCTCTGGTTCCCTATATATAAAAACGGTTTGTCTGTGTATTCTTCTTGTGGTCTATTTCAATACTTAGTAGTTACTGTGTTTTGCTTGCTTTATTTTTTGTTATTGTTCTATTAAAGAAACATACAATAAGGGAAAGTATAGTGTTATATTCCTACATATATAAATCACGAGGGAAGGTGTTCTGACATGAGCTAAATGTTGTGATGGCTAGAAAATATGCCTCCGTGGCTGTTTTTAATCCCTTTCTTGGAGGTGGCATTGCCTTTTAATCTCGGGGACTAGTGCCTGTGAAGTGCCGCATGCTAGGGCTGTTCATGGCCCACTGCATTTCATAAATCAACCTGATCAAATATGCACGACACTGACAATGTTGCTGTTAAGCACCACATAAGCCAAAGGGGTGTTGAATCCTTCCCGGTCCCCCTCTTGAGACCAATCTCGGAAGTTGATGGCATACTTTTATGCATGTGCCCTGCCGTATCAACAAATTCCAGCATTAAGTATTCATCATATCTGGTTCATTTACCAGCCTCAGCAAGTTTTTCTATTGCGAGAAAGCACCCCGGGAATGTATATTTCATGTAGGCTAGGAAAGCCATTTTTGACTTGCAGTAGTGGAGATGTTGTGTAATATTGATAATTCACATTCCTGTAACAGTGTAATTGATTGTTTGATTGCCTTTCCTAAAACATTTTAGATTCTCAAGGAAATGATTTGATAAATTGACTTCACAGGGCTAAATGTTCAAGCGTCAGGTATTGAGAAAAAGGGGAGGAAGAGAAAAAAAAATATCCTGCCCTGAGCTTTGTGTGCCATGTATGTGAAACAGAGTCAAATAGATAGATGAAAGTTAATTTGCTTTACACTGTGAAGCTACAGATATCAAAACTCCATTTGGGTGTAAAGCCGTGTTTTAGATATCTGAGCTCTGCCTCACACCCCGCCCTGATACCCCCTGAGGGAAATAGATCTCTCTTCCCCTTTCACTGTGCACACAGTATACACAGTATAGTTTCCCCATGAATATTCCATGATATTAATAATGCATACTTTGATATGAGAGCTGATTGACCTTTTTATCAACTCTTGACAGATTTCTGTTTGTGATGTGTTTTTTTTTAACGCTCTCTCTCTTTCTTTCGCCCCCTCCCTCTGTTTAATCTCTGCAGTATTCCCTTCGGTTCCTGTTCGACCTGGTCTGCCATGCCCGGGAGAAGACAGTAAGTTTGTTTGTCTGTGTGTATGTGTGTCTCTTCTCTTGTCCATTGGCTTACATGTTGCAGAAAAGGAAAGTTATGTATATGACTAATTCAACATTGCATTAGTATCTATTTTACTTGCATTATATATAGTTTGTACATGCTTCTGATACACTTTCTTCAATTGTAAACCAATTTTCTAATCATCAATGCAAACATGTTTTTTTTCTTTTGGTACTCAAAGAATCAACATAATTTGTCTTGAAGGATGTTTGATGACAAAAGATCCTTGATGTTATGTATGTGTTTAGGAGAGTCATGGAGGCAAGGAAATGTGCAATTTGTGACCTTTCATGCCCAAAAGTAGCAAACAAGAATTTTATGCAAGCAGTGCCACAAGTCATATCACCGAAGTGACTCCACCGAGGTGCATTTATTGAATACCAATAGGATGGCTTTGTAACATTCTTATGGCCATCAGTTTCTCGCATATGTCGCACTTACTCCGAATTTGGGCAGATATTTTACTTTTATGGTAATGCCGTTCAAGGGGGGGGGGGGCTGAAAGAAAAGATGCTCGTGGGCCATTTTCTCCTTTAATGAAAAAGACTGTGAGACATAGATAGTATCTTCTTCTTCTTCAAAATATGAACTCTATGATATACCGCAGTTAATCACGCTCTATTTATGGTATGACTCCCCCAGTGAGCTCAGAAAATACATGCATTGTGGTTGTTCTCTACTCTCACTTCGTCAGTAAATTGTCCGTTGGGTGACAAGACCTTGCATCTCAAATTTTGGTGAAAATCACTTTTTTGGATTAATTGTCAGATGATCAGTTGAGTGACATCCTGTCCAAATCCCAGTTGTCTTAGCCCCAAAAATGAAGCCAAAGGAAAGGCGATCCTGTTTCTTACAGTGCTTTGCCTACCATTTTTTTTTTCTCTCTCCTGAACACCTGACATTTTTGTAGCCCTAACAGCAAAAATAGGTGTTTTCACATGAGCCCGATAAAAATCCAAGCTCGAGGTATTTTTCACGATCGCAAATTAGCGCGCTATTTCATTTCCTATTCACATCAGCCCGAACATTATCAAATAGCGCGCTAGTTCGCATAAATTATCCTGCTATTTCGGAAATTTCCCGAGTTGGACTCGAGAAATTTTCTCGATCAATTAGCGCGCTAATTTGTATTCACAATATCAAATAGCACGCTATTTCGTGATTGGGTTAATTTCCCAAGTCAGAAAATAGCGTGCTATTTCGAAACATCGGGCTGATGTGAAAACGCCTAATGTCACTGGTGGCTGAATAGACTAGACAGAAGGGTGGGTACTTTTGAATGGATGAAGGGGACAAGGAAATATTTGACTTGCTTTCTTCTATGTTCTTTTTTTTTTATTTCAGAGAGGAATAAAATGACTTTAATCCATTCAATTCGCAAGAATGTTGAAAGACGGCTGTGTTGTAACTGTCGGGACATATTTGTGATATAAGTGTGTGTAACTTTTGTCCACTTCTACAAGTTTTATCTCATTGTGTTTGTTAGGTGATTTTTTGGTTGCACGTAGCAATATATCCAGCAGGCGGCATCAAATTAAATCAAGGCTGACGCGACGTAATTAGAAATATCCAGGGCCAAAAGCCCGTGCCATGATTACATGAGTCAAAGCGTGTAGTTTCCTGGTTGGTATTTATTGGTAGCTAGCATACACTTCCTCCTCCCCGCCATTCTGACTCAAGCAATACTGGTGCAAACTGGCAAAAAGATTTAGTCACAGAATTGGTAATTTCACCTTTTTTTGATAGAGGAAGCCCCTCTCCTTGTCTCATTACTCCCCCTCCCCTCCCCCCCCCCCCCTAAAGAAAAAGGGGAGATGAAAACTGTATGACTGTCATTATGAAAATAAATTATGATTAACATTTATAGAACACTTCATTTATGCACCATACCTTTGATATTCTCCGGATAAGGTTTCAGAACTGATTTTGAACAAAATGACCAAAAAAAAAGAAATACAGGTAGAAATATGAATGACCTTTAAAGTATAGCTAAAAGAAAAACAAGCAAAACAAAACAAAATAGTTATGCCAAAATCATGTTAAGCTCAGCTGTTCATATGAATGATGATACCATGGAATTTAGATTAAAAAATCATCCTAGAATTTTATGACAAATTGATTTTTGCACTATTTTTAGTCATTTTATCTCTTCCTTTCTCTCTGAAACTGGTGAGCAGGTCCTGTTTGCCATTATTTTTTATTAATTCATTTGGTCCTTTTTTTTTGCAAAAAGAAAACTACAATCTTTTGCTGCCAGAATGTGTTACATCTGAGGAGCATATAGGTGCTTGCACGGGAATGCGATTCAGTTTAATATAAACCTTACTGTTAAAGGTTTGTTAAATTGAAGTATGTGAAGAGTAAATTGTGGGAGTAGAAACTTTTATGCATGCCTGGTATTAAATGGAATGATTATAAATTTGTCATCCTACACGGATGTAGTCAAGATATTGTTGAAATGTATCAGGGTGCATAGAGGGAAATAGTTACGTTGTACCACTTTGGGCTGTAGGTATAGAATAAAGATGTAAGATTACCATTTGTTTCTGTCACAGGCTGAGAAATGGAGAGAGGAAGTCTTTAGCTTGCTGATACCGTATTTCAGGAAGGGGAGGTTGAATGAGAGCATCTTAATAGGAAGTGATTGTGGTATGCAAATTATCCCAGCTTCTTTGTCAGGAAATGGAATTACTATGTAAATTACACACAATGGAGGATTATAGAGTGGTATAAAACCCCTCTGTTTATCCAATTACTAGGACCTTGTCTTTGGAGGAAGTTGAGGGAGATGAGGAAAAGGGGGGGGGGGTTGGGATGGATTAATATTTAATCCCAAATTGGCTTTATCATACCAACAACGTACAGCCGAGGAGGAAATATAGAAATTAACTGTGGTCGTATTCTTTGAGTGTGAGTGTGTATGCGTGTGTGTGTGTTTTTGTGTGTGCGTGTGTGTGTGAATGTATCTTTGTATTGGCACTGAGCATATGACTATTTCCTCCTTTGTGTGTGTGTGTGTGTGTGTGTGTGTGTGTGTGTGTGGTTAGGAAATGTCCAAGCACGCAAACAGCTATGTACAGTACATGTACTTGAAGTGCGTGATGTATATCTGGATGGTCAATGCAAGGCAGTCAATCATTGCGTAGTGTGAGGGTAGGCGGGAGAGGTTGACTTTGTGCGTATCTCTGGCTCTCGTTGGCTGTACGTTCAGATGTCGGCGGTGATGTAGGAACGGAGTGTGAGTGTGTGCCCCGTCGGATTTCTCAAGGAGGATAGAGAAGGAATGATTGGATTCTCACGTTTCACAGAGGGGTGAGTTGAAGATAATGATAGAAGGCGTGGGATATTCAGAGAGTAAAGAACTATTATCTGTGAGATATGGAGCGCTTCCAATTCACGCCCAAGACAGCATTGTTATGGGCAGACTCCTGCAGTGCCAGTCAGTTGCTTTCCAGGATTGGTTAAAAGTTTTGTCTTTGATGTGTATAACCATTGTGAGCAAACTCTTATATTCCTTTTGCCCTTGTGATATATTAGTTTGTGTCTCTTTCTTAAGGTACTTGTATTTCTTTTTCACTCATGTGAATATTATTTTTTGAATATATGACATAGTTTAAGTCCTACAATGGCAAGACCAAGTGAGTGCATTCTAGTGTCATTTCAAATTTTGTTGTTTTAGGTGGTTTTATTTTTGCATTTTATTTGTGCTATTGGTTTACATTTGAGGAATACAAGCACGAAGAGAATAATCATGGTGCCTTGATGGGAGGCTAATTCATCAGTTGATGGCCAATATACGAATGGCTGATATGCTTATGGCAAAATTTGCCTCTTTACTAAATTAGCGGTATGCACATTTCTGCACCAGCCGCTGCATCAACGCATCTTTTAGATATATCCCTGTATGTCTGAAGCTGTTTGTGGTTAGTCTGTCTCGCATCAGCCCACATTTTAGCCGTGCTTGAGCGGCTTCATCAGCAATCAAGGAGTTTCGTGGGTAGTAATGTGCTCCAATTGATGTTCACAACCTGTGATCAATTGACTATCATGGCCCACCAGAATGCAGGGCCAGCCTTGTGCTGTCTATAAAACAACTAATGAATGCAAATTGGCTGGGGTCAGGGTCGTGATAAAAGCTTCACATGAGCAACAAAGTAGGCGAAGGAATTACAGATCTCTCAGTACATCTTAAAGGGGCATCGACAAACTGTAACATGTGTGGAAGCACCCTTTGTCTGCTATAAAATTTGCAGTTTCGACAGGTAGAAAAAGATCACAGTGGCTACACTTCACTGTCGAAACCAAGATATACATGTATGCTGTTTCAGGCAAGGTTTTGTATTTGCATGGTAGATTAGTGGTTAAGACTTCTCTGACTGATATTCAAGAAATTGAACCGAGGGTCTGAATGCCTCAAACTAATTCAGCACAGTCTTAATGGGCTAATTCTATCATCACATTTTCCCTCGTCTGCGCATTTGTCTTTCCTTAAAGCCTCTCTCATGCAAAATTCATATTTTACCCCCCTCTATCTCTCACTCTCTCTCTGTACAATGTATGATTGATGCATCTGTAGAATTGCTTTGCCACTGAGCTAGCTTCCCATTTACTCAGACAGTTAATGCCTAAGACTTTGAAGAGGGGAGAAGATTTTGACCACGAGAGGTAGTGGAGGCAGACGTACATGCGTGTGTGTAGCAGCGAGAATTAGCCAAGTAAGGCAGGACAAATTGTTCGTGACACATTGCAGAGATCTTTCAATGCCAGCGAATGTCGTTGGAACCAATCGTCACGTTAATCAGCATGTGCCCCCTGCTTGGCATGTGAACCGGGCGAGGGCTCACTGCATGTGTAGATGCAATGCATAGACAGGACTCCAGCGACGTTGAATAAGTAAAATGTATGACGTAAATGTACACTCTAAGATGCAAGGGTTAGGGGGGAGGGGGAATATGACTATTTATGCTCATGCCACGGCCACTCTTGAGAGTAGAGAGCAAATTTTGTTCTGACTGCGGAGGGAATGTTATTAGGAGAAGTAGTTACAATGCCAGCTGATGTCAATACACCTAAACCCCTAGGAGAAGGGCAGTGCAGTGTGGCTGGGCCGTGCTGAATATAGCTCGTGGGCCGCAGCTGGTTGCCACAATACCTATTATGAGCGGCAGTACTAGCAGCTTCTTTTCTTATCGAGGGAAGGGTTGCTGTGGGAATGATTGATGCTGCATGGTGAGGATGCTACAAGGCGGCTATGAAATAATACTAAGGCATGTGTGGGGAAAGGAGATGGATATAGTTACTGGTGAGGAGTCATGGGCACAGGTTCAATTGTGTTGTTATATTTAGAAGGCATTTCTATGCGCATGACATTTTGCTGCTGTCCTGTGCTTTAAAAGTATATGAATGTAACAATGAAGTACATGTACCTGTTCCAGCATCGGTATTTCTTTCATAATGGGAATATATAGCTCTAAAGCAATCAGAGAGATGGGTAATATTACTATCATGTCAGCAAATGCATACATGTAATGTTCTTGGTAGTCACCACCAGTGTGCTTTTGAAGAATCAAAAGTTGTTTCGCAGGCTGTGTTTGTTTTTGCTTTTTTGATACTGGCTCCTCTGCGAGCTGTAACCTGTGGTGTAGCCACCCGTTCCCTACAGAAAACTGATGACTTGTGTATTAAAGTCTTGGGGATTTGGGAATTCAGTATGGAATGGGTTAACGGCCAAAATAGGCTCTTAACGTTGAATACCTGAGTCACTCACTAGTCTTGATGTAGGTCAAATTGTCAACCTGCTTATTGTCTTAATTCTTTCCCATGTGACAAGCTATTTATAAAGCATGATGGTGTTCAGATATTTGACCATACATGGACAGTCAAACACATCACCAAAGCCCCCCAGTTAAATCCTTGTTCTTACGAAGCTATTTTTGAGTCTTGCTTAGTGGTTTGATCATGATCAGACTCCATGGGTAACCTTTTGATATGGTGGTGCTTTTCTTTTAAGTATGTGTTGTTGTTAGTATCAGTTTCCTCTCACTTTACAACTGTCCCCTCCCCTATAATAGCATCTTATTTTTAGTATCTGTGGATAAAAATGTTGAAGAGCAAAGCCTGCATTACTAAGCTTTCATGAACTTTGTTCCTGAATATCACCACCCCCTCCCCATCTTCCTATAGGTAAGCAAAATGGGGCCTATTTTTGTTCCTTGTCAACTTTTGACCAGGATCTCAAATCCCTACTTCCTATCTCATCTCCCCCCTCCCCCAGATGTCCCTAGACCTGCTTGTCAAAGGTGTACCCCTTCCTCCCCCTTCCCCTCTTGATGATGACTGCATATTGCCCTTGTGTGACATATCCTGGGTACAGCAACTCCAGCAATTCAAGATGATGTATAGAGCTGTGTATGAGAGCATTTGCTACACAGATTATTCTAAGTATAGAACTTTATCTTCAAGTTCCAAACCTGAGAAGAGTCACTAGGAATTTCCCTGTTAGTCTGATGCTATTTACAGACATGAAAAAGAAATAGTAATCTTGCGGGTCCTGGCCACTTGAAAATGATGATATGCCATTGTTGTAGCTTCTTCTGAAATGTTAAAAGATGGCCATTTGAGCCATTTCTAAACAATAATATGAGGACAGATACAGTGTCATGTAAAAATTAAGTGGCTTAATGAAGAGTTTATTGTTTCGTTGCCCGGATTTGCTGCAGAAAGCGGGATTTTATTCCATGGCCTTGCAAATGTACGCAGTAGTCCCACGCGTGTTTAGCTTTGTTGGAATTTTGGCTGTGAGTTGTGAGTGAAAGGACGTTGCATTTAGAATCCTACCTAGCTCAACCACTGTATATGTGTGAAGTGATTGGGTAAACAAATTCTGCATATATTGGCCTCTAATTTATATCAAGGTATGGCCTGACGTCCTTCATGACCTCAAACTACAGTGGACATTACTTACACTGTATAAATGTGCTATCAAATCACATATTTCACCCTCAGCTGTGTGTTACGTCCATGTTTTCCCCACAGGGTACAATGTACTGTAAAACCAAAAATATTTGTCGCATGAAACTTTCACGAATTGCTACTGTCAGTCAGTGCATTGTGTGGACAAAACCTCTTGCGTATCTTTTATTGCGAATCTTATGTCGACCCGAAATTCTTGAAAGTTTCATGCATGCGAAAAATTCTGTTTTTACAGTTACCGGTATCACACCGGTACTTGTCTACATGTGGTTCCGTGCTGCCATGTGAAACGGCCACTTCATTGTGTTCTCACCATTTATGCCATTATTTGTACATTTTCATGAGATTCAAGCCTGTATGCATTTTGAGAGAACATGAATGTAATTTTGACCACATTTTTTCCTTTCTCTCTCGTGTATCTTTCTGAAACAGGAAATATTTATCGCCGCGGTGCAAGACGATGGAGGAAACTGTACAAAGTCAACAGCCACACTTTCCAGGCCAAAAGATTCAGCCGGGTAAGTTGTTTTTCTTTCGTTTGCTCCCTACTTCCTAATGCCCCCTTTTGATTCAATGTTTCACAGTTTGATCCTTCAGATTTTTTTTTCTATTCATCTCTACCTTTCTTTTCCTATCATTTTTTTAAAAGTCTATTTACTTTCATGATATGTTGGTTTATCATGGCAAACCCTCTTGTACATTCCAGACAGAAACTAGTGCAGAAAACCAAAACCATGACGTTTCCTTCTAGATGCAATGCCATGGTTAATGTTAGCAATCATACACACTCAATCTACTGAATATATATAAGATCCTCATATGTATTTTTTCTTGGGGGGAGGGGGGTGGGTGGGCTGCCATGAGAATAGAAAGTAGGCAGTCTTAAACACACTATTTATTACACCCATGCAGGGTACAACTGCATCTTGTATGCAATCACATGGGTAAAGCAGTAGCTCTAATTCATGTGTTTACCATTAATGTTCACATTTTTAATGAAGAGAATGTATGAACCAAAAGTGAAACTAACTTAATCACAAATGACATTCCCATGATGTGTTTGAATACCATAAATGTGCAAGAGTATATATCATACGTTTCACCCATCCATCATCGCTCCATTTTCTGCCAACAGAGGGCTCTGTGCGCCTACTGCTCCGACCGCATCTGGGGCCTGGGGCGGCAGGGTTACAAGTGTGTGGACTGCAAGCTCCTGGTGCACAAGAAATGCCACCGGCTGGTCAAGTTGTCCTGCTCTGAGCGCCAGGTCAGTGCACCTTTTTTTTTGCTTTTTTTGTTGTTGTTGTTTAGACCAAAAGACCTTAATATGTTTGTTGGTGCGAGGAATTGGTCACAAGTTTGCGCTCGAGGCACTTCAACAACTTGTGTGGTCAGTCCTGTGGAAAACTGTTTTCTGTGAGGACATGCCTCAGAAGTTCAGAACTAGTCTCACTAGTCTCACTATGCAGAGATAGCTGCTCCAAAGTCTTAGTGGATTTGAAATACGTCTCTAGAGTCAGACTATCACAATTGATAATACTATTGTAGGTATGTGTACGTGTTCCTGATAGCATCTCAGCCGTGTACATTTATGCTCTTTCATGTCTAAATGACAAAGCTTTGAGTCTCCCATGGAGTGCTAGTCGCGAAAGTTGATGCAAGAACTCAGACTCCTAAGAACTGCTCAAAGTATGTATTGCAATGAAAGTTGATGGAATTGCTCTACAGTTCATGTAGTTGCTGTGGGGTTTCTGCATAATAGTAACCTCCAAGAGCCAAAAACATGCAATGGGTGCATTGGAGTCAATGGCGAGCGATCAGCCAGTCATTTGACATTCTATTTTTAAGGAGAGGTGCACAGGAAGTAGAGTTGAGTCTGCTGGTAGTCATGACTTCTTTATGAGTGCTGTGGCAACAAGGTCGTAGACGCATTTATCACAACCTTACCTTCATTTAAAAAAACGAAAACGATAAGAAATGAAAAGTCATTTAAACCTTACCTGTACACTCTTGCAGCTTTCCTTTTGGTCTGATGTCTTCCTGGGGATGACGTGTGATATCATGATGACAACATTTTTCACAGGGATGGGAAGAATTCGAAGAGCCGTGTTTTCCAAATAGTTTTTCCCCTCATATTTATTGAAGGATCATGAAGGCATCTTCAATTTTCCTTCAGAAAAGATTATGATCTTCTCGAGTTCCTTTAATGCCATTACTTCGTACAATGTGTAGCTGATGATTATACATGCACGCCACATTGGGTTTACACTCAGAGCTGTTGTCATGGGGGTTTACACTCAGAGCTGTTGTCATGGAGCTGTTGTCATGTACAGCGACATGTGGTCAAAGTTTAAACCCCAAACTGATCAGTGGCTTCATGCCTCCATAGGTCAAAGTTTGTAGATCCCCAATATATTATGGTCAAGATCAGTGGGATAAATATCATCACAGTGTCATAGATACTTGTTAAACGATCAAACCCATTTTCCTCTCGAAACCTTCATGATGTGTCACCCGCATGAAGACCTATACCCAATAGAGGACCTTCCCCTGATTACCCAAAATCTTTCTGCCCCTTCACTGTTATTAGGAGGACCTGAGTACCCTGGAAGAGAGAAGCGGATCCGCCAGTCTGCTGCACTATGGATCTAAGCCGAATGAGAGGGGCGACTCCCACCACAAACGAAGTGAGTACCATTTGCGACCCCCCACGCACCCGTCCCTGGCTATTCAATTCCGATGAACCCTTCACCCTAACCCCCCCCCCCCCCCCCCCCCCCATTCCTGTTCACATAGTTTAGTACATACTCAACATCTAATTCATTTTTGTAAAAGGAGCATGGAAAAGAATAGCGGTTGATGGTACTTCAATCGTCCATTCCTGGAATACGGTGTATGCACAGTCCCCAGCTGGCATCGAGCAAAGCTTGAATGCCTTTCTGAGCTGTTTCAGTACCCTACATTTAATGTTATTTTTAATGACAATCGTATTGTAGTCATAAAGCGAAAATTTACATGTTTATGGAGACTTTATGTCCCTAGTTGTGGAAGGTAGACTTTTAGGGGAATTTTTATGGAAAAAAAAATCAATTGTAACATCCTGTACTATCCTTTAGTAGCCTCAGACTAGTATGATAAGGAATGCTTACTGGTATTTGTAAAGAAAATTTTGTATTTTGCGTTTTGATATTTGAAGATATGTAACAATACATATTCTTGCCTATGTGGATAGACAAAGTTTGAAATTGGATGTGCACTCCGTGTTAGAGGGGGCATATAGCTGCCTAGTTAGAGGGGTGCAGATTATCAAGTTATCCATGTGTCCCGAAATGCTGTACTAACAAACCAATCCATGGTACCACATATCCACATTAGTGCTGGAATACTAGCACCTCATGATACATGGGAATAAAGGGGAGATGCTGTAGATTGTGTACATGTTGTCATATCGTGGGCTTTTTCTATGGGAAATGACTGGTTGATACCGTGAAAACTAATTGGTTGTGGAGGGTGCACCTCTTTGGGAGTATATTCATTGTCTTACCTCGCTTACGATTGCAGGGACTTTTTACTTTTTTACTTGATTATTTACCTAACAAACTGTTCATTTTCACATTAATGATTAATTCATTTCTTCATTCAACTAACTCTTGCCCTTCCCCCACCCTCAACCGTGCATTCCTTTGCACCTTGCACGGCATGCACCCTAACCCTGACACTCCCTCCCTACTTTTCTGACTTCCATCCATTTAAAAAATATAAAATTAACTAATTTCTTTCTTTTTTTTTAATTATCTTAAAATACCACCAATCTAATATGTTCCGTCATTTAAATTGCAATGCCTTGAATGACCGTTCATTGTACTGGAAAACAAATTAAATGAATCTGTATGTCACAATTGCCTTGACCATTACATTTTAACTACATCATTATCTCAAAATACTCTGCCCGCTTTTGAAATGACATGCTGATCGGTCACTTTGTTCTGCTTTACTTTTGGGTGGGAAACCCTAACTCATGTTACAAATCTTATTACAAACCTTGATTTGATAACATGTTTCATTTAACATCTAATTTATGTGTAACCCTAACAACAACAAAATTGAATAAAATATCGCTCTAATGATTACATTCCCCAACGAAATATGTAACTAAAAACTGAATTGGAAATAAAAACACCCAACTTCAAAAACCACCCCCCTAAAATCAGCCCCTACTGGTCCACTAGCACCCTCCATGGCAGCCTCCTCAGCCATTGCCACCACGCTGAAGGACCCCTCTGCCTCCTCCTTCCACCCCTCGGAGCCCCCTCCCTACCGCAAGCACGAGCACTCCTCCTCCCTTACCTCCTCTCATGCTTCCCGGAACGCGGCACCCTCGGCCGGATTCTTCTCTGGCATCGATAATGCGGCGTTTTACAACAGCGGCCGGGGTGGCGGTGGGGACACTGATTCCGTGGATTCGTGGGACTCGGACCGGCTAGGTAAAAAAAAAAGAAGAAAATAACGGCACGAGCCCACCATCTCTTCAAAACTTCCGTGCTGATTGCTTTCTTGGCGAGAATTTGTGTTGTAGTTGATATATCATCCACCTCACTATCCCCTCTTCTGTTCATTGCTTCCAAGCACATGATTCCTTAGTCACTTTTGATACTCCCTGACATTGCCAGGTAGTTCTACCCCACTTTGCCATTGCGTGACACTGTACGTCATGAGCCGATTAACATGAATTCAGAATTCATCTTTTTCCAGCCAATATTCAGTCAGTTTTAATACAATTTCCTATTTCCCATGCAAGTTAGATGACCAGCTTCCGTAATTTAGCACAGACTGACAGATTTAATATACCATGCATTTTACTTTGCTTTTATATTATCAAACAAGATTTTAAACCTGCACTTGATGTGAATGTTCAGGCAATTACTTCTTAACTCCATTCTCTGACATACTTTTCTACAATCTGGCTATGCAAAAGTGTTAGGAACCCAGCGATGTAAATTGGTGATTTGGACTACTGGCAATGTAATGGGATCATAATATCAGTGTGAATAGGGTTTCATTCCGCACTCCAAACTTGTGTATTTCTGCCTCAGTCTGGTTTTATAGCAAATGATCTGTCTGGTGTGAAATGGTCTGGCTAACACTGTGCACATCTCCACTCAGCACCCGCACTCTCTTCTCATGAAATATTTTATTCTGTGTGTGTTTTGATTCTCTTGTGTTCCACAACACTCACTGCAGTTGCTTTGAGTTCATATCATACAGTGCGAATAAGATAGACCAGAATTAGGACACTTTTTTTTTTCATCTTTCTACCTTGAGTAGTAAATATGCCTGAGTATGCATGCTCTAGCATGCATAGGTATAAGTTCCATTTGATCAGATTTTTTTCTCCTTTTTTTTGTCTGTTTTTGCATAGGCAATAAATGAAATAGTCTTGTTTCTTCTGCTCGTAGAGTTACGTAGTCCTGGATATGCACTACATGCTAGAGTGCAGTCTGCAGCAAACCCTATTGAAGGGACTGAGCATGGGAGACTATGTATTACAAAGGTTGGGCCTGACTCAAATATATTCAGGAATCCCCGTATCAAATTGTATTCATGGTAACACATAGCACAAACGTGCAGCCGAAGAATCTCAACTGGATTTGAACGTTACCGATGAGCATACGTTTCAGTTCACATACTCCCTAACAGGCAGTACTTTCTTGCAGGCCTGTGCTAATCACGTTTTTGTTGTTGTTGTTTTTTGTTGTTATGTATTCAAGTGAGTAGTGAATATACATGTAGATCAATTCAGTGGAGCCAACCTTCCCATTACATAGTCTCCCCACGCTCCAGTCCCTTTGATTTAGTTGAAAGGAAGAAAAAAAAAGTGAATGCAGATACATAGATTAGTGGAAATAAGAAACTGAGCTTTCCAAGACCGTTCATATCCTACTTGTTGTTGTCTCAATATATGGTATTTGTTGTTGATGGTGTTTCTTCTTCTTTTTTTCTGTAAAGAATTTTGCATTGCGTTGTCATGGAGACATGCTTAAGTTCATGCATACATTCTATGCTGCTGTTGCTCCACCAAAGCATACATAACAAGGAACGACTGTCATGGGAGTATAATTTCCTGAGAAATAACTGGTTGAAGAAATTAGACCTTGAATTCTTGCAAAATGATACCAGTTACTCACTCTGAGTTTGACATTCTTTCCTCTAAAAATTAAACAACTGAATTTTGTTTTTGTTTTTGCTTTCAAAGTTTATTCAATATGTGGTAGAATTGTAATCATTTGAGAGAAAAAAAATGAAATAAGTCAAAGCAAATTATGTTCAAATTTGACTTTTTTATCAGAAAAGAAGGGTATTGACTTCAAAAAGAAAATAGAACAGCAATTTATACCTTAGACACTAGTGACATAACCTCCTCTAGATAGAATTATTGCTGCAGGTTGTGCTATGATTGATGTCATGTTATATGACTTTGATTATAATTCTAATCAATTATAGGATGAATAGTCAATAGCTTGATCAATTACAGGATGCATATTCAATACTTCATTTATCACTTTCTCCTAGGAAGATATTGTTGAAGAGCAAAAACAAAATGAGTGAAATTACCTGTGTCCCTGCTGAAAACATTGTGCCACAGATATATGCGTAGAAAGCAGAGAAATCTGTTTCTTTCCTGTATTTTGAGATCATGGACTTTATAGAAAAAATAAAAAGAAGAGTAAGATGAGCCATACATGCCATTGCAGACACACACTCCATTCCTGCGCATCTTTAACTAGACCGTGAAAGAGAAGAGTGTAAACCCCGGGTATCTCCTCAACCGGATATTCTTCTCTCACTCGCTGTATCTCTTTCTCTATCTCTTTCTCTTTCTGCCTTTCCTCCTGGAAGTGTTTGCTTGAATATCTCATTTTTCGCTAATGACACTGTGAGAATCAATATTTGAGCACGGGGCGCTCTCAAGTGGTACCTCATCAAAGAGCTGTTTACTCTTGAGGTCGAATCACGCAGACATTAGAGACAGCCAGAGATGAAGCAAACAGGAAAAATTATATACCACTCTCTCTTCACCACCACCACACACATACTTTCTCAGCTCATCCCATCCTCTTCCCCATCTCTCTCTATCTCTCACTTCTCTTTTTCATTTCTGTTACACCAAACTCATATTTTGAAGGATAAGTGCAATGCCTACACAGATCCACTGAATTCCGTCCTTGTAATTAACTCATTGTCAAATACTCACCATAGGGCAGTTATTCTCACACGTTTGGAGCCGTACTCCCATCGTATTTTTGTTCTTTCCTTATCTTATCCTCTTTTCCCATCTTTCTTTTTCTCCTTTTGCCCTAGTAACTCTTTACATCAGTGATCATATTATTTTGGACCTGTGGATAATTTTATTCTGTACCCATGCTACTGCCATGACACATTCCTTTATAGGGGAAGCTTTCTACTTGTGTCCTTTCACTTACTCTTTGTTTTCTTTGATCAACACTATTTCCTCTTTCTCTTCTTTATTTATTTTTTTTTGCAACTCTTCTGAAGTTCATTATTCAGTTTTCAAACACCTCCACCCAACCTATACTCAGTGTTGTGGAGACTTTGCCTGTTTGGTATATATTCCATTCACTTACTGTGCCAAAAGAGGCCCCTTTTTCCCCTTCATATTCCTCTCAGTTTTCATCACATGTCAGAAGGGTTTTCTTCTTTTTTTTTCTTCTTAATTTTCTGCAAAAGTGTTCACATAAACGGCCGCTGTATCACATTCCACAGTATCAGACTTATCAGATTGCAGTCATTTGACAGGAAAACCGTATATTTTGGCCAAATCCATAATCTTGTCACGTGAACATACGCATATTGCTATCATTGACTGTTCCATGTCTCTTGAGTTCTTTATTCTTCTTCTTTTTTCATTGCCCAAGATGTTATTTCATACTCTGTTATTAGGGGGAGGGGGACTAATGGTGGTAAACAAAAGCAAAACAAAAAAAGGACTAAGACATGGCTGTGCCCTGACCCCCCCCCCCCCCCACCACCACACAGTAGTGACACATAAACCAGTCAACATATGGAAACTCTGATGGCATACAGACTTCAACAGCCCTTTGACATGTCAGTGAAGGAGGAAATTAAGATGATTTGTCCAATACTCAGATAAGCCTATCACAGAGTAACCAACGTGAATAAAGCCAAAGAGATTGAGTAAGTAGGAAACAGTGAGAGGGAGAGAGATATGGCAAAAAAAAAAGTGCAAATGCAGTAAAACATAGGGACAGAACTGAACCCTGGGCGTATAGTATTGGGAAGATGTCTGCCATGTTTACAGTCCATCACACGTCTTTGGCACCGTGCTCCCGTTTCTTCCTGCTGTGGAGTCAAGGCATGCTTTAAAAAAAGAAAAAAAAAGCTGCAGGTCTACTGCAGATTCATGTTCATTGGCTCCTCGATCGATCATCCATCCCTAACCCATATATCACCCAGGAAAGTCATTGCCTTTTCCTGTTTTGAATTGTGTGAACTGTCCGATTGTTGTGGTACACTGTTATCATTGCAAACCTAGGACACTAGAAACAATGCTGCGTGCCGGCCTTCCTTTCTTCTTTCTTTTTCATTTTCCCCTCATCTCGTGCCATGTTTTTATTTCTGAAGTGTTAACGTGTGCGTGCCCATAAAATCCACTCGGTAACTTGGCGGGAACTCGAGTGGCTATTATTGAAGGATCGTCTTGGTTCGGTTTGAGTCATTGTTGCCGTGTAGGCGTGGAGGAAGTAGTACCATTGCAGCATTCTTGTGCTGTGGCTAGCCCTTGTTGGATGGCTGAAGGAGTATCCAGTGAGCTTGTGTCTGCCAGAATGCATCTCACAAGCGATAGAGACTGGCAGGTATGGGTATGGCCCTCATGGAGTCATGCATGTAGGCAAGCTTCTTTCATTTTAGATCTGGTACCACCAACACATGCCGATATATGATTCATTGGCTATGTTCCTTGTACGTGATGTCAAAAGACACCTTCAGAGTTCTGAACGTGAGGAAAAAAATAGTGAGAAAAGCGGTCTCGGTGGCCCACTTCAGCTGCGAGATAGTTTGGCCTTCATTGGAGTGACACATTTTTTTGACCATGAGTCCAACCAAGCCTTGAGGGTTTGAAGTGGCAGCTATACTGATGTCATGAGTGTCCATCATCTGAGTAACCAATCAAAACCTTGCACGAGACGGCAGCACCCTTTAAAATGCTTGGAACGCTTGGCTCAGCAGGTTTTGCTTTCGTGGAACCCTGCGACTTTCTCCATCAGCGCTGCCTTTCGCCGACCCTTGGACTTCCCCACGCTTAAAATTCCCGCAAACACGCATTGAAGTTTGACCAACTTTCTATCTCTAGTCCAGCACGCTATGCAAGGTAGGACATCATAGCGTCTTGTTTTGATTTGTTTTTTTCTCTCCCAGCCTTAAATGTCACAAACAAGGCTGGCACATATCAGACTGATTCGTTTCAGTCTCGATCAGGCATTTAACTCTTCATCTAGCGCTCAATAATATTCTCACTTCTTATAGCCTAATTTCACAATTAATCACGCAACCCTTCATCCCGCATGTTACTTTTCTTTTGCTCTATATCTGTAGAAGACATCCTGAATGACAAATGTGTAAATGGCTACTTTGGTTTCAGATATCTTGTTCTGCCATGTGCTGTGTGCATGGTATGTGATAGAAAGTATATAGTGTTCTTTACTTTTTGCTCTCACCCTTTTCAGATCCCCCTCGCACCCCTTTCTGTACCCCTAACCAGCTTCAAGAGTTGGTGGTACCAGCAGGATACCTGCAGTTTACAGTACCTGCAAAATTCTTGGTACATTATTTTTTTTTGGTACCATCTCTTCCTGTCTAGATCTGCTCTATAAATTTCTTTCTTTCTGTCTGCCGTTCTTTGCCCAGCAGGTGTGTACGTCTGTTTGCTGTCTCCCTTGTGTGTCTCATGCACTTTGTCTGTTTTTGCGAAGTGTTGCGCACATATTCGAGCCTGTCTAGTTTTTATCTACAGTTTGTGCGAAGAACATGTTATTGGCAGGTGATGGCACAGCCATATACTCGAGATCTGAAAGCTGGCCAAATGTTTGCTTGCTTGCTTTGCCTGTTCCTGTAATAACCTGGACATGCTGATACTTTTCTTCTTGGCGTATCTACGAAAGAGGGCAAAAATGGCTGGGGCAGGAGTCATGGGAACATGTGGATGTGAAGGGCATGGGGGGGGGGGGGGTGGAATGGTTGAATGGACAGCGAGATTTGCACCACCAAGAGGTCGTCCTCATATACACTGGAACTGACAAGCCGCCATAGCAGAGTAAACATAAGTTTTCCTACTAATTCAACATCAGTTTTGTTTTTAGTTTGATGGTATATCAGCATTGGAGGAAAATGTTTCTGGTACAAAAAAAAGAGCACAAATACTTCGGCCTGTTCTGCCAATGTTCGAAATGCTTGGCAACTTCACTGGATATGTGTAGATTTTGTGTGCTTGACAGTATTCCCAGTGCAAAATTGAAAAAAGCAAAATGTACTTCAGTTCTCACGAGACACGCCCTCAGAATAGACAAACAGAAAGAATGAAGGGGGGGAAAAAAATGGAATGTATCAGAAAGTTTGCGTTAGGAAGTGCCAGCACAGTAGCACAAGCACAGCAAAGGAAGGAAGACCAGGGTTAGAACGACCTCGTCCAACAATTGTTTATGACGGAGGCCAGCAAGCGGGCTCATGACGTTGTTGCTGACTCCGCACGAACTTGACACGGGAGGGGAGGGTCAGAATGGTCTCATCATTTCCAAGAGGATATCCTTTTAGCGCCGAACAGAAAGTCGTACCGTGCAATCATACAACTGTGTTTTTCTAGTCCTTCACACGGTGTAAAGTACGTGAGAGTGCTACCATCACAGTTTTCATAACGCATCATGGCCGGACTGAGAGACAGGATAGCGCTGGCGTTTGGATACGCATGTTTCATGTTCATTGGCATGGAGAGTGTCTGGGTGGATTACCTCTATCAGTGCTGGCCATTTTTCAACTACGGTTAGTGCCTACAATCGCTGTCTAGACCTACGTTGTAAGTCCCATCCATGTATGGTGAATGTTGGCTTCTTCTCAATCCTTCATTTTATTTGACCATGTGTGTATCATCATTCAGCATGTGGGGACAGTGATGCCTGGATAGTTTATGAGGAAGGAAAGATGCGTCCAGTTTTGTTGGAACTTCTTCCCTCGTGGTCATTATCTGAACAATAATCACTAAACAATCCAAATTCCAAGGGCTCGATCAAAGTTTGCTCTATGCCTTGCGAAAGCAAAGTTCCCCCTGGTGGAATTCCCCAGTCCATATAGATACAGAAACTGGCTTTGCTCTATATTGCTTCCTTGTACATAGCTCCAAGCAAGCTTGACACCCCAGCCACAAGGCAAACGTCTTTCCTGTCTGTGCTCTTCATTGCAACGTCTTCACATTACAGGAATGGGTGTAGCGTGACTGCCGAGAGAGAAACCACTTTTGCTCTCACTTGCCAAGTGCCATCTTATATCTCTGCTGTATCAGTCACTTACTGTTGTCCTCCTCATGTGGTGGAGATAGAAATCTCGCTCTCCCCTCATCTGCTGCACGTTTGTTCACTGCATACAGTAATCACCCACAGTGCAAGGGGCCATGCACCTTCTAGTACTTAAGCTGCTGTTCACTGCTTTCACCTACAGTCCTTGTAATAACTACTTTCTCTTGATCTCATACCAGCATGCTTGTGACCATTTGCTATTTGCCATGCAGTGTTGAAGCACACATGGGATATGTGTAATGCTGAATATTTACGCTAACCATCAAATTCCACTGCAAGTTACCCCTTCTGTAGTGAAACAAAGACTGGTAATTTTAACCCATTTCTTGCAATTTGTTTTTGTTTTTGTTTGCTTTTCACACATAATTCATGTTTATGTTTCTAACGATGTTCTGTTTTCATCCACAGGTAAAAGTGGGAGCCCGAGGCATCGGCGCAAGAATCGCGACAGCACACCCACCACGGTAAGCAATACTTGCACAAACCATCATGAGTAGTATCACTTGAATGATGTACAGCAATCTCATTAAAAAGAAGATGAGATATTCGGCAGCCATCCTGCTGTTAGGATATATGCAGCAGTTATTATTGAACATTTAGTGCCACAGCGTAGAATACACAGTACAGTTTTATTGAGAAGCTACATAGTACGAACAGCTACTGCATTGCTTAATAGCAAATGACTGCAGATGAAGTGAAGTAAAAGGATCCAGTGCAGTTCACAACTTTACAGATGAGTTATGCAGTATACTACAGTTACATTGTCACTTTTAAAGGTCCTGTTTACCTTTGGGAACAGTGATTTTAACAATGTTCAAGATATCACATTTGATGCATATGTTTAAGTCTGTTGTGTCACAAGACATCCTACCATGTAAAATTGTTGCAATAAAGCCTAAAATATGACAAGATGTCAGTATTTTTCTCATTAAACCATAACTGTAGACAGTTTAAACTGTAAACATTTACATTTTGTGTATTTAACAATACTTAACATCAATTAAACAGATTCAGATTTGTACAGTGGTTGTTTCTATCCCTAACTCACATTTTAGAACTATTTTAAAGCACTAATACCAGTTGGGTTTTTGTTTCTTCTGCAAATGGTAACTTATGCCTTTAAAGGCTGTAGCAATGCGTTGTCACTCAATAAACACATTATTGTTGCTTGTGTCTCCCCCCCCCCCCCCACCCCAGGCTCCAAATGGCAACGAGAAAATAGGAAACTCGCCAATCTCCCTGGACGACTTTGAGATGCTGAGAGTCATCGGCCGCGGCAGCTACGCCAAAGTTCTCCTGGTGGAGCTGAAAGCCACGGGTCGGGTCTACGCCATGAAGGTAAGCCAGCACACCGAACACGGTAACGGAAACCGTCAGTTTTTTTTTTTCTTTAGTGGGCCAAAAGAAACCATGTCTGGTTTTCATGTATTCACCTTAAAGAATAGATGGTTGTGCATCAGAGCAGCAATGTATTGTCTCATTGAAAAGTTATCCAAAAAGGATCAAGATCTTCATGTTTTGGAAAATCTGCTGTGCACCTTGTGGAAAATTTTCCTGCAGAGTCTGACAAGGGAATGTATAGCTGGGACACGACTGTCATTTCACATAGAATTTTGGTCATCGTGACGAGATTCCGGTCCATATACAAGTCTCTGCTCTCGTAGGAGAAGACCCCCAATGCAACTTACAAAGTTGCTGGACTTTTATCCATCTCAGGTGTACCCCTTTCTCTCTGTGACTACTCAGTAATCTCTCTCGCTCTGCCATGCCACCCCCAACCAGCCGTAGTTGGTATGTCATAGATGATGGTGACCAAATATGATTATGTGGAGAATGTAATAATGGTGATGATAATGATGATGATGATTATGATTGTCATTATCGTTGTCGTCATGGTGAAGCTGACAGTGGAGATGGGGAAGTTTATAATGGTATGATAATAACAGTGACTATCCTGACTGTGATAATGTTTTTATTGTCACATTTTGGAGGGTTATGATCATTATTGGTGTCAATCTGTGCATCCAGGTGATCAAGAAGGAACTGGTGACCGATGACGAGGACATCGACTGGGTCCAGACAGAGAAGCACGTCTTCGAGACGGCGTCCAACCACCCCTTCCTGGTCGGACTGCATTCATGTTTCCAGACTGTTAGCAGGTAAGAGAAGCATCATACAGAAGGGACAGACAGTGTGCATATATAATGTGTTGCTGTAATGCAGATAATAATATCTGCGACAACCTACCTGTGCAATGTATATATGTGAAATTCCCCCATGCCTGCAATACTTCCCTTCACATGTGTCAATACCACAGCGGAGAGGTAGTTCACACTTGAAATGTATGACTAAGAGAAAGACATTTCACTTACATCAATCAGATTCTAGCAATGCATTATTCTGTTTTTGCCATATTGAAAAGGAGTGCTACACTGTAATTGTGGTGCACAATAGTCGTGTCTTAATACATTACACTATCTATCTGAGGAAAGCAGATGTACGCACAACATTGCATTTTTCATGTGCGTGCGTGTCTGATACATTATTCATTCTTTGAGCCTCTTAATGACAAGATTACAATGACAACTTGAAAGATTGAAGAGGCCTGTAAGATACAATGTTCTTGCGGTGTCAGTTTTGGTTTTGGTGCTGCGGAAGGAATTGTACCGGCCGGTCCGACCGGCAGATGTCATCGCATCGCTCACTTAATCATAGCGTTTAATGTGGCACATACCTAGTTTATGTTGCCAAGTTCCTCTTCCTTCTTAGTGTGAAGTGGAATGTGAACATCTTCAGTTCCCATTTAACTCTCCAGTGAATACAGCAACAAGACTCCTCTGTAGTGCAGAGAACCCCCAGCTCTCCAGCTATCAATTACTTGTTTCCCTGGAATATGTTTGTTAGATTTGAACGTGTTCACTTAGAACATGTCTCCACCCTTAATGTTTTTGTTTTATGTGTGTGTGGATAGTTGTTCTCCACACTAGAATGCTATTGGTCTGACTCCAGAGATTCTCAAGAGTTTGTGTCATGTTTTATTGGTTTACAAAGAGAACAAGATTAAAAGAGAGATCATGTGACAGGTTTCTCAGTGGTGTGTAGGATATCAGCTCGCACTTGACGACTTGTTTTTGGGAGGACAAGGTGGCTGTGAATGAACCTGAGTCTGTGAAATGACCAGGGGAGTTAAGTTCAAAAGACATCAAAGAAATGCAGCAAAGGACTTGATATATAGACCCTTGTGAGCTCTATGTTGTAACGTAGAAACGCATGGCAGGGACTGCAGTTTCAATTACGTACGATGCATCGTCATGTTTCCTGCCTTTTTGCACTCCGAATGGGAACCCTGCGTCCTTCAGTGACTTTGAAAATCCACACTGTGCTTCCTGGTGGCCTGTTTAATAAAGCCAGAACTCTCTCTCTCTACTCTGCCACATTGCAGGTTATTCTTCGTGATCGAGTTTGTCAGCGGCGGAGACCTGATGTTCCACATGCAGCGCCAACGGCGACTACCGGAGGAACACGCCCGCTTCTACTCGGCCGAGATCAGTCTGGCTCTGAACTTCCTTCACGAAGGAGGTAAGAAGAGAAATCACGTACCTTTTCTACTGAACATGAGCTTGTGACTATATATATCTGTACATACAGACGTAAATGTATGTATGTGACCGCCCAGCTCAAAAACCCACAAAAAGAAGATAAGAGTGAATTTTCACTTTTCTACATAGTTTAAAAGAGTAACAGCTCTAAGCTTTGATATGATATACAACTTGTTAAAACCAAACCATCCTACCCCAATCGAAAAGTGATTGAAATTAAAGAGGTAGATGGTGCAGTTTTACAGAAAAGGGAGAAAAGAGGACTTGAAGATTCAGGGTCATTCAGGCATATCAATTTCCCAGAGGATCAGATCAACCTGTCCAAAAAAAAATATGGTCCAGGAGAACTGCTCATATCTCAATTTCAGTTTTGTTTAATCTGCCAAATTTTTACAGTTGGTAGAGAAAAGATTACTCTCCCAGGTAAGACAAACTTCAAAACTTTTGTGTCAGTCAACCCAAATGAAATATTTTGGTCCATTACAGCGAAACCCAATCTGCGTTTTTTTTGTGGGTTTGAGCTGGGCAGTCACACAAATGTTTGTATATCACTTTGTGCGTTTGGAATTCTTCAAACAAAATAGGTATGCAACTTCTTTGCTTGGTCATGCATTATCCGCTAAGTTACTGGGAATGTGCAGTGATGCACTGTTTTGCAATTGCAATGTGCGCATTTTAATACTCAGCTTATACTTGCCAAAACTTTTTCAGATGTTCAAAAAAATACCTGGTTCCAATCGCCTTTTTATTAGTGCGTGTGAACTTCCCTGTCAGCTTGCTGGCTACATCCAATAGATATGTTTACAAGCTACACTTGTATACATGCAAGTCACAAATTTGGTATATGCAAGGGAACAGGCTGTTTGATTACATATGTTTTCCGTAGGCGTATGATATGCATAACAGGCTGGCAAATAGGATTCCTTCTTGTATAAACCTGTAAAGACATTAAAAACCTAATATCCTAGATACTCCTTTTGTTATTATGTGGCAAACCTCCAATTTATTGTCAGTGCAGCCATCTCCCTTCAGAAGGAGTTTCATGGAAAGAGCTGCTAGAGGGTATCTTATCCATTGAGTTGCTTTTACAAGCTGATGTGTTTGTGCTCTTTAAAAAGTGAGCCTGTAAAAAAATGAGAGGAAAGGGAAGTGTGTTTCTGTGTTCCATTTCTGCAAAATGCATATACCCCAGAGCATGTCAAAAACCACAAAGCAAAACCAAAACCCGTTGAGAGATCCAAGGAGGAAGAGAAAGTACGGAGGTTGTGGTTAAACCCACCAGAGCATTGTTCCATTGTGATACCTTCAGTAGTTAAAAAACTGCTGTGTGTTTTAATAGGACGTTATAGTTCAATCGAGAGTTTGTTTTGTTGTTGTTGTTGTTGTTGTTATTTTGTTTTATGGAAGATTATGTTCTGTTATTGGACTGAGATTCCTCATCGGTTTTGTGAATTATTTGCATGCAGGCTTATGATGCCTGTGAAATGAATGAGATTTTCAGCCAACCTAGAAAGTAATCACTGTTTCACGTCCAGTTGAATTGAGGAAAATCCGTGCAGAGTTTATTCATGCTTGAGCGCTAGAGTATAGATAGATAGATAGAGTTGTCTGCCCCATATGAAAACCAGTTTGCACCTTTAAAGTTGCTCGCATCCTGGAGTTCATTTGTCCAAGGTTGTGATATCACTCCGCTTCTCCTTCCTCGCTTCCTCTGTTAAAGGTCAGCAACCCTTTTAAGGTAATGCCCGATAGCGCACCTTCCTGGTGTCGTGAGGGGCAGCCCTGCAATCAGCCACTTTCTCACCATTGTTCAAACGGGCTCGTTGCACAAGATATCCGCACAGAATAGATTAGAAACTGCTCGTTGCGCGCCGAGATTGGCACTGTTTTGGCTTGTATTTTTTTTTTTTGCTCCTCCATCAAGGGAACAGCGAGAATAAAGTTCACGTTGCGACATATCCTCCTCTGAGGATTGGGATATCTGATCATTTTCACCGCACAAAGTGTGTGTACAAGTTGTGTCATTTTGAAACATTTTTAAATGGACACCACCTGGCTGTATTTTTATGTGTTAGAGGACCACATGGCCTATTTGTTACAATGAAGTAACAAGTAAACAAAGGTATGAACTCTGCCTAAGTGTCATCTATGAAGTGCATGCACATGATAAGTCTTTACATGCTGAATCAAGTATTCATTCAATACGGTGTTCATAACGACACATGCCCATGCAGTTGCACAAATGATTAAGATTATGTGTAACATATTCAGGGAATGACAACATCAATGCTAACAACACAATCTCTTCTTCTCCCCTCTTCCATCTCCCATCTTCATATCCATCCATCCATCCATTTGTCTATTCATCTATCTATCCATCCATTCATCCATCCATCCATCCATCCATTTGTCTATTCGTCCATCCATTTATCTATCCATTCATCCATCCATCTGTGTATCCATCTATCTATCCACCCATTCTTCCACCCATTCTTCTATCCATTCATCCATCTATCCATTCATCCTTTCAATCCATCCATCCATCCATCCATCCATCCATCCTGACCCTCAGGTGTGATATACCGTGACCTGAAGCTGGACAATGTGTTGTTGGATGCTGATGGACACATCAAACTGACCGACTACGGAATGTGCAAGGAGGGCCTGAGACCAGGAGACACCACAAGCACCTTCTGCGGCACGCCAAACTACATCGCCCCTGAGATACTACGAGGCGAAGACTATGGTAAGCCTCTCGGTTGAAAAAGATTTTATGAGAGATTTGACAATTGGGAATCAGTTGATTAGTAAAGAAATGTTTACATCCAAACAATAGCTGTATCACATCTGTTGACATCTTTTGCTTAAGATCTTGCAATCTACTGGCATTGAAACATTTGCTGGATATAAGCAGTTCTGTTTGTATTACTCCAAATTCACATGACCAAGTTGAGTTCTAGTTAGACGTGTTTTGGTGATGGGGGAATTAAGGGGAGGGACTTCTTGGTGAATGCCTAGCATCATTGATTTGTCCATCTTGTGAAAAGAAACTTTCAATATGTAACTTCTCAATATGCAAATGAGAGCTTGAGAAAATACCAAGGAGTCTTCCTTTTTCGTACAATGTAGAAGGCTAGTTTGAGAAAATGTTTGCTAGCCTTTATTCCAGACATTCCTTTGGTTTCGCTCTGTGGCAGCATTCTCATAATTAGACTTTGCTTGGTGTCCTGCGATAATCTGCAGTGGCATACTTTTCTTGCATTTGGTATTGCAACATTGGAAAATACAAATTTGATGAAATTACATGTATTTTGCCTTGAAGTAAGGCTAGATAGTCAGAGCCAGTAGCGAGCTGTCACAGGATGTGGGGTGTGTGTATGTGGGTGTGAGATAACAACTCACAGCCCGAGTGCATGGGAAGGAAACGGCCACTCATCGGTGAAGCAACAAGCCAGAGCCAGTGGACCGGTCAACAGGAAGTGCTGTCCTGCTGCTGTTTGACCTACATATTCCAGTGACGTGGCATGGTGCAGTCACATGGACTGGCGAAGGGCGCCCTCTTGAACTCTTTGCAGGCGGCAGCATGTTCGGTGTGTTTTGGGGAAAAGATTAAATTCAATTTAGGATTAAGTTCAAAGCAGTACCTTTGCTATGTTTAACAGGAAAGGCGAAAACAATAGTTTAGAGGTCTGCATCAAGGAGCTAAAATGGGATGGAATTGTCGAAGAGACTATGAACAAGATGTTGTTTTTACAGTGGCTGCTTGACTGAGGCGATTTCTTATTTTCTGTATTCTGTCAAACTTTTGAATGAAAAAAAAAATGAAAGAGATTGAACTCTGCATCACCACTCAGTCCTCTAATGATGAAGCAGATAGCAAATAATGTTTCCTTGTATTCTGTGCCATGATTTGGAGATATTCTAACTTGGGGGGGGGGGGAGGGAAGAAGAATTTGAAGTGGATATCTGGCTGGCATTTCACAAGACTTGCCTGGAAAGGTTGAAACAGGCTGGATGTGTTGAGCAGAATGGTTATAAAATATGTTTGATGCCATATGCATGAGAAGAACGTGCTTGTTTGGAGCATGCATGGTAACAAAATCTTAGCTAGTAGTAGACTGGATTAGAGGTATGGGTTTGGGAAGGAGGCAGACCCAGTTAGGATGTCGCAAGAGCGTATCATGGCAACAGGCCCCCCAGTGGAGGGCTCACTGGAAATCCCATGGCTCGCTGCAGTCACTACCACACCTTCGGTGGCTTGTCAGAGCACTCACCAAGGTGTGCTAGTGATGACAGGGAGAGTGGAGCACTCATCAACTCGCAGGACTTGAACGGATACTATTAGAGGACCCGCAACATCGTACCGTACTCCACACATGGAATCGCAGATGCAACCAAGATTAGGATGTGGTCAAGTACAGTGGCAGTGAAAGTTGATGATGTACAACAACTGTCATGTCTCTGTCGAAAGTCTTTGTTGCTACAGGCTTTCATTCTTCACGAGACGGAATACTTTTTACTGTAGTGTGATCTTATTGACAAGTGCAAGTTATGGTGTATTTTAGTCCAGTACAGTCCATGCTACCTCTGAAGTTTGTATATTGGAGTGTAATACCTCAACCATGCCATTAACAAACAATGGATATTTCCTTTGTATCTCCCTCCACAGACTTCAGTGTAGACTGGTGGGCTTTAGGTGTACTCATGTTTGAGATGCTGGCGGGACGATCACCATTCGACATCGTCGGCAATGCAGACAACGCAGACCAAAACACAGAAGACTATCTATTCCAAGGTGACTATTCTGCTTTTCAGTAATTGGTCAGCGTAATACCAGAAGATCTCTAACTGTGTACACTGTCCATAGAGCATATTTTTTGGCCATATTTTGATATAGGAGCATTCTCGGCTTGTATTGCTCATATTCTTATCTAGATCATACGTGGGAAGGGAAGGGTACGTGGAACACGCAAAAGCATATGGTTCACTTGGCTAAGTCGGAACCATTATTTTGTAGTCTTTTGTATTGGTAGTTGGTGGAACAACAAGCCAAGATATGCCAAGTTATTGTCAAAGGTGCACTGAAGTCCAATAGATGTTGTTTTGCCATGTCTGATTTAGCAGTCAGAAAGGATGATGAAGCACCAATGATTTTGAACGCTTCCATGCATGTCATTGTCAGTTTATGCTGTGGCTGTCTTCTTACTTTCATCACTACCACGAGGTAAACTAGGAACAGTCTGTGTGCAGTTGTATTTTGTAACACTGTCATGTTAAGATGCAATCATCATTTCTCCCAGACATACAGGATGAGCTTTAAAACAGTGATCCACCTTGAAATATCATCACGATATGTCATATTTCTCGTTTCAGTTGCGTCATGACCTTTTGATTAATAATGTTTGTATCTTCTTGTTGTTTTTGTGATCTTTCCACATCAGTTATCCTGGAGAAGCCGATTAGGATACCCCGGTCTCTGTCAGTGAAGGCTGCATCAGTACTCAAGGGCTTCCTCAATAAGGTGAGGGGTCTGGACGGAAGGCTATTAAAACTGGGAGTTCGAAGTTCAAACTTTATTTTCATGTGTTTTTTTTTCAACAGAATATACAAAGTAAAGATTGTAAATGGGATATGCATTTGAATGATATGCAGGAAGCAAGCATAACAGATAACAGTATCAACACAAGAAAAGACATACTTACTGTATAAGCTGTTATTTTCACGAGGGTTTAATTTCAAGAATTTCGCGAATCACAGTTGGACCACGAATTTAACAACACGCGAAAATGTCACCATATGCTAAGGTAGTAGTGCGCTTATAGAGACCTCTGTGTCAATTCGCGAAAATGACATCTCGCGAAAATGTCTGTGGCCTCGTCATTCGCGAAAATATCTGTACGCGAAAATAACAGCTTATACAGCATACAGATCTGATAGGATATGATAGGATGATAGCATTGTTACAGAAGATGCATGGGTCTTGTTGATGTGCTAGTAATCATTACTATTCTTTTCCCAGGTGAAACAGGATGTAAGCCACTTGCTATTTATCGAAGCAAATATAAAGAAAGACTGATGAAAGAAAAAAATAGGAAAACCAAGACAGACTACCTCTAAAACAGAATCTACAAGATTTATACTCAGCTCACATTACATTTCATTGTTGCCATTTTCGTCTCTGGTTTCCTTTCCTTAGTTTCAGTGTTAGATGATACTAGCATACTAGAGTCTCACATTTGAGTAAGCATGAGATCATATGTCACATTTGCTGCAAAATATTGGATTAAGTTTCAGAGAACATGGGGTGAGGAACTAATAGAACATTTGAGTGACATCATCAGGGCTCCATTTCATAAAACATGTTAGGATAGCAACTCTTGTTGGAATAGCAATTTCCCATAGCAACAGCCAATCAGAAAGCTGGATTCTTGCCGTTACCATGACAATTGCCATTCCAGCAAGAGTTGCCATCAGAGCAACTTCTTATTGAAATGTGGTCCAGGTTCTGTCATTTGGATATCTAGAGGTGACTCTCTGCTTCATTTTGTGTGAAGAAGTGATTTTAGGTGTGTCTTAAATTCGCAGAGGAGGAACTGTGCACACGTGATTTTGATAGTGTTTCTCCTCATTTCTCCGTGTCCATGACAGAATCCAGTAGAACGTCTAGGATGCCACCCTCAGACGGGCTTTGGCGACATCACAGGTCATCCTTTCTTCAAGACAATAGACTGGGAGAGGGTAAGTGAAGCTGCCAAGGAGTCTTCCGCATCTCGTAGGAGGCTCCTCCAAAACTTAGAATTTATTTCCATGTCGTGCCATGAGAATTGAAAAGACATCCTGGAGCATTTCATGGAGCATTTGGTGCGATATTTGTTTTTGTGACATATGTGCTCTAAACTAATCAGATGCAAGGATTTCAGTAGCTTAAAGCAGTGTGTCAGAAGAAAATATCTGACAAAACACTTGATGAAATGCCCTCCTCATGTATGAATTATTTTGCATCTTGAGATGTATTTAATACACAAGTATCTCCCTGATTGCTCTTTCGGAACCTTCCTGCTTTTCTCTTGTCAAAGAGACAATTCATTCTCTCTCTCTCTCTCGCTGTCACTGTGCAAGTCCTTGAAACCAACAGAAAATAATACCAACATCATTCAAACTTTAAAACAACAAATTCATTAAGTTGCCTTATTTACTTCTGGTCTTGTGTGAAATGTTTTTTTGTCATAGAATCGGTAATAGGGGAATTTTCCTCAAATGTGTATTTGATTGAATTAATACCTGAAAATTTCTAGATATTCCAACTTCCCCCAAACCCTCCTGAAGTCCTTCACTGACTTTTCTGTATTCAAAAACTCTCTCTATATATATTAGGAGTAGCTTCTTCCTTAAAAGCTTTCATTAGTTTCCTAAATCAAATTTCATCAGGTCCAGTTTTGTTGACAGACTAAGAGTTACTAAGATCCTGTCAAGCATTTGTCAATGATTTGTGATTTTGATAAAATGTTTAATTGTATAGCAGGATATCTGAACATTAGCACTCAATGAAGATCACTTCTGTTCTTCCCCTCCCCCACTGTCACCCCGCCTAGATGGAAGCACGGCAAGTGACCCCACCCTACAAGCCTCATCTCCAGAGTGACCGTGACCTGGAACACTTTGACCCCCAGTTCACTGAAGAGCCAATCCAACTCACCCCAGATGATGCGTGAGTCTTCAGCCTCTTCCTCCCTGTCCCATATAGAGGGCGCTCTATCACTCACACTAAGCCTTTAATTTCTCACTGCGGCATCTCGCTTTTCTAGATTTATAACTTCAGTGAAATATTTCTCAAATGACATGCACTCATGAAAGATATAGGGATGTTCTGTGTGTAATGCGAACATTCAACACTACAAAAAGCAATCTGCTACCAGTATATTTACAAATTATAAAAGTTTTTCCTCTACAGTCAAGGAGAGTTTATAGTCATAATTCAATACAGCATAAAGACAGTTCTTATTGTGTTCAGAATTCCTGTCACATGATTTCATGCAGAATTTATTTTGGCAGTTTCTGACTCTATTCCGGCCATAAAGTTTTTTTGTTTTTTTTTTCGGCTAGTGACGATGATAGGAAATGTTGGATCTCAATTCAGTGCACATTAAAGGAAGGTTATTTAAAAGCACGTGAAAATATTAACTCTGATCCAGACATGAATCTGATGTGAATGCATACATTTCTCCCTTCAGTACTAGACGCCACTATCGCGAATTTTACCACTCTCGAAATCGTCATGAAGTCCCGATTTGCGAAAAATTATACTTGCTTAATATATGGCGTATACAGTAATAAAAATCTTTTTCTAAGTCTTCAGTCCCACATGTTCACTGCTGACCAGCCTAAAGTTTTTGTTTATTTGTTTGTTTGTTTGTTTGTTTGTTTGTTTGTTTGTTTGTTTGTTTGTTTGTTTGTTTGTTTATGTTTGAAATCCAGAACTAAACACCAGAAATAATTCCTCTCTCTCTTTCCACCATCCCTCTGCAGGTCGGTGCTAAACCAAATTGACCAGGGCGAGTTTGAAGGCTTCGAGTACATCAACCCTCTACTCATGTCTGGGGAGGAATGTGTGTGATCCGGTCCCTGTCTGCCTCCATCTCTTTCTCCTTCTCTCACTCTTACTATCTCTTCATCTCTCTCCTCTCTCTCTCTCTCTCTCTCTCTCTCTCTCTCATCCAGTAATTTATTTGCACCTTGATATGAGAGTAGTCTTTGTGGCCAGCTGTTTGTATGTCATATGTAGCTTGTGTACGTAATCATCGGATGGTGTCAACTCGAGTCAAGTGAATAAGTGCATGCTGTCAGTGCGAATAGATAATAGTCAGATCGTCTGGCGCTCGATCGCAAAAGTCCATCGATTTATGCAACGAGTGTCAAGAAAAATCAAAGTGAAAATTTTTGCAGAAAATGAAATTCCTGCTGTGTCATTGGTGTAGGTGTGCTAGAAGATGTATTGTAGAAAATAAATGACTATGGTAGAGAACTACAGCAGTATAAAATTCAATTTAAACAAAAAATGATAATAAGATTCCATTGCAAATATGCTTCATGGTATACAACCAATTAACAAAGGCAATACCAATTATTATGACAAAAAGTATCTGAGCAATCAATGTTGTTGCATGCATTCTAAAAATGTTTCTGGTAAGACTTGTTGTTTGTACATTGTACATCAGTCGTGTCATAGGCAATGTGAGACCAAAGTGAATGTAAAAGTGATGATGTTGTATGCAAAACACGATGCTTGCGGTGTTTGAATGTGTTTTTCGAATTCAAAGAGGAAAGCCACTACTCTGTGGCACATCATCGACGTGGCGGATACAATTCCTTTCTGTGGTCGTTGACCTCTTGACCTCTTTTGACCTCTCGGTCTGCCTTTGAGTGTTTGGCTGTGCGGGCCGAGTGCCATGTGTGTGTACTTTGCCCAAAAGCGATGGTTGAGTGTTACAGAGTTTAGATGCTGCGTCTATTTCATCTTCTTCCTCTCTGGTACGTGTTTGGTGGGTTTTCTCATTCTTTTGTTTGTCCCATAGGGAGGCAGCGAAATTTGACAAGAAAATATTTCCATGCTGTGTTGTGGTATTTATTGTAGAATCACATGCTACAGGATCACTTAGCAAGCAAAGAGGATTTTGCTATCGTAATTGATTCGGCTGTCGGAAGTGACATAATTCAATTTTTGTGTTGAACAATTCGTGAATGAAATTCATTCGTTAAGTCAACGACGATAGTTAGCAACATTTGGAATTTTGTATATGGTATTGATGTTCAATTTATGCGTATTAATGGTCGGCCGCATTTTGATGTCTGGCACATCAGATTGCCTCGGATCAGTTCTGGCGATTAAATTTTGAAGATATTAATAAAAAACTTGTGTCTGTTGAGCAGTATGGATGTGATTTAATAAACAGCATTAGATGAAGAAAGAGAAAACAAATGTGAAATCAAGTGGCTGCTGAATGAAATATTGATATAATGTGTTCCACATCAAATTAACGTATCCTGCCTCATACCCCAATATGTGCTTGCGCTGTGTGAGAACCGTCATTGAGAAGCCAAAACGATCTAACAAAGAAGCAAATTGTGCCTCGTACGTGTCTCAAACTGTCCACTGTTGCCTTCTATGCTTGCTTTAGTGCTTTCAATTTGCCTCAGTAGCGCATTTGCAAGAAATATTTTTTTGATTCGTCCGTGTATTCAACGTTGTAATGAAATTCAGAGTTTTGTGGAATTGTGATTTGTCTCCGCTGATGAAATTTCTGATGAAATTATGCATTGACCTGACTGGATGTCTGCAAAGAATTAATGAAGGAATTCTCAAATAAAATCAATTTTTATCTTTGAGATCTTAGTAATGAGCTCTCAGATATGATGACCAATAATGCATGATTAGTGTGTATGAAAATGCTTATCTTTGCTTTTTGGTGTGTTTTTTTTTCAACAAAACATTAAAAAAAAAAGATAATTGAAACTGGAGGAGGGGAAAAATGTAGAAAATAAGTGTTACTTGGTAGTTCTGTCTTATTCACGAGCTCAAACCAAAGCTGTGTGTCTGGATGCCATAATGCAAATTGTGGGGGGGGGGGGGGATGGGGGAGGTGTTCTTTACTTGCAAATCATCCCAGGAAGAATGAGTTCTGCATATATGTTAATCTGTCCCCCTAGAAACTTGTCTTTCTCAGTAGAAGACGATAGATTGGTTTAGCAGATATTTAAAAAACAACAGCAACAGCAATTACTGTTTTGTATCTAGCTTCAGCTCTTTGCCCTTTGGAAAGACGGGAGAGGAAAACAAAACGAACAAAAAAAGGTCACCATGAAAAAGTATGTATTCAAAATGACAGTGTAAATGTAGCTTTCAAGTACATACCCTGTCATGTGTCTTTAAGACAAACTGTATTCAAATTTTGTAGCATCATCACCCGCAAGATGCCGCATTCAGAAAACACTGTAATTGTTGTTGGCGGGCATTGATAAATTGGGATTAGCATTTTGTTGCAGTGTTTCACCCAAGTTATGCTGCGTACAGTACTAAGCAGCAATACAACTGTGTGTAGGGGGCTGATATTAGCCTTCTATTTCTACCTGCATGCACCCAGTTGCCTTGATTCACCCTGAAATTAGACATGCATTGATTTTAAACTGCTCTGGTACATGTATCTATGATTCTTGTGCAGCTAAAAGGGAAAAAATTGGGAATCAATGCCCGTTTCGGGACATCTTGAGAACCAAGTTCCAATATTTGTGGTTCCTGAAACGTAATGTTTTGATCAGAGAAGTCTCTAAGCTTATTCTCTAAACTATTATAGTGTCATTCACTTTCTAGGAGTGGAAACTCCTCTGCTTTACTACCAATTGCCTTCTTTTTTTTTTTTAGAAATCTTGTACTTACTACCTTTTGCCGCTTCCACCTGCTTTGATATCTCTTGCTGATCTGCTCATAAAAAACTATTTAAAAAAGACCATCTGACCTCTGACCTTTGCTAATTTGTGCTGCATGAGGCCTTATGTATCCACTCATTGCATTCAACAGACCAAAGATCTTGTTCTGAGGTTACATATTACACAATCAATTAGTCTTGCGGACACTGTTTCGTGCTTGTACAATGTATTCTATTCACAAATAATGAGATTCATATCCAGATGGCAGTGCGCTTCATTGCATGCCACTGGACTGGAAATGATGCCAAGAAATGTACAAATAAAGTCTTAGGTGACATAGGCAATATTGTATTAATGCAAGATTTTTAGGTAATCCATTAGAGATATGCAAAAAGGGAAGAAGCTTGCCTGATATTGAGACTAGCATCGATCTCAGAAATTAGTGCGTATCAACCAAAAGCTTTACTCTGCATGGAATGCTTGGATCAAAATTAATAACAAGTAATTTCAACTAAACTATACAAATTTATTTAATTTTTCAAAATGTTCCTGCACAAACCATGTTGAGTAAATCACTTCCCTTTTTTTTATTTAAAGACATAATTGATGTTCATGGCATCTGTTTTCATTGTCCTGACCAACAGAGAATAAATGAATTCTGTGACACTTACTGGAATTTATGTAAGCGGACTATTAAGCCAATGTGTTCCTTGATAAAGATGGTTCTCACTTTTAAAGTGTTCAAGTTCTGTGAGACTGTTTGGCAATTGTGAAAGAGATTATAACAGAATTAATTGAATTACTAGTCATGCCACATTTAAAGTTAGTACTGAAAAGTCCTGAAATGCTCTGTCATTGTAATTTTGAGTGCCAAGGTAATTCCATCTCCCACATTTCAATAATGGAACATTCCAACTACAAACCAAATTGTACAGGTATGGACTGTTCCATCTTGTGAGATAGGGTTGGTCACAAACGTCTTGAGAAGAAGAATATGTACTTCAACTTAAATCTCTGTGCTCTAAGTTCATATAAGATCGTATGAGTAGTAGAAAGGATTCTCTATAATTTCTTTGATTTTTGTCTCCTCTGTAAATATTTATGTTAATATTTACTCGTGTAATGTATATTTTCATATGTCAAAAAACTATTTTGTATTCAGTATTGTTTAAACTATATATCATTTGCATAATATTATCACTAATGATTTGATGGTGTTATTTTGTATTTACTTCTGAGGTTTTACTGTAAGGCAAGATTTTTATTTGTTAGAGATCTTAGCCAAGTCTGTTACTGTTCAGTGTATTCATAACCTTATTGTCTACTTGTACAAGTTTAGGTCATTTTTTTTTTTTTAAACGATTAATGCACCATATTTTCCAACGTTGGGCATCAATTCTTGCCGTGTGTTCATTGTAGTCACGAGGAGATACTGGTGATAGATTTGACTCTAACTGTCCCCCATTTCAATTTAAGAAAATAAGAGACTTTGCAACTGTGTCAACATGCAAGAATTGCAACTTCCAAGCAAGAAATACTCAGAGCTGATCAAGAGATGCTCTTGCACATTGGAGTTGTAATCGTAAGTTAACAGCTGTTGCAGTCTCTTGATGAATTAAAGGGGCTAAGGTTGAAAAGGTACTGCAAAATGATATCCATTTGATTCCAGATAAACGTAAAGATATGTCGAAACTGCCTGATTGAAGCAAAACAGTAAATAGTGAGGAATTAGCAACTGTCTATGCTTTATGAGAGTGAAAATTTAAGATGTAAGAATAACTTGTTTTTTTGCAACCCTGGAAAAAATGAGAATAAATATCCCTTTGCACAACAAAGGTTCCAGAAGTGAAGGAAAAACATGTTGTCTGTGCTTGAATTAGATGGTGTGTACATGTATTTATACTCTCCCCATGTTTCTGGTTTGATGGCTGAAGACTGTGAACTGAGCATGAGAATTGCTGTATAACTGCATCATCTGTGCAGATTGCGAGCCAACAGCTCTAATTATTGACGATGATGAGGACTATGATTGATTTTGTTCCTCTTCTGAGATTTGTTTACTTCCTGAATAGGCACCGTATAGTTGTCTGTAAATGCTACTGTAAAACGAGGAACGTTCGAGTGCATTTTAATTTCGCGAGAGCCAAGATTCTCGAAATTGAAATGCACACGACAGTTCTCGTCTACACTATACACATTGAAATGTTAGAGGCAACTTGCAAAAATTTCATGCCGCGAAAAAGGCTGTCGGCTCCAATTCGCGAAAATTTCATGCCGCGAAAATATTGTGTTTTATAGTATCTTATCATCAGAAAGCACATACAATGTAGGCAATTTATGTGAAGATGAAGTATGCTATAGAATGCTAGGGTATTGTTCTTACAGTGCACTCTGATTATTACAAAATTTTGTTACAGTGAATTCAGAATTCATGTTCCCAAATTATGATCTGAATATCTTCACATACCTTATTTTTTGGGGTGGTAACAAAATTTCAATACAACAAAAGAAAACTTCAGGTCCCTAGGACTTCTTTGTAACGTAAGGGGTCACCTGTATCTTGTCCAGGCTTAGTGCCAAAATCTTACTGTCTCTTTCTGCAACTTCACCTTAGTAATATGTGAGTGAATGCAGCAATATTAGTAGAACACATCAGGGAAAATTTGAGGAAAATCGGACAATCTGTTCAATTTTTGAAGTTTCAGTTCCACTATCGCTGAATGAGAAGACTACTACAGTTTGTAATGTCACATGCGTAGAACAATATGAAAAAAGTAAGAAAATCCAACATATTTTAAATTTCCTTGCATAGTAAAAGAGCACTTCGCTGGCCTCTTTCATAAGGCAGGGGAAATAATATTACCCTTAATAACAACATCGGGAATAGGTTGAGGTGATGTGCACTGGAAGGGAAAAAAATCAAAATTTTGTGGAATTCCCTTTATATTTCTGTATATTTATATTTAATAGTTATATATTTCTTTACATATATTTCTTTATATTTCTCTACAAGTGTGACATTAGAGACTGTAATAGTCTTCTCATCCAGCGATGGCAGCTCTGAAACTTCAATAATTCCTAAATTATGCGAATAATATTATGAAGTATAATTAGAATTCTATTAATAACAATGAAGTACAAGATGAAGAGGGTTAGCATATTCCTGCGTGCTTTGGCAGAGAGATCACACCAAGGAAATTCAAAGTCTTTTGTTATGATAATGAGTTTGGCACCCCAGTCCCTATAAATAGCAGGTATTCCCACTATTCGACATCTTTTTAAAGTGTACGAGGCAGTATCCAAACATTCACACGATCACTCAACGTCAGTCTCCACTAACATTGAACAGAATACGTATCAACAATTATTCATCCGGATCAGTCATATATATCTTACAGGCATGAAGCCATACAGTAAAGTAATGAGCCTGGTCACGGAAGTTGCGACTGCAGGTAGTATGGCAAATGAGTTGACAGTTTCTGTGACGAGAAGAGAGAGGGAGGGTTATCCAACAATATGTTATGAACCCGCAACGCGTTCATGGGTGGGACCCTCTTCATCTTGTACTTCATTGTTATTAATAGAATTCTAATTATACTTCATAATATTATTCGCATAATTTAGGAATTCTATTACATAACACTTCGTACAAGCTTTCAGAGGGTTAGCATCTTCAAAGTAATACGCAGAAACTGTCAATTGAGATATGTTTCAGGCAAATGAAACAAAAAACTGCTGCACATGAGCGTTCATGATAGGTCAAATTTTATTCATGAGCAATCTGAGTAGTACCATGACAAGGTCTATGTTCCGTATGAACACATGATCACAAGGAGGAAAGAACAGTATAGTTTTGTAACAGTATAGTAACTGTGAGTTACATACGTATCGTGTCCCCCATCTTCCTTATAACTTGTGAAGATGAGCTGAGAATGGTTGAAGCGAATTTTGCTTCTTGAACTGGCTTAGAATAAAAATCTCGAAAGGTTTTGGCATTGGCCACTCCTCCATGGTAACGCCTTGATTAAAAGCTGCAGTACTCGAGGCACTGCGGTAAATGTGAGCAGAAAACCGATGTATCTATGCCTGCTTATTCAATGTGCCCTTTTAGCACCTAGACAGGGTAGAAGTGATTACTTCTTTGTGAGGTTTTCTAGTAGAAATAAAAAGTTTAGTCACAACGTGAACCTGACGCAAGGGTTCTTTTCGACTTAAGTACCCCATGAGCACTGATAAAACACACAACTTCTCGTTTGTGAGGAAAGAAGACAATTTAATAGATTGGTTGGCAATACCCTTCTTCTGTAGTTGTTTTCAATAACTCAACCACTTGAAAGACTGTACTGTCATTAGGAATTGACATGATGTAATGTCCAAAAAAACTCAGAGTCTGCAAAACAAGAGTCGCCAGAGCAATCAAATTCTCGCTTAGAAGTAACAGTCTTGCATTATTACCTAATGAACATAATTGAGAAACTTAAGAAACGTGGTGTTGTACCGTGGTTTGGGAGGTTCTACCTTTCAACACAGGTACTACAAACGGGTGCTTTCCCACGGAAAACCCGTCAGAAGAGGGCAGCACAGATGTCAAGGCTGATCGATACGAATCTACCTTACTGTATTTTCCCTAACACATGCTGGTCAGACAAACATTACGATATTGGTGATGGATGAACTAAATGGCTCAAGCGATTGTTTGCGGCATCAACTAATCCACTGCTTTCAAGCTGAGTTATAATGTTTTTTGGTGTTGTGCCATGAATTTGCGATGAGCTCGGAAGTGTGCTCTGAAATTCCTAATGCTCGCCAACGTTCGCTGAGATAGTTCAGGCAGGGAGGTGGGAAGATATATCTCCCTGGGTCAGGCGAGTAACCTCAGCTCGGGCATTGGAATGGGAAGGGGAACCAGGCAGTCCCCTGGTAGGAGGGGTGGGGCTGCCAGGATCGCGGGTGAGCGGGAGCTACGATTGTGTCCTCCACAAAAGGGGTAATCGAGACTGCTCTCTGGCAGTTAATATTGTCCCTGCGGACTTGGGAAGGACCCTGGAAAGTAGGCAAAAAACGAAGTGGAGGAAAAACATAGTAGGGATGTAAAAATTCCCATGATATTGGAAAGGCATCGATAGCCTTAGGGGTGTTGTTCCCAAGACAAGTACGTAACCAATTTCCTATTGGCACTGGATGCGAAAAGATCAATTTCGGGTCTGAAGGAAGGTATAGAGCAACGAAAATATATATCAGGACGAAGACTAATTTACTTCATATCTCTCCGAGATAGATTAATTATCTGCTTCTATATGAGCAACACCAGCCAAGTGGGAAACAGATAGCCAAGAGTAGCGACCCAGCGACCACGCCTAAATGTCATATGACAACTTATTAAGTAATGGAATACTACCACTCATTTTCCTGACGTAACTGACAGCTGCACTGTTATCTGACTTAATATGAATGTGTTGCTTATGGGAGGTGTCGCACAGGGAGGCAAGGCCTCGATGAATAGCCAGTAATTCTAGCGCATTGATATGCAGATTAGCTTCCTCTCGAGACCCGACACCTTGAGCAAAGGAATTATCATTTACACAGAGTGTACCCATCTTGAGGTGCTGGCATCTGTACGAATATTGTCAATGGATGACAGGAATGTCGATGCAGGACCCAAATTCCTTGCATGGCAAGGGAAGCCACCAACGAATTTCGTCAATGGCATTATTGTTTATTGAATTAAAGAGATGCATCAAAATTACCACCTGATTCTTGCACTGCTTTGGTTCTGCACGACTCTAGAACACGATAATGCCAACGACCCGCCGGTACGGGGTCAAATGGAGAAGAACGAAACCAATGAACTTTGCTAAATCTCGAATTTTTGTCGAAGGAGACGACAAAATAGGATGCCCAAGATTCCTTATCTTGTCATTTTTTTTTTCGTCTAGATGGCTCGCCACCAAATTAAAGCCTGAGTAGGTCGGAGATGTTGTGACTTCCCAAAATTAATGACAATCCCAATGATGCCAGTAAATCCAAAACACAGTTTGTGTTAGCAATACTCTCCTCTTTAGAGCGGGCAAACAATTAGAATATCGTCCAAATAAATCATTATTATCATGCCTCTGCTTCTAAGAGAGGCAACAACGGGTTTCATTCCTTTAGTAAATACCCTTGGCGCTGAACTTAACCCAGAGGGTAAGCAAATTAGACAATAAAAACGACCATTCCACGTAGAACAAATACTTTGATAATCTTCATGAATAGGAATGGAAAAATATGCATCCTTGAGATCCAGTGACGTTAAGTAGTCGGATTGCATTGATTAGGATTTCTTTAACACTTCGAAAAATTTCCATCTTGAAATGCTCATACTGAACGAACGAGTTCAGATTTTTCAAATCAATGAAGGATCTGAGATCCTCGGTTCTCTTTGGAACTGTGAATATAGTGGACAGAAATGAAACTTCCCCTGGGGAAATTTCTGATGTTGCCCCTTTCTGGTTAACAACGAAAGAAATTCCAAATTACAATGTAATTGCCGCATTTTCCTCCTCCGACAGTAGTAATTAGGGAGGAATAATTTTTGTTGGGATAACCGTCAAATAAGATCTTGTAACAACAAATAGTGTCTGAAATCCAGGGATCAGAAATAATGAGAGACCACGTCTCTTTGAAAAATCTGAGTCGTCCCGCATGTAAACGGGGACTTACTAGTTTTTCTACATTAGATGGTTGCGTTGCTGGAAAATATGACGGTATGTTCTATCCGCGTGCTACCGAACGACCGACGACGCGGTCTGTCGGAGAAGGTTACTTTTTGGCCCACGCACGAGGGGCGACTCGCCAGCATTTTTCATGTTGTTTGCAAGTCTTTCTCAAATAGCGTTTTCCCTATGGAGATCGATCTACTGCATAAATCATTATGCCCCTGTACTTCTGATTGAAAGCAAGTTTGAGCTCCTCTCGGGTCTCATGTTCATCTCATACGAAGATGTTACCGCACAGAGTAACTCCGTTGACCGCCAGTCAAGCAACGGGGGCTGAATGGACTGACCGTTGCTCCCTAGCTGCTGTCTGCAGCTCCCGGGTGATTTTAGCATTATTTTACTAAAGGGAACATTCACTGAATCACCGTCTTTTGCACTTCTGTCAGCTGGACGGTTTTCCCGGGGATTGAGGTGCACATTTGCTCCTCGACTCTCGGTGCACACACCGAAAGGGGGGGGGGGGGGGGGGGGTCGAGGGCGTCATGTACTGTAGTGCATGGATTCTTTTTTCCACGTTCTCCTTTCACGGCATGACGGAGGCAATGTGACCGCCTTGTCAGCTGAGTGGTCAATCCATCAGAAACTGCGAGGCCGAATTCCTCAGGGCCTTCATACAAATTGTCTGCTTCCAGCTCTATGAGCTGGTCGCCGAAGCGGCGTTTGCACTGCCTCCCACGGGCTGTGCTGCCTGCACTAAGCTCTCGAACTCCGCCTTCGGGTCGGAGCTGAGCAGGTGAGTGGTTGCAGAATTCTGGCTGATTGTCTCCACAAAGTGCTCAGTAAATCAACTTCGCGGTCACACCGCGAAGGAGCCAGTCTGAAGTGCTCCCGCATGCAGCGCATGGCGGGCTGGCTCAGAGGTTTTGGAGACAGACATCTGTCCATCCATAAAACGAGATAATTGGGCCGATAAACGTCGAATCTCACTCTTCTGCGCCGAAAGATTAGACCTCAGCTCTACCTGATATACAGCCCCGTTACCGGCGGCTGTGAACCGTTGTCTTCTGTATCACTCAGGTTTGTCACACGTCGAAAAAGATCAGTAAGCGAAGCTTATAACGCACAGTTGCACTATGCAAGCTAACTCTCTGCCGAACACACGAAGAAAAGATGTCGAATAGTGGGAATACCTGCTATTTATAGGGACTGGGGTGCCAAACTCATTATCATAACAAAAGACTTTGAATTTCCTTGGTGTGATCTCTCTGCCAAAGCACGCAGGAATATGCTAACCCTCTGAAAGCTTGTACGAAGTGTTATGTAATAGAATTCATAACCTTGAATGAATTGTCCAATTTTTATTTAATAACATTGGCGCCCATTGTCGGCAGTTGGTCTGACGCTGTACTAGCAAAGAGCGCCCTCTAAGGGCGATCGGATGGCAAACAGTTTTTCAGAATCAGCTTCATGCCCTTAATTTACAATTAGTGATTGAAAATAAAAGCAAATAAACCCTCCAGAACGGATTGTGACTGATTTTTTTTTTTTTTTGCAAACTTTCTGCATTTAGTACATCCAGATAAAGTATATTTGGAGCAAACTTCCTCAGAGAATGTTGAACTAAACGATTTATGTAGCAGGCACAATTGCGGATAGTGACAACAAAATAGCATAGTCATTGTGGTACCTACGTTATTTATTTGATCTGTTTCTCTAACCTAATTCAATCAAAAGACGCCGCTAACACTGAAATAGAGGAGATTCATACAAGGTTCCGAAGTGAAGAATCAATGAACTCGAAAGAAGCAATTCTACAGCAACTGACCGTTGAAGCTCATTCTGTAACAAAATAATGTCTTGATCAGAAAAGAATTTGACCTTTCTCCGAAACAAATTTGGAACTCCCGAGGCGGACTTGTAGGGCCTACGGTGAGTTCTCCGAAAAGATATAACGTCACCATAAGACCACTCACTGTTTTTACATGTTACCAGTGTTTGTCATCCACTCGTAAAAAGTGCAAATACACGATAAGCCAAAAAGCGTGTTGATGCCGTTGCAAACGATACAGCCATGCAAGTCATGCTCAGTTCTTCTTACTCCAATTCGTCATAAAAGTTTATGGACAAGGAAGTCATACAATATTGCGTTCAAGGACAGTGTGGCTGAAGACGTAAGCAAATTATTTGGGTTTATACCTCATCAGCCACTATTTTCTTTCTTTTTTTTTCTCCTTCGTGATTGTGTGTGTGCGCGTGTATGCGTGTGTGTGTGTGTGTGTGTGTGTGTGGTGTGTGTGTGTGTGTGTGCGTGGGGGATGGGGTCTGAAACAGTCTATGTATACATCACTACATTCTGTTCTGAAGGCATTGCTTTAAGCACTATAGGCCTATATCTCTAGTGTCAAAGTCGGTGAACCTACATTGCTAAGAGCATACACACACACACACACGCACAATTACACACATATCCACATAATTGTTAATGAAAAATTAAATTGAAAAATAATCATTTAGATTTGAGATATTTCTATACAAAAAAATGAATAAAAACTGTTTTTACAAGGTCACAAACTCAGTAAAAAGTCAAGCGAGAAGCAGACAAATAATGAGATTATTACATTTGTTTAATTAGTTCCAGTTGAGGGAAATTTTATCCTGAGAGAAAATTTTTCTTTTCCTAAAACGTAACAATTTCAAGCGATATAAGTTTGATTAGTATCTTATTTTGATACGAATAAATCAATGATTGAAAGAATGATAAACCATTTGAGCGACCTAATGATTATTTTATGCATTTTCAGTATTAAACGTTGTACGCGTACAATGGTAGTGCAGTTGTAACGTGATGCCACAGACAACCTGAACCACACAAAAGTAGCCAGATTACTCACATAGTTATATCCAATAGGTGTTGTTTCCTCAAAGAGCATTTTGTGCAAGAACAAAAAGTATAAGAAAATGGTTAAAACCGCTTTTGTTGTTCGATTTGCCCGGTGGCTTAACACTTCCTGCGTGTCTGTGTTATCATCATTGCATTATCTCATTTGCGCATGTGATAAGCTATTTTTTCACTCCGCTGTTTTGCGAAATCAGACAAGAAGATTAGAAATCGATACGAATATGTTGATTTTGTCCAGCGTGTGATGACACAGACAGAATGATGCTCCATTTTTGTTCCTGGTAAGCCATGGGAAAAGATGCCCCTCCCTTGGTTTCTCATGAAATCAGTGATGTAAAAAATAGTTATCAACATCACGAGCAATATGACCTCAGCTGCTATGGAGTGTCTCCCTTCAGACACAAACCTTTCTTCTTCTTCTTTAACTGTCGTATAAGTTAAACGAGAGTCTATCCTGAGAATCAGTTTGTGTGAATATAGAAGCAAGGAAATGAGAGGGACAGGGAAGTGAAAATTTGAGGAAATTCTGATGAAAACTAAGACATTGTTTTTAAGTATTCATCAATCAATCACAAATTGGCAACCCAGACAACTTGCCAGAGATGTAGCACGTGGGCTAACCTTCCATTTAAACTGTACTATATCATTACACACTTTCTCCTTTTTCGTTGTTTATGATGTTTTTGTTTTGTTTTTGTTTTTGTTTTGTTTTTTTGCACACAGGGATTGTGTATGAAAAAATACAATAAACATATTGAGGGTGCATAAACAATATGCAATTTTCTTGATGGGAAAATGAAAATTTCTTATATCATAGTCCAGAGCAACTTGGGACTAAAATCGAGTGTGAAATCACAGAATTGACAATTTGTGTGATTGACCACAACTTCAAACAATCTCCATAAACTTTTAAGTTTTTGTCAGTATTTGCTCAAACTTTCGCTGTGTTGTTACTCAGACGCTCTGCCCCTATTTACACAAACTAATTTTCCGGTTGGACTTCTCCTTAAAAAAGCTATGCCCCTTCCCCCTTTCGCTGGAGTTTTTGCTTTTTGTGTGAGACAATGTCTCTACATTCCAAAATGTTTATCCTTTGATAAGATGATTCAATGATTCACTGTGTGTGTGCGTGCGTGTCATTTTCATCATTTAAAAGTGTAAAAATAAAAAATCAAATAAATACTATTAAAAAAACACAGAAAGTGTGTGTGAGTGCGCGCGCGTGTGTGTGTATGTGTGTTTGGGTGTGGATATAATGTGTGTGTTTTGCGACCACGCAATCTGGGGGAAATTATTTGGTTGTTTTTTTTTTTTTTTTTTTTTTTTTTTTTTTTGACGTGTCATAATACCATATGAGTTTACGATGATTTGGGCAATTCATTGTGCCCAGCTGACAGCTTCAGACGAGGGAGGGAATGCCGACGAAGATCGAAATCCGGAATAATAAAAGTGTTCTCCTTCACAATATACACTGTAGTACGTCGGAGGCCATTTCCAGGAACACGACCTAGGGAGTGTCTGGAAAGAAATATTTTTGTTACTGTTGACGTTTTTGTTCTTGCGTTGTTGTTGTTGTTGTTGTTGTTGTTGTTGTTGTTTTGTTTGTTTGTGTGTGTGTTTTTTTTTTGTGTGTTTTTTGTGTTTTTTGGGGGTACTTCCGCTGAGTTAGTGAGAGTCACTACCAAAGCAGCTGTAAGCGGAATGCATGACGGCCTAAAGCGGTGCATGCGGTCTTGTATCATTTTTTTTTTTCACTCTCACCGCAGATGGAGCGTCAGATATCAGTGATAATTGCCCCCGCAACGTGCGCTCATGACCTTAGCAGCTGAACTGTGATAGCTAGTGCCGCGATGAAGAAAAACAACAACAAAAGATCCACAGGAATATCTGGTTTCCATGACGCAATTTAACCTTGCCAGTGTGTTTGTCAGTGCGTGGACAGAATGAGTCCGTCAATGGTACTTTTCGACATGATTCTTCGCCTGTAGACATGTGAGGTGCAACGTAAGCTTATACGACCGCTGTAATAGACGTCATCTGACCAATGGTCATGAATGTCTTCGTGTGGCTGCACTGAATATGGCAGAGATGTTCTCGCGAATTGTTCTAAGCACCGTCCTCGCTGTCGCCTCTCTCTGCTCAAGAGGCGCTGTGTTGGCCCCAATAAACGGTACGCGATATCCGTATGACATCGAATGTCCAACGGTGCCTCTATTCAATGGGAAAAACGTCTGCGACTGTGATCCACCGACTATATCCGTGGTCGACGATGCGTCCACGCCAACTTTCGAGTGGTCGACGTGTTACGTCACAGCCGAATCGACCAATCCCGAAAACCCGAACAGATTTCACTTTCCGAAGAGCCGAACTTTGACTGTAAAATGTCAATACAGCTCTCTGGACTACCGGGACCTCATAAGGAGTGTGGCGGAAGATATCGGGGATGTTGTTGAATTCGTCTACGATTTAGAGTGCGATATGATCAGTCCGACTAAATTGACGAGGGATATTTATGGCGGATTTGAAGCTTTGCGCTCTCTTTCCTTGTCGTTTTTATACTCCACAGAGTCGATTGAACCGGGCGCCTTCGAAACTTTGGTCCGTTTGGAAGAGCTGCATATCGTCTTGTCGAGTCTTCGAAGTATTCCGAGTGGAGCCTTTCGTGGACTTCGCACGGTAAGCACAATGAGTTTTTGGGACAATGATCTCGTTGAATTATCAGACGACATTTTTGAAGATGTTCCCCAACTTCGAGTGATTTCGTTCAGGGAGAACAACCTCGCGTCTATTTCGGAGCGAGTTTTTCGACCTCTCGTTTTCGTCACAGAAATTTTGCTCGATAACAACAACATTTCTTCCATTCACAGCGAGGCGTTCAGCTCAATGCGGGAATTGGAGACTTTGGGCTTATCATACAACCGTATAGATGAGACAGTGGATCTACGCCGTGTTTTTGCCAAAGAAATTGATCTGTCTCATAATGCAATAAAAACAATTCTAGATATGTTCTTGCCACCATTTTACGAAATGTCATCGATTAATTTATCTAACAACAAAATCGCCAATATAAGCGACAGGGCTCTGGAAAGAAACGAGATCGACCATCTAAAATCAGTAGATCTGAGTCATAACTTTCTGACTTCAGTCCCGCCAAATTTGCTGAGATGGTGCGCGACCCTTGAAGATATTAATTTATCCCACAACTCATTAGACTCTCTTCCAGAAGGTTTGTTCAACATATCAACAAATCCCGTGGGTGTGTCTCGAGCCAAACAGAGTGCGTTGGCCGTCAGATTGGGCGGGAATCCATTTCGCTGTGACTGTCGTCTGCTTTGGTTTCGTCTGCAAGACAACCCAGCGGTCTGGGTCGCCGATAGGGATGACATCTTCTGCAATTCCACCGACGACGACTCGGCGGGAATCAGTCTATTTGACGTGAGTCCGGATCATTTCCGATGCCCTTTGGATTGCCATCCAGAATGTCAATGTTATCAATCTTTACCACGCGTTGACAGTTCGTACGATGAGGGTCAAATAGTGACTGTATCGTGCAACAGTAAACATTTAACAAAAATACCATTCAATCTTCCTGCAAATGTATCAAAATATGACCTCTCGGGAAATAGCTTCTCCGTGCTATCGCCGCTGATGTTCACTCAGCGATTGTCTGTTATATCAGAATTACGCTTGACCTCGTGCAATATATCCAGGATTGAAAGCGCGACATTTTTAAATCTTGCTCCTTTGCAGTTTCTCTATCTGGATGGTAACGACATCCATCGACTTGAGAATGACACCTTCGCAGGACTGATAAACCTCCAACAACTTCATCTCAACAGCAGCAAGATCTCTGTCGTTGAGGGCGGGGCTCTGAAAGTGATGACGTCCTTGAGATTTCTGTATCTCCATGACAACATGTTTATTCGCCTGCCTCCCGTGCAACCGCTGTTGAGTCGTCTAGAGATTCTGACGCTGCATGGAAATCCTCTGCAGTGTTCGTGCGATTTGGTGTGGTTTCAGGGTTGGTTGATAACAGGCCATGCAAATAAAGTGACGACAGCGAATGACTTGGTCTGCTACAAAAAAGATACTTCCCTTGTAACGATCCGCGAGGTCGATTTAGAGATAGAGTGTAAGAATGATGTCACAGATCCTCTCAGAGTTTCCTTGTCCGCCTTGGGTTCTACTCTTTTCGTTTTCCTCCTCGCAGTCGCTTGCATTGTCCTTTACAAGAAACGGAAACCGTACTTCCAGCTGTTCCTCATCAATTATTTCCCGTCAACCGCTGACGACGATGACGATGACAAGGAATTCGACGCCTTTATCTCCTACAGCCAACAGGACGACGAATTCGTCCTCCGATATATGGTGCCCCTTCTCGAGGACAAACAGCAGCAGCCGCTGTCGGTCTGCCTGCATCACAGACACTTCTTACCCGGGGAGTGCATCGCCGCCAACATCGTACGCGCAGTCGCGCGCAGCCGGCGAATCGTCCTCGTTCTCTCCGATAACTTCCTCCTCAGCGAGTGGTGCCTGTACGAGTTTCGCATGGCGCACCTCCAGGCTCTCCAAGAGCGGACTAACAGCATCCTTATCGTCAAGCTCGGCAACTTTTCGCGAGAGTCCATCGACCCCGCGCTCGACGCTCACCTGCGATCGACAACGTACCTGGACTCAAATGACCCTGCCTTCGAGGCGAAACTGTTGGTGGCGCTAAAACGCGCGTGTCACAGACGCACGGGCAGGACATCGCATCATCCTCTCCATCCGTCACGTACAACTCACGATGTCGGTGGTGGTCACGAAAATGTCACCAATGAATCCTGCTTAACAGTTTGAATAACCTCAAGAGAAGTAAAGTACTTAGGAAGAAATTCTTCATTTCATGTTGATTTTCATCACAACAGTTACAAAATAGTTAATCAAGATTGCAAAAAATGTACAATTAATGGGGTTTCAAAGTTTCACAATTTATTTTCTCACATAAGGTAATACATGTACAAAAGTATCTGTAGATTATGGCGAAAGGTGCTAATGAAACTTTGGGGTTATAATAATAAGGTCTTCTTTATCCAGGGTAGCCTCTTCAATGTTGCCACCTCTCTATAACAGAGGACCCTACCATTATCCTTAATATAGCGTTGCCAGGTACCCATTTATACACCCTTGTTTGTATATTTGTGTAAATGAATCAGTTGCTGTTCTTTTTTTTTAACTTTATTTTTCCCCTTCTAAGGTTACCTTGATCTGTTAAAGGAGATTCCTCGGGAAAAGAATAGCCTGGTTTTGTAAGCCGTCCAAATTATCACTAACTTTCGTCTCATGATGCAATTTGTGTAAGAATATTATGCAGCGGGTACTGCGTAAGAACGGTGAGCGAGAATGTATAGTATTTATGAAATTAAACTGCAAACTGTAATCAGCAGCTATGTGAATGAGAGATGTGATGTTATTTATGCTACATTATATGACCTTCCATCCTAATCCGTATATATAGTCAAGACGTAGTTTTCTTTTGTTTGTTCGTTCTTTACAAAGAAAATATTTATTTAAATGCAGAGGCGTATCTAGGGAAAACAGCGCCCGGGGCAAACACGAAAATTGCGCCCCTAATTTCTGAAAAAGTGTTCAACCCCAACCCCATCCCGGTAGGGACTTTAAACAAAGTCCACATGATGCTTTTTCAAGCACTTAAAAGGGATCTTTTGAGGGTGTTTTAAATGTAATGAATTTTGATAGATTTTGGCGAGCGAGCGCAGCGAGCGAGCCGAAAATTTTTGTATTTCAGCTTACAAAACATGGAATTCTTGTCATTTTTTACTTACCAAATCTTACAATTCTAATCAAGATATAGTGACGGCCTTATAGATAACGATTTATATAAAAAAACAGAGGACTTTAAAAAATACTCTAAATTAGTGCGCGAGTGAGCTGAAATTTGTATATGTCCGCGTCATCATCACGTATTGTTCTTATCCTTTTTTATATAAATTTTTGCGAGTAAACGCAGCGAGCGAGCCGACAATTTTTGTATTTCAGCTTATAAAACATGGAATTCTTGTCATTTTTTGCTTATCAAATCTCACAATTGTAATGACGACCTTATAGATAACGATTTACACCAACAAACTGAGGACTTGAAAAAATACTCTAAATTAGTACGAGCGAGTGAGCCGAAATTTGTATATTTCTGCGTCATCATTTTGTTTTCTTCTTATCTTTTTTGATTTTTTTCGCCCCCCTCCCCCGTATGTTCGAAACCGTTGGCGTCCTCTTTTGATCCAATCGGCGATCGCTTCAGAACGAATGAAATTGCAGTCGCTGCTCCGTGTAATATTTTCCTGCTAAATATAAAATGACATGAGTGAACAAAATAGACATTATCATTATGTATTGTCCGCGTCATCGTCACGTTTTGTTCTTATCTTCTTCTCTCTTTTTTTATACAAATTTTGGCGAGCGAGCGCAGCGAGCGAGCCGAAAATTTTTGTATTTCAGCTTACAACTCATGAAACTCTTGTCAATTTTTTTGCTTATCAAATCCTACAATTCCAATCAAGATATAGTGACGGCCTTACAGATAACGATTTATACCAACAAACTGAGGACTTGAAGAAATACTCTAAATTAGTACGAGCGAGTGAGCCGAAATTTGTATATTTCCGCGTCATCATTACGTTTTGTTATCATGTTGTTTGATTCGGGGTTTCTTTGCGCACCCCCCCCCCCCCCCCCGTTTGTTCGAAACCGTTGGCGTCCTCCTTTGATCCAATTGGCGATCGCTTCAGAACGAAAGAAATTGCAGTCGCTGCTCCGTGAAACATTTTGCCTGCTAAATATAAAATGACATGTGTGAACACAATAGACGCTGTCATTTTTCATCAGCACGTTTTGTTCTTACCTTCTTTTTTTATATAAATTTTGGCGAGCGAGCGCAGCGAGCGAGCCGAAAATTTATGTATTTCAGTTCACAGAACAGGGAATTTTTGTGTGAACACAATAAACATTGTCATTTTGTCCGCGTCATCATCATGTTTTGTTTTTGTCTTGTTTGATTTGGTTTTCTGCCCCTCCCCCCCCCCCCCCCCCCACCGTTCTCCCTCTCCCCTTCCGGGCGAGTTTTTTTTTTTTCCTTCTTCTTCTTCATTTCTTTTTTTTTTTCTTCTTCTTCGTTGTTTTTTTTTTTCTTCTTCTTCGTTTTTTGTTTTCGTTTTTTTTTGCGCCCCCAAGGAGTGGCGCCCGGGGCACGTGCCCACCTTGCCCCCCCCCCCCCCCCTAGATACGCCACTGTTTAAATGCCACCACAAAGATTTGACCGTGGTCATGTGTTTAATATCATGTGTGAACAGTGGTCACTTGAAGTTAGCACCCCTAAGATAATTCTTGACTTGTTAAATGGTGGTCGATGCTTCATAGTATTAGATTGGACATACGAAACTGTGTTAGATACTCCCCGTTATTGAAATGGCCTGAAAAAAATGAAACAATGTGTTTTGCCTTCTTTTTGATATTACAAATCTACCTTTCAAAAGGACGTTGATTGTAGACATTTCCTTCGTCATTGCCGACGTCATTGTAGCAGCTCAAGTAGCGAATGGGGGATAGATACGCGTATATTCTGTATAAGCTGTTATTTTCGCGAGGGTTTAATTTTCGCGGATTTCGCGAATCACTTTTGAACCGCGAATTTAACAACACGCGAAAATGTCGCTATGCTCTAGGATAACGTAGTACACGCACGATAGCCGCAATTTCAATTCGCGAAAACAACAACTCGCGAAAATGTCAGAGACCAACTCATCAGCTCATTCGCGAAAATATCTGTACGCGAAAATAACAGCTTATACAGTACTAATTGCTTTGATCAATATTTATGCTCAGTGATGTGTAAATGTGCACAAAGTACAGTTAAGGCATTGGTGGATTCGTCCAAAAATTTCGTAAAATTCGTCCCAAATCCAATACTCTTGCAGTTTGTTGGCAGGGTATTGGAGATTGTTGGTTATTGTTGGTTTTAAGCTCCAACACAACTTTTCAGTATTAAGATGATGTGTATATACTAGTATTTGAAACTCGGCAAATATACTCGTTACTGTATAGATTTTGAGAAACACACGCACCAATATGTATCAATGTTTTCAAAAGATGAAAAGAGAAATTTCTATACACGAAGCGGATAACGAAGTGAACAGAATTATTATATTCAAAAGATATTGATATGCACAATAAATCATGCCATTGATGGAGAAAGTATTTACTCGAGTGCAGTACTTTATGATTCTTAAAGGGGCATTCCGGACGATTTTCATAATTTCACACCATGCAGTACATAAATCGACAGCTCCATGTATAGATTCGTGGAATTTATTGTGATCCTTGAGCAGAGAAACCAACGAATTTAAAATCTTAAACAAATTACACTGAACGGTGTTGATGACATCAGAGCCTCATATATTTCAGAAATGTAGTAGTGTAATTCCGTTACAATACCACTTGCTCAACAAGTTCACCTGTGAAAAATCTATGCATGCCTTCTTCTTTTGTTGTGCTTCCTTGAGCCCCAACTCATACATTCTTATGGTGAGGCTGCCATGTCATCATCCTTGTTCATTGCAATTTGTTATAAATTTTGAAAACATTCTCATTCCTCATCCCAATCACTACACATTCTGAAACTCTGTACTCAGTTTAACTAATTTATAGTTGCTCAAATGTAAAAGTCTGAAAATCATCCGGAGGTCCCCTTGAAATCAGCAACCATCGGTATCACTCAGTTTAAACTAGATGTTTGATTTATGCAAGGACGTATCATGATACTCGGTCCTTGATCTACCGTAATAGAGTTCAAACTTTACAATTAACCATCTGAATGCCACATTATTTTATTTCCTGTCCATGCATAAATATGAATGAGATTTGTATACATAGTACGTTTGACTCATTGGCGCAAAAAGGGTTAATGCTTAATACCACTGCATATTCAACTATAGGCTGATGAAATGTCATCACCTCACATTTTTTTCTCGTTTTGTTTGTACAGAAAGTGCTACTACTATACCCAAAACCTGGTGTTTACGTAGATAATAATTAGCAACTGCTACCCCTTTGCTCGGCATGTCGTCATTGCGAACTTACTGCAACATCAATGTAGTGATTGATGTTGTTGTTGTTGTTTATTTTCCATCTTTGAAGATGGCTGGATAACAGATATTCAGCTACACTAAGCTGGTCTTCCATGGGGTCCAGATGGACGTGAGGTGAAATCAATTTAGTTTGATTTGTTGTTGCATAAGAAGTTTTTCATTTTAATTTATCAATTCCTTTTAGGAGGACTTGTAATACGATGACATCATCACTTCACTAATTTGCATATCCACTGCCGAAAAAATAAATTGATATCACTGTCCATTAAAACTTTGTAATTCCCTTATTTTCATACTTCACTTCTGATTGTGACAAAATGATGAGGTAAATTTATATTTTGTGCAATTCTGTTCGAAATGACTCAATATGATATGGATTTATTTATGAGGTGGAGGTACGCTTTAACGTCACCTTACAGCAGAAGCATATACTGTAGTATACTTTGCACTTGGAAGTGAATAATTATTCCAAACAAAAATGCCAAAGAATTAATTCTCTTGACCTATATACATACATATAATATGCCACTTATTCAAGATTATCTTACGGGTAGTCACTCATGTAAGCTAATGCACTGTGGATATGTCGGTATGAGCTTGTTACTATTGAACATTTCCAGCGATTTATTCATTCATGTTTTCTTTGTTTTATTCACTCTTTGGGTACGATGGTATGTATAAGTATGTTTCAGATGTTACTTTTTTATTAGGAGTTCTTCAAATGAGTGCAGTTGCAAGCACATTCCTGTGAATAGGCCTATTCATATGTACAGTATATACAACTTTGCTGTTTTCCTTCTTTGTTTTGTATTTGCACTTCACTCTTTCAATTAATCAAAGCGAACGTTAAAGTTGAGTGCATGCAGTTTCCCTTTAATGTGGTGTTGGGATCGTAATGGGATGACCTACCTTGTGACGTCACTTCCGTGCTGGCTGCAGTCAATGGCCATGTATGGTTCGAAACAAGTCGTCTCAGTATAAACAGTCTTGAAAAAAAAATAATAAAAGGCTTGATTCTGGTTTCTGGTTGTCACTTATTTGCATTTGATTGACAGGTCATGTATGTACCATACAGACAGAGAGAAGCACATCCCGTGTTCTACCTTAGTTTGCAGGCACAAACCCTTGTTGGTCGTATTTAGGAGTCTGCATGTGCCAAGACTAATACACGCAACACTGCATTGCAGCCTCTTGTTGGGAGAAGCTACAACACAGGGCCTATGGGACAGTGCCAAAGTGGTGCATATAAATTAGTAGTCTTGGCGCAGACTCCTTTACGACCAACAAGGGTTTGTGCCTGCAAACTAGTTCTACCTCGGGTATTATCCTTTATAATGTTCCTGTACACGGTTGTGTCATAATATCAATGCATGTGGGATCGCAAGACCTCAGATGCGACGGTGTAATTATGACACATGCAAATAGAACAGGCGAAAGTATCGTACTCTGTATAGTGTATTAGCGTTCACGACCATGGCAAAAAAAAAATTAAAATAAATAAATGAATAAAATCCTGCTGATGACTGCTGATTGTTAGAAGCGGATCTTTAAAATCGGATTGATTGTTAGAACCGGGTTATATCTAAGTGAGATGACTTTACATTTTCAATTTCACTTCACAAAAGATCCAGAATAGAATCAAACAAACGAAATGGTATCTTTTCGTATAAATTCTCACTGGAAGTTGTTGGAATGTAAAATCTTGACATGCTTTCAGTGAGTGGTGGTGTCACGATCACATATACAAATTAGACCTGGCGCTCTTACACATCGAGAAAGAGTCACAGTTCTTTTGTAAGTACTCCCTTTCTTTATATGAAGAGCAAAATCAAATCCCCTTTGAAGTGCACGTAATAGCATGATATGACTGATGTAGATGCTGGGGCAATTTTGAAATTGGTAATATAGCTCTCATGCTATGTCCACTGATATTGAAATTTACACCATTCCGTTTGCTTGACTTTGCTGCGATTCCATTTATACCACAAAATAACTTTATGAAATCGCTTTTTACATGAGCTCTGCTGCTATTTCATTGATACAACAAATAACTTTAAACTTTATGAAATGGATTTTTACTGGAATTCCCTTTGTGGTTTGTGGAACGATGACAGATCACGTTTTACTGAACATTCTCCATCCCTATATGTGTGTCACACTTCCTGATAGCATGGCTGGTAGAACATTTTCACAAGGGAGTTGGATTTCCTGTCGGCTAAATCCTAGAACGTCTCCTTATCAATGCTTGAAGTCCGGTCGGCAGATAACATTGTATGCTATACTGCCTACATACGCACGACATGATTACCTATCACTTATCAACTGTTCCCATTTAGGTTTTCCCGGCCAATTTCGCACTTTTGTCAGTCTATTTGATAAAAGGTTCATTCAATTTAGCGAAAATCCTCGTCACTGCACATTCTGTCATTCAAGATTGCAACTTGTTTGTTCAATTTAGCATATTTCGATCAATGAAATTCGCACATGTGCCTTTCGAATTCGTAAAACGGGCATTCAAATTGGCACGTCGGTGCTCTTCAGTCATTCAAATTGGCCAGCACTGGCGGAAAATGGTATTTCAGTCATTCAATTTCGCGTATGGGCAGTCAAATTACAAACATGTTCATTCAAATTGGCGTAATGTTATTTCTATTTTGAAAAGGTGAGAACCGTGATTTATACGTATTTAAATGTGAATTTTTGTTTCATCCACACACTGTTAAGTAGGCCTATATAGTAAAGGTATCTTTGACCCTAAATAACTCAAGTTTGTTGTTCTGTAACGCCCCTATTCTTTCATACATGTTATCAGAACTACACATGCACCAGTACCATAGATTCACTTCACTTTCTTATGTCATTGTATGTCCAGTCATGGCAGCACAAGTTAGATACAGGCGTATCTCTCACGAAGACAGGGAAAGAATCATAGAAGCATTTGAGAGTAATAACCTTGACACATTGATGGCTAGAGCTGATCCAAGAACTTGATGATTAACGCAATATAGCACCCACCAAATGAAAATAGTGAAACATGCAGATGAAAGAATTAATCACGATGTAAATTGAAACCTCCTCCCAATTAAGGTCAAAACAAATTTAAGATTAATGCATCTGTGAATGAAATGATGTTATCGAACATTATAAACACATACACATATTTTGAAAGTACTGTTACAAAGATGATATCAGAATAAACAATGAATACGAAAATATGAAATGTTATGATTCTTGCCAACAAATACCTATGATGAATGAAAATGAAAAAAGGAATAAGAGCACAAACGTGTCTGCTAAATTGATTGTAGTAAATGCGAAATTATATGCCCAAGAATGAATTCGAATGAACGAGCGCAGCGTATACGTGATCACGTGACTATATCATGCGTAAATTGAATGAACAATTTGCGAAAAGGTGCTTGTCTTACGAATTTGAACTGAAAAAGTGCTGATTCGAATGATATTAAAGGTAACTTGAATGCTCCAAAATGGATTTGAGTGAAAAGATTATAAAATTGAAATACCGAACAGGCCATCTAGGCTAAATTGTGCTAAATTGAATGCAGCAATTAGGAATTGAGTATATGAATATAAGAACGACCCAAGTCCATTAGAGAAAATTTAGGAAAAATGGAAATTAATAAAAAATTCCCTACTCCATAAGTGTTTGCGGTTATTGGGGTGTTATTAATTCAAATTTGAATATAAAACAGTCACTTGAATGATTATCTGTATTTGCATGACTACGTAAATGTCTTTCAAACGCGATAGCCAAATTTGGACTTGGGTCGTTCTTATATTCAGGTACTCAATTGGACTGAAAAAAGTGCGAAATTGGCCGGGAAAACCTATATTAATGTTGATTAAGTGAGAGCAGAAATATTAGTAGAACACATCAGTGAAAGTTTGAGGAAAATCAAACGTTAAACAGTTCATGGATTTTTAAAATCATCGCTGAATAAGGAAGCTATACTTCGTGACATCATTATGTGGACAACGATGTAAAGAAAATCTATGGAGAATGCCGCAAAATTCCATTTTTCATAAAAAGTACACATTCCATTGACTTATTACTGACATAACAATGATGAGAGTATCCGATAAATGTATTCCCCCTACTTTCTGAAAGACGTCAGTCAACTGCTCTTTATTATGCTAGGAAAAAGAAAAAGTATCGAATTTTCTTTATATTTTCCTTATATCGTCGTCCAAAATGACGTAATGAAGCGTAGTATATAGTCTCCATATCCAGCTTTAAAGGCATCGAAACTTTAAAGATTAATAACTTTTTTCCCTCAAACTTTCACTGATGTCTCCTACTAAAATTGCTGCTTTTACTCAATCCAGTTACATTTGGGCTCTGGTTTCCTGTAATAGAAACACTCCTATATTTTCTTTGCAAAGAAGGAGCTCTATCAAACCTTGTGTTCCTGTTTTTGTCAACACCTGTGATTGTGATGTGTTCGATGGGGGAAAATTCCTATTTTTAATAATTTTCTCCTAATTATTCGTTTTTACGTGACAGTATAAAGGAGAAGGATATAGGTACCTATATCATTGCGAGATTTTAACAAAATGCGATGTCCAAAAAAAAGAAGACAGTTGTTGTTGCTGTTGCTGCTGCTGCTTATGTTGTTGTTGTCGTCGTTGTTGTCGTATACTGTACTTAAAAATACTGCCAAAGGTACGCATTACCGGAAAATAGCTCACAAATAATTGCTATTGATATTTAGGACATGTTGTTTCTAGCAGTAAATCTTCTAGCAAATTTGCGAGTGTATTATAGACAGATATAAGTGTAGAAACTGCAGTTTGTGACTAGAGGTGAATGAGTAGACCAAAATATGTGCAGCTGTATATTTCATATGCAGCCAGCGACCTAGGATAGCGACTGAAAAGAGAATTTTATAACCTGGTAATGCTCATGCATTTAACAGAGGATGTACTAACATTCTTCACATTTTGATACCTGTCCCGGATGTTCGTGCGTCTTGAAATCTTGAAATTACTCAGGTAAATGTCGTATCACCCGCTGCCATTTCTACGTCATAAGCATTTATTACCGGATGACATTTTGAACAGTGACATCTTCCCCCGCCGCCTTAATTTACACACCTTAATACATTTTCATAGAATTTCCCATAGTTCACCATCATGAATGTCTAACCAATATGGGCTTTCAACTTCTGTCAATTCCCGTGTCTATACCTTCCGCCTGAAACATACAAGGGCAATCCAGAGGACATAATATAGAGCGAGGTCATTTCAGTCGTTATAGCTGATACATCCTCTTTATTTTTTCCAAATCGAAAAGCACAAACACCAAGGCACAAACATACACCAATGAGTTTATATGGGGTTATAAAAAGTTATAACATGTGACATCAGCGCTGAAAATGCAAAGGATTTTGTACATCATTACCTTTAAAAGGGGAATTCCGGACCAGTCAAAACTTGGACTGATATTAAGGGGAAAAGAAGTAAAAAAAATGGACAGCTGTGAAAAGTTTGATCAAACTCGGACAGATATTAATTAAGTTAAGTTTCGCTTATTTTCTTGATTTAAGCAGTGCTTGAACTGTTCTATGAATATTTGATGATGACATTATCAAATAAGTGATTTGATAATGTCATCATCGCCTCACAACTTGCCGTAGTTTTATTACAGAATCTCGAAATTTTCTACTTTTTTTGTTTTGTTCAAACACAATTGTACCCAAGTCTCAACTCCAAATATATCAAATTATGTGACTGATCATGAGTGTAAACTTATTATGCTTTACACTTATAGACAGATTTATAAAAGAAGAAAAATAATGATTTTTGACCGCTTTTTGTACATTATAAATGGAAAATTGTGAGTTGTCTAAGATGACATTATAAAACAGCGAAGCGAGTGTTATAGGAAGCGGTTCGTCCGATGGATGGCGCATTGTGAGGGTAGTAGTATATATACGTACCCGTTGGGACCCCAAAATCCTGCCGATCCTGCAGGATCGGAAGGATTATGAAATATGAATATGGATATAGGGGTAAAGATAGAGTGATAGAGTGGCGTATAGATAGAGCTGGGGGCTTAATCCCTTGCTCTGGGGGAAGTCGTAAAAAAAGATGAGGGTATGAATGGGGTGCGATATGAAAATATGATGGTAGTGAAAGGGGAAAAATATAAGGGTGATGGAGTAACGCATCAGGTGTATGAGAAAGAGTTGATGGTTGTGATTGTTGGCAAACTGTGAAATTATATCAGTATTTTATTGGTCAAGTTGAAGTTTGACATATTTGTTCACATCATTTATAGCGTGTTGTGTGAAATGTGGGAGAGCAAGGAAATACGTGAAGAATGATGGTAGTTACGTTCAAAGATAGAATTGATTATGATGGAAGGGGGAAGCTGTGGTTGTAAAGTGTATGAATAACTTGGGTGATGTGGAGGGAGAAAACATCAGAACTATAAGTGTAATGTATTGCATTTGTAGAGACGATAATTTTGACAGTCATTATCTTTGATGGGATATCAAAGTCAATATATTTGATTGGGATCAGTGCTTTGGATGAGGAATAAGAGTATTTTCCAAAATTTAAGACAAATTACACGGAAAAAACATGACAGCTTCGCCATATGAGAGCATGAGTGCGGGCTCAAGGAAGCAGAACAAAAGAAAAAAAGCATGCATAAAATTTACAGATGCGATGTAATGGAATTTACATTGGTACATTTCTGAAATATGTGAGCTTCTTTGTCAGTATCCTTGTTGAGTGATATATATATTTTTTCAGAGTAGCGGTATTTCGGCTCAAGCACGACAATAGATTTACAAATCTAGACATGAAGCTGTCGATTTATATACTACATGTTATGACATTATGAAAATTGTATGGACTTTTTCTTTAAACACCGTCTAAGCTGGCCCAGAAGATCGTGAGCACGCGATATTTGAGAGAGTCATGAAGAGCACTTTGATTTGACTTTAAGAAATAAACGCTTTGATGTTTAGGTTTGTTTTTTTTTGTGCATTGTGAATGGTCTGGTACGACAAAAAATATTGCTGAAGTGTAAATTTACATGCCGTTTATGCAAGCAAGACTGAAGAATGTCCATCGAACTGACGAAATGATTGCACAACAGTAACAGAAACGCACACAAACAACACGTCTGTGGCGAGTTTTTTTTTTTGGTTTTTGTTTGTTTGTTTGTTTTGTTTTGTTATTGTTGTTTTTTGTAGACGTAACAAATTCGACTGGCACGATTATAAATGCTACATGAAAAGTCTGATATAGTCGCAGTGTACGATAAATACGGTAAATTGCAAGACGCAGTTGGTCCGAGCAAGTTTATATTTTGACTTCGAGTGTACTCAAAGCACTGGCCAACAGGAACCAAATTATTGCATCGCACAAAAGTCATACAGCGAACGTTGCGACTGTGATTTGGAGAGGGAGTGTCAAATATTACGCGGTGATGAAAGAAAAAAAAATATTTTCAGAAGACAACGCTGACGAGTTTTGCAAGGGGCTGTTTGGTGATGAATCGAAAGTCGATTTTAGCGCACAGTTTAAACGCTACGGCGGGTTATTTGTTTAAAAGTATGAGGAATCTGTATAGCGCCAAATCTTATTTCTATTGGTAAAAAGATCGTGCCAATGTTTGTGTCTTTTTTTTTTTATTAAACGCGCTTCGTCGACTCTATATCATATTTTTGCCTTTGCCTCTGGCTGACATACCAAACACATTTGTGCTGTTAGAGCTGAAACAAAAGATATTCTTGTATATGTGCATTGTTTTTGTTGTTGTTGTTGTTGTTGTTTTGACACGAAAGGAAAAAGGGAATACAAAGATCCAATGTCTACCATAACAGAAATATACAATTTAAAAGTTTTGAGTATCAGAACCCAGGCATATTTGTCCATTTTTTTAAATCGGTATAGGCCGTATATAGCAGAGAGGTTGCTTTCGGCAAGCAAAGTTGTTATGGGAGGTGGATTTAGGTTATCAGTGACTTAGATATTTTGTATCACTGCTGCTTGCGATTTAGATCTCTCGTTATTGACATTACTACGAGATTCCGACGATATTGCCATACATACCCTTACAAAATGCTTCACTATAGCTGCAGCGTGTTATTTGGTGTAAACACGCAATCTAAAAAAGAATATGGGTTTGCTCCTACCTGTGGGTAACGCCTTCGAGATATTCAGACGGGAAGCCAGTCATGGAGTGGTTTCAATACATCAAGAAAATGGAGAACATGCACACAGGGTATGCGCAAAACCAAGATGAGATGGAAAAAAGGTGAGGGTATGAGAAAACAGAGAGATAAAAGTGTGGTGGTAGTGAATGTGGGAAAGATATAGGTAAACGTCAGGTGTACGAGATAGATATGATGGTAGTGATTGTTGGTGAATGGTGAAAATGTGACGGTATTTCATAGGCAAAATTGAAATTTGACAATCTTGTTCACATCGTTTATAATGCGTCGGGTGAAGGGGAGAGAGCATCGAATGGTGTGATTGTTGCTGAGTTAGGAAATACGTGAAGAATGATGATAGTCACGTTGAAAGATATCGTTGATTACGATGTTAGGGTAAAACATGTGTGTGGAAGGGTATAAAATAACTTGATAGTGAGTAGGAGAATTGTTCAGAACTACATGCAATTGCTGTAGAGGCTCCTACAATTCGACATTATCACTTCGTCACCGATGAACATGGCGGTTTCTTCAACTTCGTCATACACAGGTACTCATCGTGTAGCAGTTTTTTTTTTAGAAAATCGTGCGTGTCAGTTGGCAGAAAATGTTTTTAAGGTAAGATGCTGAAAGCAATTTTGCTGTTTGTATTGTGGATATCATGTCGTAATGATCGAGTGTTGGCAATATTTTTGATGATGTCCGTAACGTTAAAGTTGATATTGAAAGCATAATCATGATGTTGAATTGAGTAATGATGATTGTGAGACATGATAATGCAGTTTAGGTAAAATACGTAGTATCTGAATATGTCCATACGGTGGCAATGTTTTGAAGTTCAGAAAAAAAAATTGCCAATGCCTGAATTTATTTTTGTAGATATTGTTTTTAATGTATTTTAGTGGTAGCAAGTCGAAATAAGTTTGATTTTACAAAATGAATAAAAAAGCAGACACACAAGGAACGAGAACATTTACTTTAGAACTAGAATATAAAGTCCAAAAATAGTGGATGAATTGTGGGAGAGGGGTAGATTTGAAGCGTTCTGAGAAAAAACCCAGAATAACTGAAGGTAGTGTGGAATTAGTGTACTTACGGTTGCTTTCTTCGCCATGCATTATCACGAACTGCTTTGTAACAGGATTCTCACACAAAAGTGAAAGCGAAAAATCATCGTCAAGAAAGACCAACCTGGGCTATTGAGATGGGGAAGACGATGAAGGTACTTGTTTGACAGATATAGGCTGAGCGGAGGCAAGCACGACAGCAGAATCGCAAGTCATGTTTTCGATGTGGAAAGGAGGAAGACTGGAAGAGGGAATGCCCAGTTAGACTGAGAAACAAGAACACGCAGGTATGAAATTTGATAAACAGTGTCTCTGTCAGACCAGTTAGGTTTCACAAAATCGTGTGCAACAAGAGAATCATAACGCGCGATTTCAAAACTGTACCGTATTGTCAAACCTGGAAATCAATCGAGTTTCTTGCATTACATTTTTGGGATTACATACTTTCGGTGAATTTCAATTTGCATATTGCGATGATGGAGACTTTAATGTAGATATCTTACAAGGGACAGAAGAGTATATCGTAGTGAAATCATTTTCTGTGAATATCGTTAGTTTTATTACAATAAGCCTGTCACATTAAGGCAGGCAGTGGCGTATCTTTGACAAGATTTCGCGATGATTGTTTTTTTGTCGGTTTTCGTAAACTTATTTTATGCAAACTAAGAGAAATATGCTAGTTACGTTACCTTCGTGTATTCTTTGCAACTGTACAGTTTAACTCTGCCTGTCTCCATTTCAGTTAAGAGTTACTGTAAGGCTCTTTTGTGCAACCCCCCCCCCTTTTTTTAAACAAATGTGATGTATTGGAAACGAATTTGATGAATTGCACATTTATAAATGGTGTAGAGAATGCTTTCGTGTTGATATCGAATCTGTGATTGTTTTGAACACCAAATTTTTTTGTCCAATATGACAACAATCAGTTGTAACTAATGGATGAGATGTCGGTACATTTTGTTGAAGTTTGGCAAAACTCTGTTTGATGTAGTTTTATTTTTTTTTTTGATTTTCAATCTGTCAGGATGGCTGGATAGCCTATATTTAGCTGTACTAGAACTAGCAATTCGCCTAATTTTTCTATGACAAGATTGATTAGGCTTATTATACGGGTATTTTGTAGAAAAAAAAAACCCAAAACTAAATGTGTCCAAAGTTGACTTAAATCTCTCTAATGTTAGTATGATGAAAAGCCGAAATACAGGAGAAATAGTAATGTCCTATGATAACATTCTCGTCTATGGTGTGTGACGATTTTTTTTTTTTTTAACACTGTATTGGTTTACAGTTGTACGGTTGTTTGTCACGAGCATCACGTTTACTAACGTTTCTTAACGATAAAGATATTTAATAAGTCATCAGAATGCGTTGGTACTTGGAGAATCAATTTGATAGTTGATATGTGTGTCACAGCATACCTCTGTGTTGTGAATGTTTGAATATGCATTCATTAAAGCGTGCAATGTGTATAATTATGAAGTGACAACAGAAAATGAACCACTTTGAAAAAAAAATAACATTCAAACGTGATTCATTCATCGTTCATTAAACATAATTATTGTATACATAAGAATTACGATCTGAAAAAAAATGTCTTCTCCTTCTGACTGATATGATAAGCTCATGGTGCACGTAAGTGTATGTGTGTGTGTGTGTGTGTTTGTGTGGTGCGTGACTTATCTTACACAAGGTGTTTGTGTGCGAGAGGTGTTTGCAGCATTCTATCATGATTGTTATACTGACGTAAATTACGATATAAACTGAACGTTCGCAGTAACGTTTAGACACGTTACAAATTTCTCGTCACATATTTTCTATGTACGTACATAAAAGATTTAGATGCAATCGATACAGGCTTAAAATAATTTACAATCATAAACAAACACAGATGCGCATAAATACATGTTGCGGTCATTTTGCAGTTAGAAGTGAGCTGTGAATGTTGCCTGAAAGAAATCGGAATTAATATAAATGAATGCGCTCTGTGCCTGACTCTGTGCGAATATTGTGTGTACGACTAGCATGGTTGGAAAAAAAAAAACCAGTTATTACTCATCCTTTAGACTTAACTTTGTACCCGTCAATACTTTTCAAAAATTGCGAGTGAAAGAGACATGTATGTGGAGAAGAAGTGCGTTGTGTTTCCGATTAAACCAATCGTTGACTTTTTGTTGTTGTTTTGTCGATGAAATGAATCGTTGATCTTTTTTTTTTTGGTCGTCACTCTTAAAACAAACCCGTTCAAAAAAAAAAACAACAAACAAACAACTCATTCTTCGTGCTATTTCGTGAAGAAAGTTTGACAAGATTAAACGACATATCAAATAAAAACTTCAAATATCAAACAAATTGTAATAACTGACGAATTTTTTTGATCGCTAAAAAAGTGTTAGTGAACGCGATGTTCGCGACAAACAACCATGCAAACTATTACAAGAATATTCGTCTTTTCATGTTTGACGATTATTCTTAATATTTTGCATGGTTGTTTGTCGCGACCATCGCGTTCACTAACATTTTTTTTTTTATTTCAACGATCAAAATATTTCGTCAGTTATTACAATTTGTTTGATATTTTAAGTTTTTATTTGATATGTCGTTTAATATTGTCAAACTTTCTTCACGAAATAGCACGAAGAATGAGTTGTTTGTTTGTTGTTTTTTTTTTTTGGAACGGGTTTGTTTTAAGAGTGACGACCAAAAAAAAAAAAAGATCCACGATTCATTTCATCGACAAAACAACAACAAAAAGTCAACGATTGGTTTAATCGGAAACACAACGCACTTCTTCTCCACATACATGTCTCTTTCACTCGCAATTTTTGAAAAGTATTGACGGGTACAAAGTTAAGTCTAAAGGATGAGTAATAACTGGTTTTTTTTTTTCCAACCATGCTAGTCGTACACACAATATTCGCACAGAGTCAGGCACAGAGCGCATTCATTTATATTAATTCCGATTTCTTTCAGGCAACATTCACAGCTCACTTCTAACTGCAAAATGACCGCAACATGTATTTATGCGCATCTGTGTTTGTTTATGATTGTAAATTATTTTAAGCCTGTATCGATTGCATCTAAATCTTTTATGTACGTACATAGAAAATATGTGACGAGAAATTTGTAACGTGTCTAAACGTTACTGCGAACGTTCAGTTTATATCGTAATTTACGTCAGTATAACAATCATGATAGAATGCTGCAAACACCTCTCGCACACAAACACCTTGTGTAAGATAAGTCACGCACCACACAAACACACACACACACACACATACACTTACGTGCACCATGAGCTTATCATATCAGTCAGAAGGAGAAGACATTTTTTTTCAGATCGTAATTCTTATGTATACAATAATTATGTTTAATGAACGATGAATGAATCACGTTTGAATGTTATTTTTTTTTCAAAGTGGTTCATTTTCTGTTGTCACTTCATAATTATACACATTGCACGCTTTAATGAATGCATATTCAAACATTCACAACACAGAGGTATGCTGTGACACACATATCAACTATCAAATTGATTCTCCAAGTACCAACGCATTCTGATGACTTATTAAATATCTTTATCGTTAAGAAACGTTAGTAAACGTGATGCTCGTGACAAACAACCGTACAACTGTAAACCAATACAGTGTTAAAAAAAAAAAAAAAAAATTCGTCACACACCATAGACGAGAATGTTATCATAGGACATTACTATTTCTCCTGTATTTCGGCTTTTCATCATACTAACATTAGAGAGATTTAAGTCAACTTTGGACACATTTAGTTTTGGGTTTTTTTTTCTACAAAATACCCGTATAATAAGCCTAATCAATCTTGTCATAGAAAAATTAGGCGAATTGCTAGTTCTAGTACAGCTAAATATAGGCTATCCAGCCATCCTGACAGATTGAAAATCAAAAAAAAAAAATAAAACTACATCAAACAGAGTTTTGCCAAACTTCAACAAAATGTACCGACATCTCATCCATTAGTTACAACTGATTGTTGTCATATTGGACAAAAAAAATTGGTGTTCAAAACAATCACAGATTCGATATCAACACGAAAGCATTCTCTACACCATTTATAAATGTGCAATTCATCAAATTCATTTCCAATACATCACATTTGTTTAAAAAAAGGGGGGGGGTTGCACAAAAGAGCCTTACAGTAACTCTTAACTGAAATGGAGACAGGCAGAGTTAAACTGTACAGTTGCAAAGAATACACGAAGGTAACGTAACTAGCATATTTCTCTTAGTTTGCATAAAATAAGTTTACGAAAACCGACAAAAAAACAATCATCGCGAAATCTTGTCAAAGATACGCCACTGCCTGCCTTAATGTGACAGGCTTATTGTAATAAAACTAACGATATTCACAGAAAATGATTTCACTACGATATACTCTTCTGTCCCTTGTAAGATATCTACATTAAAGTCTCCATCATCGCAATATGCAAATTGAAATTCACCGAAAGTATGTAATCCCAAAAATGTAATGCAAGAAACTCGATTGATTTCCAGGTTTGACAATACGGTACAGTTTTGAAATCGCGCGTTATGATTCTCTTGTTGCACACGATTTTGTGAAACCTAACTGGTCTGACAGAGACACTGTTTATCAAATTTCATACCTGCGTGTTCTTGTTTCTCAGTCTAACTGGGCATTCCCTCTTCCAGTCTTCCTCCTTTCCACATCGAAAACATGACTTGCGATTCTGCTGTCGTGCTTGCCTCCGCTCAGCCTATATCTGTCAAACAAGTACCTTCATCGTCTTCCCCATCTCAATAGCCCAGGTTGGTCTTTCTTGACGATGATTTTTCGCTTTCACTTTTGTGTGAGAATCCTGTTACAAAGCAGTTCGTGATAATGCATGGCGAAGAAAGCAACCGTAAGTACACTAATTCCACACTACCTTCAGTTATTCTGGGTTTTTTCTCAGAACGCTTCAAATCTACCCCTCTCCCACAATTCATCCACTATTTTTGGACTTTATATTCTAGTTCTAAAGTAAATGTTCTCGTTCCTTGTGTGTCTGCTTTTTTATTCATTTTGTAAAATCAAACTTATTTCGACTTGCTACCACTAAAATACATTAAAAACAATATCTACAAAAATAAATTCAGGCATTGGCAATTTTTTTTTCTGAACTTCAAAACATTGCCACCGTATGGACATATTCAGATACTACGTATTTTACCTAAACTGCATTATCATGTCTCACAATCATCATTACTCAATTCAACATCATGATTATGCTTTCAATATCAACTTTAACGTTACGGACATCATCAAAAATATTGCCAACACTCGATCATTACGACATGATATCCACAATACAAACAGCAAAATTGCTTTCAGCATCTTACCTTAAAAACATTTTCTGCCAACTGACACGCACGATTTTCTAAAAAAAAAACTGCTACACGATGAGTACCTGTGTATGACGAAGTTGAAGAAACCGCCATGTTCATCGGTGACGAAGTGATAATGTCGAATTGTAGGAGCCTCTACAGCAATTGCATGTAGTTCTGAACAATTCTCCTACTCACTATCAAGTTATTTTATACCCTTCCACACACATGTTTTACCCTAACATCGTAATCAACGATATCTTTCAACGTGACTATCATCATTCTTCACGTATTTCCTAACTCAGCAACAATCACACCATTCGATGCTCTCTCCCCTTCACCCGACGCATTATAAACGATGTGAACAAGATTGTCAAATTTCAATTTTGCCTATGAAATACCGTCACATTTTCACCATTCACCAACAATCACTACCATCATATCTATCTCGTACACCTGACGTTTACCTATATCTTTCCCACATTCACTACCACCACACTTTTATCTCTCTGTTTTCTCATACCCTCACCTTTTTTCCATCTCATCTTGGTTTTGCGCATACCCTGTGTGCATGTTCTCCATTTTCTTGATGTATTGAAACCACTCCATGACTGGCTTCCCGTCTGAATATCTCGAAGGCGTTACCCACAGGTAGGAGCAAACCCATATTCTTTTTTAGATTGCGTGTTTACACCAAATAACACGCTGCAGCTATAGTGAAGCATTTTGTAAGGGTATGTATGGCAATATCGTCGGAATCTCGTAGTAATGTCAATAACGAGAGATCTAAATCGCAAGCAGCAGTGATACAAAATATCTAAGTCACTGATAACCTAAATCCACCTCCCATAACAACTTTGCTTGCCGAAAGCAACCTCTCTGCTATATACGGCCTATACCGATTTAAAAAAATGGACAAATATGCCTGGGTTCTGATACTCAAAACTTTTAAATTGTATATTTCTGTTATGGTAGACATTGGATCTTTGTATTCCCTTTTTCCTTTCGTGTCAAAACAACAACAACAACAACAACAAAAACAATGCACATATACAAGAATATCTTTTGTTTCAGCTCTAACAGCACAAATGTGTTTGGTATGTCAGCCAGAGGCAAAGGCAAAAATATGATATAGAGTCGACGAAGCGCGTTTAATAAAAAAAAAAGACACAAACATTGGCACGATCTTTTTACCAATAGAAATAAGATTTGGCGCTATACAGATTCCTCATACTTTTAAACAAATAACCCGCCGTAGCGTTTAAACTGTGCGCTAAAATCGACTTTCGATTCATCACCAAACAGCCCCTTGCAAAACTCGTCAGCGTTGTCTTCTGAAAATATTTTTTTTTCTTTCATCACCGCGTAATATTTGACACTCCCTCTCCAAATCACAGTCGCAACGTTCGCTGTATGACTTTTGTGCGATGCAATAATTTGGTTCCTGTTGGCCAGTGCTTTGAGTACACTCGAAGTCAAAATATAAACTTGCTCGGACCAACTGCGTCTTGCAATTTACCGTATTTATCGTACACTGCGACTATATCAGACTTTTCATGTAGCATTTATAATCGTGCCAGTCGAATTTGTTACGTCTACAAAAAACAACAATAACAAAACAAAACAAACAAACAAACAAAAACCAAAAAAAAAACTCGCCACAGACGTGTTGTTTGTGTGCGTTTCTGTTACTGTTGTGCAATCATTTCGTCAGTTCGATGGACATTCTTCAGTCTTGCTTGCATAAACGGCATGTAAATTTACACTTCAGCAATATTTTTTGTCGTACCAGACCATTCACAATGCACAAAAAAAACAAACCTAAACATCAAAGCGTTTATTTCTTAAAGTCAAATCAAAGTGCTCTTCATGACTCTCTCAAATATCGCGTGCTCACGATCTTCTGGGCCAGCTTAGACGGTGTTTAAAGAAAAAGTCCATACAATTTTCATAATGTCATAACATGTAGTATATAAATCGACAGCTTCATGTCTAGATTTGTAAATCTATTGTCGTGCTTGAGCCGAAATACCGCTACTCTGAAAAAATATATATATCACTCAACAAGGATACTGACAAAGAAGCTCACATATTTCAGAAATGTACCAATGTAAATTCCATTACATCGCATCTGTAAATTTTATGCATGCTTTTTTCTTTTGTTCTGCTTCCTTGAGCCCGCACTCATGCTCTCATATGGCGAAGCTGTCATGTTTTTTCCGTGTAATTTGTCTTAAATTTTGGAAAATACTCTTATTCCTCATCCAAAGCACTGATCCCAATCAAATATATTGACTTTGATATCCCATCAAAGATAATGACTGTCAAAATTATCGTCTCTACAAATGCAATACATTACACTTATAGTTCTGATGTTTTCTCCCTCCACATCACCCAAGTTATTCATACACTTTACAACCACAGCTTCCCCCTTCCATCATAATCAATTCTATCTTTGAACGTAACTACCATCATTCTTCACGTATTTCCTTGCTCTCCCACATTTCACACAACACGCTATAAATGATGTGAACAAATATGTCAAACTTCAACTTGACCAATAAAATACTGATATAATTTCACAGTTTGCCAACAATCACAACCATCAACTCTTTCTCATACACCTGACGCGTTACTCCATCACCCTTATATTTTTCCCCTTTCACTACCATCATATTTTCATATCGCACCCCATTCATACCCTCATCTTTTTTTACGACTTCCCCCAGAGCAAGGGATTAAGCCCCCAGCTCTATCTATACGCCACTCTATCACTCTATCTTTACCCCTATATCCATATTCATATTTCATAATCCTTCCGATCCTGCAGGATCGGCAGGATTTTGGGGTCCCAACGGGTACGTATATATACTACTGAGGGTGGTAGAGAGAGAGAGAGAGTCTTTAAGCGTCCTTCCCTTGGTAGGCGAGTGTCCCCTCCTCCTCTTATTCTGGTGGATGACCTCCTGATTATTATAATATCATTTTCTACCCATTTTGCTCGAGATTGTTCCATAATACTTTCCCATTACAGCCCTTGCCACCATCGTTACGTTGTTCGAGATTATTCAATACATTACCAACAGAAACAAGATCCTTAATACTGCATTCTCAGGAGCAATTTCGCATATTTCCTTTGCTAATTATTCAACCTGATTATATCAAATTTCTCAAGGTACACAATGCTCATGTAATTACCGTCTCCCACTAACTTGTCACATGTTTGATTTTTCCTGTTTTGTCTGTACACATTGTATACTCTGCGACTTTTTTTTCATTTTTCTGGCGTTCGTTTGTAATGATTATTTTGTGTGTTTTATGTGCATTATCTTCATTGTGTGATTTCTATATGTTTTGTTATCATTTCACGGCCTTGCTGAAAACAGCTTGTACCTGATAGCAAGCGTTTTACCGTGGTTAAATAAATAAACTGAACTGAACTGCTCTGAGTACACTTTATGGGGTGAATTTTTCTACAAACCATGAGATACTCTGAAGGACAACATGGTTTCTGGCATTTGCGACTGAACAGCAAACTGTCACTGCGGTTGTAACAATTTATAGATCTGCGACGCGAACGTTAAAACGACGCTAAGGCGAGTTTATTTTGCATAAATTAGACTCGGACTATAATGTCACTTTTTGAGAAATATGATGTTCGACTTCTGAACTCAAATATTTCATAATCATAATCTCTTATATTTTGCAAAGAAGCTTTATCCACTCCATTAGAAATTAGAAGGGAGTTTCCCTTAGATGACAGTCGATGAATCATTTTGAGAGAAAACAAAACAAAACAAACAAACATTGCATTGATGTACCCACATCTACAAACATTGCATTGATGTCGACCCACAGAAAGATGAGTTATGACGTCACTCGCACAAAGTCAGGATATTCCATTGTCATTTCATCTGATGTCATTTTTTGTTTGCCAAATAAAAAAGTCGTCACTCAATCCCGGGCTTAGCCTTCACGTGGTTTCCCGCAATGTTAACGCACTTTGACCAGGCCCGGCCATACTTTTGATTTTTGCCAGATGTGCTCCTAGATCCGGAGGAGGATGCTAACGTTTCCGTCATACTTATCGAGTCCTGTATTTTGTTGTTGTTGTTATTGTTATTATTATTATTATTATTATTATTATTATTATTATTATTATTATTATTTAGTCCTGTATTAGTTTGTTATTGTTGATATTGTTGTTGTTGTCGCTGCTGCTGTTGCTGTTGTTTTTGTTTTTGTTCAAGCTGTTCAAGAAAGAATCCGTGTTTTTTTTTTCAAATATGCGTGGCTTTGATGTAAACTCACAACGAAACGTAATTTTCCAATACTAGTAGTGATAATTTCGTGGTTTTTTTTTCCAGTTGGTTAGATCATTGATTTGGTGACCGGAAGACCTCATCAGTGCCCAAGGAAACGTAGAGAAAGAATGTCGTAACCGGACATTTTGATTTCAAACCGCAAGACGGAAAGACAGTTTGAGCTGCAAACACAACTGCGCGCCATGGCACCGGAAAAAGACACAAAAAAAGGAAGAGAGAGAGAGAGAAAAAAGATAGCACAGCGTGTTGGGGGCGGGGTACTTAAAGAAAAAAAAATGTGCATTTATGCAGTAGTAATGATGATGATGATGATGATGATAATAATAATGATAATAGAAATAATAATAATAATAATGATAATAATAATAATAATAATAATAATAATAATAATAATAATAATAATAATAATGACATTGATAACATTAGTAATAATGATAATCATTATTATTATTATTATTATTATTATTATTATTATTATTATAATTATTATTATTACAATGATAATTATTATCATTTTTATTATTTCTTATTATAGTAGTAATACTGCTTTTCAATCTTTATCTATTATGTATTATAAGTATGGTGCAAAAAATGAATCAATTGAATGGAAATGGTTAAAAACGATTTGTCATGATTATAATGCTCATGGAGACTATGTGTATGGTCTCAATCCGGTATCACGATACTCGTTATCGTGATAAAATGATTTTTCTCTTTCTCTCTTTACCTCATGTTTCTATTCCCCTCTATGGTGTAATCACCGCCTTTAATTGACGGAACTTACGCTCTACACACGAAGACATTGCTATCACAATTCCTAGGGCCTATCATTTTTATGAAATGATATATTTCAATCATGATTCCGTCTACAATCTTTAGTAACATCATGTCATTATGGCACAACCAATAACTTTTGTCATAACTAGGATGTCATGAGTTGATAACTTCTGAGCTTACCCTTTATTTTCTTTGTGTTTGCCTACAAAGGGTGTCAAAACGATTGAGGCGTTTCGCCCATTACTTCAGTACTACATAACATATGTTCTTTTAAGGTTTTGTTGCGTTAATGAAGGTAATCAAAACCCGAGCTTTGTTATATAGATATTATCTAACATGAATTTGTGTACTTTGATTTTTTTTTTTCCATACGAGGGTCCATTTCTGAAGATTATTTGCTTGAGAGGGTTCGTCGCAAAATTGATAGCGCCCTCTATATTCACCATGTAAGATGTCTGGAACCTTCACCACTCCCTTTGTTTTAAATTAATTTTTTGACATTGCCAGATTGTCATCCAAGTTAGTATAAGAGGGAATTCCACATCTTTTTATATATTTTTCCTCGAATTATGAAAGAGCACTTGACTTATATCATATGAAATGCAGACGAGTCGGCGGAAAATGACGAGTGTTGAAGAGGATTGACAATGAGCGTTGACGAGGATTTCTTATGTAGGCCTACTTGCCGTCATAACCCCTCATACGTTATTTTTGATGATAATTATTTACTCACTTCCATACATGAAAAATACCATGTAACGTACACAAACACACACACACACACACACACACACACACACACACACACACATACACACACACACACACACACACACACACACACACACACACACACATACACACACACACACATACACACACACACACACACACACACACACACACACACACACACACAAGCACACACATTCACTCGGTTCTCTCCCCTTCCTCTCTTTCTCTCTCTCTGCGGTCTCTGCCTGTCCGTCTATCTGTGGTGTACGGAGGCGTACACGATGGATGTATGTATGTCTGTCTGCATGTGATATATAATAGGTGTGCACATTATGTATACATAGTATGTATGTACATTGTATGTATCGTAATGCCTGCTTGGGATCCACGTTGCCGTTCTCTATATTATTTCATTTGTCATTAGATATGGTGCACGACGGACATAAATAATATCAGCTTTATATTGTATGTCAATAGATATCCAACATTTTCTCTTTCGTTCCTTTGCACAGACATATCAGGGTTTGTTTGTTTGTTTGTTTGTTTTTTTAATATTTCCTTGATTGCTTTTATTCTGCCCGACTATGCATACTTTCAGAGCTGAATTCGCCACGCTAGATTTGAGTCTGTACAGCTGCCACGGCACGGCACCTGCCACGGCGTACAACTAAAACAGCACCTGATCCAACAACTTTGTCAGATACTCTCAAACTACTACAAGTAGTATCACAATCAACGACCAAAGACACATGTTTGTAGACGTCAGACAACTGGGGGTCAATGGGAATCTTTTCTTGTTCTTGATTTTTTTTTCTTGATGAAACATAACCATGACAGCTACATAATCAATAAAAGTGGGTACAATGTACTCATAAGTAATATCAAAAAGTTTCTTTATTTCACATCCGCTTGATTTTCCCGTATCAATAGCTTTATAATAATTTATTTAATCTCGCAGATCTACATGAAGAGATGATAGTCTAAACTATAGATTTGTATAATCAAAGCTAAATCATTGCTATAATGCGTAAAGTGAGGGTTTGATTTTTGTGTTCTGCTGCCATGGGTGAGTATAGACTCTGGGTTGAATTTTCTCTTGATTTTCCCCAATGTATACTGTGCAGCGATATAAAGTTGTAGCGTTGGTTTGCAAAACAATAGATTCAATCGAGTCGATATCTCACCGACACGGTGTTCAGATAATGCATGGTTCAGAGTCATTAAGAAGAATTAACATTACGAATGCAAATAAGAAAGCGCTGCAATAGATTGTCCAATGAACCTTAACAATGATATTAACTGCTGATCTGTGAGTGAGCCTGCACAAATGGTCATAAACATTTGGGGTAATTTGGTATTTACATGTCAGGTAGAACAGGTCTGTCGGATCGACTAGGCGAATCAGACCTCATGGGCCATCGGATCTCATACTATGGGTCTGTCGGATCTCATAGGACCGTCAGATCTCATGGGGCCATCGGATCTCATGGGTTCATCGGACCTCATGGGCATGTCGGATCTCATGGGGTCATCGGATCTCATGGGTCTGTCGGACCTCATAGGGTCATCGGATCTCATCGGACCATCGGACCTCATGGGCATGTCGGATCTCATGGGGTCATCGGATCTCATGGGTCTGTCGGATCTCATGGGGTCTTCGGATCTCATGGGGTCATCGGATCTCATGGGCCTGTCGGACCTCATGGGGTCATCGGATCTCATCGGACCATCGGTTCTCATGGGCCTGTCGGATCTCATAGGTCCATCGGATCTCATGGGTTCGTCGGTTCTCATCGGTCTGTCGGGGCCATCGGTTGGACCGACGTCTCTTCGGCAGTTGGCCTGGTCACTCAAAATCATCTTGTTCACGTTGATGCCCTGCGCAGCAAAGAGACGGTAGTAACGTCCCAGCTCCTCTTCGCTTACATCCGGGTCCCTCGCCAATACCCAGTTGTTCTGGATGTTCATGAAGCCCCAGAAGAACTCGGAGCAAGAGTGCACGAGAGCGTAGCGACGGTAGTCTGTGCCCAAGACCCAGTAGTCTCCAGATCCTCCGTCTGTATGATAATTTTAAGATAACAAAAAATTGAACGATACATTACTTCAGTGCTTTGATGGGTATCTTTAAAAATATTTAAAAGAAATGAATATACAAATAGATAAATGAATAAAAAAATATTACGATAGAAATTGACGGAGAACTGCCAGGAACAAGTACTTTCTTTCAATTCCATTCAAATGATTCTATTTTCAATACAAATTAATATAGAGAGTAATATACAAAAAGAAAGTATATTACTTTGTATGTACAGTATTACGTTCTATTATAGAAAGTAATATACAAAACAATTTACAATAATATATCTTACACTTTCCTACGTAACGCTTTTGAGAACAAAATCTTTGGCTCCTGTAACAAAGCCATACCAAGTAAAATTACGTGAATTGGAAATAAAGATTATGAACATGTAAGAAATTTGTGTCTATGTGCGAAGAAAAATGAAATGGATGAATTTCTCTGAAAGATGTAACCTGACATGAATCTGCAAACGGCTCCCCACAAAGTTTGATTGTTTCAATAACACGGCATACTTAAAGTCGATGGAATATGACCATCGTCACTGACAGCTCAAAATTTGTTTTTGTATTTGCCTTTTTTGTCTTTGTCTTTGTCATTGTCTATACATGGTATACAATGTCGATCTTTTTTCGATTTGACAAAATTCTTTACATAAAGGAAGTGATATTTTGTGTTCTGCATGAGTTAACATTGTAATTCTAAGACTTGCAAAAACACAAATCAAGCAAATTAAAACAAAACACGTTATGTTGCCATTTTCTACTTACTCTAAGACACTTTGGATACTGAGTTTCTTCACGTATGCTTTGAAATAACTGATTTTCTTCTTCTTGTTATTGTTCTTCTTGTTATCATTATTTTTACTTTTATTATTATTATCATTATTATCATCATCATCATTAGAGACAGTTATCTCTTTAGTTCTTTCAGCGTGTTACATCCCGTACAAATGACAAGAGAAATATTACAATGAAACGCCATTCCGGCCGACGATGCCTTCAAGCTTTTAATATGGCGGACATCTGCGCTCTCTAAATCTGTTTTTACCTATCTTTGCTCCTTTATAATGCAAGATCAAATTGTCTATATGTTATGCTTTTATTTTGAGTTGTAGTTTACAATTTCTATACCTTGTGATCACAATATCTTTCTGCAGTTAGTAAACCTTATGTTGTGAAATATCGATTGTATCATTTACTGAAAGCATACAAATAAATTCCTTTCTGAAGTAAGAAAATATGATGACACACAAAAGTTCGGCTTAAGTTTATTTATGCCTTTAATTTTCTATATGATTGTTGATAAAATTGTTGATATGCATTGGTACATAATTGTTACGTAGTACAATCGCAGGAAATTGTATAAGACAAGGCTTTGTCAAATGAATGTGTATACATTTACGCAGAGGGGACATTTAAAACAAGGTTATTAAACTAAACGATCGGAAATGAAGGAAAGCGTCTTTATATGAAGGCCAGGCAGAGCTTGACTCGGATGACAAAGGGAAAAACTCTTCATTGCATATCCCAGTCATCCACCCCTTCAATGTATTCCTCTCTATTAATTCCTACCATCCGTTCCTGATTCTCCCAAAAGATGCGCTCTTTATGAATTGTTTCCGATGCAGTTGTGAGTAATGAAATGCGTGTGTAATGATTTATGCGAGCATCGAGCATCGCATAGTACTAGAGTGGACAAAGCATTTGATTATATATTTTTTTTTTCGGGGGGGGGGGGGGGGATAGATGGGCAGTGGTTGAAGCCTGCTTTGTGCGTTCATCTTGGACTAAAACAGTTTTACCAATGGGTGCCATTCACAACCTAGCAATTATTATTGTAAATGCTATATAGGGTAGTAACTACGACTCTTTGTTAGAGCAGGTGGAGAAGCTATCCTGGGAAAGAAGACGACGTATACCTATCAACATTATCATTTCATCGTCATTAAAAATAATAATAATAACAATAATTATAAAAACAGATACAACTCACGGCCAAATGAACTTACAGGTGAAGAATCGGACGGACAGTTTTCCTGGTTCCTGCCTGTCCGGCACCCGTGCCTCGCCGATGAAAGAGATGGGTTGCCTGTTCCTCATGACACCCGTGTTGTTGACAATGATGAATCCATCGCCCATCTTGTACTCGGCTGAGATACACGACAGTCCCTCTTCGAAGACGGCGTAGAACCTGGCGATTTCGTACCACTTACCCAGGTAGGCCTCGATGTTGAAGTCTCGCATGACACGAACGTCGGGACACCCGCCGAAGCCGATGACCTGGGCCGAAGCGACCCCGGCCAGAGCGAGAACGAACACGGCAGCGATCACGCGCATGATTTTTCTGTGAAGCCCTGCGACTGGTCTGGGCAAAGTGATCTGGTCCAAGTGATGGAGTGTCCCACGGAGAGAACCGTTTATTTGATGCTGAGAAGATAAAAGGGCAGCGTCACGTATGTCGCTTGCTCGCCAGTTTGAAGTTCAACAAGGCTTAGTGAAAACTATCAAAAAGAAGTGGACTCTGTGGATTCTATGGGTGTGGCGATGAGTCGACAAACTTTCACTCCGTTTAAGTCAACTTGAGAAGAAACTACAATAGACTGAGGAGCTTCTATGACGTCGTAACACTTACGTAATCAAGGGTGGCGAGCCCAGTGGAGGGCTCTTCAGTACCAGGTCTTGGACAAACAGGGAGCAGCCCGACATCTCGAAGCGGTACAAGCCAAAATTGAGGTCTGCGGATGGAGCACATAGGGCTTACATGCACCAGGGCCTTTAGTTGTTTAGCAGACACAAATATGGTTTCCCCTTGTCATATTGCCAGCGATTGTGTCTACAACGGAAAACAATTTCTTACTCCATACAACTTGACATGAATCAGCTCTGTTGTGTGTATGTTTTATTTTTCCAAAGTAATTACATATTTCTTTTCCATAGTCGTTTGCTTAGTTATGGGGTCTTTCAATAGGGTACTATTATTGAATCATATTACATCAACCCTTTCTTTTTTTCCCCTGCAGTACAGCATTGCTTTTCTCAGACTGTGAAGTCACAGTTCATTGAGTTTAATGTCCGATCTATACCCGTCTAGTCTCCCAACACACAGTGCACAGACCCGAGTGCCAGTTACGTAATATAATTATGATATTGTTTATAGTAACACCGCTCACAGACACGACGGTCTAGATTATGCTTTACTTAAAAGAAAACAAAAATAGTGCGGGATCCTTAAGAAATCAGGATTGTGGTGGTGGAGATCGATGGCACGTTGTATACTTATGTCCAAACATATTATAACATTCTATAACAATAATGTCATATTTTAGAACATTATACGTAGATTATCAAACTAAATTAACGATCATTGCCAACACAATACCAGCCGAGATAACTTGTCACCATCTAGGGTGATGAAATACGAGTAAAACCAAGAGAGAATGAAAGAGAAGTGAAGCATTAATGGGTAAAATGTGTCTTAATAGTAATCTCACTGCCATTAACTGACCATGTATATCTCATCAGTGGTATAGTACCTTCGCCCTGTGACCGGGGTTCAAAAGAATGCTTTATTAGTTACTTCTTTTCCACATAATGTTCATAATAACATCACACAGATCAAGCACAATATCTCATTTACGGAGAGGGAATGCACAGAAAAACAGTAAAATTTCTGTACGATAATCATACATCGATCTAAACTGGTGTCAGATATCGTTTCGATGGAATACATTATTATGAAATATAAGGTCAGATTTTGGAAGTTTGGGGGAAGAGAGCCAACGCCCTTGATGAGCGGTATCATGATGCCACGCCCTCTTTTTATGGCACTCTGTTTACATTGCTGGAACGGAGAATATCGGCGGACAATGTAATAAGTCCCGTTTCTCCGTCCTCCTCGTTTTTCGTGATACTCACTGCATGTGATATGTTCGCTTATGGGGGGGGGGGGTGTCTAAAATCATTATTCTTTATGGCAATAATGGTGATCACAGTTATGTAACTAAAAACGACAGTAGTCATCTTGAACATAATATTATGACAAAATAATGGTAATGGCATAATATAAAAAACAATATGTGTGCCAGTTTACACGATATACGTACAACTACAAGTGAGTAGCAAGTTCACGATCACAGTAATATACGTTAATGCATCGCATTGAATATAGAGAGTTTATACGTTTTAGTTTGAGGAAACGTTAGGAATACTTATACGGGGTACCAAAAACAACAAACAGACTGGAAAATAAAGAGATCTTGAATTGTTTGGCACTGCACAGACAGATTAAGCCATAATCTCACTCGTATTACTTTTATGAACCAGCCGCTGCTTGAAAATATGAAGGAGCTTAATCCCAAGAGCCATTTGCATGCCCTCGCGTATTTCAGTACATACCTATCTATTAAATCGAGCTAGACAGATTTCTATTCAGCACACGTTAACCCCTCGCAGTCTTAGCTTTTGTAAGACTTCATCACCTTGAAAATATAAAAGAAAAAGCAGATTCGAACACAGCAAGGGATGCTTTACCCACCAAGACACCCACACTGATATTGTTATTCACGAATCCTATATGGGGGGGGGGGGGGGGGGTGTGCTTCCTTTATAATTGCTCGCTTTAAACGAACTTGCTACAAAAGAGAGATACGTTTCCGTCTTAAAACGCCGTCCGATACAGGGCTATGTGGTTGCTGCAAATCGTCTATTTTGGTCTGTGGTTGATGGGGAGGGATGCCCGGTCGGTCACTTAATGGAGGGATAGATATTCTGCAATGTTATAGAGCTAGATTTAGCTGGCTTATTCCCTTGGCAGTTATATCATGATCTTTTGCTTGATTTTCCCAGAACATCGAAATATGATGTGACACTATATCCATCTGCGTCTAGCGGAGTGTAGGCCCTATGAATGTTTAGATCATGACAGGGGCATCTGATGACCTCACATCATGCATCAAGCGTAATTTCAACCATACTATAATGTGGCCGGAATGATATCCCTACCATAAAAGAAAGACCAATCATCACTGATCACTCAATAGGCAGTGATAGGGTGTCACCATGGCAACTGGCCGTCGCTGCTTGAGTTTTTTCTCATCGTAAGTATGTTACATTATGGTTGTATCTCTTGCTCTCTATTATTAGTGCACTTTTCAGATCAGTGATTCCCTTTAAACGTGCAGAGTCCCACCCGTAGAAAAAAAAGCGTTAAGTGTCACACGTAAATGTGCTAAGTTGAACCTTTCATTTGATTTAGTGCGTGCAATTCTTTTTATCTCTGTCTTTTATTCCCTTACAGATTAAAGGCATTTATAAGATGTAATGTCCTGTAAGGTAATGTGGAATCACAATGGTATCTTCATGTTGTATATTATCGGATGGCACTCAAATGGCCCGTTCTTTCAGCTTCGTCAAGAATCCATGCCGAGGTCACCCCTAAACAGACCGACATAATAAACTTCCTCCTCTCACTTTAAGAAAGGTGCATGGCACTGATCACATACTGACAAAAAGGGCTTTTATTGTCAAGGAATTAGTCGAGCCTACAAATCTCAAGAACAAACCGTAGGAGCCGACACGATGCTTTTCAACAATTAACACAATAGGGGATGTCGTGGGGTGGCGCCTGTCATTTGCATAAAAATAAAGTCAATCATGAGATGGCGTCACTAGTGGTGGAGAGATATTTTTAGAAGGAATGAACCCTGGCAGTTTTACGTGGACCAAAATTAGTGTCTGCGTATGTGCTTTAAGACAATATAGGAACTGGATTTACAGTATCTTGCTCCAACAAAAACACGCCCTTTTATGCAAGCCTTATCATTATATATATATATATATATATATATATATATATATATATATATATATATATATATATATGTATATATATATATATATATATATATATATATATATATATATATATATATACAATTATATATATTTGTTGTTCGCCATTCTTTATTATGAATAAACAATGTAACATTAAAGGCCTGGGTTGTCTCCTGGATTTAACTGGAGACACAAGGCAAAGACAAAGAACAATACAGAAAACATGTAAATACATCTTACATAGTAAAAACACACTCGACAATTACAGTTACATAATCACAAACAAATTGACCAAAAATGCATTATATATTATAGACAAATTAAAATATCCAATATTTGAAATCAAAACACACATTTCTATCATGATAATACAACTTCATCTCATTCTATTTTTTCTTCTTTATGCCTTTTACAAAGTCGATCTCTTTGACCTCTCTCCATCTCTCCCCCCCCCCTCTTCTCTCCCTCTCTACCTTCCCCTCCTATACATTTCTTATACTTTTCTTTCACTTCATTACCAATTAACCTCACACCTTATAAATTTCTTCTCCAGAAACTCTACTTTCACTTTTTCATTAAAAATAACAACAATCCAATAACAACACCAAATCATATAACATCAAATCTTTTATAATATATTATATCAATTCATATACCACATTTTGACGTATATATCACGCTTCGTTGGTAAACTGTCCACACGATATCAACTATGAGCGCTGATGAGTGGTATTTAAGTCCTCCAGCCAAGGTGTAGCACAAGGTAGTATCTGAAAATGTGCCCTGTTTGCATGTAGCTACATGCCGGGGGTCTTTTCGAATCTTCATGAATATCGAAAGTTGTTACGTTTAGCGATTGATCATTATCTATCCGTTCTGTTTTATTTTCAATGATTCAGTTCTCAATAGTCCCCGTAATTATGACCATCGTATTGCCCAAAATTATAAACGTCACAATCCCCGCTTTCACTTTCACAAACCAACCATCTAATCGACTAACTATCCAATCAACCAAGCAACCAAGCAATATGCCTATACTAACCAACCAGCCAATTATACCAGCCAGCCAGCCAGCCAGCCAGCCAGCCAGCCAGACAACCCCTTGACCCGTGAGACAACCTACCAACCAGCAACCAACCAACCAACCAACCAACCAACCAACCAACCAACCAACCAACCAAACAAACAAACAAATGAGCACATGCAGAAACATATAGAACAAGAATATCTAACGAAATAAAGTTTAATAATGCGGCAGATGCAGCTTTTAATTAGAAGACAATATGGGGTCAAAATAATAATATTTGTTAGTCACCGTGTACTAGCCCGTATGTTTGTGATTTCAGTTATGTAGTAATGATACAATATTATATAGTTCATATTATTCAGAAACAAAAGGGCGTTATGGTTGTTTCCTTTGGTTTCCACAATAATAATGAAAGACTGCAGAAAATGAATACTTGCAATATAACAGCACTTTACTGGATTCTGAGCAAACAATAAAGAAGAAAAGGTAGAAAGGTAGGCCAAAACAAACAAACTTTGAAATATATATCGTAAAAAGTGAAATCTAATGAAAATGAAAAAATAGATTAAAGGAAAGATAAGAGGACAGGAGAGCCTGTACAGAGAAAAAGATATAAGGGAAACGATTTCTGGATGAGAAAGTGATATGAAATCTTAAGAAGAAAAAAAAAAGAGGAAAGGGAGAAAGAGAACGGCAAGGGGGAGGAGGAGGATCGAGGTGCATATGTATACAGGGGGAATGGGGATACCACAACATTTTGAAAATACTGTTCCTGTCGTATGTAATTATGTTGCACCGGTCCTCTGTTTTAAAGTTAAAGATAGGAACCCGTAAGAGAAAGGGTTCCCAGAAAAGCATTGTATTGTTGGTGGGGGCGAGTATAACATACATGTAATATTATTATATTGCGAGTATATCCTGGACATTGTGCTAGAGCCTCGGTATAATATATCTCTAGGCCGGGTGTAGGCCCTATAATGGCACATAATGATGCATAGCAAACAAGTGTTCAGGGCCTAGCATGTTTTGTTTTGTTTTATTTTTTTTCCGCTTGGACGCCGTTTGATAGGGCCGCATTTTCCACAGTTTCACCGAAATGCATACAGCTCCCCTGCACCCTTCCCTGGGTACTCCTTTGGGTTTTACACTCACAAACTGAAATACTATCCAGTTGAAGTGATGCGATGAAATGACAATCAGTGATTGGACGAAAATTAGTGGGCAAACCATTTGATTCAACTTGAAATAAACTGATTTCTAATACTTGCTATAATCGGCAGGGAAGATTATAACGGATATACTAGATCGTTCTCACTAGGCCTTTGTAATCATTACTAATTTAGCTCTTTGCACAGTGAAACACATCAGCCCTATATACGGCGTCTGGTCGGGCTATTTGCGCAGTAGGCCCTACAGTGTATAAGAATTGAATGGCGATGATTTGGCTTTTGGTATTTGAAGATACCATACATTGCATTGGCCATCAATCGCAGCGTTGGGTAGCCATGAGACTGGATGTAAACAACTCGTGGAATACAACATGGCATCGAAGAAAAAGTCGCATAGTAAGCAGAGTTTATCAAATGCTTTGAAGGATCACGTCGAGTATCATGTCATTCCAAGACAGGAGGAGATAAAGCGAATTCATTTTGCCATACTTAATCGTATAATTATCCCGATCTTGAACAGAGTGGGTGAGATTGATGATCGCTTTCGGTGCGACTGTGACAAGTATCGGGGATTGAAGTCACTTGATGGAGCTCACGATCTCGTGGGCTTGAATTACCGTGAGCGATACCGGGTTGACATCGCAGTTGTTTTATCGAATCTCTTGACGTCGAAATGCATATCAAACCCCGAAGACGATCAGAACCTAGCCGTGCAGCAATTCACGTCAGCTTTTCTCGATAGTGCTGCCTGCGATAACCCTTACATATCACCGCTTCCTGGGTTTGGGTATGTCCTCACGGATGCTTCAAAATCACTGACCCACGATTTGCTGAGCATCAAACAGGACGATGTGTCGTCAGCACAGCGTGAAAGTCTGGACTTTGCAAACAGGTCATTCCTTTCCCCGGGAAAGGTTATCAAACGGTTCTTCAGCCTTGTGGAGGAAAGCATAGAGATTCTACTTGCTGAATGTGTCTGGGAGGAGGAGCCCACCATCTACGAAATTTCTGTGAAAAGAGAAGGTCTGTTTTAGTGTTGGAAAGATAAACAAAACGTTTTAAACCTGTTTCTGTATCTCTTGTTGTACCGATATTTACCTTTCTGTTAGTGTTACAAAGAGCATACAGCGTGTATGTCATCTAATGTATTGATGTAGACTAGATTCAAGTGTATAATCTGACAAAAATATGGTAAACTTATGAAAGAAAACACATGTTTTGAGTTAAAGAAATTAAGATGTACAGATTAGAGTCTATTTATATCAAACCACTACCACGCAGTACTGCTGAGTAGATGATGGAAAATGTGAGTGGAGTCACACAAAAGTATCAATTGACCATACTTTGTTGTGATGTGAGCATGCAGTACTGTAAAAGTGGATATTTTCGCGTGACTAATTTTTCGCGCTTGGCCTGGTCGGAAGAGTTTCGCGTGTTTTTAATTCTGCGGAATCAAGACATCAAGCACAGGCACATATGGCAAGCAAAAATATTCGCGTGCTTTTATTTTCGCGCTTGTTTCTGGTTGCGCGAAATGCGCGAAAATTTGAACACCGCGAAAATTTCCACTTTTACAGTATTTCATCTCAGATTCTTTCCCAGCAATGGGTCAAAAGAGTGATCCTGTTCATATGATTATTTGTCGATACTCATGTGTATTGCTTTTTAAGTTATAATTTGCTGTTGATCAAAAATGTTGAATCTTCTTATTAGTCATACAGTGGAAGTGTCTGCACTCGCTCATTTCTGTTGATGTGTGGGGACAGTGTGACTGTCCTTGTGCAGGCATGTCCCACTAGAGTCTTTCTTATCATGTTATAATTGTTCAAATTCTGTTTCTTTACAGGCTCGTTAGTCAGGCTCCATGTCATTCTAAGTGGAGAGGAATACACCATAGACCTTGTTCCAGTCCTAGAGCTGGGAGGATGGTGGCCCAAGAGCATACAGGCCTGGGGTCCACCGGGCACTGCCAGGCCAAACCAGTGGTTGGACTATGCCAGAATGACGAGGGTCAAGCAGAAGTTCTATGTGTACGCAGCGCGACCCCCGCCTGGTCACGACGCCTTCCGCCTGTGGTCTATGTGCTTTTTTGTGAGTGAGAAGATCCTCTCGCAGTCAGTGGTAGAAGAGATGGATGCCCAGTCATCATGTCGTGCTGCGGTCGTACTCGCCATGCGCTCTCTGTGTGAGGAAAACCAGGAAGACTTCCATCCCATCACCCCGCGCCTCGTCACGATCTCGTTCCTCCACCAGTGCACCCAGTACCCACTGGAGGACGACTGGGCGCCCCACAAACTCGGACGCGCCTTCGTCGATCTCTTCATGGCGCTGATCGCTGCGGTGAAGGCGGGAGTGTGCAGCCACTACTTCCTGCCCTCCGTCAACATCCTGGACAACTCAGAAGACCTCAAGCCAGTGGTCCACCAACTGAAAGCCATACTCAGTGACATTGTGGAGAATCCCAAGAAGACACAGTTCCTTCACCATGAACGTGGCCGATCTGATGGTGCCCCAAGTAGATGATCATCATAGCCATGAATAGACGTCAAAGAAACCAGTGTTACACCACAGCTTTTCCAAACCTAGGTGTTACACTTTTGATATCATTATCAATGAAAAAATTATTCCCAGTCATAAAGGTCCAGTATTGTCAGTGTCATTTTCTTACACTTTAATGCTACATTTACATACCTACCTCATGAACATAGATATGTATGTGGTCAGTAGTATACCGAGGCTGCAAAAAATGGGGGGCCTTTTGGTTCGTGAAAAAAAAAAAAAAAAAGAAAGAAAGGAAAAAAAAAAAGAGGAAAATCTTAAAAATACTTAAAAATCAATAGTTCCCTCATGTACAAGGGGAGTATCCTCTTTTAATATCAAATATGCGTATACAACTATACGAGATATCTAAATTTCAACTTTAAAAAGGCAAAAGCTCCCTCGTACCTGAAGGGTGGGGATAGCACTCTCCCACGCTTTCTCCCTGTTGCCCCCCCCCCCCCCCCCCCCCCCCGCACTGTGCATACAAGTGGGGGGGGGGGGGGGGGGGGTGACCTCAACACCTGCTCTGGTCTCGCAGCCCCCCCCCCCCCCCCCCCAACTGAAAAACGTTCCGCAGCCCCTGGTATACATACACGTACATTGTTTGTAAAGTTTTTGTAATACTGGGGGAAAAAAACCCTCACAAGTTATCATATATTGTGATATGTGTACACATTTGTTTTGGGTTTTTTGTCACAGGTAACTTACTTATTGAGGAGAATTTAGTTTCCAGAAATGACATTTACATTTTTGGGACTCCAGGCATTCTGTGTGATATTCTTTCAATTTAGCAGTTTTCCTAATAGAAGGGGACACTACTGTAAAGCAAGATATTGGAACCGACAGCCTTTTTCGCAGCATGAAATATTTATGATTTGCCACTGGCAATCAATGCATTTAGTGTAGACAAGAACTTTCATGTGCATTTTAATTTTGAGAATCTTGGCTCGTGCAAAATTTGTGAAATTACATGCAAGCAAACATTTCTGGTCTTACAGTACACTGTACATGCATGAAGTGAATCAAGAATATCCTTCCAACAGTCGAAAGTAAACTTGTCTACAGAGCACTAAATGGGGAAGCTTCTGAATACCTGACACTCTTGTTAAAAAAACAGTCCGTGATATTCACAAATTACGAGACAAGATCTGCTGGTTCGGAGGGGCTGTTGGTACCTAACGCCAAAACAAAGGCTGGAAAACAAGCCTTCTTACACATCGGAGCTGTTTAATGGAACAGCTTACCAAAGAATATCAGACATGCTTCATCCAAACAATCTTTTTCAGCACAGTTCTGGAGAGCACTTAATTTTGCTAGAGAATAATTTATAGCTAGTACGATTTATTTTTTTTTTTTTTAGAGGAGGGAGGTAGTGAGATATACATGTACCAATTATTAGAAATGTCGAAATATCTAAACACACGTTTTGAAGTCACATATTCTTCATGATTAGATGTGTATTGTTTCATTACGGGATATATGTATACAATGTACGTAAATGTATGTTGCATGCTCTATATTTGTTTCTTTTCATATCATGAGGTTTTGATGTTTATACGTACATGTGTGTATTGTCCATACTGTGCAGGGCCTCCATGAACAACAGTGTTCAACTCACTGATAAGGAGCCTCGCTTTGAAAACAAGACTGATAAATAAATTTTTAACAATATTTGCCAAAGTATCTTGTCAGAAATAACTTCATAAGGTAGTAATGATTTGATACCATCAGTACATTTTTTTACTTTTTATTTTTTACATGAAGTGTGTTTATACTTCCTTTTAAGCAATGTAAAAATCGTGTATGCATATGAATAATGCAAGCAATTAGTAATGTGAGTGGTGGCTATTATTTTTATGGTAGAAATTTAAGGCACATTAAAGTAGGCTGAAGCTATGTTTGTGCAGGCCGTAAACAAATGTAGGCAGGTTATTTTCTTCTTTTGTAGTTGCAGCTGAACAAATTTTGTGTAATCACAGTACAAATGCTGTACATGTATTGTAAATACAATGTATTTATTAAGGCTTATATGTGTAAATTGCTTTTTTTCTCAGTGTGCAATTGGACAGGTGGTGATGCTTGAGTTGACGAGAACTTAAGGATAACTACATCGTGTGTGTCGTTATCCATGTCTGCAGTAAATTGATGATCGTAGGATATCACCAATCAATCTGTCAACAAAATGTTTTGTGCTCTTTTTTATGATCATTTGTGACAGAAGCGTGTTCATTACATCTGAATGAGTAGAATTTAGGCTGGCTGTCTTTCTTCACTTTATGTAGTAAATACCAACAATAAATGTAGAAATACATGTATACATGTATGCTAAACTAGAAGTATGTTTTGCTTGAGTTTGGTTTTCATTTTATCTGTATCAGGTACGAGTAGAAGAGATAGATGCTACATTTGTATGTAAACAGATAGAAACTGTAGGTACTTGTAAACCCACAATGATATTGAAATGAGATAGAGAAAGCAAAGAACGAATAAGATAGGAAGTAAAGACAGGAAGAAATCTGTCAAAGTCCAGTTTCTGATTACAGGGAAGTAACTTCTCAGGCCAGAACATGACAAGGGTGTACTAGATACATGTGCATCATTTTAGTCGGATAATATCCAAGTTTCTTCAATTCGATTTGTTTTCTTCAACCTTGGCAGAGTTGATATACAGGTACATGTATCTACAAAAAATGCTAGGGACCAAAAAAAAAAAAAGTTTCACACAGAAAGACGAATGCATCGAAAGTATTTTGTTCACTGGGTTGCATTGCAAAGTGGAAGATTTTTCAAAATCTTTATTTTATTTTCTGTACAGCACAAACATACATGTGTACTCCATTTCACATTTCATCTCAATATTTGTTTCTTACATGTCTTTGTCCAAAATAACACCTCTATGTATTTTTCCTAATGCGCACAGGGGCTATCACAAACATTGAAAAAATAATTCTATGCATAGATATATATTGTAATTCTTCTTATGACAAACAACATGAGACCAGTAGAATTACTTTGGCATTACAATATCAGTTTGACATCTGCCCTCCCCTCCCCCATCCCCCCCCCCCCCCACCCAAAAAAAAAAAAACACATCAAAACAAAACAAACAAAATAAAAACTGAGCGAAATCAAGATTATTCCAGCGAAGGGATTAAGAAGTGCTATGAAAGACTTTTAGCAGTTGTTATCATACAAATGCATTTATATGGAGGGAGACAACTGATAAAAATCTTTCATAGCAAAAAAAAATAAAAATACAGTACTTTGTTGTGACAAGAGTTTATTAAACAGCTTAAAGGGGCATAGTCCCGGTAGTGTAGATGGCGCTGTTGATGATACTGCCGAAGATTACCGAAGTAGAGCTGTCATCAAGAGTAAAGTGCGTAGGAGTTGCTAAGTAACGTTGCCTTTGTTGTCTTCTCTGCGCATCGCGCAGTCTGTAGTAATGCCAGGGTGCGTGCATATGTGCTTGTTATTATGACATCACAAAAGAAGTTTGCTAAAGCTGTCATCCCCCTCAGCCGAATCATGAGCCGAAGTGTGATCGGACCACTGACTACAGTGAATCGGACTTCTTCGGACTCGGGAAAGTGGGCCAAAGCGTAAGCGCCAAAAGAAGTCGATAGCGTAGGTCTCTATAGGAAACTTGCGCCGTGCGCCCGCGTACGCATTTGACTAAAACACGGGGACCATGCACCTTTAAGCAAATAAGTTAAAAATACAAAACACAGAATATGAGTAAATTTGAAACTACTGCAAGTTGCTATTGAATATTAAACCATTACAGTACATAGTTTGCATCAAACCCTATCATATCTATCGTGTACTTTCACGGCCCCATCACTGTAATGCCACATGAAATAAATTTTCAGATCACAACATCAGACTTTTAACATCGCATTTCTTACAATTCTCATGACCAATGCATTTCATTTCTCGCATGCAACATCTGCAACACATGCAGACTTCCTTTACACAGCAACCCACACGGAGGCAGGCCTTAGGCAGGCCTCAAGGCAAAGCCTTACTTTTGCCCCCATGCTAACCTGTTCACCCGCCATCAGACCAGAGTACACACGCTAAGCTTACTTAACCCTTTCTGTGTCAGGGACTTTGGACAGTGTGTACAATGCTATTTGGGTTTATTGTGTCATTCAGCACTCAAAGCACATTTAAGGAGATAAGGGCAATTTTTACTCCATGTTCTAGTTGGCTCCAATAAAGAGAATAAAATCAGATAAATAATTTGGACAGAGGAAAGCTTTTTAAAAATACCAAGTTGTGCATGGTCACAGACTCTGCATCCCTCATACATTGATGGTATTGCAACAAAGAGAATTGTCAAGTTTAACAGGAAGACAGAACAGAAGAAAGACTTTAAAAGTTTCAGACAGTCATGTTACATTTCATTTCACCAGGTTACAGCATACGATCTTTGGTGTCAAGCACAATCCTATGACAACATTCTTTACATTCCCTGAAGTGTAAACATGGAATATTTCCCAGTGTAGATTTTTAGCTGACCTGAGCCAAAGGCTCAAGTAGATCTACTGCGATTATTTATCGTCCAGTATCTTTTGTGCACTGTCCATCATGCATAAACTTTCTACATTTTCAACACTCGAAGAATCCATGATGGATTTTCATGAAACTTGGCAGGAAGCAGCCCTTAATTGATGGGATTTCAATATGTTCAAATGGGGACTGGAGACCCAAAGCCATCAAATTAAGAAATCTTTATAAAAGAAGATCTTTTCTAGAGGCAAAAGTGACAAAGCCAAGTTAGTATTTTATTTCGTGAGTTTACGCAAGAACTCACAGTGAGAGCCCGCTCGACACGCGCACAGTCAGTCGACCTTCGAGATGCCTACTACTCTGTCCCTATTCACCCCTCACATCGCAAGTATTTGAGATTTGTCTCGCAAGGGAAATGTTGGCAATTTAGGGTACTCCCCAATGGCCTTAGTACAGCGCCTAGACTCTTCACCAAACTTATGAAGCCGGTGTTCTCAAAACTGAGACAGGCAGGCCACCTGGTTGTGGGGTATTTAGATGACACTCTCATAATTGGTGAAACTTAATCGAAAGCACTAGAAGCGGTGCAAGTAACCACAAAACTGCTCTCTGATCTTGGTTTTGTTATTCATTCAGAGAAATCCACCATAGAGCCTCAGCAACGGCTCCAATTCTTGGGGTTTGTCTTGGATTCAAAAAGCATGACCATAACGCTCCCTCGTGAGAAATGTCAAAATATCAGGGCAGTATGTGTGGAATTACTAGGGAAACAGAACCCTACTATCAGGCAGATGGCGCAGGTCATTGGGAAACTGATTGCTACTTTCCCTGCAATTCAATATGGCCCCCTCTTCTATCATAGCTTAGAAAGAGATAAAATTCTTGCACTGAAATCAAGCAAAGGGCATTTTGATAGGCCTATGAATTTGTCTGAAGCTTCTAAACAGGAGTTAGCTTGGTGGTTCCATAACATTCACTGCCAGTCGGCACCAATGAGTCGAGATCGACCAGCTTTAGAGCTCCGTACTGATGCCAGTGGGCAAGGATGGGGTGCCACTGATCTCAGCTGTGAAACTGGCGGTAGATGGGATGATCAGGAGATAGTGCGAACTCAAAACAATGAAATCAACTATCTTGAAATATTGGCTGCAGGGCTTGGTTTGAAATCATTTTGTGGCCACCTGCATGATACGCACGTGCTCATTAGAACTGACAACACAACAGCTGTAGCCTACCTGAACAATATGGGAGGCATTAAATCTCAAGCCTGCGACAGGGCAGCACGAGACATTTGGGTTTGGTGTAAGGAAAGGAACATCTGGATCACAGCAGCCTATTTACCTGGCCGTGACAATACAGAAGCAGACAGGAGATCTCGTCATTTTAATGACAGAACAGAATGGATGCTGAATAAGAAAATTTTTTACTGATATCACAAAGAAATGTGGTACTCCCCAAATTGATCTCTTTGCGTCCAGACTCAATAAGCAACTACGTGCATATGTTACGTGGCTGCCTGACCTGGATGTGGTTTCAGTGGATGCATTCACTCTGAATTGGGGTGATCTGTATTTCCACGCATTCCCTCCTTTCTGCCTCATCCCCAAATGTCTCCAAAAAATATAAAACGACAAGGCACATGGTCTCTTGATTATCCCAAACTGGCCGACGTAAGCGTGGTTTCCTCGCATGAGGAGAATGCTAAAAGATGAACCACTCTTTATTCCTAGACGCAGAAATTTGATTACGCAACCAGTATCTGGGGAACTGCGCCCTTTACACGCTTGCCTTGATCTGTTATGTTGCAGGTTTTGAAGCTGCTGTACAAGAACTCTGGCATGAGCAGCAAAACGGTGGACATCTTGGCAGCATCTTGGAGGGCATTAACCCAAAGACAGTATTGTACATATATATGGAAATGGAAAAAGTTTTGTACACTTCAGAAGGAAAGTCACCTTCATGCCAAAATTAGTTTTGTTCTGGAGTTTTATACGCACATGTTTTAGGAAAAGAACTTGAGCTATTCAGCTATTAATTCAGCACGGAGTGCACTTGCTGCCTTTCTAGTGTTAGAGGATGAACAATTCACTATCAGCACTCATCCAGTGCTCTCTCGTTTTATGAGAGGTGTGTTCCAGCTCAGGCCCCCAAGGCCGCGGTATTCAGGAATTTGGGACGTGAATATTGTTTTCAAGTATTTGAGAATGCTAGCTCCTGCAAGCTCGCTTAGTTTGAAGCAATTAACGATGAAGCTGTGCATGTTACTGGCCTTGATATCCACCCAGAGGGTACAGACTTTGCATTGCCTGAATCTAGACACATGATTCTCAAACAATCTATGGTGTCATTCAAAGTTAATGAACATCTTAAGCAGTCTAGACCTGGGAATTTTGGATTGGACATACTCTTGAAAGCGTACCCCCCAGACAGACGTTTGTGTGTAGTTACATACATTAAGGCCTATCTTCGGAGAACCAAGGATATCCGAGGTGAGGAACGACATCTCTTCACTAGTTTTTGCAAGCCTTTCAAGAGAGTAACAGCACAGACTATTTCTCGATGGATCAAGGAAATCATGACTAGCGCTGGCATTGACACCACAATGTTCAGTGCACACTCAACCAGGGCAGCATCTAGCTCAGCAGCAAACAGAGCGGATGCACCTATTCCTCTGATCCTTGCAAAAGCAGACTGGTCCAAAGAGCAGACATTTTGCAAATTCTATGGCAAGCCTCTGCAAGACGAGGGAAAGTGTCTGTCGCAGCTGATTATGAGGAAATGATGGCCTCAGACCCAGGTAATTTTAGCCTACATTTTGTTTGCCATTGTTCAGTTAGAACAAATGTGACTTCTGTGCTACAAAATCTCACTGTGAGTTCTTGTGTAAACTCACGAAATAAAATAGAACAAGGAAAAGTAGAAATTACGCGGTGCGTAACATATGTCCCCGCCGGAAGTAGCATTTTGTAACAAAATGTGCAATATAGGTAAAAAATCAAGGTCAAAGGTCAAAGAAGTCAAAGGTCAAAATTCTGTGTAGAAGTTTTGAAGCCCTCACCTAGTGCCATCACATAAAGCAAATGGAATCGAAATTGGGTTAGAAATGGCGAAGGAGTAGCATTTTGTAGCCAATGTACAATATAGGTCAAAAATCAAGGTCAAAGGTCAAAGAAGACAAAGGTCAAAATTCTGTGTAGAAGTTCTGAAGCCCTCACCTAGTGCTATCACATAAAGCAAACGGAATCGAAATCGGGTTAGAAATGGCGAAGGAGTAGCATTCTGTAGCAAAATGCACAATATAGGTCAAAAATCAAGGTCAAAGGTCAAAGAAGTCAAAGGTCAAAATTCTGTGTAGAAGTTTTGAAGCCCTCAACTAGTGCCATCATATAAAGCAAACGGAATCGAAATCGGGTTAAAAATGGCGAAGGAGTAGCATTTCGTAGCAAAATGTACAATATAGGTCAAAAATCAAGGTCAAAGGTCAAAGAAGTCAAAGGTCAAAATTCTGTGTAGAAGTTTTGAAGCCCTCACCTAGTGCCATCACATAAAGCAAACGGAATCGAAATCGGGTTAGAAATGGCGAAGGAGTAGCATTTTGTAGCAAAATGTACAATATAGGTCAAAAAATCAAGGTCAAAGGTCAAAGAAGTCAAAGGTCAAAATTCTGTGTAGAAGTTTTGAAGCCCTCACCTAGTGCCATCACATAAAGCAAACGGAATCGAAATCGGGTTAGAAATGGCGAAGGAGTAGCATTTTGTAGCAAAATGTACAATATAGGTCAAAGGTCAAGGTCAAAGGTCACGACTGAAATTCTGTGTAGAAGTTTCAAAGCTCCCATGTAGTGCTATCATATAAAGCAAACAGAATCAAAATTGGCTCATAAATGACAGAGAAGTAGCAAATTGAAGATTTTGATCACACACGGACGCACACACGGACACACGGACACACGGACGGACGGACAGACGGACGGACGGACACACGGACACACACACGTACGGAGCCCGTTTCATAGTCCCCTGCTAGTTCGGCGGGGACAAAAATCAAACGAGAACTTACCAGTTTGAAGTTTGATCTTTATTTCATGAGGGAGTTGGAGAAAGAATTCACAGTCCCTCCTCTCATTCCCTTTCATAAATATTATCCCAAAATGTATAGATCAACTTCAAGTAAGTTCTCAATCTTTCCACTCTGACAGAAGTCACATCTTGTTCCTACGAAGTATGACTGCACGCGCGTCGAGCGGGCTCTCACTGTGAATTCTTTCTCCAACTCCCTCATAAAATAAAGATCAAACTTCAAACTGGTAAGTTCTCATTTAATCTTTCTATTATGATTAAGTACATTGTTTTCTGTAGTTTCACATTTGCCCACTGCAGATATGCAGTTACTCAGGTGAGTGCAAGACCCACTGAGCCTCTTATACAAGCGCAAATGATGCAAGCATGGAAATTTTCTTCTTTGTTTTATGCATGAGAATTGCCACAGTCACTTACACAACACTGATGATCAGTGAAATTAAAACTATGCTAATATTCTCTTATCAAATGAAGTGCAAAAGTGAATCACAAAATCTTCACTTTGTGTCTTCTCTACTGGCAAAGAAAATTTCTCAAAGGCAAGAAATGTGTAACATCAAAAACTGACCTTTCTCGGGAAAAATGTCATGGTTAAATGTGTTATTATGCTGCCCTCTACAGTCAGAGGCAGCTCACTCCATTCCTTGGTAAAGACACAGAGCTACTGGGTCTGACACAGTCACAACCTGTGCACCTAAAATATCCACTTCTCAATTGCAAAGAGTACACTGCAAACCCAATGAAGTGGCACGTCTCGCAACACATCCCTGCGGAAAACGGGTGAGTGACACCGACCCTTCATGGTTCACCCAGTGTGACCAGCACTAGTCATCAATCAGACATATCATGCCATATGAATAATTAATGATGATGAAGACGTTAATTTGCATATCAACTACGCATCATATGATCATATGCTGAATAATAATGATGATGGCGATGTAAATTTGCATATTAATAGAAGTTGAATATCACAACACAGCGGCACTTTGGTGAAAGGGACACAGACAGAGATAAGTAATACCCCATTCCACAGACATTTTCTCTCATCGGAAGCAAAGTTTGTTGCTTCCGGCCACCCACAAAAGTGTGTCGGATTGCAGTCCAATAAATCCTACTTGGTTTGTCTACTATCAGGTGAGTGTCAACGATCTTGCCTCGCCAGATCATCACCAAACATGTCTGACACTGACCCGATAGTTGACGAAAACAAGTCGGATTAATTGGACTGCAATGCGAACCGATACACTTCAGTGGGAGGCCAGAAGCGATACACTTTGCTTCCGATGAGCGACCAACCGATGAGAGAAAATCTCTGTGGAATGGGGGTAAAATGGAACTTGGATGCTCCACTCTTGTGTCATTTGGATGGAGGATGGGAACTGATTTTTGGCAAGGGCAAGTAATGCCTTCTTGCTCATCCTCTTGCAGACCTTCAATTTTCCATCATGTTTAATACAGAAAAGACATGTACTATATAAATAATGTATGATGAAAATTCTTCAAATTACCTAAAAAAAAAATAAAAAATTGAAAGAAAGAAAAAATCATACAGTGTACTCCCATTACAGTGAATGCAGTTATAACAAAATTTCTGTTTCAACAAATTACAAATTCAGGTCTCAAAATCATCATCCCTATAATGCATCTTTATATACTTTACTGTTCAGTCGTAACATAATTTTGATAAGGTAAAAGAAAACTGCCAGTCCCAAGGACTTCATTTTAATGGGAGTCCACTGTAATAGTAATAACAATGCTATTTTGTATAGCATACAGGTCCACCTTTCTGAGCTCATGGCACTTAAAGAAAAATACATGTACAAACCATAAGAACATGGAAAAAAGTAACAAACTATAACAAACTTAACAAAACAATGTAAAAATCTCAGGATTTTACTCATTTTCTCCAAATGCTGAAGATATCTTCCAGATATCTCTAAGTGTAAAGGTCAACTTTTCAGCCGAAGTTCCTCTCTGTATATCTATTCATAATGTCTGGAGTGATGTGTCATACTTCATCACACCTGTGCCTCATTAACACAGGAGGGTAAGCATCAATACAGGGGATTCCCCCTCCAGAACAATACAATGCTTTGGATACAATCTACAGGAAGGAATGCACACCCCATTATGGAAGACAAATGCCTCATGACCTGGTCTGCATATATTCAATCTCACTGAAAAGCTAGCAAAATTTCCCATCAGAAAAGATTCACTGATGAATATTTAATCCTCCTGGCTCTGTTTCCACTCCCACAAGTGAAGTGAAACCACGTCATCATGTCTTTCATGCATACCATCTGTGGCATCTGTATGCCAATGATACCTATGGCTGCTGCAAATATTTTGACAGGGGTTGCTCCAATTACGAGTAATCGGTCTTCTTGGCCTTTGTGTTAGGTGGTTCCGTTTTGTTTTGTTTGTTTTTTGCATGGCCAAGAGCTACCATATTGTTGGCCATCATAATAAAGGATTAGCTTCTAATAACAAAATCAACAAAATGTTGGAATAATTAGGCCAGTGTTTTGCAAGCAGGAAAAACAGAAAACAAAACCCCCAAAATGGGTTGACGATGCATTGTCTTTAAAAACAAAAAGACTTCTGGTTAAAAAAAAAAAAAAAAAAAAAAAAAAAAACCCAAAAAATTGTATTGTGACAAAAACAACAACAATCTTTTGGTAACAAAAGACAATGCATTGAAAGCTACCCAGGGAAGGCAGTCACAGCAAGAAACAAATACATGCCTAGTTCTCTGCATTCACACAACAAGGTGGCTGTGAGATGGGCTTGTAAATGAGGGCAGATTACCGCAGGGAACTTGACAGAAGATTGTGGATGAATTACTGTAGTACATGGCTACATCAACTTTGTGTCGATTAATCCTTGCCAAAATAATAATCGCACACAAGCAATGTGCGCCACACCGGCTGCAAATCACTTGCTTCACAGGACTGAATCCTTTCTAGAAAATCTTTCTTCTCATTACACTCAGCAGAAAGAAGTAAAGAAGCACATACAGACCTCTTCTTCTTCACATTCCTTTGATACGTCATTTCAGGTAGTATCAGTTTGTTGGTTTACTAGCAAAGGGTATTATCACACTACTAATATCAAACATAGATTAACACATTCAAAATGGCATTATATTTCGTACTGAAGTTAGTGTAATGTCGCCCTCTTAGAGACTTGGTGGTGTGGGGAGACTGTGTATTGGGAAGGCTAGCAAGACTCTATCTGATATAGGCCTATTTGGGGAAACCCCGTAACAAATCCTGTCTGAATGGAGTGGACTGTTATGGGTTAAGCGTACACTTTGACGCACATATTTGCTGACAGAAAATTCTATTCTAGCAGGTCTGCCCTAGTCATGATTGTAGAGTGTACCATGACAGGCAGTGAATGAAGATACAATGTATATTCAATCAGGTGAACCTCCTCTCCCAATTCTACCGGGTCATTAATGGTTGACTTCTTATGAGTGAGTTGGAATATACATGTAGCGTGACATGGGTTAAAGTTTTGATAAAATAGCATGTTATATTATGGAGAGACAAATTTGTGATACTGCATACCTGCGTAGCTTAAATATCCCTGAATATGTAACAAAAGCAATAACCTGAGATGACAAATTTTGACATACACTGTTATAACTTCCACCTACACCAAAAACAAAGTGAATTGATTTCAATGACAGGGACTGCACATTCTAGCACTGCGCCTAACATAAACAACATATTAGCTTCTACTGTCACTGGATGCAACAGAAATCGGTGGCAAGCAATATTCTCACTAAACAAGGCACACGGTGAGACACACATTGTACAGATATTGAAAACGGTGCCAAGCCTGTCACCACTGTTACAATGTGTCATGGAAATACAAGACATACAAAACAGTATCTTAAACTCATTACAAAAAAGTGGAGCCTGTAAGTTGCTGGGATCTCTAGTTGCCATCACACAATTGCAATCATATGGGATTAGATTTAAAGCAAATTTTTACAAGCGCCCTATAAAGCATCAGTTATTATTTTTTTCAAATGATGAAATGGCCAAATGATACAATTAGCCAACGCAACATAAGCCTCTATTGTGTTAGGAGCCATATTTGAATTAGCATGTAAACTGGCTGTATCTCTAATCCATATTGCAATTGTTTACCACAGCTTTCACTACATTCCACATTGGTGTTATAAATGTTCCAACATAATACTGACTCTTGCCTCAACCCCTCCCACCAACATCCAGGTCAGAAATCTTCCCTAGATTCTTTCTCCAATTTGCCATACCTTCCTGCATCGCAACATCCACGGCGCATTCACTACAAGAAGTCTTCTGACCCAATTTTGGTCAGCCCAGTCTTTTTTCTGAACTCTTCCAAAAACTAAACTTCTCTTTTTGATAAGCACCTTTCAAAATGGCCCAGTTGGGTCAACACTGAACAGACCTCGTTCCGGCCCAAGTCTGTGTCACATACAACAGAGCTGTAAGATCAGCACAGATCTGGTGGGCAGTCTTCGAATGGTCAAAAGCCAAAAAGTGCGACACTCGTTGATGGTTTCCTCGGCTTCACAGAGAAGGGGGCGTTGACCCATCTTCAGCTGAAGAAGTACGTTGACCTCAGGACATTGTCCAGGTCAAATTCGCCCTTCTCGGGGACATTCACAACGTAGTCGCAGACAGTCTTCATGTTCCTGCTCCCTCTCTTCAGCTTGTTGGTGTCCACGATGTCTCTGAAAATCAACACAAGAGGGCAGCAGACATTCAGAAATTGCCTGCAGAAATGGCATCCTATTTTGCACAGGAACATCCTCGTCCAAAACTAACTGCTACACCATAAGTCAGACCATTATCTCAATTATCAAATTTCTAACCTACAATTTTTGAGTTAGAAAAACAATACCATGGATCTCATGTAGCCTCATTGGCATTGATTCTTTGCTGCATGTATGGTCTACACAAAGTTTTGTGGCACCTATCTCTTACACCTGCTCATATAAATCATGAATGAGGATCTTTTTTTTCCTCTTGCAAATTGACCACGAAAAAGTAAAATAGGCCAGAGCTTCATTGAAAAGAGAAAGATCACTATAACCAACATGAGATCTTAGGAGAAGATGTTACACCGGGTCTCTGGATATTTCCTAGTACCACAATATTCATATATCTATTGATTGGATTATTTGCTTGATCTTTCACTTTGCTATTTTTCTTTCAACTGTGCATTTGCTGTCATAATTGTTCAGTGTTGTAATTTCTACACAAGACTGATTGACAAATATCTTCACAAAATTATTCAATCGTCAACTATTGCTACAAACTATACATATCTTATACATAGAAATAATGTACTCATCTTTACTAAATCCTCACAGGGCATTTACTCTTCTTGCAAAAAAACAAAGAGAAAGAAAAACAGACACAGTCATTGTAACAAGGTAAACAAAGGCTTACAATTCTCCGTATCTGTCGATTAGAAACTCAGCCAAGTTATCCAGGATTGGTTCTTTATGCAACTTGACAAACTGACTTCTGCAGATCTGGAATATAAAAAAGAAGAGAAGGATAGAAAGACACATATATATATATACATTATACTTCTGAAGATGTTGATCATGGCAGTTGTATCCTCTATCATTGGAGGTAATAACAGTTCGTCTTGCAAAGTAAAATCATAGATAGGTCATGCAACATCTTGCTTGCTGCCGCTGAGCCTCGTCGGGGACGATGATCACCTCCAACCCAATAGACATCATATTCCTATGTAGTTAACTGATATATCTATCCATCTATCTATCTATTTGTCCATTTGTCTGTCTGAGTCCGTCTCTAGGTCAACTGGATGGTCAATCTGCTCTGAAACACTAATCTCCTGTCCAGCTGCAATGGTCAAACTAGTTCAGTTTGTGTTGTTAGAGCTACCCAGAATTTAGAAAGAAGGCAAATAGTCATTTTCTGGGCTATCACATATTAACATCAAAACCTCTTCATACATGCACACCTCACCATGCAAACCGACATGTTTAAACAATGCATCCCGATCATCCGAACCTGTTCCACCATCATTTCTCTGAGATCAACTTTCAACAAATTGTCAACTTATCCTTGCAGCTATTGAACAGTGAAAAGATATCACTTAATTGTCAGGAGATGGCGTCTCTTTGCCTGAGATGGATCAAGATTGCATTGCATTGAACAATGCGGATAGCAGCAACTGGTAAATCAGAGCAATACATACAGCAGATAGTTATAGTATCAAGTGTGATATAGATGTGACCTCTGACCTTGTTCATCTCATTGACTGTGCTGGCATGAGTCCAATAGCAGTCGTGCACTGAGGCAAAGGTGATCCCCGCCCTAAGGAGAAAAGAACAGTTACTGGTGTTTCATCATTTGTACTATAAATGTGGAATACTTCATAGTATGGACATTTTTGCGCAAATTGGCACTCTATTGCACTATTTTCCCCTCCCCCCCCCCAAAAAAAAAAAAAAAGAGAGAAAAAAAAAGAGAAAGAACACAGGAACACTATTGGAGATATCCAATAGTATGCTAAAATATTTTCATTTAATTTCATTCAATATTATACAAGCCAAGTTTTACTGACATTAACCAAGTGCATAAATTCAATAGCACTATATTATGTTTCCACTCTTGAAATAATTCTGAACTGATCACCCTGACTCACCCACTCTCTTTCTATATGGGACCTTGCCCCACAAAACCAACAAAAAGTCGCCAGACATAGATTTTTAGTTAAGGGCAGATTCTGAAAGAGCACACTATAAGCTTTAAAATGATGTATAACTAATTTCAAATGAACTCTCCAATAAACCTATCTAAATACTGAAAAGAAAGCACACACTACGGTGTGAACTGAGAGAAAAGGCTCTGAAGTACAGAGTCTATTCAAGCACTTTATCTTTACCAAACAATGCTAGCTGTGTGATGAATGGGACAAACACAGGATGTAAACCACTGTATCAACAACAATGGAGGGATTATCAGATTATCAAGCATACTCTATCAACACATTCTGTCCATTATTGACGTAAACTTTCAAAGCAGTAGCATTATCCTTTCAAAAGTTATTACAGTTGAAAGCGAAGAGTGTGCAAAGGATTTCCAAGAAATGAAAAGGGGTCTCTACGACATACCCGGCCCCGCCCGGCCTTTTCACTCATTGTAAACGGGGTCTAGGAAGGTTCAATATGACTTCTACTGGAAGTTATACATTTTGAGTTGTTTTTATAAAAGACCATAACAGCCTGTAAAAAGAACAATCATTCATTCTTCAACATTTTTTTATCTTCTAAAAAATCTTTCCTGCCAGAAGTCAAAGAAGCAATTCAGATGAAAATATCTGTAATTAGCATGCACATTTTGGGCTTGAAGCCACCATACCTCTGTGAATAGAGGGACGTCAGCATCATGTGAGTGGAGTCCAGAGAATGGATGAAGTTTGGTGGGAAAGCGTTTTTCTGCTTCATCGTGTCTGGACGCCTGTAGGGAGAGGAGTATGAAGAAGAGCACTGCCACATAACACCTCTTGCTCACTAGTTGTCAACCGTAAGTGACGATGACAGTCGTAAAAACAACACCCGGTATTACTTGTCTAAAGAGCTGACTACAAATTTCCCAACATATATGGGTAAGAAATGAGATGTCTTTTACACACAGACAACAGAAAATATCTCAATGACAGTAATGAACATGGTACTGACGAAAATCTAAACACTGTCTGAAGAGCATTCTAGAGAAGTTTTGCATTTTGTGCTACACACACGGTATGTTACCCTGTTGAGCACGAGTCCTGAGAATACTCAGGCAAGCATCTATGGGAAATGCGTGTTGTAGCAAAATCAAACCGTCCTCAAAGGGTTAAGCTGAATGCATATCTCATGAAACAAGCTCTTGGAACTCTCTGGGATATTAAGAAACTAGAAATGTCGCTATGGCGACTGATGCCTCCGCCATTATGCATGATTCCCCCAATAGGTGTATAGGACGATGTCTTCAAAATGTGCGATGACAGTTTCACATAGCTGGCAAAATATTGAAATGACAGGTTTGTCAGAAATATCTTGAATGTTCACTTTCCTTGAACTAGGTTTGCTATAATTGTCTATGAAAGAGTTCAGGTACATGTATTTGGGGAATTGAGGATTTTTACTTAACTTCTGACTGACCCTTTTATAAGTTTATGCATTGAGTAATTTTAAAGGTATGAAAACAGAGTGTAATTTAACAGTGCAAAATAGATTTTGTTTTGCATTAAAACCTTGCTTGACCCTTAACCATTGACCTTTGACCTTCTGGTAGGAAATCTGGTAGGGAAATCGTAAAGTATTGAGGAGTTGACCTTGACCTTTGACCCCTGACTATTGACCCATGACCCCTATATTCCCTAGATAATCTCTGCCAGTCAGTACATGCGTATGTACCAAGTTCCATGAAGATACATTGAACCATTTGCGAGAAAAGTGAAATTGTAACATTTTCGCCTAACCTTTGACCTTTTGACCTTTGACCTTATGACATGAAACTCTCTCTGCAGAATCTTTATGCAGTAGTACATGTCTACACTAAGTTTCAAGAAAATACCTTTGGGCATGGCATATATGGGGGAAATAGCAACATTTTTAGCATTTGACCTTGACCTTTTGACCTTTGACCTCTTGCCAATGTCAATTAAATTTACTCAACTAATTGCCCATCATACATCATCCTTGGACCAAGTTTGGGGAAAGCTGCTCCATCCAGTTTTGAGTTATCACATAAACAGATAAATTTTAGGATTTGACCTGGATCTTTGACCTTTGACCTCTGTCCGATTTCACTCAAAAATCAATCAAGTAATGTCCCAGCATACATTATCCTCGGACAAAGTTTGGTGAAATTTGCATGATCCAGTCTTGAATTATCGCGTAAACAGATACAATTTCATGATTTGACCTTGACCTTTGACCTTTGACCTTTGGTCGATTTCACCCAAAATCTAATCAACTAATTGCCCCATCATACTTTATACTTGGACCAAGTTTGGTAAAATTCCAGTCAATATTACTCAAGTTATCGCGTAAACGAATGCGGACGTACGTACGGACGTACGTACGGACGGACGGACAACCCGAAGACATAATGCCTCCGGCACCACTTCGTGGCGGAGGCATAAAAAGGAGTAAGAACTGGGCTACCCCAGTTCATAAATCACCAAAAGTTATACACTGTGAAACAATTAAGGCTTCATTTTATATTTAACCACATTCTAAATTGGCAACACTCCCCTATGCTGATGCATGATATACTTTAACTTATATGTGCAAGTGTAATAGTTTGAAGAGTAACAAAAATCATCCATACAAAACAAATTTTTCACCGATGAGAACACTAATACAGCCAACATCTGCACATCTTGATCTACATGGAGTTCGTGTTGCCAATTTGATCTGATCACATGACTCCCTGGGAACTCACTCTGATTGGCTGTGTCGCTCCTCATGGTAAACATTGCGGCCACCATGGTTGACCACCTTGAGGCTCCTCTTGTGGTACGGCTGGACGATGGGCAGACCAAGAGGAGTGACCCACTCCACCGTCTCGCCGGCCTTGGAGATCAGCCAGGCACTCTCCGTCAACCAGTCCTGGAGAGGAGGTTTCAAGTCAGTGAAAAGATTTAAACTTAGAACTGCTTTTTGCCATGCTCATATCGTCGCTAGGGTGACTAGCCTGACTAGACTTTGTATCTCTAATTTTGGTGAAAATGACTTTTTTGGATTAACGGTCAGAGAGTCAATTAAGTGATGTCCTGTCCAAATTCTGGCTGTCTCACCCTAAAAATGAAGCCACCATAGCATATCAAAGGAAATACTATCCCACTTGAAATAGTGCTTTATTGGCTGCCATGTTTTGTTTTGTTTTTTCTTTTTGCTCTCCTGAATATTTAACATTTTGTAGATACGAGGTCTTGCAGCCCCAGCAACAATATATATATGTATTCCCCTAAACCAAACAGATCACTCCTAGACTAACACTTTATTAGAAAAAGAACCATCAGGGGTATTATTCATCTGTGGCGTGTAGGTCTGCAAAATAAAGGTTTGCCAGGGATAGGTCACTTCCTTATGTCGGCACCAAAGAGGTTATATACTCGCTGCCTATGGAGGGCGAACTATGTAAAATGTCAATGATCACAAGGAGGATTGGAGTGCCCTACTTAGTAATGACGGACTTCATTCTGTACATGTGTGTCCCCGTTGTGCTCACAGAACAATAGCACAGCACAGGGCATACTATAAACTTTTGAAATTAATGAGTCTGCACTCCCTGATTTGGCTGCCCCTTGGCTGCTCATATTCTAGTAAGGAGCGTTGTCCACCACGAGGGGTAAGCCTAGCGCCTCGCATCGCTCTGCACACTCACAGAGCATTTACACGGGGCGTAAGGTGAGTAAGCACCCAAGTACTTACCTGTAAATGTAATATTTTTGGTTTGCACCCTTCTCTTCATATAGGAAGTAACAAAAGATCTTTAACATGTATGAGTTCTGTCTAAGCACACACACAGGCATATATGTCATATCTGGTAGACAAAGTGTTTTACTTCTTACTAAAACACCAAGGGAAACACAACATTGCCCGGTTGGTTTATAACCGCGGCCACTTGATTCCATGTAAGACACACCAACTCCTGAGCCCACTCACTGTCCTATACACACCAGTCACTTGAAGAAAGATTTCTTTTACCATGTACAAGATGTGCAGTGAGTGGTATCCCTTGTTATATAAAAAAGAACATTCTGAATTGCAGCTGATAACCTATTCCCACATACAAATATCTACTGCATCCATCAACTAGACCACAGTTGCACAGTTGCAACATATAACACAAAATGACACAACATACATGCTTGAACTCTAGCTGTTTTTCATCACTGGCCATACACAATAGTAACATAGTCACATATTTTCTCTTTGAAGTTCTGCAACAAGTTGGAGAAATAAAGGTCACTAGGGGTAAAATAAAGGTCACGGAGGATAAAGGCCGTGGGGGGGGGGGGGGGAGGGCAGGTCACAAGGGTGGGACAAACATACATAAACATTTCCACTTTCTAATCTCTGACTGGGATTTACCTGAGAAAGTGCTCTGCAACATACGTAAGATGAGTTCTGATGTCGACCCTCACTGTTTAAAACACAGGTGATTTGAAGAAGTTGGTATGCATTATAAACAAGACACGTCGCACTACAAGGGGAGGAGTAGACCCCCCCTGCAGTGGAAGAACGGTTTGCAAACACTCACCTGAATTTCTCTAGTCTTGGTAAACATCTTGCGAAGACTCTGGAAGACTTTGATGGTGAGGTAGCCCGCCGCGTACCACTTCTCATCTTCGGAGAGGCTCTTCTCGTCTCGCAGCTGCTTCAGGATCTGGCGCCGGCTGCCGTACGACGTCACTCCGTACACCACGGTCATCACTGGCTGCTTCACGACCTGGGGGAGGGCGTGGCAGGTTCACAGTGGGGTCATGGATTTTGTACTCAAATTGTGTCGTATCTTATGTTTAGGTTTGAGAGACAGTTGAAGAGCTACTTGGTACTGTCTCTTTAAAAACACTACACAGCATGTTGTGTAAAGCTAGCATGAGTCCATGCTTCATTCCAACCAGAGTGGCATTACCGGAGGTTGAGAGCATGGGGGGAGTGCCAGCAGCTCTTCAGACCTCTCTTTAACTCTTACTTAATCTTGATATTTTTTCTCCTTTGCTTCATACATATCACAATGTTGGTAATCATATTTTGTATATTAATTCAGCTTTCTGTTCTGTATTAATGTGCTTACAAATGTCAGCACTAAGTGCTGGTATATAAATGTTATTCATCATCATCACTGTTATCATTATAAGAAAGGAAGGAATTTGTAGCTTCAATCTGTAGATCAAAACTTTAGACAATGAAAACAAAAGAGCCAAATAAAAAGGAAAAAAGAAAAAGAGATAAAACATGGAAAGAAGGCAATGGACAGAGTTAATCACTTTATTTTCCTTACTCATAGTAATTCATGCAAGACTGTGTACTGCATTATTTTCTTTATGGTGATTTATGCAATTTTCTTATTTGACAGCTACTGACTTACATTTCTCTTGACATGGCCCTCCAGAGCCTGTGCTGTCCTGTTGCCCTTAGCAGCATCTTGAGCTCTCAGCTCTTCAACCTGAACACGGTAAAAGAGTATTCAAGAAGAAACTGAGAATGCGAACATTCGTGAAGACTGAACTCAATGGACGTATTGACCACCTTTCAAAGTACAAGTCACTCTACTGCACTACATCACATATGGTTCATAACGCATTACGCACCAATGCTGTCGACACCCATTTTGTTTATGCATCAAATCAGTACAATTCGACCTTGATTATCCGGCGTCCTTTTATCCGGAAATCTCTATTATCCGAACGCGTTCACGCAGTGAAGGACTTTTTTTTTTCATCCAAAAATAGAGAAAAAACAGTGACTTTAAACTCAATTAAAATTTCTAAAAAACTCACACGATTTACCTACAATATTCCCGACAGAACTAACATAAATTCACACCACATCATCATCGTAAAAGTAAGCAGTCGTAAAACATGTATGATTTTCATATAAAGACATACTTTATTTTTGTGAAGAAGGGACTACAATTTGTGCAGGCTAATATAGATTACACCACCATTGCAGGGTACGCTACCTGCCTAGCTGCCAGTGCACTGGGACGGCAGCTTGGACGGCAGCTATATACATTAACATTGTGTCTCCCATATCCAGCCAATTCGCTTATCCGGATGAGCGCCGGTCCCGACATGGCCGGATAATCCAGGTCGAACTGTATACAGAGTAGAATTGGTTGCTTATCTTCCTCTAAATCTAAATTATGATTTATCGTTATCACTATTAAAGCCACTAATATCATATTCACCACCACCACCAACATCATCATTATCATCATATTTCATCAGCATCATAATTACATCATCATCATAAAATTCATCTTAATCAGCATCATCACTGTCATTCTTACTACCAGATCACCATTGTCATCAACATCACACAAAGGACTAGTTTAGCAGACTTCTGTAAAGCCAAAAACACTGGCAGCATGACTCTTTCATGACTTGGAGCAGACAGCCTTTTCCAGGGCATGAAGGTTTCGCGAATTGCCATTTGCATTCAATGTGAGATGTGTTGTGTAGACAAAAATTTTTTGCGTGCAATTTACTTACACAAATCTTGAATACTTTGAAAATAGTCAAATACTACTGTAAATGGACCTTTGTGTATGTTTTTATATTACATCATATCAGACAGTTGTATATTCAGGTGAAGGTATCACCTAATTTGTACTTGGTAATTTTTGCATTGCATTATTGTATCTTTTCTTTTTGTATGACATTTCCTCTAGGAATATGTACATAAATTGAAATTGAAGTAAAAGTTGCCTGTGTTACCATTTGAGCGACTCCGCTGTAGACATCCTGCGGTACATCACTGGGGTGGAGGTTGACCTGTTGGGCACCAATGAGGTCACGACCCAGGGCAGCGTAATGCTGCAGACCATTGCAAGACCCGTCCTAGAATCAAACACAGAGACATAAGCAATTGAAAGGCAAAAACAACAACAGGTGTACTACAAACACTTTAACAACTTATAATTGCCACACCACTAGGTCACATCTCCTTATGAAGTTTAATGCATCCATTTTCGTCGAAGTAAGATCTACTCTAGTCGATGAAAATACTGGAAGCTGCCCTCCCAACCCCCCCCCCCCAAAAAAAAATAACAGAATGCAAAGAGAATCGAAGAGGTAAAAGAAGGAAAGATGACAAGAAGGAGAAATCAAAGAAGATTTGGGCAGAGAAGACACAGGTGACAAAGAAAAGGAGAAGAAAAATAACAGGGAAGAGGAGAAAAAGGAGAATCAGAATCAGAAGAAGAAGAAGAAGAAGAGATGATATATGATAAGACAGACACAATGTCCTCCTCACACTTTTGAGGTGACAGTGGACAGAAAAGACCACTCAAACTCTACACTACCTGGTGAATGGGAAGATGGCTGACATACTGCGCTGGGTCACCTGACCTAGTCGCCGCGGCAACCTCCAGACAGGAGGCCAACGTCTGCCAGGGCTCGTCCGACTCCCTCCACCAGCCGTTGCCCTGGAAACGGAATATTGATGAGTCATTGCAAACATGTTAAGCTACCATGGCCTATCAGCTTTGCAGTTTATCTGGATGTGGTTGCATACAATGAATCAGAACAGCTGCACATTGAGTATTTCTCGCTTTCTACACCAATATCTTTTTTTTCCAAGGAAAACCTGTGTATGATTAAACAATAACCTTCTCCTATCAATGTGAAAGTGGAAGGCAAATATGGTGTCATTTAACCCTAATCAGGCTGGGCTTTTTTGGCTATGCTATATCGGGGGGGGCGGATTCCGCCCCCCCTTCAGATCTCGCCTATGGAACGCGTGATCGCGCCGAAAATCGGCACACGCGACGCCCGCGACGTATACTATCAAAATGTATTGTTGCTTTCTCCGAAAATTTTTCTTATATTTTATATTAATTAATTATTGTAATTTATGCATAAAATCAGTTTTGGGCTCTAAATCACTTATTAATGTTCTAATTAAGCTAATTTCTTTTTTAAAATGTTTCTTGTATCATTCTCCTGAGACATAGGATAAAAAAAAATCTGTATCGAAATTAATTTCTTATGTATTTGATTGTTTTTTTGAATTTCTTATGTATTTCTTTGTTTTTCGACCTTTTGTTTTTGTTTGTTTTTTGGCCAAAATTTGTCACAGGCATTTTTCGAAGCTTTATTATGCTAAAATAATTTAATTTCGTCCATTCTAAGTCAAGATATGAATTTTTATGTGAATTAATTGAAAAAACACAATTTGCATTGGATTTGTACACAAAATCACGTTTTGGAGCAATTTTGGGGTTGACAAATTTTTTTCGAATTGGGCGTCGCGTCAAAACGGTACGCGCGGGCGCAACAATTTTGGTCTCAAAAGTTGCACGATACTTGAAAGAAAAAAGTCGTGAAACATCGCGGCGGGAGCTTATCGCGCTGCGAAGATATTGCGCGAAACATTGAGGGGGGGCGGATTCCGCCCCCCCAGCCTGATTAGGGTTAAACCTATTAATGATTCGATCACATCATTTAAATACGATACTACAGATCTGTTACAGTCACTGGTAGTGTAGCTCTCAACGAAGAAATATGCTCACAATACAGAATTAAATAGAGGACTTTGTCATTCCTGTGATAAAATTCTATAAATAATAAAACACATTGCCTTACAGCTTCTGCCTCCCCCCATCCTTTAGTTAACAATTCAATAAATGTAACAAAATCATTGAAGGAAACAGAGGTTGGACATTCTTTCTTTAAACAAAATCATCTCAATGAATTGTGAGAAACTTGCTATGTACACAAACTCCCCTTTTTTAGTAAGGGCTTACAGTCAAAATGGTCTGTGACTGTAGTCAAGTGGGTCATGTTCAAATGCACATCACATAAAATATACGACGACATAACGTTTGGTATGGCAGATACAACATTAATAAAAAGTGAAAAGAACATGGAAGTTAAGGTGTATGCCACAGTCTTAAGTAAGAAATTGATGGAAACTCACATCGAGGGGCCTGTCGGCTGAGTCTAGAATCTCTGGCATCATGTCATCGGCGTACTGCAGTCTTTCAGCAACTGAGCATCTGATTGGTGAAGGAAGAGAAAGATGACGCAAGACCGGTTTATGGACATATTCAAATTGCATGCATCCCTCATGACAAAGAAGGTTGTGCATGACAACCAGGAAGTTTGCTCAAGGCCCCGACACAGCTACAAGCTAACGCAAGCCAGATGAATTCCAAGTACTGAAATACAGTGAGTTTTTCCCTGTCATAAGGAATCAGATATTCTTGCAGGTGGATGCTCAAACTGTAGCTTAAGTGGCACTTCGTAAGGTTCTGATTCTTCAGAGGTGATTCATATCTGGTAGATGATAATAATAATACTGTAAACGTGGAAATTTTCGTGGTACATTAATTTTCGCGGATTTCGCGCTACGTTCGGCTAGCGCGAATTCAAAAACGCGCGAATATATCTTCACAATTTTCTATGCACATTTTGAACGGGATGAATTGTGTGTGCTTCATCGATGATACTGCTACGTAGTACAATGTACAGGCATGTTTACGCTACTAGTACTGTGCGAAGAGACGATAGATTGCTGTGTACTGTAGCATGCATGTGTGCACCGCACGCACCGATGCTACATTCCCCCGTGACTACGGTACCAGTGAGGTCCACGAGGGGTTTTAGCATGTCGCTACGACATGCTAAAATTTTTGCGCGACATCCTTCAAAACTTGCGACATTCTAAGCGCCATGCCAATAAAACTGCGACATGCTAAAAGTAACTAACTCGCAAATGACTTACGAGAGTGCTCCTTGTTGAAAGGAGCAGCAGTTTACAAGCGCCAAAAGTTTATTCACAGTCACCGCACCGATCACAACACAACGCGGCTCAACAACAAGCTATCAGTACAACAGTCTCGCACAACACCACATCACACACTTGCTCACTATCTCCCTCACCTCCCTGCTCACATGTGTATGCTATGGGATTGCGCTCTGATTCGGGATCCACACACACAGCAATTTGTGTGAAGTAACACCTATGCAGCGGCACAGACAGCCGCCTGTATGCATGTGAGAGGGAGAGAGAGGACGGAAAGAGAGGGTCGGAGGCCGAGGGAGGCTGAGGAAGGCTGACACGTGCTCGCTTGTTGTCACGCTTGTTGTCGGGTTACGCAAAAACAAACGATATGAAATGCATGCCCCCCTTCGCCAAAGGTTGTATTTTATATATATATATATATTTTTTTTTGCTGCTTTGGTTTGTCTGTTCGTTTGTCTGCCTGTCTGTCTCTCTATTCGCAAAATAGGTCAAAAGTTGGGAACAGATTAGGATGAAATTTCAGGAACGGTTGGTTGGTAAAATGGCGCAAGGAACAGATGATTAAATTTTGGTAGTGAGAAGGATTTATGATACCACTGGAATTCAACGTCAGGATATCCAGGATTTTTTCTTAGACTTTGTTTCGTATATTTGAAAGGATTCGTATCAATTCTATAGGAAGCTTGCCATCGGCAATAGCAATTACGCAAAATTAGATGCGTTCAAAGCATTGCCGCAGAGAGAAAATTACCTCCATCTTTCGTTAAAAAAAAAATCAAAAACAAAAACGAACGATGGAGTAAGCAAATGCAAATTGTTTAATCTTTTTTTTTTTGGTAGATTCAGCGGGTTAGTTTTTCTCTAAAAAGCCATGCGTTCCATTTGAACCTTTAGTAAGTTAGATTTTACTCGAGCGCCGAAGTTGAATTTATCCCAAGGATCTCGTCGCAATACCGAGTTTCCAATGTGTATTCATTTTCGCGTAGCTTTCGGTGCTGCAAAATTTTGCTAGGGCCTAAGTTTTAATACTACTAAACTAATTTCTGTCGTTTCTCGCACCTCGTTTGGTACGATTTCTTCCCTTTTATATCACTTTATCCGTTCCCTTTATACTTTGAAGTAATTAAACGTAATTCCGTGTCTCGCACTGTTATTTTTGTAACGGCGATTTCTCCGCTTCGCTGCAATACTTTTTCGAATCGAAGCGACGGAGCTCGGAGTTTGATCCCAGCAGCCGCTTCGATGTGCTGTTTGTTGTATTTTCTAAATAAAAATGTTTGTGTTGTTGGGAGGTGTTGATACTTTGTATTTGTTATTTATTTTCCTAGGTATTTATCTCGAGGGATTAGGGCCTATGCGTGTTTCTTAATGTTGATAGGAAAAGGCTAAAATGATCTTGAGTGATGTCTGATGGTGATGATGATAACTATGCTGGTGACTGGTGTAAAAAGACGGATTCCTGTGAATGCTGAGCGTACGTGACGTTTGTTTATTTCCCTTTCCCTCTTACTCTTCTTTCCCCCTTACTCTCCTTTCCCCTCTCAAGAATGATAAAAAAAGAAATTACATACACCTCACAACAAAAAGAACCACGTGCTATAGCATACTTCGTAAAGTTCAATCTAAATGTTCAATATCAGCAAAGAATAAGGGGAAAGCACGAATGACAATAAATAAAAGCGAAGAGATCGTGTATGCAGTCTCTTCGGCTAGAAGAAACTTGACACCCCACCCCTCTCCCTTGTGGAAATTTCCACAAAAGCAGGTGCCACACCCAGGTGCGTGCCAGACGAAAGAATGCGCGCACTGGAATAAACAGCGTGTAAATATCCTGGAAATATCGATCGAAGAACCAGCTCATTAGTTGAATTAAAGGAATCATTGCAAAGATATCATGATTCTATTTCTATAGCCTTTCTTTTGGCGCATAGTAGGAAACATCGAACAGTCGATTATAGTGTACTTGATCGAAAATCTAATGTTCCCTGAACAATAAAAAAAGGATTGATTATTCAGTCAATTAAAAATGCAATCACAGAAATACATGAATTAAAGGTCTCGTATGACCAGACAAATTCACTACGAGTACAATTGTAGGTCCAGTGAGATGCAGTCATCACCTGGTTTAATACAACGTGTAATGACAATTAATTCCAGTTCACGCTCATCAAAACTGCTTATTACTTTTCAAAGTTTTGGCTATCAACATTCGTTCGTGGGTGTATTTTGTTTGTTTGTTTGTTTGTTTGTTTGTTTTGTGTGTTTTTCTCTCGTGAAAGGCGTAATGATTTCTTCGTATCGAACGTAAACTGCATGTTTACCGTAAACAAGCCATTCAGCTCAGCTCAGCTATGGCGCATTCGATCCATCGAACTTGCAGTAACCTCTTACAGGCAGGATCGAGCACATGGCACATTCCTTTAAAGTGAAAACTAAGTTTCGGTAAGTGCTGGAGAACCCGTCTAGCACCATTTCATTTTGAACGTGAAGCCACGTGTTTGCATCGGCGCTTCCACACACAGCGCGGCATTTTGCGATCATCGTTATAGCAGAATTTCCGATTCCAGTCAGGGGAAAAGGAATTGGAATACTTCTGAAAATACTGATATTTAAAATCCAATAAAATAAAAAAGCCTGAAAACAACGCATGATTATGTTTAAATAGTAAACAATAATTGGAAACACAGAACAGAGTTTTGCATCCGCTCACACAGAAGCTCTCTTGAGAAGATGAAAGCATTCCCCGTCCCCTGCTAGATAGTGGAAGCTTCCATAATCAGCCCAGCAAGTTTTTGGAGGTACATACAGTTGTACTTGCACTTGTACACATTCATTGCGAGAAAGCAATCAATCAACGCTGAACATTGCGTAGTTTGGCATCTTTATCGTGCTGGTGACCAGCTCGATCCTTCGGCATGTGTCATAACGTTATGTTTAGAGCCTGTAGGCCTCATAAGTTGACAAGTTTAATTCAAAATAGCAAAAAAGAAAAAAAAAGGAGATTGAAAAAATATGAATTCTGGTGGGAAAATACGAATTTTGCAGCTGCTGAGTACTAATTTTTGCTTCCAAAGGTTGGCAGCTCTGTACTTTGGAAATCTAATTTCTCTCTGGAAAGGCTTATTGTGGATAGAATTATCTAGATCTGAGTTTTTGTTAAATGTCATTCAAGTTAACTAAACGTCTGTTTACCAGTAGGCTGCAAAAGTGCAGTTCTCACTTTTCTACACTCATCTCATCTACTTTGTGAGTACACAGTTATCTTGGCATTTCAATGTGAAACCAGGGAGGTGGCTCCTCCCTGGTGAAACTGAAAGTAAATAATATTAAAGACAGTCAGTGTGCTGTACTGTAGTACAAGTTCAAGATGTCCTTGTCATTTATCATAGCATCCCCATTGAGGAGTATATCTATTCAAGATATATTCAAAAGGTCTTATGAGTAAGGAGTAGGACGATATATTAACATTTCAAGAACAATTTAAAATCTTATGTCATAATCAAACAATTAAACATAATTTTTCAAATATTAATGATTTTTATCCTGGCATTGCAGAGTGATCATGGTGATCAAAGTGTTCAAAATAAGGCTAAGATAGCACCAGAGAGCATCTAGAACCCCAGAGCTTCCAGGGCCCTTAAGCGGGCCCTGGACCCCGGCCGCAAGGGACTTCGCGCTTCGCGCTCGTGATGTGCGCTTCGCGCACATACTTTCATGCGCAATATCACTTTTTTCCCCCTGCAACATGCTAAAATTTCAAGTTGTGGACCACCCTGACGGTACTACAGTCACAGCTGTACTACGTATTTGAGTGCTTGTACTCGCAGTCGAGCCGCTCGCTACGTCGCTTGTCGTACGCTGGCATAGCAAGCTATGTAGCAGAGGCTTTGGATGAAAGCAGTGAATGTGTACTACAGTAAAGTAACCTGCTGCGGAGCACGAATTTAAGAACCCGCGAATACGTTTTCGAGCCGCTCAGCGCGAAAAATTAATCGCGCGAAAATATTGATGTTTACAGTAATAATAGTTGAACTTCTACAGTGCATTACAACAAATTAATGCTCCCTAACTAGGCCGGGCTATTTAGGTAGTTGATAGAGCCCCCCCTCCAGATCTCGGCCATCGACCGCGCGATCGCTACGAAAATTGGCACACACATTGCCTATGATGTAATCTAATATACCATGAAGTTAATTTTTCAAAAAAAATCATCATTTATGCTAAATTATGCTAATTTATGCATGATGCATAAAATCAGACTATTTGGTACAAATCACAAAATAAAGCTCAAAACAGGCACATTTTTTGTGTAAATATTCTTTTTAGTGTCCTTAGCAAATGTAATAAAAAAAAATTGTGATATCAGAAAAAAATCTGAAGTATTTTATTGTTTTTTTGAATTTCTTATGTATTTCGTTGTTTTTTCGACTTAATGTTTTTCATTGTTTTTTCGATGAAATTTGTCTGTGACATCGCTCCGAAAAAGAAAATATGTTATTCATTGATTTTAATCAATAAAACACCAAAATAATCATGCTTTTATGAAATTTGGCAGTAAGCACAGTTTGCATTGAAATTGTACATGAATTAACGTTTTTGAGCAATTTTGGGTCTGACATGCATGTACATATTTATGCGTAACTTCGGAACCACGTGCCCGGGCGTCGCAAATTTGGTGTCAAAAGATGAGACTCGAAAGAAAAAAGTCATGAAACGTCGAGGCGATAGCTTTTTGCGATTGCGATACATTGCGCGAAACGTCGAGTCCCGTGAGTATGCCATGCTAAATATAAAACCAAATATGGAAATGAATAATAATACAAATAAAAAATCCTTAAAACACAATGCAAAAAGACTCACGAAATCACAAGATGACACATTAATTCTTTTAATCTGTTCTCACTTGCCTTTTCTTTTTCCCTGTGAGGTTCACAAGATGAATCTTTAGCCAACGGAAGCCCTCCTCACCCAGTGGCCTCCCCCTCGCAAACAGGAGGATACTCCGAGTGACATCGTTGCCAAAGTGGTTGAAATGGGGCGGGCAAGGGTAGACGCGACCGCGGAAGTCCATGTTGTGTGGGAACCAGAAGATCTCATCTCGGTACTAGCAGAGAAAGGGACACAAAAAAGAAAGAAATTTGTTTCTTAAAGTGCGTGTATATTTTCTTGCTCAATGACACTGTGAATGCATGCTGACAGACAGAAACACAGACACACAAGACATGGGGAATGGGATACATTTGATTGTATGTGTATATTTATATAAAAGTGTATGCATGTGTATGCATTTATTTATGTATTCTATAAAGTAGGTGAACGAATATGGGTTATGTGTGAGTATGTATTCTATGAGTATGTATCTATATAATTATGTATGTTTGTGTGTGAGTGCAAGTATGTTTATCGAGTAAGGGGCAAATGATTAGACCATAAATGATTGCCTTGGATACCCTCGAATACATGTAGATATAATAGCTATATGGCTCAATATAAATGCATTTTATTATCGTTTTTGTCATTATACCCATAAATTTGAACACAGCAGATGACCAAACCACTGATGTGTATGCTGGTTGATGGGGAAGAGAAGAACAGAAGAGGAAGTATTGACGAGGGATAATCTCTACAAAGAATGTACACTTCAATTAACCACACAGCATAGGCATAGACTGTCTTTTACCTTATTCGCTACAGACAGTTTGTAGAGCATGTCCATACGAAGCGAGTGCATCTCTGCCTGAAGCTTCCGTGAGATCGCCCTCTCTCTGTGTACCTGGGCCATCTCCTCTCGCGTCATGTCACTGAGAAAAGAAAAGAAAAGAAAAACAAAATGCACTGGCTAGTCAGTTCACCTGGCAATGCTCCTGGGTGACTCATAAAAGCTGTATATTGAGCGCAGCAATGCAAGGTATTGATAAGAAGGCATTTCTTGCAATCCTATAATTCATACTCTGAAGGTCAATCCTATGCTAAAATGTCTGAAGTAAGCAGTAAATCAAAGTCCAGCTGACATCAAAGTTGATACAGTGCACTCCCGTCAGAGCGAACACAGTTATAAAGAAATTCCCGATACAACAAAGTAAAAACTAAGGCCGCAACTTTAACCCCTCTATGTATTTCTATTCTTTATTTGTCTGGTTAAAACGAAATTTCAATATAATGAATGAAAACTGCTGCTTCCGAGGACTTCATTACAACAGAAGGAGTCCACTGTAATTTGTTAACAAATTTGAAGCCTTTTATCTGCATGATACAAAACTGATTTGTGAATATTGATTCACTCCTTTCAATGCTGGGGTGCATAAATGAAGTGTCAATGTCTGCTTGAACAATAATACAGACTGACTTTATGAAAAGCACACAGAACATTTACAAGCTACAATTGTAAGGCCAGTTCTCTTCAATCAATACCGGTATATGAAACATCCACATAGGAAAAAGTGCACAATTACATGGAGGACATGCAAATACCCTTAAATCTACATGTATGCAATTTGCTCAGAAGAATAACAGAATGACTTCATGGAAACATACATGAACATTCACAAACTACAGCCTCAAACTCAGCTTGTGATTTTTCTAGCGCTACTACTCATTTACCTGCATGGATCAACCACGTGCCCCCCAGTTTTTCCCTCTCAGTTTTTGCCCCTCAGCAATTTCATGACGTCATTGGAACCTTGTCCATACTTATTTTGATGCAAGACAGTGGAACAGTGCATGACTCTAAAAGAGGATACACAAGTACCCTTAAATCAAGGCTGCACACTAACCCATTTTTTCTACTGGTCCGACCTGTTTGTCGGACCAGTAGGTTCCCAGTTTTTATTTCCATTTTTTTACTGATCCATTCATGGAAAGTTACTGATCTGACTGTGATTTTTACTGGTCCTGGACCGTCAGACCAGCCCCAGTGTGCAGCATTGCTTAAATGCACATGTATGCTCATTTGCTCAACAGTAAGCTAATGCATTATAATACAGGGAACAAACAGAAAAGGTCTGGAATAAACCCTGAAACCAAACACTCCTACCTGGTGATTCTCTGAGGTACGGGGCAAACAGACGCTGGTTGTGGGATGTCCAGCTCCTTGCTCCCATTGTTCCGAAAGACTGAGATAACAGTGTCCAACACCTGGCGGCATACAAGAGCAGTGCAGATGAAATATCACAACAGAGCTCTGTGCAGTAAGCCAGTTTGTGGTTTCACTTTGCACATGGCCAGACAAGGGCCATCTGTACTATTAAACAGGCATGCTGGTTTCTAAAATTCACTGAGATGGGCATCTGTCATATAATGGTTATTCAGGTTATCATAATAAATGATGTTTTTCAAGCAAATCCACCTGACAGCGGCAGAGTGTTCATTATTCAAAAGCCTGGTATTTGGCAATGTTCATAGAAAAAGTTTGTCAATGTATTCAATGCAAGACAAAGAAATGGATGCTCCATCAAGTGTTAAATGATGGACCATTCTGGTCGCCTGACCTAAACAAGTTAATTGTTTGTTTGAGCACGAATCCCGTAAATTGTTCCATCCAGCAAGCTTATGCCTGATACTGCTTTGAAAATTTGTGAATATCTATAAATCAACTGAGGAGAAAAGGAAGGTCATTTGTACCAATGTGCACATGACAAAAACTGTCAAGAGTTAAGAGAAGAAGTACTTTACCACACTGTGCCATCTTGCCAAAATACTCATATACCATTAACACCAAATCCTTTGGTGAACTAGTTGTCTAATTCATTACAATTCAGATGAAAAGGGGAACTTTGTCTTTATACTTATCTGAGCTTCATGGCAATAATGGTTTAATATTCCTCGAAGAATGATTAAGTACTGAGCAGACCTTCACTGAACAATTTTCCCCCTTCGTGATCCACTCACAGGCTTGTTGATGATCCAGGGGACAGCACTGAGCTGGTTGAGAGAATCCAGGATTGGGTAAAGCTCTGCAGAGTTGGTCTTCTCCAGAAGCAGCTGGTGCTGGTGTGCGCCATCTTTACACCGCATTATTTTGGCTGAGGGTAGAGAGATAATTGTAATCGTTCAAATCAATGAAATTCTTGTGGAAAGTTGCTTTCATTGCATCTGACCGACATATTGCCCTGCATCAACGTAAACAAACAGCTCAACACAAGAATTTCATTAAAACTTGTAAATACATAGAACCTGCTGCATGCTTAAAGGATCAGAACCAGCACTGCCTGTCAGGCAGAAGCTAAGTGGTCCAGCGGCTAAGACGCCTGTCCAGTGATCAGGAGGTCATTGGTTTGGATCCAGCTCGAGTGTGTATGCCCATGATTTTTTTTAAAATCATGGCTACTACTAAATAAAACACTGATTAATTCAGTGCTAATCTAAATCAATGTAAGGCAATTTGGAATCAGTTGATATCGCAATCATTTAAGACTATTGTGTACACCATATATTTTGCGAGGTGTTTATTTTGGCGAATTTCACGAGTCGGGTGCTGTCTGCAAGTTTAAGAACACTCAAAAATATCAAAAAAGAAATTACATCCTTCACATCAAATAATTTGAGTTACTGTAAAGCATGATATATTCGCGGCACGAAATTTTTGCGAATTGGAGCCAACGGCCTTTTTCATGGCACGAAATTTTGGCAAATTGCCACTGGCGTTCAATGCATAAGTGTAGATAAGGCATTTTGCGTGCATTTTAATTTCGCGAATTTCGCAAATTTTGGCACTCGCGAAATTCGCGAAATTAAAATGCACACGAACATTCCTCGTTTTACAGTATAATTAAGCAGTGATATCTGTCCTTTACCAGGGTGAGAAGGTTATATTTGCTACATAATATGTAAGATTGATATATTACATACAAACAAATGGGACTACAGAAAACTGAAGCCTAGAGGCTTTTGCCAGCAATTATTTTTGCAAAACTGGCCGTTTGGACTCACTGGAACTGAGAGGGTAGGCACCAAACTTGACCGACGTCCAGGGCAGCGGCGGGGTGACCATTGGAAGCATGTTGGAGTCAAATTCAAGGTTTGGATCTTTGGCTGTTTGGATCAGATCCACAAGGGTGGGGTGGGGCTGCAAGAAAAAACAGTCATACAGAGTGATTTGATATAGGAAGTAATATGAGTCTTACTCATTATAGTATAACATTCGTATATTCGTAACGCTGAAAATGTTCATAAGTTTAAATCATAGCTGGAAACTTATCTATTTACTCTATCCTAATTTGTGTTGTTGTTTTTGTTATATCATAAATGCTGCAATTTACTTTAATATTTTTTTTTCCGGATTAATGCCCTTAGAAACGTGAGTGTTAAGTGCTATATAAGTGTTATTCAATATCATTATCATTATCATTATCATTATCATTAACATGAATACTGCTACCATAGGATATAAAAGGACTGAATGATCTGTAATTTCAGGGCATGACAATGTTACTGGTTTCTGGTCTGGTTACGAGACACTGTACACAACAATATTGTGACACCAATAAAACAGGCCCATTACCATTGCATGAAGAAAGATTATGGTCTTTTTTAAAGGACAAGTTCACCTTCATAAACATAAGGATTGAGAGAATGTAGCAATATTAGTAGAACACATCAGTGAAAGTTTGAGGAAATTCAGACAATCCGTTCAAAAGTTATGAATTTTTGAAGTTTTTGTGCAGTAACCGCTGGATGAGAAGACTACTGCAGTGTATGTATAACTTAGATGTCACATGCGTACAACAATATAAGGAAAATATAAAGAGAATTTCACAAAATTCCATCTTTTGAAAAAAGTACACATTCCCCTGACTTGTTACCGACAAATGTTATGGGTAATATTATTCCCCCCGCCTTTAGAAAGAGGCACGTCAAGTGCTCTTTTATTATGCGAAAAAAGTGAAAATATGTTGAATTTTCTTTTACATTTTCTTTATACTGTTGTACGCATATGACTCACAAGCTGTAGTAGTCTCCTCATCCAGCGGTTCCAACACAAAAATTTTAAAAATTCACAACTTTTGCATCGACTGTCCAATTTTCCTCAAACTTTCACTGATGTGTTCTACTATTATTGTTGCATTCTCTCAATCCTTATGTTTATGAAGGTGAACTTGTCCTTTAAGTTGGGGCACAAAATATCACATATGTATAGAAAACCCCCCCAAAAAAAACTTCAATAGGACTGTGCTTCCACACATTCTGTTTACTTGTATGTCTGAACTTTTTTTCCCTTTATGGTCATTGTAAGAAATATGCTTCTTATCAAATCCTGTCTCAACTTTTGCACTGTACAATTCTTTCTTCACGAACTGGCACTGATGTCATAACAGACAGTCAATGAATAGAGCTGATCTCATCTCAATATTCAGTACGGTGTCACTGTGGCATTCCTCTGACTGAGGTATTGATATACCCGAGTTGGCTGGCTAACTTACAATAAGGTCATTTGTTATTGCTGTTGTTTATTCTTATTTGTATTACTATTTAATTATCTTCTTTTTTTTTGGGGGGGGGGGGGGTGGTTATAGCCAAAATGCTCTTGAAGGAGCTTGCCATATCAACATCAAGGGCCTTAGAACATAAGGCCAGAATTCATAAAGGTAGTTTATCTTTAGCACGTTGATTACTGGTATGCAAATCTTATCTATCTCATCTGTGTATGTGTGTGTGACAGATTGTGTACGCCAACAAGCATCCAATAATATATATTTTGTGCTTGTTTTAGTCCAAGGACTAAATTTAAACCATGGACTTGACTTACAGTAGCTTTGTGGGTTCAAAGCAAAAGGTTCATGTTTTCTTTGTATCGGTAGGGTAGACTTACCTTGATAAAGCCAACATGCTTGAAACTCCTGTAGGTGTACATGTGATACAAGGCAGGAATCCATTGCCTAATTCAGATGGGGAGGAGGGAAAAAAATGAGTGGATAGACTGAAAGTCACCTTTATTGAGGTGAATAATCAGGGCTAAATGGTTTTCTGTTTTCCTCACGTCTACAATGTATGTACAGAATGGCTGGCCGTTCCTACCAAAGAGTTCCTTACTCTTCTCAACCATCAAGTGGCTGTCACTGGAGTCTAACATCTATTCACTGCCAATAAATCAAAACAATAACAACCACAACCTGTTGAGGTAATAATTTTTTATTTCATCTATCCTTTGTATAATTATGTTGCTTCGAGAAATCAATAAATTCTATCATTTGAAAAAAAAAAACAACCACAACCTGATGTCTCTTCCTCCTTTTCATATATTTTACACACATCACGATCTACCTCGGGCAAAATTCATTACAGTGTCAAAATTGCCATTCACTTATGATATGAATGAAAGTGGCATACTCATGAACAGGATGATTGGATACATTGCAAGAGGATACAGCCCAGTTTTGAAGGGTTTTTTTGGTAAGTTGTTTGATGTCTATATAGAATATGATGCTCTCGTACATGAATATGGCAAATTGCCTACCCATGGGTTTAATGCAAAGCATTCTAGGGAAATGTCCTTTCCTTTTATTTCTTTTACATTCTTTTGTTACTTAGATTTTTATACAGTGAATAGAGAGTCGTAACATTTCAAGACTCCCAACAGCATAAGGCATGCATGAGCTCATATCTCTATCCTTTTTTTTTTTTTTTTTTTTAAACAATATTGTAGCATACACAATATCCAATTATTCTTTTCATGTAGCTGGAGCTTTACACAGAAATATGCACAATCAATAACAGATCTAACAACCATCATGTCAGAGCTCACAGTAGTTAACATAGGACATAGCATGGGGAAGTGCTCAAAAGTGAAATGAACCATAATGTACCATGAAGGTATTGAGAGTGCTGTGCAGCGCCTGGTGGTTGCTCTCACAGGCTCTCTTATATTCCCTTTATTTCACCTAGTATTGGTGATTTAAGTGCATAAGTTTGGTACCAGCTGATTTATAATGTTCCAGAGACCAAAACTGTGCATGTAGGAAACATGGAAACTTGGCAGGTTTCCTGCATTTTGTGGCTGATTTTGGTGACAAATTTCTGTCAGATATCCATTACATTGCATGTGGATGTAGCACAGAGCTCCCCAACCTATTCATCACAGGGGACCTTTCATGCCGTGCGGTCGACTGAGTCCCACTTTGGACTTGAGAATAGCCGGGCTATTGTTCCTGCTAAGGAGCCCTTTCAATGGAACCACACTACCATGACTTTGGGTCTGAGAGTCATTCAGTACTCAGCTGTTTTCCTTCATGGTTTATGCCCCTGCTACAGTACCAATGAATGCCAACTTGAGACTGATGTCTGCCATAGAATCCAGTCACTCAATCTCATGCGTAAACCATGTACTGTGCATGATGAGTGGCAAGCTTCACATCAGCAGCCATGTTCCCGATACTGGAAGTTCGGGAAGAGGAAGCGATGGAGAAAGCGCGGGAAAAGAGGAGGAGGGAGACACGTCGGCCATCTTATTCCTGTGATCACGTCTCAACACAGGAAGTTTTCACAACGTCACCCTGGTCGAAGAGCACTTATTCAGATTCCAACTGAACTCTCCACTCATCGTCTTCAACGCACTTCGAATCATTCCATACATCGTCATGGCCAACATTCTAATTTTAGGATTGGCCATTGGAATGCACGTTCTATGAACAACAAAACAACTGTGCTCTGTGACCTCATTCTGGATAGTGACTTAGACTTAATGATTATAACTGAGTCATGGCTAAGAGGGGATTTCCGAGATGATCATATCCTCGCTGACATTACCACCACGCTACCTAACTACCACATCCAACATGTCCATAGGCACTCACGTGGAGGAGGTATATGTGTCATTCACCGCACCAGCCTGAAGATCACTCTGAACGATGCTCATGTCTTCACGACATTTGAGCACATGGACCTCACTATTCGCATCTCTCCATCTATAGCTTTCAGACTTTGTGCTATCTACCGTCCACCACCATCCGTGAAGAACAAACTTACCTTCGAAGGATTCGTTCATGAATTTTCTGTGCTGCTTGAATCTGTTCTAGTCCATTGTCATCAGCCGTTGTTGATAGGGGATTTTAACATTCAAGTGGATAACGTCAGCAATAAAGATTCCAAGACCTTCTCTGATATACTCTACTCGGCGGGACTTGTTCAACATGTCACCGTGTCCACGCATCTCGCAGGACACACTCTTGACCTGGTCATCACGCGGAGGGATGGACATCCAATTCTTAGTACATCATGTCTCTCTGGACTGCCATCTGATCATGACGCAGTTGTCTGCTCTCTAAATTTTGCACGCCCCCCTTCATCTAAGAAATTGATTAAGTGTCGCAAGCTGAAAGACATCGATGTGGATCAATTCATTGAGGATCTTAGACTTACCATTGGTGATCTTCCTGATGTTGTCAGCCCGTCAGATCTTGCCCAACAGTACAATCAAGTTGTGCGTGACCTTGTCGATAAACATGCCCCGGAAAAGACTGTACTTCTGTCTTTGAGACCCAATGCTCCATGGTATGATAAGGACGTCAAGAAAGCAAAACGTGAGAAACGACGTGCTGAACGCCGTTGGGTCAAGTCTGAAACGCCAGCCAACAAGGAATTGTACCGCGAGAAGTGTCGATTGTATAATGAAATCTTGTCACACTCCAAGTCTTCTTACCTACAAGGTGAGATAGAGAAACTTGACAATAAAGGACTCTTTCAGTGGATGCAAAAACTGACATCTCCACCATCATCTAGACTGAGTCTGCCAAGTCATGAGTCGGACAAACAGTTGGCCAACGATTTCGGACTATTCTTCTACAATAAGATCCAGGCAATAGTGGACAAGTTAGATGGCCATCAAAATGAAATTGAATCCATCCAACGAGAGACCATTCTTGCTACCTTCTCAGAATTCCATCCGGTATCCGAGGATGATGTCATGAATGTTATTAATCAAAGTCCATCTAAATCATGCAGACTAGATCCTGCTCCCACCTGGCTCATCAAGAAATGTCTTGCCGTGCTCATCTCATTCATCACCAGACTTGTGAATATGTCATTGTCTTCAGGGATTTTTCCTTCTTCATTCAAGTCTTCACATGTTACTCCAATCTTGAAAAAACCTCAGCTGGACGTGGACAACTTCGTAAATTATAGGCCAATTGCCAATCAGATGTTTCTTGGGAAAGTGTTGGAACGACTTGCTGCAAGTCAACTACGGGCATACCTTCAAGAACATGAGCTACTACCTCCTCTGCAGTCGGCATACCGTCATGGTCACTCCACAGAAACTGCTCTCCTCAAGGTCTTCAATGACATTTTGCTAGCCTTAGACAATGGACATGAAGTCGTTTTGGTTCTGTTGGATTATTCGGCAGCATTCGACACAATTGGCCATGATACAATGATCCAACGCTTCAGTCACAATTACGGCATTGAAGGAACTGCTCTGACCTGGCTGAAGTCATATTTCGAAAACCGGAAGCAAACCGTCATCATTAACGGCGCAGAATCAGACGAACACCCTCTCTTGTGGGGGGTTCCGCAAGGCTCTGTAATGGGTCCATTGGCCTTTGTCTTGTATACTGGCCCTCTGAGTGAGGTCATCGCGGCTCACAGACATATAAGCCACATGCTGTATGCAGATGATACCCAGTTGTATGTTGTCATAAAACGTAATCATCTAGCTGGCGGTCTTTCATCTATGGAAGACTGTGTGAGGGACATAAAGGCTTGGGCTCGTGGCAACAACATGATGTTAAACGAAAACAAAACAGAAGTCGTCCACATTGTGTCACAATTTCGGAAAAGAATTGAGTCTGTTAGCCTCACCATCGATGGAGCTGTCATAAATGCGTCCAAATCTGCCAGAGATCTCGGCGTTATCGTGGACAACTCCTTGGATGTAAAGGAGCACATTCGCAAGGTGTGCCGGGCTGCTTCTTCTGGCATCTACAGGATCAGGACAATCCGGAAATACCTCAACCAGAGCTCCACGGAACGACTTGTCAATGCTCTTGTAACATCGCATCTGGATTACTGCAACAGTTTGCTCATCAACTTACCTGCATGTCATCTCGCTCCACTTCAGCATATACAGAACACTGCTGCCCGTCTCATCACCTGTACTAGAAAGTATGATCGCATCACCCCTGTCATCCGCAATCTCCACTGGCTGTTAATCCCACAACGAATCAAGTTCAAGATTCTTCTCATCACCTACAACATCATCCATAACCGTTCACCTATATATCTAACTGACCTGATCTCATCGAAACCCAGACCGGATACACACATTAACCTAAGATCATCATCTGCAACCCAACTTAAACTTGGCCCTCGCACCCACAATCGTTATGGTGACCGTGCTTTTTCCGTTTGTGCCCCCCTTCTTTGGAACACTCTCCCTACTCACATTCAGACCTCCACCTCCGTTGACATCTTCAAAAAGAAACTTAAGACTCATTTATTTTTAGAGCAGAATTAATGATTATGTAGGCCCTGTATGCATTTGTAGTAAATTATTTGTTATTCTAAGCTGATTTGTATGTTTGGTTGTTTAGCATTGTAAAGCGCTTAGAAACATGTTGTATTAAGCGCTAAATAAATATTTCATATTATTATTATTAAGGAGTGGACAGTCAAGCACTCTGTGGAGATAGCATAGCTTTTTTTGAACGTGAGTTGAGCTAGGGGTCACTCATTTTGTAACAACCAACATGTTCACCTCGCATCATATGCTACATACAGTTGTCCACGAATCAATAAAAAGAATCAACTCTTTGTACAATAACGTAGTGCATGTTATGCATACTGTAAAAGTGGTTTCTTTCGCGGTGGTTTTATTTTCGCGCTTTTCGCGCTTTGAGGTTGAACCGCCAATTTAACATCACGCGAAAATGTTTTGAACTCGTCGCTTGTACAACGCTATCATTACCGACCGCGAATTTAAACACACGCGAAAAAGTCCGCAACGATGGAAACTGCAAAAGTTTCTGTATGCAAAAGAAACCACTTTTACAGTATTAAACATAAAATACTTCTGGTATGGTATGACCACTTTGCGTTTGAGTGCTCTGGCATGATATGGTATGGCACTGTACGCTTTTGAAGCCCACTGAGAAGTGGTCCACTTTTGGCACAATATAGTACAGTACAGTACACTCTTGGAGCATTCAAACGCTCCTCTAGCACGGGTACAGTACGGAGCACTTTAGCAGGCACTTGAAAAAACTTCAAAATAAAACTGAAAGAGAGTGGTGCACTTACTTTTCTGGCTTGCTGTTGTGCATGTTGCTGTCAATCTTGATTTCTCTCAGCATCATGTCAGCCAGGAGTGTTCCGATCTTTACACGAAAGACAAAAAGAAAAGATTGAAGTAAATGCATGGTAACAAGTACCAGTAACATTGGCAACTAAGGGTCCCTCCTTCTTGGTTATACATTTCTGGTGCTATCTGTGTTTAGTGTGGCTGTAAGGTTTAACTTAATATTGCTATACCCATATCTACTTAATTACAACAAAGAGAGCAACACGAGAATCATGATCTTGTGTGGATACATGTGGACATGCACACAGATACTGGCAGAATTCTGATATTTTGTACAACTACAAATGTATGACTACACAGTGTATAAAAACATAAAACTGCTGCAAATGTGCATACTGAATCTGTACCGTACAAGCAGTATTGGGAGATTGTTTATCTTCTCTACTATATCCATATTACTCCTTACTGCTGGTCATCCCTTCTGATCTTTCATCTTTATCTCTCTTGACAGCATTTCCTCAAACTTACATGATATTGCCAATGACCATCATAACAACCAATCTTCTGACTGTATTCATGACCACATCATTTCACAGAAGTGTATCAGTAAAATTCATTGACTACTCACTCCAAACAGTAATCCTGGTGGCCATGGCTTGGCTTGGAAGCCCTGCAAAAGGTAAATAAATCATAGAAAACAATTTAGTATTCATTACTTTTAATTATAATGATAATGATAATGATGATGATTATGATGGTGACAGTGAGTTTGGGCACGAGTGGGAAACAGGTTTGTTCTAGTTGCAACATAACAACACATACACAGAGTCTGCTTTTGTATTCACACTTATGGATATCTCATCCTGAGAAACGAGTAAGAAGTTATCTGCTTTACCCATTCCTACTACTTTCATATCCACAAGTGGAATCCAGTTTAAATGCCATAGCTGTTGATATAAAATGGGTTATGTAGCAAATCACAAGTGCTGACATGAGTTACATGTACAATTATGTATTTTCTTTCTTTTTTTTCCTGCTTATTCACAGGAGTGCAAAAAATGTGCAGCAAAAAGCATAACTTCTCTGTATGTTATCCTGTGGCCTATCAACAATTGCTCTGTGTAACTGTCAGCACAGCATGGACCCAATTGCTTTGTTTGACACGGTTTTTGGCGAGGCCGATCGAAGAGCGGTCTCATTGTATTGCATTACAAATTTTTAACTGCTGATATCATAGTTCATAGACCCATTTTTATAAAACAAATAATGCACAAGTTTAAGTTTGTGATGTTATTTCTATTCCAATTCTTATTCTTATGCTTATTCTTATTATCATCATTAGCTTCATCATTATCATCACTATCATCATCTGCATGAAAGACATCTTTATGGCCCAATGGTAGGTGACAACCATATTGGCCTCACCTTCTCCAAGGATGAACTCCCCAGCATCTCATCCTCCAGCTGATGGAAGTGTTCCCGTGGCAACCGAACACCACCATCCTGGTGCTCGCACGTGGTCTCCACATATTTCTTGTAGAGTTCTTTGGTCTGGAATGAGGACGCATTAAATACATTAGCTTCAAACTGACTCTACTTAAGTAGCAGTTCACAGGTATTAGGAAAATAGGTTCCATTTCATTCCTTACATTCAATTCCACATGAGGCTTGATATATCTCTCAAATGGATCACAAGGACTAGAGTTTGCAATGTCATATCCTCTACTTTGGTGACATAGTCGTTTGACAAATTTCATGATTCCATGCCTTGCCAGCTGTAAGCAGATTTCAAAATCTGAATCTGAGCACCCAGGAAGAATGCCGACAACACAAACTCACCATTTAGTATGACTTTGCTACCTTTAGTTGCCAAATCATTAAATGAAGAGTTTATACACTCTTTGTAAAAAGTTTTAGAAGTAATCAAAGTTTATCGTGACTGCTTCCAACAAGGAAGATAAATCTAAGACACTTTGAAGACAGGGCTGAAGTCAAACACATTTTAGGTGAAGACAAACAGAGAGTGGGTTATGATGTCAATATTCTTCTAGCCCAGAAATATCATATAATACTCATCTAATTCTGATGGCTTGTACATCTCAATCTACCCTGGATTAGATTTAGAATAGAGACAACACTTGTTGTAATCATGCTGGATGAAAAAACACCAAACTAGTAGTCGGCGAGCCATCAGGCCACCTCACCTGCTCTGAACTCCCCAGCTGCAGCTTGCTGCGGATGCCGTACTTGCGGAAGAGGCGGCTGCCGAGGTCGCGGGCCAGGACCACGGTCATACTGCCCTCCATGGTGGCAGCTACAGTGGACAGAGCCTGCAGCATCATCTCAACGTAGTCATCCACCGGCAAGAGTTTCAGGAATGGGTAGAAGCACATGGAACCGATGTTGGGATCTGTAAGGTCAAAGGTCAATAGATAGATGAAGGGAATAATTCTTTTCCCCATTTTGACTGTCTTACATTTCTTTCAAGAAATACACAAAAGAGTAAAAGTGCTTCACTAGACTCGTAACATCAAAGCCATCTCCAAAAGTAATACTCACACTTATGGCTTTCTCTATTTCTCTACTAAAGTGGATAAAGAATTCTAGCCTTGATGAGTTGTGCATGATTTCAATGATCTGCTTCTGGCCTTTGAGAAACAGATTGTGTAACTTTATTCATGATGGAATATACCTCTTTAGCTTTGTTTCAATATATGATATCCTTTTGGATGTTTTCTTCTTTCTAACATTTTGTCTATACTGTCACTTGACTACCAATGACATCATTGACTTTATTTGTTGAAGTTTACTGTAAGTAAATAAGGAATATCAATCCAATCAGATCGCATTGCATAAATATAACCATAAAAATGACAGAGGGCAAAAATATTGCTTTCTGTGTGTTTCTCCCTAAAGCAGGGTCTTCAATACCACAGGTTTAATGTGTTCAGTGTGGCGTTGTAATTCACCTTACCCACTCACTCAACCCTTTGTGAGCTTTGAGTTTTGATTGCCACAGAAAATCCCATAGCGTTGTACACTCTGTTTGAAGTCCCTAGCATGGAAAGGGTTACAAGGGGTGTCCTTTACTGCTCCAGTGTCTCACATTTCGTAATAACAACGGGAATCTGACGCAATGGTGGAAAACTCACTTTTAAACTTGAATTTCTGACGAGTGATCTCATTCTCCATCGCTCTCTTGAGGGAACTTCTCCACTGCACTCTGTGCCTGTCCAACAGCTTTCTCTGTTGGGAATGGGTAAAGGAAAAAGTCTCATTAGTTGAAAGCATCTGATGCGACTGACTCCTAGTAATTCATCAATTTGTTACCAACCTATCAATGTTCATTTACAGTTCAGATTCAGACAATTACCAACGAGGGTAAGAATTCACACTTCTTTTGTATGCATTTGATTAACAAAGTTAAAAAAATATAGGTACTAGTGAAGACAGAAAAATTGCTTCAAGATAAAGAGAATTTCTGGCATCCCTTTCATTTAAAAACATATTTCCTCTCATTGCATATCTGTTCATATACATTGACTGTAATTATATACAAATTTTTTTTTTTTTTTCTAGCTTTAAACAACACTCTACTGGTCCTCATCATCAAGAATATTCAGTATCTTTAAACAAAAATTCAGGACAAAATTTAACAGGCTTCCCTGAAAAATATTTTCCTTTATGCACAGCGTACAAGAGGATAATATGCAAAGACCCTCCTTTGACAGCATCCAGTTTTCATCAAAGGTTAATTAGTTCAACATACTAAAGGGTCTTGCAGTACACAACCCATGTATGGCTTGAGGGTCTATCTTAAAATTCTGCAAAGCTTAAAACTTATTTTCAGCGGATGAGGCAGACTGGTTTTGCTACAACACACATTTCCCATAGACACCTGCCCGAGCATACTCTGGACTTGTCCTCAATGGGTTAAAAGGTTAAGGGGATGACCTTTGTGAACATGATTAAGAAGAGAAGATCCCAACTAACCAACACTCTTTGTTAAAGCTGAATGGAACAGGTCTCACTGCCTGGCTCCAACCTTCGCTAATTACTTTCACTAATCCCCTAATTCACTTTCACACAATGAAAGTCCAGGAAGTTCATGCTTATAAGCATCTATTGTAGAGAGCACAAGACAAAGACTCTCTGTTTAATGCACTCCACACCCTGAGGCCTGGTAGCAGGGGATTCAAATAATTCATGGTGGATGGTAGATTGAACCCAACTAGCTAGAAGGAATGCAAAATCACTGCTTGAACTTTTTGGGATGGTGTTTGGTGACTGGTTGCTAATCACCTGCGACAAACTACAAGGACAGGGACTTATTCACACCTCTATGATAAAGTTATGAGGGACATATCACTTCACTAATATAGCTCCTTGCTCATGGGGGGGGGGGGGGGGGGGATTAAGAAGGATCTTTTATGTCCCCAAAATTCTGACTCTCTCACCTACTTAAAGGAAGCTCATTTTTATCTCCTACTAAGTGGACAGGGTTTTTGCCTCTCAATACTTGGGGATGGCATAAAAAACACAACAGATTTGTGCAAATGGTATCATCATGGACCATCACAACTCTTGGTAATTCTAGATATGTATCTCACTCTCTGCACTGTCATGGCATCCGGGTCTCCAGTCTCCTCCACGGAGGTCACAGTGACCGTCTCGGCTAGCTCCATGGCCCACTGCTGCTGGAAGCGCCGCTCCACCTCCTCCTTGTCAAACAGCTCTGAGAAGGACATACTTTGGTCCTGTGAAAAACACAGGCATGAGACAGAGAAAAGTTGAAAAAAGAGGAGAAGAGTTTGCGAGGGAGCGTAGCGACCGAGCGGGGGGAGGGTGTGGGAGGGGGGTGTCCCCCCTCCCACGGTGAGGACTTTTTGAAATTCAAGGTACGAAAAAACTCATTTTAATGCATTTTACAACTGAAATTTACTATTGTTATGAGGTACATTTTACAGAGAAACATTGTGATAATTGAACTCATAAATGACACTTGCAAAATCTAAAGGAAGGAATAGTATGCTTAACTGTTGAATACCTAGGACCTACTCAAATGTGAGGCCATAATAAATCACAGTAATGTACACCCAGGTGACGTCTTGCTGGATTCAGTTCATACGGGTACGGGTACAAAAAAAAATCACAGCTTAGCATTGCCATTGTTGGCTGTCTTTACCTCAGTCCATTAACAGTTTACAGTGCGCAGACCAGGCAAAGTATTGCTGATCTTGTACTTGGTCCATGTAGTCTAGTAGAGAATCATGTACCATGGTATGTAAGAGAGCTGAAAATAAATCATACATGCAGCTCAGCACTGTTGACCGTCTCTACGTCCATGCAACAGCTAACTTAGACTACCTATAATACCTTACAGGAGGTACAAAAATTTGTAGACCCGGTTAAGTCCATAAACATTTTCTCGTTGAAGAAAGAAATATTCTCACCGGTCCACAAAATCACGATGACAAATGTAACGTTAGGTCACGCCAACGTAATCAGCGGGATACAAAAGCAGCGCATCGCGTTGACCGAAAGATCGGTCTGTATCTGTCCGTCGGGGAATGTTCCGCGGAGACTGCGTCTGGCTTCACGGATCCCTACGGAGGTCTACGCATCGCGTAGACAGAAAGATCCGTCTGTCCGGAGGACTCTTTTATATTTTGCCATTTATAACGCTGTCCTCCGTATACGGAGATCCGTGAAGCCAGACGCAGTCTCCGCGGAACATTCCCCGCCCGACGGACAGATACAGACCGATCTTTCGGTCAACGCATCGCGCTGAATGCTGCGGCAGCATGCATGCCGAAGCTCCTTGATAGTAATGATACACGTAATACGCAGTTACAGCCTCACGTGTGCCCGTGCATCATATCACACCACACTGCAAGCTACACTAGTATAGTAGCTACAAGTTGATCGACACGCACGTTTCACATCCATTTCACCAGGGAGGTGAGACTCACCTCCCTGATTTCACGCATGAAACATGCAACATCGCACAGCTGCCCGCTGACAAAATGCACTCATCACCATTCACACACGGCGAGATATGGTGGCTGCAAAAAAAAAAAAAAAAAAAAAAAGAAAAAGAGGAAAATCACGGAAATTTTCCCGACTGTGTATTTTCTAACCAGAATTTCAAAATCCGCGGAAATCCGCGGATCCGCGGAGAAATCTCGTGCCTGAAAACAGCCACACAGAGACAATACAGAGTCAGAGAAAAGATAGAGATAGAGATAGAAAGATGACGAAAAATAATGGACAAAAGAATTGACAGAGAGATAAATATATAAACAGATAAACAAATAGGTAGATAGACAGAGATACAGAAACAACAAGGAAAAGTAGAAATTACGCGGTGCGTAATATATGTCCCCGCCGGAAGTAGCATTTTGTAACAAAATGTACAATACAGGTCAAAAAATCAAGGTCAAAGGTCAAAGAAGTCAAAGGTCAAAATTCTGTGTAGAAGTGTTGAAGCCCTCACCTAGTGCCATCACATAAAGCAAACGGAATCGAAATCGGGTTAGAAATGGCGAAGGAGTAGCATTTTGTAGCAAAATGTACAATACAGGTCAAAAAATCAAGGTCAAAGGTCAAAGAAGTCAAAGGTCAAAATTCTGTGTAGAAGTGTTGAAGCCCTCACCTAGTGCCATCACATAAAGCAAACGGAATCGAAATCGGGTTAGAAATGGCGAAGGAGTAGCATTTTGTAGCAAAATGTACAATATAGGTCAAAAAATCAAGGTCAAAGGTCAATGAAGTCAAAGGTCAAAATTCTGTGTAGAAGTTTTGAAGCCCTCACCTAGTGCCATCACATAAAGCAAACGGAATCGAAATCGGGTTATAAATGGCGAGGGAGTAGCATTTTGTAGCCAAATGTACAATACAGGTCAAAAATCAAGGTCAAAGGTCAAAGAAGTCAAAGGTCAAAATTCTGTGTAGAAGTTTCGAAGCCCTCACCTAGTGCCATCGCATAAAGCAAACGGAATCGAAATCGGGTTAGAAATGGCGAAGGAGTAGCATTTTGTAGCAAAATGTACAATATAGGTCAAAGGTCAAGGTCAAAGGTCACAACTGAAATTCTGTGTAGAAGTTTCAAAGCTCCCATGTAGTGCTATCATATAAAGCAAACAGAATCAAAATTGGCTCATAAATGACAGAGAAGTAGCAAATTGAAGATTTTGATCACACACGGACGCACACACGGACGGACACACGGACACACGGACGCTACGACGGACGGACGGACACACGGACACACACACGTACGAAGCCCGTTTCATAGTCCCCTGCTCGAACTCGTTCGGCGGGGACAAAAACAGAAAGAGAGAGAGAGAGTGAGTTAAAGAAACTTAATGAAAATAAGGCACTAATCTGCAAGTTGATCTTTACATTTGATGACTCACAGAGTATGCAAAAAGGTTGTTGTGCATGAAAAAAAGATAATCCTACATGGCTATACAAATTATACACTATTTCACACAAATCATGAAAATCATTTGGGGCTAATTAGCTGACATGAAAAGGAGAGGGAAGCAAAGGCAGACAGGACAGATTGACAGGAAAAAACAAGCAAGGAAAAATTCAATATTTTACAGATATCACATATATTTACACAGAACAACTTTACTCACAATCATCACTGTTTTATTTTTCACATCATTATCCAAATTTTCTACAGATATTTACAAAGAACAACTTTTGCGCTAACGATCATTATGGTTTCATTTATCACATCATAATCCCATCAAAGGTAACACAGTCATCTGTCCTGAGAAAGTCCTCAAAATAAAGTTTACTGTGTGACGTAGAATGACCTTTAACCTCAACATGTAACCCTGTACAGCACCATGACTGAAAGATCCCCAAGTGCACTTCTACCCCAACAATCCCTCCACAGATAAAAAAAACCCCAAAACTGTGCTGCACAGGAGATGGAAGACAGATGGACATCAGACAATGGACAAACAAAATTTTGATCCCATTCACTCACCTCCACGTTCGGTAGGCAAAAACAAATCGTTACTTCTGGCATTATTAATGGTAAGGCATGAAGCAGGAATACAGGGGCAGATCCAGGAATTCCGTCAAGGGGGGGGGGGCAAAAATATTTCTGGTGGTGCTTCTGGGTTTAATCATCTGACAAGCACAAAAAAAAAGAAAAAAAAAGAAAAGCCTCCTGTAAAACTTTTTCGTTCCTCTTGCCACTTCTGGATTTCATCTGCTGACAAGAAAAAAAGTGCCCCCCCACCTGAGCTGCAACTGGAACATACTTCTGGCATAGTTGGTGTTATGGGACAAAGCAGGAACATACCCTTCCTGAGGTAATCCCTGCTGAGCTGCCTTCATACAGGTCTCTCACGATGCCAGTCCTGCACTGCAATCTCTCGGGAGGGGGCGGGACCTTGAAATCTGGCAAGACCTTCTGGATGAGACCGATGACGAGGCGGCGGCCATCTCCACTGAAGGAGCCCTCGCTGAGGACCTCTTCAAGGGCGATGCCCTCCCGCTCCATCTGCTCCAGGCCTTTGTTGACGATGTTGAGATCGGTTTCGGGGCACCTGTAGAAACAGAGCAACATGCTACAAAGACAAGCCTGTCGGTTCACCGTACAACTGAACGCATTGATTTGCTTAAATTGCATTGTGATACACAATTTCACATTTAACATCACATACTTCATTCACATATGCTTTCTATAAAGCAAGGTGCTATAAACTCATGTGCATACTTGCCCACGATGAATGCTACAGGTAGGCAAAGGAAATGTATGGGTACTATCCTGTTATCAATATGAGGTCCTTGCCTAATTAGCCTTCATGTAAATGAGAGAACATGATTTGAAATATCCTGCACTTTGGGAGACATTAAAAAACCCCTTCATCATTCCCCATCCCCCCCCCCCCTCCAAAAAAAAAAAAGACACCCCACAAAAAATCAACAATAAAAAGAAGGAGTACAAACAAAACATGGTGCTCAAATCACAGACTGGCCTAAAATTGTATGTCCTCTGGAGTGACGAGAGAAAAAAAAAAGCATGAGAGAAAATAAAAAGAATGATCAAAACACTTTATGAACTAACATTTTAAACCAACTCCATTGCTACTTACTATCACAATCATCCAGGACTTACCAGTCAATGTATTCCTTCATTGGCTACAAATGGAACAGAGAATACACCTGTACTGTGATATTCATTACTCAATAATCTATAGGCCATACATATCCTCTTTTTCTTCCCTGCTTATTCCTTTTTCTGTCATTCTCTACTGGAAAAATTCCATACAATGAAGATATCGCTGGTCACACAGACCTGGCAAGGCATTCCAGAGAAGCAGCGTACGTCTGGCTGTTGGAGGCAACATTCTTGGACACCATTCTGGCCAGCAGGTGGCGCACTCCGTCCCACTGTCCCTGTTAATGTGACAGAATTTGTGGTTTGAGTTAAAAGGAAACTGTGCGCCACACCCACACAGCATCATCGATAGTTAAAAACAAGCACAAAATCAGTAAAACTTTATATAAAAGACAAATAACAACAACCATTCCTAATTTTGAAGTTACTCCCGCTAAGGCTGGTATTGAATATTGAAACTATCAACAACTTAACTAATGAAGGCGAGAAGCATAAAATTATGTACAATACTTTTCAGGCCAAATGACAATGCTGTAAGTACAATCAACCTTGTGTAAGTCGAATCTATTTGGACTGAAGAAATAGCTTTGACTCCGAGAAAATTAGACTTATGAGGGATTAAAGTCAAAAGAATATAGAGAGAAAAGGACTTGAAAAGACCTTCGACTTAAGCGATTATTCGACTTATGCAAGGTCCACTTAAGCAAGGTTGACTGTGCCTCCTTTGCAAAAATTGGTCATTTTTGACAAGTGAAGAAATGAATAACCAATGTCTTACAACAGTTACAAAGGGTAGCTTCATTTTGCAAATGTGTTTCAACACTCACACAAGTTTTCACATCATGATATCATAATCAAGCATACAGAGAAATGGTTTACCTTCCTAGCATATGCATGGATAATTGTGTTGTAATCTTCCACACTCGCCCCCGAGTTTAACTTCTCAAATACCTGCAGCATGGCTTGAGCTGTCTCAATCTGTAAAAGCGAGAAGAAAATAAGGGGTTGTTACTTTTCAAACATTTGTATTTCTGCATGCCTTGCATACATTCAGGCACAGAGTACCGTATATGCCGAATATTTTGCAAGGCATTTATTTTTGTGAATTTCGCGAGTTTGGTGCTATTCACTATTATCTGTGATAAGTGGCATCTCACACATAGCTTCGCCTGCATATTTGACAGGACAAAAAAGATTCTGAATACCAACATTGACCCATCTTGCCATCTGTACGCATTGAGGGCAGGGGGCAATTGTAAAGACAAAATGTCAGTTTTAAATAAGCTGTGCTTATAAGAACGATGAAAACACACATGGATACTAATACTTACTTTATCAATGAAGACACAAGCATCAAGATATGGCCTCAGGTACAAGTCCGGGTTCTCTGAGAACTGTTTGCGACTGTTTCTCTTCCACTGCTGAGGTCCTCCTTTAACTGTTTCATCTTTAGCTCTCTTCCTGCTAGTCTTGCTCTCAGACCCTCCTGTGAAAGTCAGACTGGAGTCAAGCCCCTCGACGTCCGAGATGCTCTCAATCAGCTCCATGTTTCGGTCAAGGACATCGCCGTCGAGATCGTGGGCATCCAATCTAAGTGGGTGACTCGCACCGGGGTCACTGGAGGTGTGTGCCTCCGAGAATTTCTGCTGGAGGGTTCGACTCTGATGGGACGTCCTCATGTTATGAGTTCTTCCCCGAGGTGCTGTCTGTATGTGATCCCCCCGTGGGTCACGGAGTGATGGACAGCGTTCATCCCACTGACCAGTTGCGGCTAACCTATCTTCCTCTGTAGGCATAATGGCAGCTGCTTTGGTGGTTTTTTTAGATGATGCTGGCAGTGATGGTGACAGTGACGCATCGTGTGATGTTGCTGGAGCTGCAGTGATATCTTTTGACTTGACAATCATTTTGTCCAATACACTTGTTGCTCTCCTATTCTTCAAGGCACTTGCCACTCTGTCTTTCTGGATGACTTTACTTTTGCTCTTGGTAACATCTTCTGCACTTTGTGCTTTACCAGTAGTTCTTTTGGACTTTACCTGTGAACTCTTAGCCGATGCATTTTTTGACTTCACCGAAGATGTCCCTCCCTTTGAGTCCTGAGTACCCTTCTTCAAAAGTCCTTTTAAAGTCTGGAGTTCTGCGGCACTCTTCACAGGTTTTTTAGACTGTTCTACCTTATTTTGGGTTGCAGACTTTCTTGCCTTTATTGCACTTGACTTTATTGCTGCATTTGATGGTTTAGCGCTTCTCGATACTGACTCCTTTTGTGGGCCTGTTTCTGCAGCTCTGGAGAGCTGGAACAATCTGTGCTGTAGGGCTACATAGTGAATCAGAGAACGATGAAAACAATGTATATTGACATAAAACTGTGATACCAATATAAACATGTGTTACTCCTTTATGCATTATACACTTTCAGGAATACATGTGTAGGTGGTTCATTTTTTATCACATTAGAAATATACATTCTGCCTGTCCCTATTGATTTGTGCAGCAAAGTACTTCAGAACTATTCAATAGATTCCTGTGGATCTCTTCGAATAATATACCATAACCAAATTATGACTGAAATTATACTCACGATATTCATAAGCGGTGTTACAAAACTGGCTATGATTACCAGACTTATTATTAGCAAAGTTCTGTGTCTGAACAAAATTAGAACTTTGAACATCTTTGTGCACATGACAACAGAAATTGTCAATTTTCTTAAAATCAATGTGTGCAGCTACCAGAATGTTACTTTTTAAGTCACGGACGGCATGGAATTGCTCTCCTGCAGTACTTTTGAAGATACAAATTTCTTGGAAGCATCTAGACTATATTTTGGTATATTAGTTTACTCACACTCTTCAACTATAAAGGATGCACTTCTACATAAGAAGAGGATGGGGAAGAAGATGAAGAAGAAGAAGAAGAAGAAGAAGAAGAAGAAGAAGAAGAAGAAGAAGACTTTTTTGACTTTTCAAAATGGTACTTTTTTTACATTACTCTTGAACACTATTCACATGGTGAATATGGTGTTTGTACATACAAATTATTTAAAAAGGGGGGGGGGAAACATATTCGCCCTCGACATTTTCATATTTTTTTTTTTCATTTTAACATAAGAAGAAGAAGAAGAAGAAGAAGAAGAAGAAGAAGAAGAAGAAGAAGAAGAACAACAACAACAACAACAACAACAACAACAACAACAACAACAACAACACCTACATTATGTAGTATGTACTTGCATTAGCTGTATACATTATAAATACGGCATGCTGACTTACTGTGGCTGAGTTCCGTGCCAGGTTCTTGTGCAGGTTTTTCGTGGGAGTACTCCACAATACGAATCGTCTTCGCCTTGCACCTTCTCGGTTGGCTCATAGACACATATCTTCTAGGATGAGACACTAAAAAAGAGATAACAAACACATGCCTACATAAACTACTTAGTACAATCGCACTCCTACATGGAGGGCCTCTACATTTTTTTTTTCTGTCAAAGTCCATTGGGGTAGGGCCCTGGGGGTACAACTCATAAGGAACATATGAATTCATGAACATGAACAATTACTGATTACACATGTAATTCCACACCGCAACAAATTTCACTCTATAAACGAGTAAAGACAGACAGACAGACAGAGTAGTAGATATTACTTCAATTCACACCTAAAAACAAGCAGGCATGTTACTAAATTCTACAGTTAGGTGTTTCACAGCATGGATATTTGCAGCAACTATGTGGTATACATGCCAACTATACAGTGCTGGGCTCCATTTCGTATAAAGCTGATATGAAAGTAAATTTAGAGCTAACTCTTGCTGAAATGACAATTGTCATGGTAAGACAAGAATCCAGCTTTCTGATTGGCTGTTGCTATGGGACTGTTGCCATTCCAGTAAGAGTTGCTAGATCCTAACATCTGTGCTTATTAAGCCTTACAATCGTGGCGAGTGGTTTGTGCGGCACAGAGACGAACGCAACATGCTGCCTCCCCCATTCTGTATCAAATGTCGTGACACCGAATGAGAATAGCGCTGGCTCCATGGGTCAGCGAACACCACTGCGGCTCAAAATCACCTGACCCAAAATGGCTGTCCGAGCCATGCGAGCTTCCGAATGGACGCACACTCTCAGTGCGCATGCGCATGAAGAGAGGCCAAAAGAGCCACGCATCTTCTGGCCTCGCTCCTCCAATCACCGCAGCTCGCGGTCACAATGTTTGTGTATGATGCGTACACTCATACACACACACACACACACACACGTGTCTCAGTGGCAGCATTGTCCCACACGTTTATGGATATAGCACTGCAGTCTGGCATTGCGCAATTGCATGCACAAACTTCGTTCGTTCGGGAGTTTACGAAATAACGTTCGGGGTTAGGATCGTCCAACTTTAATTTAAAGGACAAGTTCACCTTCATAAACATAAGGATTGAGAGAATGCAACAATATTAGTAGAACACATCAGTGAAAGTTTGAGGAAAATTGGACAATCGATGCAAAAGTTATGAATTTTCAAAATTTTTGTGTTGGAACCACTGGATGAGGAGACTACTACAGCATGTGAGTCATATGCGTACAACAGTATAAAGAAAATGTAAAAGAAAATTCAACATATTTTCACTTTTTTCCCATAATAAAAGAGCTCTTGACTTGCCGCTTTCTAAAGGCAGGGGGAATAATATTACCCATAACATTTGTCGGTAACGAGTCAGGGGAATGTGTACTTTTTTCAAAAGATGGCATTTTGTGAAATTCTCTTTATATTTTCCTTATATTGTTGTACGCATGTGACATCTAGGTTATTCATACACTGCAGTAGTCTTCTCATCCAGCGGTTACTGCACAAAAACTTCAAAAATTCATAACTTTTGAACGGATTGTCTGATTTTCCTCAAACTTTCAATGATGTGTTCTACTAATATTCCTACATTCTCTCAATCCTTATGTTTATGAAGGTGAACTTGTCCTTTAAATGAAATGAGACCCTAGTACCGTGATTTCATGGGGTCGGGCTAACTCGGCCCACGGGACATCTCGTCCCACCCGTCGAGGGTGGGCCGAGTTGTCCCACTCGTTGGTATCGATAGTGATCATGAGCGCTCGTCTGTGTTTGAGTTTATTTCGTCTTTATGACGTCTTTTCTAACCGTAATATTTATGGAATTGTGCTCAGTGGTTTCTGTAAAGAATATTTGCCAACTTTTGGGGGATACAACGACGTAAAAATGAAATTTCAGACGTTTTTATCGCGGTTCGCGATCCCCATAGGTTCACGTTCATTTCGCGCGGTGGGCTAACTCGGCCCAGCTAAGTTTTAGCTGTTGTTTTGTCAGTAAATCTCCGTAAAACTATCAATTTTATCATGTATGAAGGTGTATTCAGGGTTCCTTTAACTAATTTCATCTTCGAGGGAATTTAATTTTGCACATATTTGGTGAAACGTTGGATATTTGTTCGCATGATTTCATCTTTGCCGTGTCCGCACCGCACTGGTCTCGCCACTGCAGCTCGCTCACACACACAGTGGCAGAGCTGAGCTGGCAGCGCCATGCCCACTCGGGGAGGCGCGGCGGCGGGGCGCGGAGCGTGGGGCGCGAGCGGCAGAGGGAGCAGCCGGCCACTCCGTATCCCCAGTAGAGAAGAAATCAAATTATGTAGCAGATCATTCAATGTGAACTACATGAAGGTCATTATATGCATTTGATTTTAACTGTTAAATGTTTTGTTGTTGCTGCTGTTGTTGTTGCTGATTTTATGTATAGATCTGCGTTCTACTCAAAAGTTATTTCTGTCCAATAAATGTTACCTTTTTTCTTAATAAAAACAAACAAGCAAAAGTCAAAGGGGTGAGTCTGTTTATGGGCATTGCCGTGGAAATTAATAAATTGTTTGATATCCAGTGGTCAGTTATTTGACCTGTAGATATGGATGGTTTGGTTGAATGGTTGAGATCATGAAACCGCTAATGAAATGTAGTGCTAGCTAGATTGGCCTTGTTTATGATTGTAGGGCCTACCTTTTGTGTGTACTTTCAAAAATAAAAAAGGAATTGTTTTTGTTTTGATGACATTGCCATTTTTGCCATGGGAATCCTTACCCTAATTTAAGAGAAAAATCCTCTGCCACCTGTACCTGCACGATAATGGCCAACCGTCAAGTTCTTTTTCTTTTTCTTTTTCTTTTTTGTAATTTTCTTTTTATATATGTACTGTATATACAGAGTATATCTCTCTCTACCTGGTACTTTCATTTTCAATTATCACATTACCAAGTATCATCTGTGTACAAAGCTTTCTTTCCACAACTGCATTGTAAAGTTCTGTATTTTTTTATGATTCTTCGTCTGGCTCTATAGATCGCCTACTGCCAATATTTCCGCTTCCTTTCCCCGTCTCTCTTTCACTCTTCCATCAACCCATTCTTTTCTTATGTGCGATCAATGTGTTTGTCAAGTGTAGAGGATTACATTACTCATCAGTGCATCTGCCCTTCTCTTTCAACCTGCAGATACCGTGTTCATTGTTGGCTATAGCACCTGAAGGTACGCAGCTCTGAAACAAAGAGACAGAGTTCTTATTTATGAACACGGTATTGTGAACTTAATTCGATCAACTCGCCAACATGCCTGCGGTTAGCTGCCCCATACCCAACTGTGACTACACCACACCAGACCTTGACGCCGCCATCGTAGCTGCCCTCCTCACCGCCCACACTGCCATTCACACCTCTGGACAAGTTGCCAAGGTAGAGAAGGTTAAGAGGCCAACGGTTGCTGCTGCTGGTACCAGTGAGGAATGGAACTACTTCACGTCAAGGTGGTCTGACTATGTGGATGCCACAAAGATCACAGGGAAAGACAGGGTCGTACAGCTCCTTGAATGTTGCGATGAACCCCTCCGGAAGGACCTCACAAGAGCCGCTGGTGGCAGCCTCACCAACAAAACTGAGGACGAGGTGCTGGCAGCCATCAAGAAGCTTGCGGCTCGTGAGGAGAACACCATGGTCGCCCGTGTAACGCTCCACAACATGCGTCAAGATAGAGACGAGACAGTTCGCAGCTTCGGGGCTCGCCTACGAGGTCAGGCAGACATTTGCAAATTCATCATAGCCTGCCCCTCCTGTGGTGCAGATGTTAATTACACTGACACAATTATGCGGGATGTGCTAACCAGGGGAATCGCCGACTCTGAAATCCAACTCGATCTCCTAGGCGACAAAAAACAAGATATGGGCCTAGAAGAAGTCTTCCAGTTCATTGAGGCGAAAGAGGCCGGTAAACGCTCTGCCTCCTCACTCCTTGACTCGCACACGGTGGAAGCAGCCAGCAATTCCTATAGGAAAGCAAAGCAGGCACATCCCAAGGAACGGCAAGAACTATGCGCCTACTGCGGAAAGAAGGGGCACGGACGGAGCGCTCCCACTCGAGTCCGCAAGTCGCAGTGCCCAGCATACGGACATAAATGCGGACACTGCGATAAGTTTCATCATGTCGAGGATGTCTGCCGCAGCAAAGGCAAGCCAAAGGTCCCACAGTCGCCCTCATTGGGCGAGCAGGAAGGGGCCATCTTTGACGCCCTGTGCACCATTCGCGATGTTGGACACCCACCCGGCCTCCCCATTGACCACCATGTATATGACGACATTTCCAAAGCATGGCACAGGAAGAGATCGAAACCTCAACCTTACCTCAACGTGACCGTGCAGGCTGTCCCAGGGGACTACCAAGCTCTCGGATTTAACCTCTCATCCCCCTCACAAACCAGTGCCATCCCAGCCATGGCGGACACTGGGTGCCAGAGCTGCCTCGCCGGTCTGAAGGTCCTCCACCGCCTCGGGCTACGCCAGCAAGATCTCATCCCAGTTACCATGGAGATGCACACTGCAACTAATGGTGGCATTACGATCCTTGGTGCTGTTCCTCTACGCCTATCGGGCAGGAATCCCCTTGGCAACGTCGTCGAGTCTTGGCAACTGACTTACATCACAGACAGTTCTGACAAGCTCTTCCTCAGCAAAGAGGCCTGCGTCGATTTGGGGATCATCCCTGACAGCTTCCCCACTCTTGGCATGGCACCAGGTGCACCCCAATTGGACAAGGCCGCCACCCTTAAGGAGGCCCCCGAACGGATCGCCTGTACCTGCCCTCGACGCCAACTGCCCCCACCGCCTCCTACCGAACTGCCATTCCCTGCAACTGAGACAAACCGGGTGAAGCTCCAACAATATCTCCTTGACTATTACCAGTCCAGCACATTCAACACGTGCGAGCATCAACCCCTGCCGCTCATGGACAGCCCCCCTATGAAATTGATGGTGGACCCAGATGCGGAGCCAGTCGCCCATCACACGCCTGTGCCAGTCCCGCTCCATTGGCGGGATGCCGTCAAGGCTGGCTTAGATCACGATGTACAGTTGGGTGTACTGGAACCCGTCCCCATTGGAGAGCCTGTTACCTGGTGCCACAGGATGGTGGTGTGTGCTAAGAAGGATGGTAAACCACGTCGAACAGTTGACCTCCAGGCTCTCAACGCACACGCTACCCGTGAAACACATCACACACCATCGCCCTTCATCCAGGCCCGATCCGTTCCTCATGGCAAGAAAAAGACCGTACTTGATGCATGGAACGGTTACCACAGCGTCCCCTTATGTCCCGAGGACCGACACCTCACCACCTTCATTACTCCGTGGGGCAGGTACCGCTACAAGACAGCCCCTCAAGGGTATATTGCCTCTGGAGACGGATACACCAGGCGGTATGATGAGATTGTCTCCAGCATCCACAACCGGACGAAATGTGTAGACGACGTCCTCCTGTGGGCTGACACGCTGCGGGACAGTTTCTTCCAGGCTGTCGAATGGCTGGATATCTGCGGCCGCAATGGGATCACCCTCAATCCCAAGAAGTTCACATTTGGTGCAGATGTCGTGGAATTCGCTGGATTTGAGATTACTCCAGACAGTGTTCGCCCATGCCAGAAGTATTTACAGGCAATCCTTGACTTCCCTACGCCTACTGACATCACGGACGTTCGCTCCTGGTTTGGTCTCGTCAATCAAGTGTCCTACGCCTTCAGTATGGCTGAGAAGATGCTACCATTCCGTGAACTGTTGAAGCCTAAAACACCCTTCGTGTGGACTGCAGCCCTCCAGAGAGCATTCGACGAGTCCAAAGCTGCTATTGCCAGTGAGATTGAAGAAGGTGTGCGCATTTTTGACCCAAGCAAACCCACCTGTCTTGCCACGGACTGGTCCAAGGACGGCATTGGCTTCTGGCTCCTGCAAAAACACTGCAGCTGCAACGACGTTGAACCCTTCTGCTGCAATTCGGGCTGGAAGATCACCCTCGTCGGCAGCAGGTTCACTCATGCCGCTGAGACACGTTATGCTCCAGTGGAAGGCGAAGCCCTTGCTGTCGCTGACGCCCTGGACAAGGCGAGATATTTTGTCTTGGGCTGTGAGGACCTCATCATAGCGGTTGATCATAAACCCCTCCTCAAGATCTTCGCAGACCGTGCCCTTCAGGACATCCCAAATCCCCGCCTGAGGAATTTGAAGGAGAAAACCCTGCGCTACAGGTTCCGCATGGTTCATATTCCCGACGTCAGGCATCGTGCCACAGACTGTCTTTCTCGCCACCCAACTGGTGAACCTGAAAAACTGCACCTGCCCGATGACATTGCCACGATCGCATTGACCCCGCTACGTTCCTGCATTCCGCAACCCTCATGACAGGTCTCCGCACCATGACCCCCCACGACAACTCTGTCGAGGTTTGCATGCTCTCCTCTGTCACATGTGCCCTGGAATCCCTCCACTTGAAGTCGGTCACGTGGGACAGGGTCCGTACTGCCACAGCCAGTGATGACAACATGCAGGCGCTCCTCAATGCTATCGAAGCTGGCATGCCGGAATTTCGTCATGAGCTCCCCACAACTATCCGGGAATACTTCCCTTTCCGTGACGCACTTTCTGCAGTTGATGGTATCATCCTCTACAAGGATCGCATTGTCATTCCACCATCTCTCCGGGAGGAAGTCCTGGCTCATCTGCATGCTGCACACCAAGGAGTCACCTCCATGACTGCCAGAGCGGAGTCCTCCGTCTTTTGGCCTGGGATTACTCCAGCCATCGCGGCCCTCCGTGCACAGTGTCACCAATGCAACAGGATTGCACCCTCCAACCCGAGCGCACCACCAACTCCTCTGCTGTCTCCGGCCTACCCCTTCCAATGTGTCTGTGCAGACTACTTTCACTACAAAGGCTGCAACTACTTGGTCATTGTAGACCGCTACTCCAATTGGCCAATCGTTGAGCGATCCACTCAGGGAGCACCTGGACTCATTTCTTGCCTGAGACGGACATTCGCCACCTTTGGGATTCCAGACGAATTAGCATCAGATAGTGGACCTGAATTCACGGCAGTTACCACGCGCTGCTTCCTCAAGGACTGGGGTGTTCATCACAGACTTTCTTCTGTCGCATATCCACATAGCAACTGTCGGGCTGAGGTAGCCGTCAAATCTGTGAAGCGCCTTATCATGTCCAACACCAGCCCTACAGGTGCCCTGGACACTGATGCCTTCCAACGTGCCATGCTACAGTACCGAAACACGCCCGATAGGGACACCAAGTTGTCTCCGGCTATGTGTGTCTTTGGCCATGCCATCCAAGACTTCATCCCTGTTGCTCCTGGCAAATACTTACCGCACCAGGCATGGCGTGAAACCCTGGTGGCTCGGGAAGAGGCACTTCGCACCCGCCACATGAGAGATGCCGAACGTTGGGCTGAGCATACCAAACGACTCCTCCCCCTTGCTGTTGGAGACCACGTCCGGATTCAGAATCAGACAGGACCACATCCACTTAAGTGGGACAGGACCGGGACTGTAGTTGAGGTCCGACAGTATGACCAATACGTCATTCGGGTTGACGGTTCTGGGAGGGTCACCCTCCGTAACAGGAAATTTCTTCGGAAGTATGTCCCTGTTCAACAGCGCCCACCCCCACTGACTATGGAGGTCGACATCTCTGCTCCTCGCCGGCCAGCACCCATACCCCTCTCCAACCCTGCGAGATGCATACCACCCTCACCACACCCCACCGGTGCTGCTGATGTTCCCCACTGCAACCCTGAACCAGTTCCCAGTGATCCTCCACTTCAGGTGACAGCCAGTGATGCTTCTCCTAGACGGCGTCATCTCCATACGGCCATCCCCCCTACTGCTGACTACCCAGGGACGCCACGCGAGACACCTCCCACGCCTCCTGACCCGGTTCCAGCTCCTGCACTCGTCGCTTCCCCCTCGCCTGGCACCCCTGCTGCACCCCGACGCTCTGCCCGTCGCACCAGACAGCCTGCTTGGCACTCAGATTACTCCATGTGATTTCAGCCACGCAGTTCCCTTGAAATTGTTGTTGTGTTCCTGCGTTATAGTTGTGCTTACCAGCAGTTTTGGATTCTGAACATTGTTCTAACTTTGGTTTGTTTTCGCGTTCCTACGTTCAGCGTTGTTATTATGGATTTTACTCTTTTGCCTACGGAACTTTATGGACCTATTCCCAGTGTTATTATTACCACACCGCGGTATTACTGGATCAGTCTTTGTCACGTTTTGGATTCTTGACATTTTCTTCGCGCCAAAGACTTGGGGTGAGATAGAGGATTACATTACTCATCAGTGCATCTGCCCTTCTCTTTCAACCTGCAGATACCGTGTTCATTGTTGGCTATAGCACCTGAAGGTACGCAGCTCTGAAACAAAGAGACAGAGTTCTTATTTAAAGTGTCAAATGAGATTTGATTTGAAACACTGCCTACTAGTACTTCATGTGAATTGCACACCAGTATTTTTTTTTTCCGAATTCATATTTACATAGAACAACTAGTGTGTGCATATCTACACTGATGTTCAATGTAGACAAATTTGATATCTTTAATAAAAAAAAAGGTCTCAAGTAGCGCTGTACTATGGATTAAAAAACGTGACAAAAACATATTTTTTTTTAGAGTCATCACACTTCATCATCAGTGAATAGTGTGCATTCATAAAATGTGAATTTAATTCCACCACATTTTATAGTGTGTTATAACGGTAATACAACATTTGTTCCTGTGACCTTGTAACAATTGCTCTGGTGTATTATTTTCTCCAAGGACTTGGGATTAAGGTTAGGATTGTGATAGGAGTAGGGTTAGAGTAATGCTCCTTTGTAGAATTTATGTTTGGTTTAGCATGCAGAATTTCAAGTGAACAATTGTTGCAGGAGCAAATGTCATGGAACCATTACGACACTGACTTCAGTCCTACTTCAGTTAATAGGCCTACTTCAGTCGATAGTTTGCTTTCTTCTAGATTTTCACCTCTTGACCTACCTGTAAAACATACATGCAGTTTACCAGATAGTTGCCAATTGATGAACTCTGCCCCAGGTGAGGTGCATCGCAGGAAATGAGATTATTGTACATATGTCAATCCAGATACACTTCATGAAATGTTGCATTATTGTAACACTCATTTCGGTGTCCAACATTATGCTCAGTCACTCCGCAAAACCAGACAATGTCCTCTCAAAACTGAATATTCACTATAGCTGTAGGGGCTGAAGAAAGCAGATCTGTTCTCGGTCAGTTCCTGTGGTAGACTCTTTCTTAATGCTACCCACTTGCTTTTTCCAGGGTAGTTAATTTACATATTAAAATCATAAGATAGACAAATCAACCAAAACGAAAGGAGGAAAGTAGTTTCACCCGAGGACCGAAGGAACCGATGGAAAATAAAGGTAGGGCCTACAGGTGATCACAAGGTGAAGTTGAACATGAATGGAAACAGATCAAAAGATTTTGAGGACGTAGGTGTGGAGGTGAGTGGAGAGAATTAGGTTGTGTGGAAAACTAAATGTGGATAATTCATTAGGGGTATGTCTGAAAAGTAAACTACAAATATGGAAAGCTACACAAAACAACAACAACAACAAACCAAAGCTACACAAAAAATTAGTTTCTGGTCACATTAATGCTCTGACATTATTGTTAGGTGTTTTGTAGATCTTTTTTGTATTTATTGGTTTTCCACTGATTGCAATACAGTATAAGACAAATAACCATAAATTAGGGCGATAAAAAGAAACAGCATACAGGTCAATGAGAATGTGTGTCAACCTATGAACCTATACAATTACAAACTGAACAACATAATGATCTGAGATTGAAAAGAATGAAATAGCCAAGAAGCTCAACAAATTCAAGTTTGCTGTCTTACCGTGGGCCTACAGGCCATCATAATACAATTTTAGGCGCAGGTAAGAAAAAATGTGAAATATTAGCAAATGTTAAGCTTTGTCGAAAGTTCTAGGTGTTACAAAAAAAAAAAAAAATCCCACTTTTGATCTTTAATGCCATGTAGTTCCAAAACTAGTATTACAGTACAATCTATAGTACATTGAATAAATATCACTTTGAAAACAGACTTCACCATAGTACTAGTAAATCATTTCAGACACAAAAAGGTGACATTTTCACATATTAAAACTTGTACTATTTCACAAATGTTACATATTCGTAAATTAAGGAGCAGTGTCCCAACATTGCGAATAGTGTCATCCGAGTCACGTGATAATTGCCAACAATACAGCATGCATCCAAATCGTTATTTTATGTGTGTGTTGTGTGTGTGTGTGTTTTTTTTTAAAATTCAGTATCAATCATTAATAAGGCCAAGTAAAAAAAGAAACCAGTTTCTCGTCCTCGCGCGCATCGATTTTGGCCGCCGCATCGATTTTTTTACTATTTACTATTTTCAAAATGGCGCTGAAAATACCAAGAAATTCATAATTCTCGTCCCAGCCCGCTCCCCGCCCGCATCGATTTTCAGTTGCCGCATCGACTTTCTTGATATTTACTATTTTTTCGGCCGACGAAAAAAATCGACAATTCACCTACCAATCGTGATGTCTCATTTCTAATTACGCCTTGCGTCCTCTACTTAGCTGTAGCACAGCTGTAGCTTCTGTAGTACCCGATGCGGGTAGCTTCTGCCCGCTTCATGTGCTGCTAAGTTGATTGCGCAATGTAACCACAAATCCCGTTATAACGAGGTCCGTGGGACCGGCGATATTATCTCGTTATAACCGGTACCTCGTTATAACCGTACTCATCAAAAACAAAGAAAAACATATAAGCATGACGTCATATACCCATCAATGAAACTTAAACATATCCTTTGCGTTGTTATTACACAATTATTGAGCGTTATCATTGAGAGAATAAAGGGAGATCATTTGTGAATTAGACGAAGAAATAGAGGCTGAAATGATAAGTTAATACTTTATTGTAATTCTTGTTTGTTAAGCTTTTTCTAAACACCAGCGCAAACATGGGGGCAAATTATAGAGTAACATAGGGCCTACGGGCCTTGTTTACCGTAACTTGCTAGGTATTTTTACGCTGTTGGTGCCCAGCGGGAATGCGATGATTTCATGAATCATTTCGGCTGTAATCTTGTACACCATGTACAATGTATGATCGTTGCGCCCAAATGGATTAATAATGAGCAATAATGCGTTCTTTATTTTCTTCCGAAAATCTCTTCGCATTTTGTACGACCGTTCTTGAAAATGTGCGACAGGATTGAATGTGGGAGGTTGTCATCCTGTTTACGCAAATCTGTATGGTCAGATCTATTCAAAGTAATAAATGCGTTTGTTTCTTTGTCTGATTTAGGTTAACATGCGTCATTCAACTTTTTTACGCTACTGTCACCTGGCGAGATCGCGATGATTTCAGAGTAACATACGTGCGTTGCTTACCGCTAACTTGCGAGGTATTTTACGCTGTTGGTGCCCAGCGGGAATTCGATAATTTCATGAATCATTTGGCTGTTTTATAATTTTATACAATGTATGATCGTTGCGCTCGAAGGGATTAAAAGTGCGTTCTTCATCTTCTTCCGAAAATCTCTTCGCGTTTTGTACATCCGTTCTTGAACTGTCGAATGCGTTTGTTTCTATTTCCGAGCACCGATTAAGTAGGTTAACATGCGTTATTCAACAATTTTTACGCTACTGTCACCCGGCGAGATCACGATGATTTCATTAATTATTTCGGCTTTAATCATACACACTCATATTTAAATTATCATTCGTTAAATGATAATGAACAAATCCAGATCTATTCAAACTAATACATGCGTTTGTTTCTTTTTCCGAGCACCGATTAAGTAGCTTAACATGCGTTATTCGACTATTTTCACTCTACGGTCACCCGGCAGGATCGCGATGATTTCACTAATTATTTCTGCTTTGATCATACACACTCATATTTAAATTGTCATTTGTTAAATGATAATGAGCAAATCCAGATCTATTCAAACTAATAAATGCGTTTGCTTCTTTTTCTGAACACCGATTATTAGAAAGTATAGGTTAACATGCGTTTAATACTCAACTATTTTAACGCTACTGTCACCCGGCGGGATCGGGGCGATGATTTTATTATTTTGGCTTTAATCACCCAAACTCATATTTGCTCAAAACCAGCAAAAGAACTGGAAGTCGGAACTAAAACTGGAAAGGATATAATGATGAGTTGCACACGCATTCCAATTGTCCATTTTTGGTCACAATTTTATTGTCGCTACATGAAAAGTTTTTGAATGCGTTATCTATTTTTTTCTCGTTGCGCTGTGGTCTGAGTTCACATCCCGCACGCGTTTCTCGCGAAAAAGAAAATCGAATGATTATGTTCAATATTCAATAGGAACATTGGAGGGTGTTCCTGTGTCTTATCGCGTGATTAAGAAGAAAACATGGAAGGAACGGTTCTCTGCAAAACGGGAAAAGACGTGGATAGCGATATTTCGGTTTCCAATGTTTCATTTGTCGCGTGTTTGAAAGCGGTAATTTGGTCAAGAAATGGAACCTCGTTATATCCGATCAAATTGCTTATGTTTTTCTTATCATGATTTACCGAAATTGTCCTCGTTATAACCGGAATCTCGTTATAACCGACCTCGTTATAACCGATTCGTTCTGCCATAGGTTTACACGCAAAGGAAAACGGGACACACGCGATCACCTCGTTATAAGCGGTTCCTCGTTATAACCGAACGCGTTATAACGAGGTTTCACTGTAGTAGAGGAGACCAGCCAGCCAGCATACATTGTAGCATGCGTTCTAGAGCTGGAAAAAAAAATCGTGAAGTGATGGAGAGAACTGATCTCAAGCGCACGTGTGCACAGCGAACGGCTTTAAATAGTGAATACACGTTGTATATAAATTCAACTGGTTCCTGTTCTGTCTTTCAGTAAAAAGGAAATCAGGTGGTTGTTTCACAGGGTTGACAATTGGCAGTACTGTCTGCGGCATTTTAAATCCTTGAGCGAATAAGTTTTCATATGAGAAAAGATCTAACTCAGTAAGTTTGTGTTGTGTTGAAAGGCAAAAATAATGCTATGCATTTCCAGAGATAATGGTTGGATTCATAGGTTCAACAAGTGATGCATAAATGTCACTATTTTATGTTAAAAAAACATTTTTTTTTCATACCCCTGACATGACTGAATGAATACAGTCACAGTGTAGTTAAATTGGTATACTTGTCATGCATAAACAGCAATATACGCAGATTTGGTATAAAATTGTGCATCACTCAAAATAATGATAAGTGGTTTATATCACTGCTGCTTCTTGGTAGCATTGTAATGATGGCCATGGAAGAAATGAAGGGAGAATGTACTGACTTACCTTCACAGGTACATGTTTTACTACATAATGTAGTTTGGGTATACAATCATTCATCATCCAAATGATGAGTGATTATCAAATGTCTTTTTAGAACATGAAGAAACATCTTTAAATGTTTAATGCTATAATGCCATATCAGTATCATTTTGATATCCATCTGCAATTGAAGTTTGCATGAAGTTTCATTTGAAGTATATGGTACATATATCTATGTGTTTGAAAATGCACAGAGTGCAGGCAAGACATACACTTGGGACCTGGTCTCTCATAACACAGCTACCAGAGTGATATTTCATTTCATAAATTGGATATAGAAAATAGTAAAGCCTCTCTCTCGTTACCTTTCTCAGAATTACCGGACGAGAAACACATATTACTTTCATTTTGACAATCCTCGAAAAAATAGTAAGATATCAAATAGTAAGGACCTCCCTCATCGCCTTGCTCAAAAAACCCGGACGAGAAACTACTTTCTTTTTTTACTTGGCCTAATAATAACGTTGATGCTGGGGGATAGACAGAAAAACAGCAAAATGACAACTGCAAACTGCATGAGGTTGGAATACATATTATTGAGTCATCCTGGAAAAAAAAAATATCAGAAAAAAATAAAAGACAAAAAAAAAATCAGAAAAAAAGAAAAGACAAAAAAAAAAAAAAAAAAATCAGAAAAAAAAAAGAGTCAAGCAACCCCCTATATGCCCAGCCTTTAGCAGAAACCCTTGCCCTTTCACCTTGGCATTGGCTGGCGGTATAGGTAGCACACCAGCTCAGCCCAATTCACGCGATGTTGCAGCAAACACAGTTGAGTTGAAACAAGTTGCTCCCTCTCTAGCTCTCAGCTCAAAGTTCAAGACAATGGATAGGAAAATGCCAACTGACTACTGCATAGAATTTAATACTCACGCGAGAAAATTGGAAGTGCAGCAAATGACGCCTTTTCCTCCAATTTCAACCACCGCCCGTATCCGTAGCTACGTTTACGGAGTGGCTGGCTGCTCCCTCTGTGCCGTTCGCGCGGGTGCCCCGCGCCGCCCAGTGCCTCGCCGAGAGTGGGCATGGGCATGGCGCTGCTCAGCTCGCGCCACAGAGATGTGTGAGCGAGCTGCTGGTGGCGAGACCGGTGCGGTGCGGATACGGCAAAGATGAAACCATGCGAACAAATATCCAACATTTCCCCAAACATGCGCAAAATTAAATTCCCTCGAAGATGAAATTAGTTGAAGGTACCCTGAATACACCTTTATACATGATAAAATTGAGTTTTACGGAGATTTACTGACAAAACAACAGCTAAAACTTAATATTAGCTGGGCCGAGTTAGCCCACCGCGCGAAATGAACGTGAACCTATGGGGATCGCGAACCGCGATAAACACGTCTGAAATTTCATTTTTACGTCGTTGTATCCCCCAAAAGTTGGCAAATATTCTTTACAGAAACCACTGAGCACAATTCCATAAAAGTTACGGTTAAAAAAGACGTCACAAAGACAAAATAACCTCAAACACAGACAAGCGCTCACGATCACTATCGATACCAACGGGTGGGACAACTCGGCCCACCCTCGACGGGTGGGACGAGTTGTCCCGTGGGCCGAGTTAGCCCGGATCCGATTTCATCACCTCCTTTTTTAACCCCTGCTGGAGGTTGGATTTCCATTTGGAATAACATCATACAATGTTTACATTACAATGCTTTTCATATTTGATTTAGAACATCTACGCAAGCTCAACTGACGATTCGGCATTACATGCTGACATTGATTGATAATTTCTTTCAGGTGTAAAAGTTAGTGTCTACACCTCCGTTATCAATGACAAACGAACAAGGTTATATTATTAATGACATTCCGGTTACAACAAAAACTAGAAAATTTGGTTCAGGCCCCAACATTATTTGCTCATTGTTTTTTATATTGTTTATTTGTTCGGTTATACCAAATTTCGATATAACGAAAGAAAGCTGCCCCCCCCCCCCTCCCCCCCGACTTCTTTTTTCATCATTTCGATTGCACCATCACCACACCACACGCGTGATAGGGTTCCTGCTCCTGTCTGCTGCATGCATATATGCACGCACGTGGGTCTTACCGTAATTCCGTGGAACATGTCCCCGACGCAACAGGCATGATGGGCACAAGGACTCTGATGACATAAAACGCCCTGCATGCGACGGTAAGTTTACTGATTGCGCATTTCCTTCAACCATAAATTTTGCGTTCTTGACGTTCGATATTACAGCCACTCTGAAGCCGGACAATCGCAAAAATGACATTTTGACATATTTTGCGACCAATTTGAAGAGGCGAAATCTGCTGACTGCTGTTTCTCCTCAGCTAGTTAGCTGCGAGCTCATACTTTCGTACAATCGTCTACATAACATTCGCCGCCGCATAAAGGGCCGTTCACATTGGAGCGGTTTTGCGGCAGCGGCAGCGGCGGCGGTTTGCCGCTAAACTCTGCCGCAGCGGCACGCTGTGCACACTGGAGCGGTTTGCCGCGCGTAATATGCAAATTAGATTGTTGCCCTTGGGCACCTGCAGTTTACTAGGCCTAGTAATCAATTACATAATTATCATACGCACATGTATACCGTGAATACATTCCCCATGGATCTGAGAATTTACAAAATCACTTTTCCAAAACGAAACAAACAATAAAGGAAATCAAGGATGAGTAACATGCAAGAAGACTATTGGACAATCAGTACTGGAATCTCAGCTTTTCAACTTTTTGCTTAAAAAAAAAGAACACTTTCAACACAGACTGTTCAATGAAACTGCAAAATATTCCTTGTGTTACTGATATTGGTATGCACGTAGAAATTATTGCATCGGACCACTGCTACATATACTGAGAAGGCGGTTCATAAAATGTGTACATCCAACACCTCAATATCTCAAATCTTATGATCTGCGAATGTCACATTTTCCTTGTTCTTGTTTTATTGTTTGTTTGTTTTTTCTTTCTACAAAATTAGTCAGCATCCAAAGTAATGATATCTTATCTTGTTTCATGTTAACGAGAAAATGACTAGTATTTCTTTTTTTCTGGTGTCGGTAAAGTAGTCAACTGTATGAAAGATGAGCTCTTAAAAAAAACCCAGCAACATACTTCTTTACTTGTCATTCCAATCTTTTACCATAGAATAGTATACCGGTATTATGATATATATATATATATATATATATACATATATATTGTAGTTGTTCCGCGTATTGGCAGTACTAGAAATAGCAATAATAAAGTCACAACAGAGGAATGCAGGGAATGCATTAATAGCCAATCCTCGAAAATTCAGATTATTCATTAAATCAAGATTGGCTATTAATGCATTCCCTGCATTCCTCTGTTGTGACTTTATTATTGCTATATATATATATATATATATATATATATATATTTAGATCATCATGATTGTGTCATTCATTTTCATGTGCATGTTTGTGTAATGATTTTTGTACTTCATAACTCACTTTTCCTACTGCGCCTTGAGCACGTTAGTCATGTGGAATTGGCACATTAAATGTATACTGTATTATTATTATCATTATTACCGATGAACTCTATATGGATGAAATGTTAATGTTTGATTTGATTTATGTCAGTTCATGCTCTTTTTGGAAGTGTAGTTACAAAGGTGAGGGGATGTTTTAGAGAATATGCCTACCATTCACTCTCCTACTCACACCTACTAGATCTACGTATGTAGAGTATAATGTAATCAACAAACGGCCCATAATAAACTCACCCACATACTGTACTCCCAGCTATGGAAAAACAAGAGTAGCATTTTCACTCTCCACAACATGTGTTATTATATTATGCATGGGAAGAAATTAATGGCAGTTTTGCATCCTCTTAGAAAAAACAAGCACACAAACAAAAACAAAAACTACACACACACACACACACACACACACACACACACGATGTCAGTTTGGATGTCATATTCATACATCTGCATTACACCATCAAATCTACGCTTTCAGAAATCTGGATAGCATTTTAACAGACAGTCGATTTCCAAGTGAACCACACAACTGTTGGGTAAAGTGATTACCAAAAGCCAACTGAGGTCGGTTTTATCTTAAGCAAGTTTTGAGGAATTACACTAAATCTTTTCTTCGAAATTTAACCACCGAATGAAAACATTAGTTAACAGGAATTTTAACCAACTTATGTCGGTAAATGACAAACATCACTCGAAATACACATCAAACAATGTACATACACTAATACAAACCACACATGTCAAATTTAGCACTTGAGACACTAATTCAGGACAATTGTTCCAACATACAATCTCATTTGATGTGATCTAATATGGCAGTCTGTTGCAGAAATAAAGTACAGTGTATACATATACTGTTAACATTTGCGAAGGGAAGTAATATAACACATTCACATGTAAAATGAAAATTCACAAGATCTGACACTGTATGAGCAACTTTGTAAATCTGAATGGACAGACATGAGTTGTCAAAACAATACAGTAACGGTAGTATGGTACTGGATTTTATGAATGATTGAAGTACATGTATGATAATTAACACCAATGTAATTTGTATCTTGGACCAATTTTCTATAAGCATATTATTCTCATCTCCTACATCTGAAAAAAGAAGAAGAATTAATACAGTGCAAATTCCTAGCAGAAATGTATACTTAACAACATAAAACAAATCAGTTGTTTACATTTCACTTTCAAACCTCATAAGGACCAATCTTTCTAAGTATAATAAGAAACAAAAAGTACTTGTATTACATGTACATGGGTCTAGGGCAATTACCAACTGGGCAATTACCCCGGACCCTTCCCGTGGTTCTAATCCTAATCCTGAACCTAATCCTAACCCTAACCCAAACTCCTAACCCTTGACCTAATCCTAACCCTAATCTTTACTCTAACCTTACCACTAACCAGTATTTAGCCAACGGGTAATTGCCCTCTGGGGCAATTGCTCGGATGCGCATGTACATACATGTAGGACAGGAAAAATATAGGAGAGAATAGGATTGAGAGAAAAGAGCAGTACAGAGTTCATCAAATGAAGTGAGCAAGAAAGAGCGGATACATAGGGATGGATGAGGCTTGAGATTTACAATGATATGGACATGTATTGAAGTTACAAACACAAACACAAGAAAATCAGGATAAGCAAAGGAATACAACAAAAATGGGCACCTAGGTGCTTACATGGTTCAATTTAGCTAGTCAGATCACAAAATCAAGTAGCAAACAGAATAGCAACATATTACGCATATCCAATGCAATGACCTGCTATGAGTTGTCTGACATCAAATACTAATTTAATGCAAGGAAGGTAGAACTGAGTATTCAAGATTATACATGTAATGAAAATAATATTCGATGCTATGTCAACATTAATAGATTTGGGTTTCAAGATAAACTTGAAGCTTTCAAAAATCTGTAGTAACATGCTTCAGGTACACTATAAAGTGCTTGGTCTACTGCTAATCATTTTACTCATTGCCATGCAGCATAATACAATATTACATCCATACTCCAAAGTCAAATACACACATGAGTGACAGGTACTATGTAGGTACATAGTGAAAAGGTGGAATTTCATCACATTTTTGAATAGTATGTTGGCTACTGGCCTACCTGGGAGCTATGCAAAGAATTCTTGTGTTGTGGACCTGTACATGTATTATGCTATCACATTTCTCCTGAGTCGACTTCTAACTGCGAAGTGATACACACTAGCCTGCCTTGTATGATAATCATGAAGAACTTGATCACTTCTTACGAACATAGATGAAATTGCGTGGGGTACATCTTCACTACTCAAGTGATACATGAAGGATGCCAGTTGAAGACAATTATATCTTGTGTTTTCAAATTACCATTCACACTATAAAGACTGAAAGTAGTTTGATCCACAATATCTTGGTTAGATTTTCTATAGATTTTTTACATTACCATGGCAACACATTAATTACATACCACATTTACCTGTAATAGTGGCCACATATGCCAAGTTCTAGGTCAACTCCTGAAAAAGCAAGAGAGTTGTTGTAACTTGGGTTGGAACCAGGTGCAAGCATGCATGGTTAGCAACAATACTGTTGACAGATATTTAGGCCAGGTGAGGTCTATGGTAGTCTCCATGGCAATGTCACAGTTTGGTGCTCTATACATCCCTTGTCAACTTGTACACACTATGTGTGGGCGTGGTGTGTAATAATGGAATTAGCAGCTTTTCACATATTCGATACTTGTCTACATTATCATAAGTTAAACTAACTCCTTGAAAAGTAAATACATGTACATGTTTCAAAGAAACATTAAGCACTAATAATATCAATATAAAGGTACCTTATGGTACAGGTGTATAGTCAAAATACAACAATATCCAAATGGCAAATGGCTTGTGAAATAACATGGTCACTGTTATGAGGAGATCACAATTAAAGGGTCAGTGCCTATTTCCCTATAACATTGTATGTACTTCTCAAGCAAATGCTGTTTTATTATGCAGACTTGATACGGGAAGGGTGGAGATGATAAATAAATGGTTGCATTATGGTTGACTCGGCAAATTTAGAAAATAAGGGATGGATGCCAAAGTTTCAAATCCTCCTTGTTTGTACAGGAGTCCCTTTTAAAATGGTCTCACCGCCATGCAATGTGGCCAGTAGTTGCGATTTAGAACAAAGATCAACTTGAAGACAAGATCAGCTGCACCCACAATGCCTTGAGGACTATGCCCTGTGCTCCACAACTGCAGATACATGTACCTGAAGAGTGTATAATTTGCTTTCTCCAATAAGAAGGATGAAGGGCTGTGACTGCGGATGTTCTGTGTCGACCACATATGAGTAGTTAAAACAGTCCTTCCTGGAAGAACAAAAAAGGCAGGCATATATGGAAACAGTGTAAAAAAATTTAAGACATATTGATGTGCACTATTTTCTTATGCCTTTATACACATGATATTTCCAGTAATTTTGTACCATATATTTACTAGCAACTCCAGCAAACTAGGAGCAAGAACTAGGAGCAAGAGTGACCAAGATCAGAAGGTCATTCTTTAAAGCTGAAGATCTACTATGCACATGCAGGAGTGAGTCAAACATGATATCTGAAAACAGGGGACAAAATTGTTTCAGAAGGAAATGGGGAGGTAGTACAGGCCTGTAAGAAAGCTACAGATCACAACAGAACAATTCACACAATTCTGGCCTTCATGGTGCTATTTGTTTGTTTGTTTGTTTGTTTTTTCCCATGTCTAGCTTAATTACAAACCAGAACTGTCTTTGCAAAGAAGTGTAACTTTGTCTTAAGTCAATTTTTTTTTTTGACCAACCCCCTCCCCCCCCCCCAAAAAAAAAAAAAAATAAATAAAAATGAAAATAAAAGTGACAGACAATTTTACATTCAAAGTTATATTTGACATGCATTTTCATGTCCTCCGAAACTGATTAAATTGGTATGGGCCAATTACTAGACCTAGGCACCTATGGCACACTATAATATACACTATTAAAATGATTGATTGGTGCATGCTGCATATTGTCATACCTGTCAAATGTATGGGATGTTGCCATATACATTATAAAGAAAGAGAAGAATCTACATACATGTACATTTCCTTGAATGAAGGGGCAGGGTAAAGATTAAAAGATGTGCCTTCACAGAAATTTCACTCTTAATTTAAGTTCACTCTTTAGTTCTAGGTGACATACAAAATAATGTACCTGTGTTGTCATTAGAATTATCAGGTACGGTACAATACATGTACCATCACTTCCAAAATAAAGTTGTTGTTTTTTCCTCCCACAGGAGTAAGGTCAAGTTCTGAATGATGGTTATGGTATAAATGTACCTAGAATGTCAATCTTTTGAATAATGCACTTTCAGTAAATCCTGAAAGCTGAAACTCACAGCTTTCCAGTCAATGAGTGAGTTTCCATCAAAGCCTGGTCAGGGATGCAGCCACCTTTGCATGGTCTTTCTGCATTCGCTGAATAGGAGGGAAGCAGATTCAATCACTGTTTACCTGAGGGTAAATAATATTCATACAAGTGAGGTGTTACACAAATGATGTGTTATACATGTACAATGCATTATAATGTTATTTCCTTACATGAATGGGGGAACTTTTTACTCAGCACAAAGAAAATGTAATATAAACAGGTCTCTTTTAAAAAGCACCTTAGCCCTTCACTCCCATAACCAACACCACATGCAGGAATTGATTGCCTGAACTTTTGATATCTGTTTTTTGCTCTTAAATTGCTCATTTTGCAGTACAGTGTAAGTGCTACTAAAATGCCAAGTGCTTCATGAAACTATTCATGAAAATAGACATTTGGTATTGCTAACAACATGAATTAACGCACTGAATTACCTGCAGAACACAATACAGAGGGTCATCTTTCCTACCAAGGAACACAAAGGACTGGCACAGCCTCCCAGAAGAAGTAATGGCTGCTTCAACCCTTGATACAATATGTCAAGGGTCAGCAATTAACCAACCGCTGCATCACTAGCATTTAAATTGTATGAATGAGGGTACCACCTATCGGCACCCTATGAATTTGCAGCTCATTTATTCCAAAAGTATAAAACAAATTCACCAAAGTTTTTCCTCAAATAAGCTGTAAATACTGCAGTTTCAAATCCTGTGACCGTTCTGTTGATATCCAAATCTCTGTTGTAAAATTATGCAATTTTAGTATGTGCGATGCATTTTCTTCGCGTGGCTGAAAAAGGGTACCTCACGATCTGCACCCCTTCCCTCCACAGGTAATACATGTGAATTTCATGGTCATGTGTTGTTACTGTGTGGATGTGTAATTGAAACGTGTTTAGTTTGTTTTGTTGGCTTGATTTTCATTTCTTTGTTACTGTTTTCATAGCTATAAAATGGCACTTAATCCCACGCATACATTTTTGTTCTATACGCAAACAGCCATGATACGCAGGGTGTCGATGTGCCCTGCCGATAGCTGGTACCCTTACCATACATTGAAGAAACCGTCCAAGCCTATTGATTGTGGGAAATGTGGGCATCTTTGGAAAGGCAAGACAAGATAATGCACACGTATGCTTACCACCTACAGTACAGTTACAGTTAAAGTGATTTTAAAACATTACCCTTAACTTGGTCAGACTCAGCCTGAGACTCATGAGAGGATTTGATTCACTTTCTAACAAGACAAATCAGTCCTACTTCACTGCCTGTCTGATGATGCGAGACTGAACGCAAGTAAATTCAAGTACCGTAGATTGTCTTTGTCATGCCAATGCCGATGGACAAAGTTGTGGTTATGTGTATGCATTTATACCAGTGCGGTTGCAGTATGGCAGCACAAAAACACCTACGTAGTACATGACCTAGATCTAGGCCTGTATAGAGGCAGAGTCAATGCCCAGAACATACCTAAAGGGCCTAATGCACATTAGGTCTAGAAACTTTAGACTAGAGTCTAGAACTGTGTCTAACGTTAACAATAACAGTATCAGGCCTAGAGGCTAGGTGTTTCTGTTGTTGTTTTTATTTGAATTTATTTGCCGTTTATTGACCATTTTTTCCCCGTATTAGCTCTAATCAACGCCAAATTTTTACTTATGAATTACCTTCTAATTAAAAAAAAATTTCCCTCTAACAAGATTGTTAGGCAGGGCCTACATTATTTTAATTCTATCAACCGTTGTTAGAAATAATTCAAAAATACTCTATGATATCAAATATATCTCACGTAGAGTGTCTAGTCTACTAGCGTAATAAGAAGCATTGTGACGTTGAATATATTACACCTGCCTACGTAACTTTTTTTTTTTAATGAGGATGTAGACGTCTAATAGGGCCAGGCCCTACCGCCTGCCTACCGGTATACAATCGACCATATTGTGGTCCATTTATCATATGAGAAGCCCTTCCCATCTATGGACCCATACATTACTGGTCATTAGTAGGTGTGGGACTAGTCAGATAGTAGGAGTGCTCCTACTGGACCAAGTAGTTCTAGATCTACTCTAGACTTCAAGGCTTCAGTACCACGTTGGCAGAATACTCTAGACATAGATACGCGTATATGGGACTGTGATATTGATAGACTGCTTTCTTTCGCTGGCGAGTCTGCGTCTATGGCAAAATACGTGGAAAGTTACAATCTGCAATGTAGCCTCTGCAAGAGAGTGACCGCTGTCAAGGGTCGAAACAAATGGCAAAACCTTGAGAAAACCAAATGAGCAACTTACCATTTAGCCCGATTTCATCACCAATGGTCTCCAATTCGATATTTTCCTTAAGAGTGTTTTTGTGAACATAATTGAGTTTATTGTACAAAAGTTGTCTTTTCTGGACGTCTTCGTTCCGCTCTTCGACCGACGTGTTGCACCTTCGCGAGACTCTTTTTCAAGCTAAAGTTTATGACCCCACCCCCATAATAACGTCACGAACTGAACTCTATTATGATTGGTCAATAGCAACCTCGCCGCAGCGGCAGACTAGAAAAATCGCTCAGCGGAGCGATTCGAGAAAACCGCTTGCGGTTGCCGCTCTGAAAAGTCACCGCTACCGCTCCAGTGTGAACGGTTGTACATGAACAACACGCGAGGGATTTTTGCGGCACGCCGCTGCCGCTGCCGCTGCCGCAAAACCGCTCCAGTGTGAACGGCCCTTAATACATACATGCGTGACTACGAATCCATCTATACAGCATGGTATGGCAGCGTGATATAACTGGTGAAGAGTGTTCGAGCGAGCGCCGCATGTGTTGGTGTGTGTGTGAAGCAGGCACACACAGGTTACATACCTGCGCATCCATTGAGAAAGGCCCACCTTCGTTTCACACACACTTCCTCAACATGCATGTCTACACGGGATGGGCACCGAACTAAAACATAGTGGAATGCGTGTTCACCCAGGAAATACGCAGCCACCAAAACTTGCTACCACCGCCATTTTGATAGGTCAATTTTTCCTTATATGGAGTGCACGCTATGTGGATCCAACCACTCTCTCATTTTCGATTGTTCATGCACGCGTCATAATCGCGCACCCCACCCCCACTTCCTCACCAATCGCGCACACACTGGTAACACGGGAGGTATATGGTATGATCAAGGAGGTATGTTCAATTCGGTGTAATAATGGCATAGATAAAAATGGCAGAGGTAAAAATGGCAGAGGTGAAATTGTCAGAGGTAATGGCAGAGGTAAATAATTAAGACAGTGGTACAAATGTCAGAGGTAAAGTTGTCAGTGGTCGAAATGTCAGTGGTCAAAATGCCAGAGATAAAAATGTCATTGATAAAAATTTAGTCGTAGAAATGCAAGATGACGAGGTAAAAGTGACAGAGATTTTATTTTCCTTCATGTTTCTGACACCTTTCTAGCAATACGCGCTTTTCGTGCCTTCTCCTGAAATAATTAAAGCACGGGGGAGACCGGGGAGAAATGGGACACGGGGAGAAATATAAACTCATGTATATAAGTTGAAAAATGGTCGGCAAGTCAACAATCCAATTATATCAGTATGAGCCTCGGTACACCTGAAAAAGGACATATTGACTACCATACAGCTCTACAGGTATCTTGTCTGTAAAATATCAAACTTATATCTCGTAGGTCCTATACTATGTTAATAGGTATTTTAATAAGCGTGCAAACTTCTGAAAATAAAATTGCTTGATAGCAGACATGCAGGTATGAAAAATTGGCAGGGATCTTTTACTGTTTTTGTTATCACTGGGAGAAATTTAATAGGGCATAGTGTTACATTTCTCCCCGCAGCACATGTAAATCCTACTTTGGTCATGATGGTTATCTAATTTCTCTCCAGGTTGTCTCATTTCTCAGCGCTTGATGTCCCATTTCCCCCCAAATTAGGGGTTAAACAAATCATTAATTACACGAAAATGTTATATATATATATATATATATATATATATATATATATATATTATATATGTAGCCCAGATGGCTACTAGCACATAAGATAAAGAAAAGAATCGAAGAGGATAGAAAGTTAAAGAAAACAGAAGCATTACAGTTGTTTTCCAAGTCACCCAGGTGACGTCAATATGAATCAGTCTTTTCCCCTTCTTGGAGTTTTTGAAACTCTTTATTTTGCTTCCAGCTAGACTTCCTTTTTTGTTTTGTCAATTCTCCTCTCCCAAGAAAAGTTATTGGTCCTAGGAATTTATGAGTTTGGCATTGGCTATACTTTCTCCAGCTAGTGGTCAGTTCCCCCGCACTCTCCATCCCCAAAGCCCCAATCCAAATTATGGGAATGACGTGTTTTTGCCCTCTGATCCCTAAAACATGAATGACCCTCGCCGGTCTAGAAGGTCGTTCTCCAGCAGAACTTCTCCTTTATTTCGATGTACTTTAGTGCAGTAGGTCAGACAGGAATTCCAAAGACAAATTCAGGGACAACAACCCAGAAAAATGATGACGAACACGTTGGACGTCATAAGGACACTATCTTCCATTTGGTTTATTATTTTGTTATCCAAGAAACAATAAAGTCTTGACCAGTAGTTACAGAGAAGAAGGAGATAAAGAAACTAAAAGACAGTGGGCGAATTAATCAGAAATTGAGATGAATCAGAGAAAACGGAGTTCCACAGAAACGAATGGGGGGAGCTAATGGAACAACTGACCAATAAGAAATTAATTTCCAGTGAAGATCACACCCCAAAATAAGATTTAGCCAATGAAATACTTTTAGGGAAAGGATACCAATAGTAAATTTGTTATAAAAGACCAAGTTTGAGCAAGTAGGAGGAGTGAGGAGAGGAAGCATGGAGAGCATCATGGGAGCGGCTTCACACTATAGTGAAGCAAAGGCTGCAGAATACTTTGGAACTTTGAGGTACTTTGAATAGTTGGAGACCACAGAGATAGAGTCAGGAGATCCCCCTTTCCTTGTACATCATGCTCCCCCTCCCCCCATATTAATCAACTAAACTCTATCAACGCTGCGAATGTGACGAGGATCTTGGTTGAACTGCCCAAGAGTTAACGGGTTACGCGAGTAACTGGTGGACAACGACAAGTTGAGAAACTATACGCCACGACAAGACACAACTTTGGTTTACACCAATGTGGGGTGTAACGAACTCCAAATAGTCGACTGGTACGTGTCATCAGAGATGTTGAAGCGTCCTGTCAGGTTGCCACAACGTGGACGGCAATGGTGACGAATCGTTTAAGGAAGCAGTGAAAGCAGACCGGTTAACAGACGCCCCGGCCCCGTGGACGAGCTCGATATGCAGGCGAGAACTTCATCCCGCGACCATGCCGATGTCGAGATAAGTGGCCACACCCACTAACATCATTTGCCCTATTAACAAACCCCTCCCCTTCCCATAACGTAAGATGGTACATATGAAGTAATGGTCTCCAAAGGTGTAGAATAGTTAAGTGATGAGTGATGTGTTCCATTGTGTAGTACGGGGATTGATTTGTTTATGATTAATTATCTGTTTCAGACCTATACGAGAAGGTAGGTCGGTGAATAAAAATATGCTGTTAGCAGCATTGACATTTCCTACGTAAATTCATTCTCCCGCATTTTATATTCACTGTTGTTGTGAAGCAATATTAATCTCTTTCTGATGTTTGGAAATTTGTTGATGATTGGTGTCTATGTGATTAGCTAACCCCCGACCAGTACAGAGAGAAGCTAACAGACCAGACCAAAATTTATCCGCCTCTGTACAACATTGGTCAGCCCCTGAGACAGTTAAAGGGGTGTGGGGGTTGCATATATATATATATATATATATATATATATATAATAGGGGTATCACAAAATGCTCTACTAATGTTCCTACACTCCTGTGCTACATACTCTCTCTAAAAAAAAAATCGAGTGAAAATATTCACTCTTAAAGGAGTGAATACAAAAAGAGTGAATTTAGAGTGAAATTGGAGTGAATTTTGAGTGAAAATGTTCATTTTCACTCATTTTGGAGTGACCTCAGGGATCACTCCTAAATCTTTGAACAATGTAATGAAATATTTTGCAAGAGCCTACTGATGTCTGCCGATACATCTAGCTGTAGTTTGTTTTTTGCGTTTTGTATTTTTACTTCTATATTATGTCGTGATCAGGCCTTGTGAGAAAGATATAGGCTCCTACGAAACCTGAATGTGAGAAAATAACATAAAACAGGTGAAAAATTAGCGGTTCGCTTCGACAATGTCTCCTTCACTTCTTTACACTAAACAGTTCAAAAAATGAAAAATAATGACAATATACTAGCCTGGAAGTGAGCGGATTTCGTTTGTGTAAGAGTGTGTATATGTGAGAGTAAATGTTGTATATCTGCGTATAGAAGTATATGTTTATAACAAAAGTGGGTTCGTGCGTGTGTGTGTGTTTGTGTGTGTGTGTGTGTGTGTGTGTGTGTGTGTGTGTGTTTGTGTGTGTGATAACTTCATTGGGCGAAACAACGTATAGGATTATACTGTTTAAAGGGAACACAAACCCAAAGAGCAATGTGGATTGAGTAAAAGCAGTAACATTAGTAGAACACATCAGTGAAAGTTTGAGGAAAATCGGACAATCGATGCAAAAGTTATGAATTTTTAAAGTTTTGGTGTTGGAACCGCTGGATGAGGAGACTACTAGAGGTTATGACGTATGAGAGGACCACAATATAAAGAAAATAATAAAAGGAATTCCACAAAAATTCACTTTTCTAGCAAAATGAAAGAGTTCTTGACTAACCGCTTTCAGAAAGCAGGGGGAATAAGTGCTACCCCTAACATATGTCAGTATCAAGTTGATGGAATGTGTAATTTTCATGAAAAATGAATTTTCATGGAATTCCCTTTTTATTTTCTTTATATTGTAGTCCACTCATACGTCATAACCTCTAGTAGTCTCCTTACCCAGCAGTTGCAACACCAAAACTTTAAAAATTCATAACTTTTGCATCGATTGCCCGATTTTCCTCAAATTTTTACTGATGTGTTCTACTAATATTACTGCTTTCACTCAATCCACATTGCTCTTTGGGTTTACTTTCCCTTTAAGGGCTATGTAGCATTGTTGAAACCCCCTTTAATAATAATGATAATAATGATAATAATGATAATTTCCCATAGGCCTATACTAGGCTCTTTTTTAGCTGGTTTATTATTCCTCTGAACAGACAGATTACGCCACTGCACTTGAATCAAAATCAGAATAATGATAGTGCTGTCATCTTTTTAAAACATAATTCAATAAATATTCTTCAAATCTGCAATTTGGATTTGATAATTTGATAAATACAGTTTGCTCTGGCTATAGGTCATTATTCAAAACCTCTTCATACGCTTACCTCTGACGAAATCACTCTCATTACTTCTGCCATTTTACCTCTGCCATTTTTACTTCTGCGATTTTTACCTCTGCCATTTTTGCCTCTGCCATTTTTACCTCTGCCATTTCTACCTCTGCCATTTCTACCTCTGCCATTTTACTATGACATTTTTACCTCTGTCATTTTTACCTCTGCCATTTTTACCTGGCACCAATCAGGTTCCATAGCTAGATAGAGCTAGGGCCTATGACAGTGACACTGACAGCGTGTAGATTTATGATGATCGATGGTGATGATGTTGATGATGCCATGATTAAGATCAAATCCCCAAATGAATGTTCGTTTTGCCAAATTTTGGTGCGTTTCAAATTCCATGAAACCGTGGTCCCGAAACCGTAGGCCTAATGTTTGTATTTATTTAAATTTTGAATGACAAATTTATATCAATAATTTTCCTTAACTTAAGGTTGAGTCTATTTTGATGGCAAATTTTCACACACACACACTCACACACACACACACACAAATCAGCTCGCTCTCTCACATATCATTGAGTATCATGCATTGACCCTCTCCCCCAGCTCACAATTAATCATGTATTTGTAGCCTGTTTGAAAAATTCCAGGATATTCTTGTAAATTCCAGGAGTTTGTAGTGTTGATTTCAGGAGGACTGACCTTGAAAAGTGGAAGCACTGATGATATGAAGCAATAAGACAGACGCAGGATCTTGCCTGCTTTTGATGAGCAACTGAAACTCTGGGCCTAACTTCTTTTAGTGGCGAGCATTATGCCTAAATTAAAGTGCTTATTAATGAAGAAACTTGATTTATTTACGGTGCATATGTAATTCTAGGTTTAATAAAGCAATCTAGAAATTCAACAGCAAGAAAAAAAAAAAACGCCGCAAACATGTTAAAAGAACTAATGTGAGTCCTCCGCATAGCCGCCATACAGCCTATACACACAGCGCCCGTGCCTACATGATTTCGTCTAGCTCTGGACCCTTTTTATCGACTTTGTCAGACTGGCAAAAGATCGAGAAGTTTAACTCGAAGTTTTGCCAGTGTGACCGCAAACTTTCCACGTAACTTTCCGCCAAACTTCTCGATCTGTTTGTGGGCTATGTATCCGAAGCGCAAGGCCAGTGTCATGTACAAACGTGCATTGTTACGTCATAATCACTAGCCACTGGACGGCGTACTCTTGCTTGCGCGCGTACCAGTGGCCCAGTCTGACCGCGCCTAAGCGTGCACTCCATATAAGGAAAAATTGACCTAACAAGATGGCGACGCAACACGGTAAATTTGGCTGCACGGTCTCGTGTATGTTGGGAATAGGGACACGCATTCCACTATGTTTTAGTTCGGTGGGGATGGGGCGCATCGCATGCAATTGATGCAGTGGACTGGTGAACCATTTTTGAAGATATCTACACTGGCGTGGCACTACGTCAGTACGGTGAGGTTGCTAGAAAAAAGGATTGCCGTATTTATGTTTATTTATGATGTCAATTTGAAAAGAGTATCTGACATATTAATTCATATTGTTTTTAAAGCTTTTTAAAATATATAATTTATCATTTTCAACTATAAAATTTATTTTTAACTAGAAAATAATATATTTTATGGTAGTTGTTGATCTTAAAATTTTGCAAATGTTGAAGTTGTCAAGGTATGTACAACTAACAAGGAAAGAAAATGAAGGCCTAAAACAACGAAAAATCAGGTAAAATTTTAGATTTATCATTTGGAGATTTTGATTGATTCTCGTTGCAATTCACCGTTATTTTCCGTTAATTTTCTTTCACATAGTTTGACGAATGGTGAGCTTAGTGTTTTGGGGCAAACTGCGAAAGTTGAGGCCACTGTCGGGCCCGTTACTCTCGATTTTTTTTTTCCTCGGTGGCGAACGCTTGCCTCTGTGTGTTGCATGTTAAACCCATGTCGCGCCTGTGCTGTGTGTGTGTGTTTACCAACCTGTATGAACTGTACGAGTGTGTATCGTGATTTGTGTGTCTTCGTCTGCGTGTTGAGTGTACGGTGCGTTAATCACGATTTTTTTCCTTCTGATCCGTCACGAAAACCGGTGGCAGACTAGAAGTCCGCTTTCCTCTGCCAAATAAATAAACACGAATTGATGCGCGATTATATGTATTATCTCTTGGCTTTCTGTTAGTGACACAATTGGAAGTGTTAGCTGTTGCCACTAAAGAAATCATTTGGATGCACATTCTAGACGACCACAGTGACCCGACATGCCAACCCAGACAATTGGTGGTGTACTGCCCAAACTAGAGTCCATGTACCCGAGCTGTTTCAGCTAGGGGCTACAAACACATGGGATGCACACACAACCTGCATATTGTTCACAGCTACGGCCTGAGCTGGGGACTGGGCTGGGGTACACGGCTAGCTTACACTAGACCACCATAGATCATTTGCAATCATTGTCATATCAGGGTTCAAATTTATAAAATGACTAGAGATCTAGATCTAGAATGTTGAGGGAATTCTAGATCTACATCTCCCTAGATTGTAATTGTAGATCCAGCAGAAGTCAGAACTGTGATGATAATGGTAGCATTGTGAACATCTTCGACCTTGTGTCATGCCAGGGATTTTCTACCCATCATTTCTAATTTGAAAGTCGAGGATGAAAAATGAAACTTTTCAAGAAAGAGTGTACGTTAGAGCTAATGTTATGTAAAAGGTACAAAATGTGACAGCCGAATGTACTGGAATAAAAATTAGTTACTGTGACAAGACTCGAGTGTCTGTCACTCAAGTTTGGCTATGGTGAAAATGGCCTTTTCTGTTTTTGATTTTTAAGTTTGCATAGAATTATGCCAATATTTATGTTAAGTGTATGATATTTGCTTGATTTCCAGCAAAACTGAAGCTATTTATCATAAACTAGACATGATCATTTGTATTGCCTAAAGGGATCGTGTATTATTGGTTGAGGTGAGATTTCAGAAATTATTTTTTTTCTTTGCCAGAAACTAACTTTGAAACTTTATGAAATGCTAAAGAGCATACAATTCTAAGAGGAATTTGAACTTTTATTTGATGAAAATCAGTTTTGCAATGTCTGAGATATCCGAAGACTAAGTAAAAAAGGGATCCTAATAAAAGGTGGGTCCTACCTTTTATAAGAATCACTTTGTTTTGGATATCTCATACAGCTATTTCAAAACCAATTTTCATCAAATGACCTTTGCATTCCTTTTAGAATGTATATGCTCTTTCATATTTCATTTATAACAGGTTTCTCATTGTCTCAAAAAATCATTAAAAAATGTTGGAAACATGAAGTCCTGTCTCAGCTGAAACTGTCCTATCCCTTTAAATTCTAAATGGTATAGATCTCAGTCCTACACTAACTAGTGTACATTGTATTTTCAAGAAGGAAAGTTTTGATGTAGCCTGTAAGTGTAGGCATCTCAAGTTTCACAAGTGAAAACACACATTTTTCATGCCATATACAAGTAGTGTAGTACCTGGCAATTTTGCAGTTCATACATGTATGGCATTCCTTGCTGGTAATTTGTCTATTTTTGAACTAAACCTACAAATTGTACCTTAGTGGCCACCTGCCATAATACAGCCACTAAGAACAAGTTTCCCCAAGAAAAGAAGCCATGTTAAAGACCCTGTCTATAGCGGGCACCTGTCTATAATGACCACTTCATCTCCCATGGGAGGCCTCTGTAGACATGTTTGACTAGATGGAGTATTTTCGATTACACAAAAACTCTGCAAGTACAAGTACACTGTTTTGTATTTAGAGACAATGCATTCATCGACATGATTTTATTCATGTACAGGTAGACCATTGTAGGCTACAAACTGTGTTTTGGCTAAAATATTCTTGGCTGGGGTCACTGGCATGGTAGGCTTCCCTCTTGCTCTAGGTGTGATAAGATGTGTTTTAACTAGTCTAGATAAGATGGAAATTGCTCTTTTTCTTTTTTTTTTTATTGCACTCCCTACCAACATGGAAATAATGATGAGCACTACTGAATTCATGTAGATAAAACATGGAACAATAAATCTTATTATATATGGATTTTTTTATTTTTACATCGGTATCCCAAAGCACAAATAATTGTCAATGTTTACATTTTATATGTTCATGAGAATTGACATCATACTGAACATTTTCATGCCTTGGTGTTACAATGTATGCTGGCTAAAGTTTGTTTTAGATATTGCTGTAGGAGTATATGATTGACCCTAGAATATCATACTGGTATTACATAAATTTCAGGTCCCGTATCATGAAGAAAGTAGAAAATGCTCATGTGGTATCTTTTCACTGGTCGTGAAGAGAATGACTGTGTGAAGTTGCTGTTGTATAATGTACACATGTACATTTTTGACTTGTGTTAGAAACATGGGTGAATATTGTGATTGATGGATGATGAGTGTATGTCAATTGTCATTCTACAGTTATAACAGCAACACCTGTCATGCATTGTCCAAATGAGCTGCTTATAATGTACTTTCCCCTTGTGCTGGTGACTTGTACCTATGTTTTTTTGTTTTTTGTTTTTTGTTTTTTGTTTTTTGTTTTTTGTTTAAATGGAAGCATTATCACACATGTAGCTTAATTTAAAGACAATTTGCCACTCATCTTCAATCTGTCATCTTTCATACTCAAAATTACAGCCTGCATAAGCTTTCATTTCTTTTCTAATAACATCCATGCATTGCCATACACATTGCAAGCACTGCAAGTGTACTGAAAATGGTGAAGCATGCATGACAGTCGTGCGATGCCTTGGAATAGGTAGTGCTTGTTCTGTGCATTTACATGTGAATCTTGAATACATAAAAGCTATGATTTTTGCATGCTTTTTGCATTTTGCAAAACAGAAAAGAAATTGAGACTAATTAAGTTTTGTGACTGACAATGCCTTAAATTGTACTAATAGCTGTATTTTGCCTTCATTCTTAATTCTTTGTATGATATTCAATGGCAGACAACTCTGTAGAATCTCATTATTTGATGATTTCCAAAGTCTGTTTCACACAGTAGATATTTTGAGTACATTCTGCACATCTAAATTTTATGAATACATGATATAAATATGTAATTTGTCTATGAAGGGTAATCTGTGAATACATGTAGTTGCAAGTCCTTTCCAGGGCCCATGTGACCCAGTGACAGAGATATGCACATATAAAGTAGACATAGCCACTTAGAATGTTGTTGATGATGGGAAATGGGAATGTCGAAGGTGATTGCAAGATACATTTTACATTATTAGTTTTCAGTTGAATAAATACATTACCCAAGCTGTCGCAAATTCTATGTTCCTTTTTGGTTTGTTTGTTTGGGCAGGAGTGTTCCGCACAATTAAAAGTTTACATAACACTTAGCAAGTTTTGGTTTGGAACCCCTTGTCCCCACCCCTAAAACTGTATATTGCACCTCTGGTACGGAGGTGATGATTATTGATGTCAGTTCCTTTTATGTTTATCTTGTAGAAACTTTAACAAATTTGCATGAAAAGTAGCGACGACAATGCGCGATCACATATGAGAGGGACCTGGTTGCAGCCACGTATCCTAACTCCCGGTCTACCCCCTGTTCAGCCCACAAGCAAAACGAGTCGACCAACCAGATAGATGTGAAGAATGAGTGAAATCAGTATGGCATCCTCACTTCCAGCCAACCTTGAGACTGCATATATATGGGCTCGGGACCAAATGGAGGTATGTTGTTCACACGTGAGCCCTGATGGGAATTCATCGTCCCCATTTCAGAGCTGTACTGCCAATTCCCCAAATACTGATTTGTGAGAGTTCACCACCCAAAAGTAATTAATGCGTTCTATCCAATTCTTCTTGGGTGAGACTTCGCAGTGAATGTTACCGTCTTCAGCTGGTAGTGAGATGGGGGTCTGTCACAGCCAACCAGTAAAGATGATCCAGACATGCTTGATCGATGCAAGTGACGATAAACTCTTCATTTTGTGGATTTTGATACATTCTGCAACACAGAGGCAATGTAGTATTCTCTTTGAATAATCTCAGTCTAAATAGACAATCTTGCTGTCAAAAATGACACAAGTAGCTGAATGGGTGTGATACAGAGTTAGTAGAAGGGTCTTGAGAGAAAAGTCAGGTGATAGCTTTGATTCTTTTTCATTACTGGTAGTCTGTCTTTTTTTTTATTTTGAGGGGGGGGGGCCTCTTTCCAATCAGGGTCAGATTAATCTAAAGCACACCACAGCTATGGAAGTTGTATCAATAGTTCAAACTTTATGTCCTTTGGCACCTTTTGCTTAAATCTGTTGCATATCAGGAGTGAATGCTCCTATTTCCTTACTATCTTAAAGGAGATTGCGTGATAGTTGTCTTGATCACTAGTCAGAATGTATAGCATGAATAACTTACAATTGTATAAAAACGTCTAATTCTATGATAATATGATTTGACTGCATACTATGGTGCAGAGTGAATAGCTGCAATGTGTAAAAACAATCAGAGCAGATGTCGCATCTATGAATGAAATTGGCATTGTTGCACAAAGAAATACAGTTGAACTGGTAAACAAAAATGTCATGGAGGGGGATCCACAGTAAAGCACCAGGTCAAAACTTTGGACATCTGTTTAATGAGAATAAAAATTACATGTACCCAGTATTATTTTTTACTTATCTCTATATGAAATTGGTAGAGTGCTAGTGTTTACAAGGGAAGTCAAACTGCATTTCTGATAGAAGTTGCTACTATAGCCCATCTGAGATTTGATCTGCAGTAATTCATATCAGGTTCTCATAGATTGTGATTCTGCATTGCCCATGATTTGCAGTCTACAGTTGTATAGTCTTGCTCCCAGTTGTAGCCCTAAAAAGAGAGCATTTTATGCCCATTCTTCATAAACACAGTCCGGTACACTTCAACTGGCATATATTTGGTTTCCCACTTCCACAATAGAGTCAGTGGCAACCAATAATCAAGGTCTCTAACCAGCCATCACCTCTGTACACATTTCATGCATTCTGTGCATTCAGTGTTCTATCTAATCATGAATCTACACATCCATGCTATCTACAACATTCCTGCATGATATCTTCACCAATAGTACCTTTCCTAATAACCAATACCTTTAAATACAGTTAAAGGTCTTACACGCTGTAGACAGTTACTGGTGTACAAGTGTATGTAGAATCTTACACAGTACATGTATGTGATATTTCTTTCCCCATCTTTGCTGTGAGATGGTTTTTGAAAAAATGGTGAGTTATCTGGTGATAATATGGAATTCAGATAAAAATCTGCCTTCTGTAATGAGATTTTCAAAGTTGTAGATACCCATAAACACTGAAACATTGTCTAGCATTGTCTGCCTTTCATCACTGAAGAATGAAGTTGTTGTGTTAACAGAGAAAAAAAAAACCCAAAACAACATTGGGTTCAACAGGGAATACATGAGCCAGGCAGTGAAATACGAAATACAGTACACACATTTTCACACACCACAACCTAAATGCACACAAACAGACACACAAATGAGGGCGGTCACCTAAAGTGCTCTAAAACTATAATGGGACATCATTGACATGATTACTCTAAAAAATTTGTCATTTTGCATCATGGTACTATGAGGAAGAGAGTGCATTTTCACAACATTTAAAATTGATCCAACTGTCACATTTTTAGCATCACTGTTCTCTACACTTTTGGACTGGCATGTGCCTTGTATTACATTATATCTCGTAGCATGTGCACACAGCTGCTTGATCTTAACTGTTTGCAAGTTTGCATGCATTTCCTTTGAAACTTTCTAACACAAGTTTTAAAGCATAGCATTGCATTGTGCAACATATACATTTACTGAATTCACAGCTGAGACGTGTGTGAACACCCTGTATAGCTCAGTCAATCTAAATGGCCCGAATTCACGAAGGTGGAACAATTGAAACCATGGTTCAAATCATGGACAAAGACCGTAGTTTTGTATGGGGCTCCAAGTGTCGCATGGCCTATTTCGTTACAAAATCAGTCATTTTGTCGATTTTGTCAGCGAAATGTTAACATTACGTCGAAATGACTGATTTCATAACGAAGTAGGCCATGCGACACTTGGCGCCCCATGAAAGAATACGGTCTTTGTCCATGGTTTAATCCATGGTTTCAATTGTACCACCTTCGTGAATTCGGCCATGGTGTGTATTACTAGAGGTGTTGTCTGAAATGATGGATTTGTTTTTAAAAAATGGCAGTCTACATAATATATTCATTTTAGAGTAGGGCTTCTCTCCCAGGCCAGCCTTTAGCAAGCAAACAAAATCAGAGGGACCTGTGTAACATCTTATTCATAAATGCTTCATGTACACTAGGCAGGATGCAAATCTTTGTTTTTAGAATAGCACAAGTTGGATTCTGTTTGATAATGCCTTGTTCTTCAACTTCAAAGCAATTTTCATGTTAACTTTCCATAACATGCTGATGGATATGTCATTCATGATATTTTCATTAGGATTGATGTCATGAGGCAAACCTACAAGTGTAGTATTTTTTTCTACTTTTTTTTTTTTGTCTCCTGAAATGTAATGTCGTAATTTTACCCCATCATACAGTCTCAAATTACGGGCAGTGTACAACTTGTACTTCAAGATACATTTAAGTTGCAAGCCCTCAAAATATTCTCAAGATGCCAACATCAGAATAGTTTGTGAAAAACACAAGACAGTGTGTATCCAAGCTGCCTATTATGACAATCTTCCCTAAACTTCTATTTGTGTTTTCTCTGAGAGTTTTTGGTATCATACATATGTTGTAAAAATAAAATTAACTGAAGTGGGCTTCATGTAAATCATATGTGTCCATATTTATTTTCTGTGAGAGTTTTGGGTATCGCGTGCTGTTAAAGTAAGATTTACTGAAATGGACTTCATATATAAATCATTAATGGTCAAAATGCACTGTTCAGATGGCAGTATAAGCCAAGTAAATGTACTGTCTCTCATGAAATTAACTTGTTTCATGTTTGTATTTCTGTCTCTTCCCTCACAGCAAGTTACAAGATTTCCTATCAGAGTGCCTCATCTTGTCAATGCTACGAAGCAAGAGAGGGCAAGTAAGTGACTCCAAACGGAACAAATGTGGAAAGAGAAATACAGTGCACTCCCGTTATAACAGACACGGTTATAACAAAATTCCGGTTACAATGAAGTAAAAATTCAGGCCACAACATTATCCACTCTATGTATTTTTATTGTTTATTTGTTCGGTTAGAACGAAATTTCGATATAACAAAAGAAAACTGCCGGTCCCGAGGACTTCGTTATAACGGGCGTCTACTGGGTATGTATGCAACCCATATAAATGATAAAGATGATACTGGTCACTCTAATGGTCTTCTACAAAAGAACGGTGAACTTGGGCTATATTCAGGCAAGCAGATTTATTTGTTGTCGTAGGTGCATAGCAGCATAGCGGAAATGAGACTTGGACTGACCAAAATGTGGCAGTTTGGTCAGTCCATGAAACATACCGTCTGTATGTTCACCATCAGGTCTAGAAATGGTATAGAAGAAACTCTGTGTTCGATAGCATATTAAGGTTCCTTTTATTGTCGAGCCCACCGGGGGTGAGGGGAGACTGAGGGATCGCCTATGGCGTCCGTCCGTCGTCTGTCCGTAACGCTACAAAAACTTCAATAAACACTTCACTCTGGGCTTCAATTGCAATCAAACTTTGAGGGAAGAGGGGTCATACAAATTTTCACATTTTACCATATGGGCAATTCCACGGTAACTAGGACACAGGTGCCAAAAATTCAAAATGATATTTGTTTCAAACACCATACATTTTCAGACAGTACTTGAGTTGAAGTTTTAAGAATCATTATGTTTTTCAATAAAAGCGGCCATTTTGATTTTCAAAATGGCTGCCAAAATATGCCTATAACTCAATGGTGAAAAGAGTGTATTGTCGCATAACTTACTCTCTGTATATCCACTCTATTAGTACTCTAAACAACAATCTTTCATATGTATGCAGTTACCAGAGAAGTCTTTTACCACACGATAGAAAAAAAAGCTGGTAGCTTTAAAGAATTTGATAAAAACTGTTAATTACTTTGATAATGATGGATGTAACGTCAGTTACCAAAAACAAGGAATTTTTAAGTTTATTCATCAAAGGAAGTGAGCTGTATGATGTAACTTGGGATTTCTAATGTATGCCCATATGCCTTTATTTTAATACCAGAAATAAGGATACTTGGCATACTGGAGAGTCAAAATGAACACTACAAAATGTGTAACGTCAGTTACCGAAACGTCATACACGAGTATGTAACGTCAGTTACCATGACAGTAATTATAACTGAGGCAAATTTTTTGACTTTTGGCCATTTCAATACATCTGGGAAGTCAACTTACAACAAAGAGCAGCAATCCCTTTCATAGGAAATGATGTCATTACCATGGTATGTCCATTGATATTTTTTTTTATTTTATTTTATTTCTAAATTCATTTATTCATTCATTTACCATGATTATCTTTTTTTTTTGGGGGGGGGGGGAAGCTTGAGCTTTCGATTTTTTATTCAGCACAAGTTTAAGGTTAAAACATCTGGAAGTTTAGTTTGCCACATGCAGTATATATGCACTCAAATTAGTACATTCCCAGTCCTACAGGATGATAAAGCTACCAAAGTTTGTAGGCCTAATCAGTGACATGATTGCATGTTAACCACATTTCCTACAACAACAAAAAAACCAAACAAACTTCTGCACAGCTGTATACCAACAGTTTAACAATCTTTACCAATGTTTGCTTTTGCTGGCATTTTTTTTTTCAGGAAGCTTAGTCAAGTTTCTACCTCAAGGCAAATGCACAAACAGATATTTCTTCTCTTGCACTTAAATGTGTGGTGTAGTTAACATGGCTCATCTTGTATTATGGTACGTAAGGCATGTACTCATTATTGTTTGAAACACTGATGTTGCTCAAAGTGAGAGAGGATTCTATAGGGTTTAAAAAAATGTTCATACAGTGTGTATTTGTTGATTACTTTATTCTATTCATGCAGGGACATTTTGTAATACAACACATGATAATTATGAACAGGGAGAGTTTTTTATATTGATTTTAGTATTCTTTCGTTGCAAAGTCCGATTTTTTGGTATCTCGAATGGATTTGCAAGCCGTGATATATCAGTGAAAAGGAAAAGAAAAACAGTTAAATTACTTCAAGCTAGGAATAAAACAATAATGCTCTTTTGACCAAAAAACATTTATTTTTCTTCTTCACAGAGAAATATTAAAAGTGCGACACTTTTCATTTAAATCAATTGATGATGGAGATCATCAGGAGTAAAATAAAGAAAAGAAGGAGAAATATATCACAATAGATTTCATACATATTTATGCATATTTATGAGTTGATACATGTTTTTTTCCCCATGACCTGGAAGATATTTTGATATTTTTTTCAAGCACAAAAATATCCATGTTTTGTGTAGTACTACAAGGTATTATGGGTGGAGCACTCTACAGCTTGTATGTAGATAAAAACTTTCCTGTTCATTAAAAAACAAACAAACAAACAAACAAACAAAAAAGCCCTTAGCCATGTCAATATATTCATACTTGGAACTGCTTAATCTATTAATGGCTCTGTGTAATCATAAATGTTGAATAAAAATTAAATCTTCAGACAAATGTCAAGAAATATCCTCTTGTGCATTTACATTATTTTTGCCCAACTGTGCTATGGCATGGGGGGGGGGGTGCCCCCTAAGGGCCCACCCAATATTATTTGTGTCTTTAAATTTTGTTTTAATTTGTTGCTGTAGTTGCCTGGGATTGTCACTGGTACATTGCAGCAGTATAATAACCTGTTAAATGAATTAGTTCTCTGTAAACCCCACGGCAAAGTATGTGTAACGTCAGTTACGTAACGTCAGTTACTGACATGTTTACCTTTAAGTTTTCATAGAACACAAAGAAAATGGACTACTGTTTCATTTCATTGTGTATTTATGACTGATGAACCAAGGTATGACTCCATATCAACCAAATCATTCTGAATGGTCAGAATTATGAAATATCACATAGCTATTCCCAATCATGATTTTGCATGTGTAAACCCTATGGCAAATGTAAGCGTAACGTCAGTTACGTAACGTCAGTTACCGTCATGCCTTCACTGAAATTGGCATGGTGGTAAAAGGAGATAACTAAAGTGCACATTATTTTGCACACCTGTTCCTAAGAACCTAGGTGTATTGCCATATTAAACACATAAAGGCTAAAAGTCAGGGACATGAGATATTTCCATTTACATCTACACCATAATTTCCCATGTCCTTTTTCCGTAACGTCAGTTACCGACACATTTTCACTTGCTATGTGATAAGAAATGCAGTTTGAGAGAAAAACTTTCCACCTATTTCTTCATTCTCATGAACTTATTCATCAATGCTAATTGCAAGCCCAAGGTGCTTTTATTCACAAAACTACAAGGTAAACAATTTCATGAAAATCCTTACGTGTAACGTCAGTTACCGTGGAATTGCCCATATATGAAGGTCACCTCAAGGTCAAGGCTCACAGGCAGGGGTCAATGAACTTTTAGAGCCCAATGTTAAGTTTTTATGGCGCGTTTCTATTATGGATCATAACTTTTGATCCATAACTCCATTTGTGACCAAACTTGGATGGTAGATGTCCCTTGGGGAGTGGATGATCGCCACAAGGTCAAAGGTCACAAGCAGGGGTCAACAAACTTTTAGAGCCCAATGTTAAGTTTTTATGGCGCATTTCTATTATGGGTCGTAACTTTTGATCCATAACTCCATTTGTGACTAAACTTGGGTGGTAAATTTCCCTTGGGGAGTGGATGGTCACCACAAGGTCAAAGGTCACAAGCAGGGGTCAACAAACTTTTAGAGCCCAATGTTAAGTTTTTTTGGCGTGTTTCTATTATGGGTCATAACTTTTGATCCATAACTCCATTTGTGACTAAACTTGGATGGTAGATGTCCCTTGGGGAGTGGATGGTCACCACAAGGTCAATGGTCACAAGCATGGGTCAACGAACTTTTAGAGCCCAATGTTAAGTTTTTATGGCGCGTTTCTATTTGGGTCATAACTTTTGATCCATAGGTCCGTTTGTGACCAAACTTGGATGGTAGATGTCCCTTGGGGAGTGGATGGTCACCACGAGGTCAAAGGTCACAGGCAGGGGTCAACAAACTCTAAGGGCCCAATGTTAAGTTTTTATGGCACATTTCTTTTTTGCCATAAATTTTTACCCTTTCATATCTCTTTTCATCTGTTATCTCTTTTCTTTTTCTGTTATATCCCATTCGCGTACAATTTCTTGTAGGCGAATGGGCGAGACACATTATGGCACTTGTCTTTTCAAATCAATATCAGGCCATTCAGTTAGTTAAGAAAAACAGGTTTTCAATGAACATTTTATTATTTGACTTTCATGTGGCAGTACAAACAATGTAGATGCCAGACCAGTGTAAAATGCATTTGCCCAAAGCTTTCATTTTGACATTTAAATTCTAATGACCGTTTGGTTTGTAGCAATTTTTTGGGAAAGCTATCTCTCAATAGAGTGTTCTAAAAGGACATATTGTATGGGGGGGGGGGGGTAATGATCATTGGAAATGGAAGATTACACAGCATCCCTGAAATGGCCCCTTTTACTGTGGACATACCCATGAACAAATTGGTATCCAGCAAGTGTAACAAAGCACCATTTGCATAGTAAATACTCCATGAGATGCCTTGGAACCAATTCATTAACCCATTGAAGATGAGTCCAGACTATACTCGGGTAAGTGTCCATGGGAAATAAGTGTTGTAGCAAAATCAGCCTTTCCTCAATGGGTTAAGCAAAGCTGCCAGCTGCAAGGGCTCCCAGATAAATTCAGTTTGATCTCAGTCTCACATTTATTCCCAAAAAAAATGCAAAGCATTTTCTCAAAATAATTCTACAAAAGTTGGCTTTAGGATACTAGTTGGTATCTAGATTGTTATACCACACATTGTATCAAATCACTGGTTGGGAAGTGGTTATTGTTCAGTAAGGTATTTTGTCTATTGCCTTCTTTAAAGAATCAAACTAATTCATTGAAATCCTTGACTTTTGTTGTGTAGAAATATCTTTACAGCAGTCACAACAAGCTCTCAGTGCTGTTTGTCAAATCATTAATCAGAATAATGATCAGCCCTTTTAGTTGGTTGCACAAGCAAATGCTAAAATTATATCTGTTACAAATAGACCATTCATATATGAATATTAGAGATTCTTTTCAATGTGAACTTTTAATTATATAACGGAGGGATATTGACATTCATATTTACATGTAATTTGGTATCATGATATTTTCACAGGAAGATAATTGACTACAAAGAAAAATATTTTGATAAAAGGCAGAGAAGCAAATTGCAAGAAACCATCGTTCTAGAAAACATGATCATATGTGACCTGCTACAACAAAAGGATCCGAAAGTTGGAGGAGGACAATTTTCTGAAAATGGCATGACATTATTCCCTTACTCTTCTACTTTAATTTCATATATAGCCTTACTCATAAAAGCACTCGGTTGCGGAGATATCAATGATTTTATTAGTGCATGTCAAGTGGTTGAGGAAATTAGAGTTTCGAGAAAAACGCCTTCAAAGTTTTCCTTCCGATGCTATCATGATCAAGGGAAGGCGAGTCAGTTTTCACTGCTTGACAATAGAAGGCATGCTCCTAGCGACCTCTGTGATGTTCATTCAAGCTTAGCGCCAGTGGTCTACGCATGACCAATCAGTAATCAGGATGCCACGCACTGACCAATAAGATCACTCCCTCGTTGCTAGGGGAGGAGTCTAGCTGCGGCACTCAATCCAAATCCTCGGACACGTTTCTGTTACTTTGAAAGTCGGGAAATCATGACCCAGAAAAATGCTGATTTCTTGCCTTTCCTTTGATCATTTAGCTTCGAAATTTTGCCAGATGATAGACAAAACGTAAGACTACAGAGTTATGCCAAAAACAGAAATCCGGTTGTATTGACCAATTTTGATGATGTGACTTCAAACTCGATCTTCTCGGCTCAGCCGTCAGCGACTTTAAGACCCTTTTGTTGTAGCGGGTCACATATAGTCAAAACGTCATGACAGTTTTAAGTGTTTAAAATCAACTTAAATGAAATCTTCTGCCAGTGATTCGAGGAGATGAGAGGAAATTTCATGAATCTGCTTTTCCCACTTCATACCATCCTGTGCCAAACTTGGGTGTTCATTGTGCACTCACAAGCAGTTGCACAATGTAGGCCAGCTGTTGCATATCTGGACTGAGTTTCTGGTCCAAGTTGCAAAATGTTAGAGTGTTTTATATATATGTAATAAGCCTTGAAAAAGAATTATTGTTTTGTGCCTAGAATATGTGCCGAGGATAAGTTATTAAAGTTGAATTGAATTGAATACAGACGCTGAATGAGACATTTATAAAACTAAGTGAATATATCGGTGTATGTGTGTACTATTGTTTGTGTTCGTGGATGCATTGTCACCGTTAATGAGAAATCACTCTTTCTAGTGATGTATCTTGAAACAGCATTTTTTTTTTTCAATTTAAGTCCATGCATATAGCCTAAGTCTGTTTCAGTCATTGTGGAAATTGTGTAAAGATGACATTGTACAGATATGTGAGCATTTGAGAAATATGGTCATACAGCATGCATGGTCGGTAAACAAACATATCGAACTGGATGCAAGATATGAACCATTGAATAATATGTAGAAAATCCTATTTTTCTTGTTATTAATCATATGGTGATTTTATTTAGTTTTTCTTTTTCAACGCCTTCTATTTGAATTTACTGAAGAGTACAGCTTTAGAAAGGGACTAAAATAATGAGATTGAAACAATTAAGACATGGATATACTGAAAAATAATAATTTGCATCTTACTAATTGCCTGTGCATGTTTTCTTGCTTATTTTCAGATTTTGAACAAGCCAAAGCAATGGAAAGGTTTCCACTGCCTTTGCCACCACAGCTTGCCCATGATATGAATATAGGCCTCCTTCAACAGCAACAACAGCAGCAACAGCAACATCAGCAGCAGCAGCAGGCACAACAGCAACAACAGCAAAACGAGAAAGCAATCAACAACCACCAGCAGTCCTCTGGTAACAGCGCCAGCATGATCTCCAGCCAGGCCGCCCACAGCCAGCCCGGTCCCAGCCAGCCCCCGACCACCCAGGCTGGCCCGCCCACATCAGGGCCCGGCTCTGGCAAGCGAGGGAGGAAGCCTGGATCCAAGTCCCGCAACAGCCAGGGCCATCTGACCTCCCCTGTGACGGGGGAGCCGCGGGTGAGGCCGGGCCCCACACTGGAAGATATGGCGGGGGATGGGCGAGAGTATCGGTGCAAGATCTGCCCCCAGGTCTACTACAGTAAGTCTGATGTCCTGCTCCATGCTCGTTCACATAAGGAGGGTAAGCCTTATAAATGTGATGATTGCGGTAAGGCCTTTGCCAGTACATCGTACGTGAACCAGCACATGAAGGTGCACACAAATGAGAAACCCTACCAATGTACTTTTTGTGAAAAGACGTTCAAGCAGCTCTCCCATTTGCAGCAGCACACTCGGATCCACACAGGGGAGCGCCCCTACAGGTGCAACCAGCCTGGCTGCGAGAAGTCCTTCACACAGCTGTCCAACCTGCAGCAGCACTGGAGGCGGCACAACAAGGATAAGCCGTACAAGTGTCGCGACTGCTACCGAGCGTTTGACGACCTGGAGATGCTGCAGAATCACTCGCATTCGCATGAAAACAACCGGCGCGAGAAGCGCTTCTCGTGTGGTGTTTGCGGGAAGTCGTATGTCCAGGAGCTCTACTTGATGAAGCACATGGAGAAGCACCCTCATGTGGTCGGCCAGACGATCAACATCATCAACCACACGACCAACTCCGTGACGACTGTCACCCCACCCATCAGCTCGGCTCACACAAACCCGCCACCGGAGTTCAAGCCGCGGCGGAAAAAGAAGCGAGCGAACCGCACACCAGCAACCACGGCTTGCCTGGATAACCCTATGCCCCTCCCACCGGTCAGCGTCATGTCCAACTCCAACCCCTCCCTAGAGCGCAACTCTTACAGCGTGCCCCCGCCCCCAGCTCCTCACCATGAAGTCAGACAGGGTAGCGAGACGCCAGGACCAAGCATAACGATGCCCCACTCACAATCAGCCCAGCTGCACCACACCAACGGCATCATGGCCACCCAAGCTATGGGTCTAGCTCACAACATGTCCACCACCATACATTCAGCCCTTCCTCCTTTCCACAATCCGGGCTCCCTTTCCATGCCGTTAGCGGGCGTCAATCCTGTCCTCTCCACGGTCTATAATATGGCTAGGTGAGGCAGCAGCGAGGTTCACATTCTATGGTCCATCACTATCACAAGTCCCAGAGCCATCCACATTTCTGTACTTTACGTGGAAGGACAAATTACATATTCCTTGCATCTGGTTGTAGAGTTGTCATGTTTGCAATCATTAACTTGTAAAGATGAGGACATCATGCCAAAGCTCATCAAATTGTCAAGTTATTGCCGGCAGCCACATTAAGAATTAAGTGTGAGGTCTGTCCATGATATAAGAGAGGTGCTGGTCAACCAATCTGTATTTAGTAAAGAACTGTAGTGAACACTGTTGTGGTGGCAGGTCACTTAAAGGGAAGTGGTGGGTTTGCTGGAATTTATTTTGTGATTCTGGTCGGGTACAATTGAGGAAGAGTAGTAGGGGAGGGTAGAATGCTCGTGGATACATAAGAGTCCAACTCTATATGGCTTGTAGAGGTAATTCCCCCAGGCCCGGGTCCTGGATTATGGCATGGTAGATTGAGTGTCGTGGCTGTGCCAGACTGACTGTACAGCTGATGGCTGAGAATGGTTAAAGGCATTATTTACCATTTGCAGATGAAACAAAAACCCAGCTCTAGTGCTTCAAAATAGTTCTAAAATGTGATTGAAGGATAAAAACCACCTATGTCAAAATTTTATTCATTATAATGACTGTTAAATGCTGTTAATTATACAAAATGTGAACAATAGTTATATAATAAAATTGTTTCCACACTAAGCAGTCTACACTTATGGTTTAGTGAGAAAATTAGTGATATCTCCTTTTATTTTAGGCTTTATTGCAAAATTTTTATATGGTAGGATGTTGTGTGATACAACTGACCTACACATAATGATCAAATGTGATAACTCGAACATTTGTTGAAATCACTGCTCCCAATGGTAAACAATACCTTTAAGATCATAATGTCACATTAGATTTTACATGTGAACATTTTGCAAAGAAGTATAGGATAAGTGGGAAGAGATTCAGTAAAACTTTACTTCATTAAATGGTTGACAGGTTATGTACAACAGCATTCAGTGCATTTTGTGGAAAAAAACACTTTCGCATGTGAATCTTGGTTCCTTATGAAATTTGCAAAAGTGGAATGCATGCGAAAATTTCTGGTTTTACAGTATGTTATGGGAGCATAGAAAAAAAAAGCAATTTGGTGTCATTGTCCAAGTCTTGGTTCTTCTCTACTTTGCCCAACACTTTGTCCTCAAATGTATTGCTGCAAATAACATCATTCTTCTCTAGAAAGGGTAGCGGTAGAAAACCACAGCAGTCAGACATACTGGTATGCTGCAGCTCAGTGCAAAGCTATCTACCTGGGGGAAATGTGTGACAACTAGGTAAGCATCATGCTCCTCAGCTGTAATTGCCCAGCATAGGTAGGTAGCATTGAATCGTTGATGCATTGCTGTCCGTTAATGGCTTCAGATGTTTGCAGGGCGGTATCGGATGATGTGGATCTGGTGAGCACCGAAAAATCTGCACTGTTCCACATCTGACCAACAGCTCCTGCAAAGGAATATGTATTTTGTCCTTCAACAGGGTACTGAATGTGGACCAAACTACAATGAAAGAATACTTAAAATTGGCATATGGGGCTATTTTTGTAAAGTAGTAGCAACTATAGCTGAAAAATTGTACTTCTCGTGTCAAAGGTGTCTTCTTGTACAGTGTACAAAGTTTTACTGGTATTGTTCCTGTATCATTGTACTTTTTGTGAAACAGAACAAGTTCTGAAATGCATTTTTGATAGATTTAAAAGTTGTAACTAGGTGAGATCTAAAAGATGTGTACATTGGCATTCCTGTAAATTTGACTTTAGCATTTAGATCTGTTTATATTCGAGCCAACTTGTATTTTTAAAAGATGACCATGTGTTTTATTTGTAATGTGTCACTACTAGAAAACTAAGAATGTTTAATGTTTAAAGTGAATGATACTGCTGTAAATGTGAGCATAAATAATCCGTATCGCTAGCCAAAATTGCACAAAACTTGTCACACAGGTCCAGAAACCTTTGCGCTCTGAGTGCAATGCCAATGGGGATGGAGATATTACATGATGATAGTATGTATTCATGTACAATTCCTGCATGGCAACGAATTAGGACAAAACACCTTGAAATAATGTTTTAGGTAAATCCTGTGTGTTCTTTTTTTTTTTAAATGGAAGAAATCAATTATTGCATTTATCCTGTGTGTCCTTTCCTGTTCGGTTTTTTGTTTGTTTGTTGTTTTTTTTCCTTCAGAGGCTGTTTGTCACGCCCCATGTGACACAGTGGAAACCAACTCTATTAAGGGTATTGGGAGATTTAAACAACAAAACACCGAAAACCTATTAAAAACTATAAAGGGGCGGGGTGATTGGGTCCATACAAATCATTCTTTTTCTTGGAGGGGGGGGGGGTGGGGGTGGGGGAAATGATAACATACTTAATTCACAAGGTGTAACAAGTGTGTTTGTGTGTATCAGAAGGTATATGAATTGCACAAATTTGATTTACTGAGGCAATTTCTTTGAATGATATTCTATGTACAGTATGGTTACAGCAATCAGCCAAATCATTTGATTTGAATGAATTTTGATGGTTTGTTAGACTATATTGAAGGGGAGGGGGGAACCATACTGCCAAGTGCAGAATTGCAAGCATGGTGCTGATTATTGTCGCTAACAAGTGTATTATGTAGGTTAAGTTAGTGCCTAAAATCCAATATTTGTGGTAGGAAAACCTGTGGGAGTCAAGTATACAATGTATCTTCTCTACACAGCTACACCTGTACTCCGATTACATATACTACGTTATGCTTGTAGTTGGCTAAATTTCTAGGCTTTTTGCATTGATATCAAGTGCATATTTGTTTTTGTTCTTTTATTTTATTTAGGATTGTATCATATACTTGAATATTATTAAGTTGCCGTGACCAAATTCATGTTAAGCTTCCGCTGATGTATGTACACGTGTATTAAGTTTGAAGAGGATACGACTTCATATCTGTTCTATTTCGTCTATTTCATTCTATTCCACTCTGTTTAATTCGCTTTCACCCTCAATGTGTAATATTTCTGATGATGAAATTTGGGTGTTCATGATTTTTGGTCGTATTTGGATTTTTGTGGTGTAGACGAGAAAGTCTTGTACACTGTTTAGCTGTAGTTTTGTGTAAATGCACCATTACAGAGGCATATGGCTGAATACTTGTTAAGAAATAACAAAGCAGACCATACAGAGACTGATACAAGTTATAGGTAAGGGGTTTTTCCTTCTGTATTTTACTTAATGTGAATCAATTTCTCACCGCTAATTTGCCTTCTTCACAGTATTTCTTTTCTTTTTCTTTTAGTAATTACATCAGACACAAGTGTTTATCTTTACAGAAGCGAGGATGACACGAAAGAAGTTCTTGCACTAGAATCTTGAATGCAGAGAATGCAAGACATTAAAGACCCGGTAGCGTGGGGTTTCATGGGTGGCCCGATTCCTTCGCTGCCCACCGGGGTACATTCGAAAGCCATGAATAGCCCCGGTCGGCAGATATGTGCATTGAAGCGTACGTTGCTCATCGGTAGCATTTGACCCCAGGTAAGATTCTGTGGCTGTGTGCGTGATAAAATCTACATACAATTTGTTACATGGATCCTTGAATATATCTGGAGCCCGTTGCATAAAAGTTGCAATTATGGTAACTTTGCCATCCGATGGTAACTTCCATGGAAGTCTTGATTTTGATTGGCTGTTGAGTGTTGTTGCCATGGTAGTTACCATTGGATGGCAAAGTTACCATAATTGTAACTTTTATGCAATGGGCCCCTGGGCCATGCCAGCCTTGCCACTCCATGGTATGCCCATGTTACCAGGTCTTTAAAGGGTCAGTCTAGGGGAAGGAAACCGTCCAGTTATCAGTGAGTGCATTATAAGTGCATCGCCAGTGTCTGATCACAGTTGAGGCTTTGGACAGAAGGCAATGTTGAAGACAAAGCATGAATTCTGATTCTGTGGGGACGGACATATTATGGCTTCTCAATGAAGATTGCATGTCTCGATGAAGAATGCATGTCTCAATGAAGAATGCGTGTCTGTAATAGTTTCAATATCAGCTCACACTCTGCTCTCTTGACGACAACACTGCTACAACTATTTCAACAATGTGGAATGGATTTCTATATATGCATACATGCATTCTGTCTGATTTTGATGTGTTCCGATCAAGCACTCACCTTTAATTTCTCTGAGTTTCCTCTTTTTTGTGTGATGGTGTCGTTTTTCACAAATTCGAGACCACTTAATTTTGTTGCAGATTGGTTACAGATGCTGGTAAATGTTTGCTACATTTCCTGTTGCCCATAGACTCACATGAATATGCATAGGCAGGCACCCATGTACAGCACAGCCTTTGTACGAATACATATATCATGCAAAGCAGACACACACACAGACACGCACACACAGACACACACACAAAGTGATGCTGTATTGTGAACTGTGGGCGTCAAAGTGTGAAGAGGCTCTCTCGACGTCATCAAATAGGCACACAGTTTTGCTGTGAAAACTTGTGTTTGGCGGCCATTTTTGTGATGCTGTTTCACCAGAAAACCACTTTCTGCAACTTGGCAACTGGTATGTATTTGCTGCTGATGGAATGCAGCACCTGTAATAGAAGCTAATGCTTTTCGAGGCAGTGCGTCCCCCAAGAGTAGAACTGTCTTCGTGAATTGTGCATTTCTGTGTTGATATTGAGTGCACCGTGATCTATTTGCAAACCGGAGAGGGGTCGTGGAGATTGCTGATCCCATAATGCTGCAGTGAGATGGGGTCAATGCACTTTGTTGGTCTGCTCCCATTGCCTGTAATGTAGGCAGTAGCAGGAAATGATCTGCATTCTTCTATTTTTATCACCCTCCTCTTCTTAGTGTTGTCCCCTTTTTTTGTTTGTTTGTAGGAAGGGCTGTATCATAGAGCTTTGGATATTAACGTGTAGTGAATTTATACTTTTTTTTGAGAACTTTATCCCTATTGTATGTACTAGTGCTAGAGGTTCTTTTTTCAATATCAGTTGTTGTATGAAGGAAATTAAGTGCCAAAAATAGTATACATTGATATGGACAGGCCCCTTTGGTGTTGGTTCATTCAGTGACGTGTGGGTGGTTAGGAGGAGTCCTAGGTTGAACTGCTTCTCATTGGGATATTTAACCTAGAAGGTGTTTGACCTCTAAACATTGCGTAGGAGTAGAGTGATCATGTGTCGTCGTCATTTTGTTTTTTAGATGGAAATGTTTAGTTATGGAATGTTAACCATGTGAAGAAATGTCAAATTATACTGTTGTAATGATGCTCGTGTTGTACTTGTACATTCTTGCTGTAAGATGACAAATTTATGACATCCTGTGTTTTTAATCTGTAGCATTGTCATATTCTAGTATGATCTATATATTATTTTTCAATTTGATGAAGTTACAATCTATTCTCTCCTTGTAGAGCAAATTTTGTGTAGAATGTCTGTGTTCACTTTGTTTACCTAGGTACAATGTAATATATATTCTTTATTTTCTATGTATAGCATATTTTCATTGCCCTTAGGAATTCAACAAGCATTGAGATTTTATTTTGTTTAGAAGTACTATGCATTCAATTGCTGTAATTATATTTTTCCCCTATTACATTTCATTTAGTTAGATATATGATCATGTATCATGTAAGAAGAGTAACAACATAAGTGAGAAGTTTTGGACCTTTTTTTTTCCAAAGAAGTCAGATACACTGTTATTTGTTCATTGCCTTATTTGCCAGTAAGATGTAAAGAGTTTAAAAGTCTGCATTGCAGTTTGATGGCATATAGATGTTATAACAAATTCTTTCCAACCTCGCCTTCCTCATCCCCAATGAAATGTGTAGGATTTTTTTAGATAAAAATGTTTTGAAGGTAAGGGAGAGCTGAAAATGACGGTATACATTGTGGCTACACTCCATTACAAAATGAATATATGCAGTTCCCTGCTCATAGAGGGAGCTATTTGCACGATATTCCTAGAACTGAGGAAAAGAATTTTGAGATCCTTCATCATAGATGTTACATGCGTGTCCATATAAACTGCCTAATCTCTTACACTGCAAAATGATCTGCATAAAATGCCAAGAATTTGTGAACTTTGACTAAGTGTGGGGAAATGATGCCCTAGCTCTTTTTGATAAATTTTCTATGTCAGTATATAATTGTGAATCAATACAACTTTGACGATGTATTTACCCTCCCTTTGAGGACATTTTGATGGAAGATAAGAAATCTTGAACCAGTTCAGTTTTCTTTAAGTTCAATGATCACTGGCTTTGAGATTTGTAGGTTTCTGCCCTTCACTGCAAGAAAGTCATATCACCACAAGAAATTTGTATGTTATTCCCAGCAGAAGAGATATTGATGTTGGTGTGCATCTGTGTGTAATGTTTTGGAATGTCTGTTCAGTGTGCCATTTTGCAGGCCCTTGGGCGATATGACTGCACATTCAGACACAGATTCCCAATCCTGATTACATTTTCTGTGTGAAAGGTGCATTGGTTAATATTACTCACAAAGTGCATTATACTACCTACTTGATTGCCAATAGAGCACAACACTGTCAGGATTTACAGAAACATCCCCAAATCACTGTGTGGTAAACATGGTTTTAAACAGCACAGGTGTGGCCTTCTCTTTACTCGAAAAATTTGAGGCAGATTTTTGACGACATGGCTTGAGCATGAAACAAAGGCCGTGTCGCATGTAGGAATACAACTGTTGTGATGTCCTTTCTGACTCTGACTCTATTTCAGTGTGTAACCATGTTTCTCATGCTCTGTCTGGTTTATGTGAATGTTTTGGAAACAGCATCTCAATCGCACAAGACAACAAAAATACCTCATGTGTTGCTAGACAGTGAAGATCTTTTTTTGGCCGTAAATATTGTCAGGTAATTTGACCCTTGGAGGTACACTGCCAACTGTTTCAACTACTCTCTCGTTCCCTCCAAGAAGTTAAGCGTTTCATCATTAAAAAGCCAGCCTTGTGGCTGCAAGGAATTGATTTAAAGATCACCTTGCTTCAATTGTAGGAATTGCCAGTCCATTAACATAAGATTGCTTCGTTTACTGGTAATTTTAAGGTACAGAGACCTCTCTGCATTGATCAGAGCACATAATAATTTGGCTGTCGGAATGTATTACTTGCATGTACAAATATGCAAATGCTTGATTTAATTGAAAGTAAATTCACAAAAGGAATCAGTTTTGTGTGTAATCAGTTTTTCCCCCTTGACAATTTTTGACCTTTTTCATGTCATAAGATATGAAATTTCCTTACCGCTTGATAAGCTGTGATCTTGATTGGATTTGAAGTTGAAAAGGTAGGAGGGACTTGTGTTCCCTCAAGGGAATCTGTTTGAGGGGTGCCAACAAAAGTTTTTAGAAAAAATAATAGTAATCGGAATCATAATTCATTTTCCTCTGCCCCACCTTTACAACACCCCCCTAAAAAAAAAAAGGAGAGTAAAAACCCAAACAGTGAGAACTCCTCTGTAAAGTTTGCTTCAAGTTGTGAAGTTTCTTTTCCATACTTGAGTCCATCTTCCAGATCAGAAATTGAAGGAGGGAGGGAGGGGATCTATGGTATCAAGGTTACCTTCTAGCAGCTGGTGGTTGTTAATGTGTATGTACAACGATAAGTTTGTCTGTAAAGGAAACATCACACAGCTGGGGTTTGATTGCAAAACATGTGAAGCTGGAGGGAATGATCACCCAATGATTGTAGAGATCAGTGATCATCACCCTTCCTGGTGGCAGTTCCCCTTTGCTGAGGCTGAGAGGGTTAAAGTTCAGTGCTCCATAAAGTTCATGTTGTTCCTCATGCGCAGTTGAAACACAAACATCAACTCAATTGGGCGATGGAAATTTGCATCCGTCGATGTATTTCCTCAGCTCTAGTGGAATTACCTCGTTTTGGTTGTTGTTATCTTCGCTGAAATGTACGATCGTTTTGCTTGTTGACTGAATCAGTTTTATGAGTACAATTCTATTGTTGACTCTCAGTGAATTGGGGATTCCGTTGCTTTCATGTGACTTGTAAACAAAATATGCTGAATCATCGTCCTGGTCTTATTTTGTGCTCGTGACTCGAGCAACACAAAGTGGACTGGACTACTCGTGGCTGTACAGCATAAAATTATTCTGTACGTGGATGTCTATTACATGAATTTAAGTATAAAGTTTCTCATTTCATTTTTGGTTGTGTATTACTGCTGTATATTATGGAATCAATGTACTGTATAGCTGTAATTATGCAGACGATCTTTGAACGGTGTTGTATACAAAATGCTTCAGTATGTTCGACTACTTAGTTCCAACATAAATGATGCACTATTGTGACTTTGTAAAAGTATGTTTGTATCGATGCCAATTTGTTATATCTTGTGTACAAACTCCTGCTGCGTTTTAATCCAGTGTTGTAGATTTTTTGTTTGTTCCATCCCAAACTGATATTTTGCACATTCTAGAAGCGGGAGAACTTTTACTGTTTTTAGCTCTATAGAATTTAGGGCGAAAGTTGCGCAAATATATTTTACACACACTCAAAAAAAAAAAAAGACGCATAGATTAGATAATGTGCAAATAATGATTAAGGTTGATTTGTTGGTATTCGCATGGAAATGGACAGGCGTATTGCTTGATATACTAGCAATTGCCAAATGTGATCATCATGACTAATGAACCATGTATGTGTATAATGCTACAATGTAACAAAAAAACTAATTGGTGTAAGTTAGCTTGTATATCATTAAATTGGGGCAAGTATATGGTTAATCTGTGACTCATGTGTGCATAATTATTGTCTGTATTTGTTTTCTCTTTGTCAGTTGTTGGTGGAAGGCGTGTGGAGTGGGTTGTAGGTGTTTCTATCAGCTTCTGTCATTTTTCATCCTGCTTTGGGGGTATTCTTTGCTTTGTTGGCATATTTCATAATCAGGACCATCAGGGTTGTTTAGAAGAAATCATGTTTGTGTGCCTTTGGTAACACATGCAATATAAAGTATACTAGTACACCTGTACACATATATTTATATCATATATAAATGTATGTGTGTAAACATTATAATACAAGTATATAAAAGCAAACACACACAACACACATGCACGCACACAGGAATTTTGTTGTGTTATGTGAGGAGATGGCAAATGTGCCCCTATGTTTACAAACATTATATTATACACATATATAAATGTCACTTAAACAGTTATGTGGTGCTATACAAATTCTGTGGAACATCATCATCATCATCACCATCATCATCATCATACAGTACTTTTTAATATATGTGTGTACACATGTATATAAACAAACACACGCAGACTTCCGTTGTGTTATTCAAAGAGATTCCCGGGAGTGTTCCCTAATCTTTCTTACCTGTGGATATCTGAGACAAATCCACTCCTTGAATTTTTCTCTGACACCTTCCAAAGCACAAGTTAGAAATAATAGGAACAGTGAAACAAGTAATGTCACAGTTCACTTATCAATATTTATGCCCAATCAGACAACTACATGCACAGTGCACATTGTGCAGTGGAGCTTCGTTTTGAAGAAATCTCAAATATGGTAAACTTTTGTTACAGTGAATAATGATTGTTTTCTATTCCTAAAGTTCAAAGTTTCTTTTATTATGTTGTTTTGCGATCCCCGATATGACAGAAGCCAATGTAAAAAAAGAAAAGAAAAAAAAGAGTTACTTTACTAGTCTCGAGGAGTTTGTTATGACAGTCCACTGTTGGTAGAAATTGAAGACAATACATTGTACTTACATAGGTAAGTGTATGTCTTAATCATCTACAGCATCACATTCAAACCTTTAGAATAGCTTTCTCGGTCACGTGGCTACGATGCCGCTTGTATTACACAAAAAGAGATTCTTTATACTCACAAGGATTCAGGAAAAAATCAGAACACAGAAAGTTTTTTGGAAAGTCGGACAATGCACTCAATAAGTTTTATTTTGGTTTAGGTCGAAATGTGCCGCCTGCCCTCTTACGGCAGAAACTCTACAACAATGCCCAAATGCGTAACGCCACAGTACCGGAACGCTGATACACTGTAGTTAAAAAAATAATTTGACAAAATTCATGACGTGGAGTATCGAAAGAACACTTGACCTAGCTCCTCGATCCATAGGGCATGGAAACCCAAGGATTGCTTTATTTGACATACGTAAGAGGTCAAAAGAATGTGCATCTGTCATAAGGATTATGATTTCAAATTCCGAAGATTACGACTTTTAAAATTCCTTTTAATAACGACTCCCTGAAAAAGAAAACAACCCCCTTCTTCAGGTGTGAGTTTCTTCAATTTTTTTGCCTCCCTCTACAAATCAAATTTGTTAAGATCAGCAGTCCAGAGGGAGACAAATTGAAGAAACTCACACCTGAACCTTCACCCCTCTGAATAATATCTTTCTTTCATTTAACTCCGTTCTTGTTTTGCTTTGGTTCTTCTCGACACTACTCGAGATACAGATCTTTTTTCTTTCTTTTTTAAACTCACTACTTTGCATCATCAGAACATACAACTGAGGTCTCTTGTTTGTAAACAACGCAGGGAAGCAACACCAGACACTGCAAGAATTATCAGCCACGTCACGTGACCTACTTTTAATGATGCGCCCTGTAAAGAAGACAAAATATTCGTTCCTGCAGCGGTGTCAGCTCTCTCTCCTATCAGTCTAATGTCGCTCAAATATCCTATGTTCATGCGTCACCACTCTCACCTGTAATCTGGGACATGAACATTCTCCATATATAATAAAGCCAGTTGAGGAGACTTCATCTAGTATTCCACGTAACTGAATCAATTAAGTTATTTAACGTACACTATACGAAGACTTGTTTCTGATTCACGACATAATTAAGGCAAAAAAAAAAATTCCAACATACATGTAAAAGTCACTTGCCACATGTACGATCGATCGTGTATCCTTGTGAACTGATTTATATTACAAATATAAAAACAACACAGGTCTTAGTAACATCACCAGTCCAAGCACAACGGATAATCTGGCCAGCATTCAAACAGTTTAAACATGTGGTTCTATCAACTTTATTAGAACACATTATCTAAAAAAAAAAGAAAAAGAAAAGAGCGACACATAAAACATTCAAGAAAAAGTTCGTTGACCCTGTAACAGAAAGCAGAGTTGAAGTTGCTTCCTTTACGTGAAGAATTCGGGCGAAGTTTATACTATTAAAGGAAAACATTCCGTTTTATTTACATTCTCATGGAGATGTGATATAGTAGAGACAAGGAAAAAAAACAAGGAGTTTATAAAGATTATACATTTTGTTGTAAAGAACTTGCGGGCAGAACAAAAGTCGCAATTGTTTTTCGCATCGTTTCAGAACTACTCGGCTGACATCTACAACATTGTCTTAATTCTTAATTTTTGAACTCTCTACGATCTAGAGTTGAAATTATTATCCCAGCACGTTCCGACGACCTTTAAGGAAACCAAAACACATATAAAAATGTGGATTGGGTGAAAGCAGCAATATCAGGAGAACACGTCAGTGAAAGTTTGAGGAAAATTGGACAATCGATTCAAAGGTTATGAATTTGTAAAGTTTCCTTGCCGTCATCGCTTGATAAAAAGACTACTACAATTCATGACGTCATTTGCGGACAGCAATATAAAGAAAATGTATAAATAATTCAACGTATTTTAAACGTTTTAGCATAATGAACGAGAACTTCACTTACCTCTTTCTGAAAGCAGAGGAAATAATATTGCCGTTAACGATAAGTCAGTGTTCAAATCCATGGAATGTGCACTTCTCATGAAGAATGAAATTTTGTGGAATTCTCTTCATATCTTCTCTATATTATTGTCCATTGTGACGTCATGATTTGCAGCAGTCTTCTCATCCAGCGATTTGAATTGATTGCTTGTTTTTCCTCAAACTTTCACCGATTTGTTCTACAAATATTGCTGCTTTCACTGAATCCAGATTCATATTTGGGTTTAACTTTCCTTTCAATGAGATCATAATTAGATAACAGAAAAGAATAGTCTACTTTTTCCTGCTATCTAATTATGATCTCATTTAAATGTAGACCCTGCCTCTCGTGTCCGTTATTCTCGTATGATGCAAGCATGTAACGAAATTATTTTTACCAGTTCAGTATACCAGTGTACATGTCATCGCGTACAAACCAAAGCTTCGCCTGCTTTATCATTACAATCTACATACAAGAGAAACAACCAAACCCCAACAGGTTTCATTATGTGATACGTTGCACATTACCAGGGATTTCTCATCCGGCCGCAAACGCAATACAAAAAAAAAAAAAGAATACAGATGATGTTGCGAGGTCAATATAACGTCTGAAAATATAGCAAACAAACAAAACGCTGTAGTTTATGGGTTTTTATAATTCACCTGGAGTCCAGGGGAAGGACTATACAAAACACGTGATTTTTTTTTTGATTCTTTTTAAACTACATCATTTACAAAAATACTAAAGAAACTAAAGGCATAAGTGCAACGTTATGTACAATTTCATATATAGCATTATGCAAAAAATGGAAAATTAAGAAAAAGCAAATTTACTAAAACGAATATTGCACAAATACAGCAGCAGGGGCGAGTCCAGGAGTTCCGGAAAGGGGAGGGGCCTTCACAAAACTAAAAAGGGGGGGGGGGGTGCGCACTCAACCCCCACCATTTTTTCTTTTGTTTTTTGTTTAAACAAAAATAAAGTTTGTGTTTGTTTTAACAAAAGAGGGGACGCGCGCCCGGTGCACCTCCTCTGGATCCGCCACTGCAGCAGTGACAAGGAGCGGCGAGTAACAGCTCAATCTGCAACATAGTTTTCAAGTCAAAGGGACACAGTTATATCGCAAATGGAGGAAATTCTATACTATCACCATGGTCCCTCCGTACCCTGTGAAGATGATGAAAACACGTTTCTTAAAATCCTCAAACGATACCTTTAAAATGTCTACAACAAGGTTGTATGTTTCTTATACTTCTACACAACAAATTCAACGGTACTGATGAGGTGTCCGTTTCTCGGATATGGGCTAGTACCCAGTTAACGTTCTCAGCGACCAAAATGACAGAACAACTATGGGATTACATATAGCAGATCAGACGGGAAAATTCTTTTGTCTGGCAGAGTATACCACACATCAGCCATTTGAAATATGTAACATCAAAAGATAGATCACATGTCGGGAGGATTTGAAACTCTACATCAAATCCGGAAATTCGCAAAGTATATCACATTTATCGTCATTACCTAGGTAGTTTGCAATTCCATGAGAATGAGAGTAAAGGCTACCGCACGTTTTACGACTTTTGGTCGCACAACTGACCGACTTTGGATCTGAAATAAACAAGCGTGTTTACTCTGAATCTATTGTGATGTTTCCTTGCGGAGCACCAAGTAAATTATGAGATAAGCTTCCTTCCCGTTTGGGGCTGAACGGGATTGGGATTGGGATTTGGACTAGTGGTCCCGTGTATGGAGGTAGCGTTACGTGCATCACTGGTCCTTTTTTTTTCTACCAGAAACCCCATGTAAGTCACACAATCCTTGCAAAAATACAAGGTGTTACCAAAATGTACAATAAATGCTTTTAAAAATCCCGGAAATTGAGAATACACACAAACGTAACCCAGCAAAGGCAATCACGCTTTTTACCATGTTCTGGGCCCTGTTGCATAAAACCCTTACCGCTGGACTTACCGCTCCTTTCTAGCGGTAAGTCTTCAATTAGCGGTAAATTTTATAATCCTTGATGCTGATTGGCTGTGACGCCGAATTTTGACGGTAGTTACCATTGAAATTCAATGGTAAGTTTTATGCAACGGGCCCCTGGTCATCAAAATAGGCATAAAATTTATGACAACAGACGTTAAGCTTCTACCGTGGTTAAGGTTTTATACACTCCTGCGGACCTTCACAAGCCAAGTGATTATACTGTTTCTGTTGTATGATCATATAAATTAAATTTTCTGTATGGTTACCCAAATATTTGCACATCTGCAAAGAAGAAATCAAGCGCGTTACTGGACACCCAAACAATGTAAAGATTATGAGAAATTGAATTCTGCAGGCATTTGCAATGAAGCAGCAAATATGGAGTGATTTATTCTCTTCTATTTCTTCCGAGAGTGTTCGATATTTCTCGGCACATAGACTCTGCACAATTAACAATCTAGGTCGTACCGACTTATACTCCCTACGATAAAGAAGATTAAGGCTTTATATTTATGACATATCGCAAGATATATCTAACCATAGTAACTGCAAAATAATTTTAAAATTAACTGTTCTAAGCCAAGAACAGATACTTTAACATGTTCTATAAACTTTGATGACAGAAATGACAAAAAGCAACAAGTTCGAGCACAAAATAGAAATTACAATGACAATATGATAAATTCCACTTTGACGTCGATTCAATTTTTTTTTCTTGAACACTCAGAGCAATTACAGACCAACAGAAAGATAAGTCAATACAAAAAATAAATGTGCGTATCTCTCCAATGTGGGTATCTGCTCTGTAGTGGCTGCTTAGTATAAGTGTGTAGATTCAAATAAACAACTGCATCGTCACAAAACATCTAGATAATAAAGTTGTCCAATTTCCATGACAGTCGAACAGATAAAAAAGGAACCAGGGCAAAGTCGTACTGCCAATTCAATCATGGGAAATCACATCCTTTGCAGTACTCAATTGGGTGACAAAAGAAATAAAAGAACACGCATTCGAGTTGAAATTAGAAGATGATAAAACTGTTAATGGACGTTTTAATCAGATGAATGGAATTACCTAAAATCTAATAACGTATCATTAAAAATGCATGTAAAAGTAATGCGAGGACCGGTTTTTTTAATCATTCTAATCCACTCTTCTGCATTGGCTTAATTGATGACATTGTAAATACACGTACGTAACAATCGTCATTAGTGAAAACAGTTCGGAGCAGATCTACCCACGCACAGGCACCCATCGTGCAAACTAGATGACAAATTCTCATCGTTGTAAAATTGACCCTATAATTTGGACATCAATAATACTAGTAAACGGAATTTCCCTCGAGTATTCATTGTGTCACGTCAGCCTATACCCACCATAATGCACTTAAAGAGATGATGAATTTGCGCGTGCGTCTTTTTTACTCGAGCTTGCACCACAAAGAAAAAAAAATCCCCTTACTTTTGTTTTGTTATTTGCATAACGATTGTTCTGTGAATGTTACAAGTCAAAAAGTGGAAATGAACTGCAAGGTCAAAATGGTACAAAAAACTGACAAAAAACAAGCAAAATGTGAGTCATTTGTAAACAGCTTTTCTGTTTCTTGTTCAGTCACAAAGAGAGGAAGATAGTCAGTGCAAAGAAACACAGTGAGACGAAGTCAGAGCGTGTCAAAGCATCTCCTGCTCCTGTTCGTACTCGTGCGTCGTCTCGTCCATGTTGCTGCCCGCACTGTGAGACGCGATCGACTGCGTCACCACTTGGTGACAATTAGACGCCTGTTTGGTCGTCTGCATGCGCACGTTCCGCTGGGGACGGAAGAGGATGATGTAGACTTTGGGCGCGAAAAGGCACGCGAGGTTGACAGTGGCACACAGGCAGAAGGCTACGCCCACACTGATGAGGCGGAGCCTGATGTTCGCTGACGTCAGCACATAGATGGGCACCATGGCCAGCCAGATAATGCAGGTGGTGTAGAGGGTGAAGCCGATGAACTTGGCCTCGTTGAACTGGCCCGGGATCTTGCGGGTTAGAAAGGCGTAGGCCGTGCAGAGCAGCATGAGGAAGATCGGGTAGGCCATGTTGAGCAGCGAGAAATAGTCGACGTAGCTCTGGCAGACGAGGTACACTACCTGATAGCTGACGACGAAACGGGTGACGCGTGGCGGGCTGGCCACCATCAGTGCGCCGGAGAGGATCAGCTGCATGCCGATCAGGACCACGGTGATGATAACCTGGGAGGTGGGACTGATGAATTCGGGTCGCTTCGGGGTGACACGCGCGTTCTGGAAGATGCGGTGCACCCGGTTGGTCTTCACCAGAATGGCACTGTAGCATACCGTGAAGCCGTGCGCCATCATCAATTGGTGCGCCGCGCACAAGCCGGGTGTGGGATAAACAAAGAAGAGCATGGCCATGGTGTAGCAGAGGAACACACCAAAGAGAAGGATAGCCATCAGCTCCCGTCCCGACGCCTTTACGATGGGCGTGGTGCTGTACTTACACAAGACGACAGTGATAAGGATTGTCGTAAGGATCCCTAAGATGGCAAACACGACCACCAGCACCGCCCAGCCCTCCGGGTGCACGGGCTCGGCTGGCACCAGAACACACCCGGTGTACGATGCATTAGTCTTGCGCCCCCTCTCACACTCGCCGCAAGCCCGTCCCCCATCCGTCACATAGAAGCGGTGAATGTCGCCGCAAGGTTCGCATCTCGAACAGCATTCGTCCTCCAAAAGAATCTTCTTCTCCCACGGCTTGCACGCCACGCTGCACTCTGACTTGGGGTACTCCGGCGAGGCGAGCTTAAACTGAGCTTCCGAACCGTTCAAGTAGATCTTGTCCGAGAAGTGGCCAATCGTCACGTACTTGTACTCCCCCGAGGCGACCTGTTGGTAGTTGAGCAGAGTGTAGAGAGCAGGGCCGTCGCCGTGTGAGTCGAACTTCAGCGATGCTCCCGTGATCCCTGCATTGACAGCGAATGACAGAGGGAAAAACATATCGACATCAGTGGTTAGGAACAAATAGACTCCAACGCCGAAATATACGGGGGTGGATGAGAGAGAGAGAGAGGGGGAAAAAAAAGGGGGGGGGGAATAAGCAGTCTGGTGCAAAGGAAATATCAAATCACTTAAACTCGAAGGACAAGATAGTGTGCTGCTATTTCTGACGCTACATAAAAAACATCGAAGGTCACGGAGAGTTCATCTCTTTTGCACTATAAGATAAATCAGACTGCATTAAAGTCTCCCGTCTTTTTTAAGTACACGTTTGCCTTGGTTGTATAAATTTTGTCTACTTCATAAATCAAGCAGTGTGTGGGCATGGTATGTGGTTTTTGATTTATGCAAAGCAAGGAGCTACTACAATATCAAGCAACATAATAGGCTCTCTGCAGCTTCTAAATCTGAATTTCACTTACGTGAAAGATTTATTGCGAAAATATTTCAGAACTTCATGCCCCATCAAATGCGTACTTGAGAAGGCAATAACTGAATAATGCAAGGTCATTATATTACCACAGATTTTAGACTTGGAAAATAATACCAGCCAGCAGACATTCATTTTCAAGCTATTCCGAAGGGGTTTAAGAAAGAATCATCCATTAATTTGAATACAATATTTCTCACCATACAAATCCTTTGACAAGAATGATGAACACACGAATCATCTGTAAACTGAACTGACAAGAGAAAAGAGAGAACTCCACTTCCATCAAGAACACTGAACACAAAAACGAGTGTTTGGTATAAAACACACCTTCAAATTGAACCGTGCTCAAGAATCTTTTGAGGTCGTCCCCCTGCACGGGTCGCATACGATCGCACAATCCCGGAATGCCTCCGCAGAAATCCCGGTGCATTTCTCTCAGCGCGTAGGCGAACGCGAGAAGCGCGTCGGACACGAACTGCAGCTGGTAGAGTTGGTGATAATTGCTGGAAAGCGCGTGCGGCCGCTCGTCCCCAGTGCAGCGGCGCGTGAATCGTGGGGACATCGGGGGTCGGTGGACGACGCGGTTGTGGCTGGCAATGAAGTCCGTGTTGGACCACGTGCAGTTGTTTAGAACCTCCCAGTACTCCAGGAACCAAGGGTTTCGCCGGTTGGTTCGCGGATTGAGGTTGGTGAAATATGTATCGAAACCTGCACGGAAAAGACATTTAGCAAACAGTTAAGGTGTATAATTACTATGAGGTCCTCAAATATTCTACAGTCGTTTCATTTCACAATGCTCTGTTTACCTTATTCTCTGTTATCAAAGGAAATGAAACTTATATATGTTTTGTCGAAAAAATGAAATAAACTTTGAATTGAATTGAGTTGAATTGGTGTTACAAGTGTGCACTTTTGACGCCCTTTCAATGATGGTAACGGGATTACACATCTTGATAATATAGATAGGATTTAGAACATCAGCGTCTTATTTTAATTACGTATGATTTGACGCTGATTCTGTATAGCAAGGTATGTTTTCTCACCATCACTGCTGGAAGAGAAATATGTTACTTCTGATTCATAATATGTGTGACTTATCTTTATAAATTTTATCAAGTTCATAATACGTTTCATGTTCTTCTTGGCAGCAAAATGCAATCACTGTGTACTCTGGCAATTTCAATGCAAAACCTCTTTTTAGGTTTAAAAAATCTGAATTTTAATTGTGTCGTCAAATTACATCGAAGTCGAGAGGTTTTCTATCTCTGGTGCTCGTTCTTACTTACCTTTGATGAGTTTCGTTGTTGGATGAATCGTTATGGCGCCCTCAAGCGCCGCTTCGTTGTGCAGTGTATGGTACTGACGTCCGCTGAGCGAATCGCTCCCAATCCAGATGAAATGGCCCTCTTTATTTCGTCTCTGGACGGCTTGAAGGAGCCTCGATGCGTGAATCTCCAAGCTCCAGATGATAACCACTGTTTTGACGAAATGGTAAAACAACAAGAGGAAAGCAATATGTATCCAGTTACTGGCGACAGAGACAACATATTTTGTAGGAGCGCAATGAAAATATTCGACGATCAGCCGGCAGATTTACGATAACCTTTTTAACCATGGCATGCAGGGATCAGGCTTTTGGTAACACGAGCTCGAAAAATTGTGTCATTTTTGCGTTGAACTCTCTTCCCAAATAATCTTCCCTGGAGCAATGTCACAACTGAGGATGTTTCCAGCAGTTTCACGTTTCCATCAATCAACTGCAAGCCTTATGCACAGATAATAACTGTCTATGGATGCAAGATAATACCCTGATAAAGGGGATGATGGGTTCTAAAGACGTATGGAAATCACCAGCTTAGAGTGGTGTATGTAGGTACTCCAAGAGTGGTGTACAAAGCGCCCTCTACGATACAAGAATGTGGATGAACCCGATGAATTTCTGATGAGAAATGTCAGAGGGATCATTCCCCACGTTAATTTGAGCTCAAATTTAAAGGTTATGAATGACCACGTCTCAGAGAAAATGTGATCGGTATGTCAGAAAACTGTTTCTAGATAACATGTCTGATGAAGGACAAGAATAAACAGTAAATCAACTCAAGAGAAGATTATGATTATAAGAGACCGTCTATCAAGTTCAGTAGCACGTCCATTGCTCAATTTCTCTCATTTTGACAAAACCCTCATTACCAACCAATATCTCCTGATGAGTGACACGACTGATTCATTATTCGTTACATAATAAAAATAATAGATTTTCTTTTGTTGCCATTACCTGCACACCCTTTTCGGAAATGTTGCACTGTAGTCTGATGGTTTCTTGTATCCCTATTACGGTTACAATGCAACGGATTTGTTGGGAGGTATCGCATACCTCCATTCTTCCATGATACTAGGATAATTGAATTTGAATAACTATTTTATCGTAAGTGATGTAGCATACACCTCTCAGTTTCTTTTTTTTTCTCTCTCTCCTTCTATATCATATTCTTAATCATATCCTTAACTCTGAAACGTACTGAACGTGCATAATACAATTTCTTGTATAATGTTCATGCATATGATAAGTCTATGCCTTAAATTTCACTGCGATCTTCTCAACCGTCATGCATGAATCAGCTGGTACAGAAATATTGCCAGAAGTAAGGAAACATTGCCAAGAGCGAGGTACAGTCAAGCCCGTTGGTGACAGTACTAGTTCTCTCGTCATTTATATAAGAACATAGACTAATTATCAAACAGAATGACGATTGACATAGACCAAAGCACAGTCCATTCATGGCGGAAACCCACACATAAACTTTGCTCCAATCACACATCTCGACAGCTTCGATGTTCACTCTCGGTTCACGGACGGGAATAACTGGACTTGTACTGGGAATGGTCTCCCATGGAGCTGATGGTATGACCTAATTGCATATACATGTACACACGTGGAACGGATATCAATATAAAGAGAAACCTGTTCAGCTAAAGACAACATTTGGCAACTTCAACAACAAAAACAACGGCAATCGACATTGGGCTGCTTCCCGACATTCCGCTTCCCGACATTCTGCTTGAGGAACTGGTGCGCCCTTGTACACAGTGTCATCGAAAGTTCAACAGGACGAGCGGTGATATTTTGCCTTGACACACAAGGGATGAACCTCGATACAGACTGGCTGTTGGCATTTAATGGGACGAAGCAAAACAGAACACTGAGGCCCTATTCTTGCGGAGATGAAGAAACTTTGTCAGAAATCAATACTCAGACAATTACGGAGAAATCAGAAAAATAGTGACATGGGGGGGGGGGGGAAGGAGTATTTTGACAATAGATTGGCACGAGAAAACAACTTTCACTCCTTCTCACAAGATAATATTATGCACTTCTCGCGTCCGTTTTCTCAGATCGATCCACCCGGAGCGATCGAATTTCGCCACGTCAATTAGCGTTCCATTTTCCACGCGACCTTCTGCCGATAAACAAACGACATACGACCCGTCGCTACTTAAAACACAAAAGAGGAATGTCCTACTATTCTTCTTGGATGCTCACCACCCCCCCCCCCCCATCACACCATTATCATCAGCCCATTAGCTCTCGGCAACGCATTCACTGATACGATTTTCTCCGTTTCAATTCCCCCAGCACGGTGAAACCGGATATCACCGTTATTCGCGAAGTAACAAACACCTTACAGCTCATCTTCTATGCGTATTGGTTTTCTATAGAATATCAAATGTATTTACCCCGTAAGAGTCTAATCGATGCGAAAATGAGAAAAGGAAATGAATGACAAGTCAAAAAAAAAAAATGGCTCGGGAGAAATCAATTTCCTGGAAGACAGGTTAAGGCATTTGAAATGCAAAACAAAACTAAACGGACCGTGTTGCAACACTTACGCTTCCCACACGAGTTGCAAATCAGAAAATAAAAACGATCTGAATTTGAATCAGAGAGAAAAGTGAGGAAAGTATTAAGACGAAAAGGCCCTTTGTGAAACATAGTAACATCTATTGTGCACCATAATAATGATAAAAAGGGCACACAGAATCAAAATCTTACTACATGTACAGTAACAAAAGTGTGCCTTCTTCCCAATCATGTTTTATACCAGTTGTAGGGCAGCGACAGAGGCCCCCCCCCCAACAAAACTAAATCCTTTAATTATGCAAACACAAAAATGCATTTCCTCTCCTACAGCGGGAAATGAGCAGTGACCTGACGATTTCTCCCTTAGGTCAGAGTATAGAGTATTGCCTGTAATGCATTAGTATTATTTTAATGTTGTCCATCCCGTTTCTTTCATTCACAATTTCTCTGTGGTCATTTCTTCCGTCGGATAAACGAGAACGTACATGCATTGATTGAAGTGAGTCGTGCTCGCGCAATTAATTTGCTGAAATCAATCCGAAATGATAATAATATGAGAAAGAGGAAGAAGCCGCCGGTACCATTTTCCTATTTGTCGGGGATTAAGATGTCACTGGTAAATATTGACGCAGAAGACTCGAGCATATTATTTTGCCTCACCCGAGCCGCCCACAGCTAGTCCGAGACTGGCTATCCCTGGGTCGTAGAAACCGATACAACGCAAGGTAAACTGACGCATGATGGAGTGCTGATGGTGAATCAGAATTTGGAGATGGCCGCCATTACTTTAGTAGTTTTGAAATACAAATATTAGTTGCATAGTTACAGAGTATATAAGAGAAAGTGAGATGAGAGAAAGGAAATAGAGGGAGGGAGAGAGGGTTACAGCTCGTTATTCCGAAGGTTCGTTATTCCAAAGGCTCTTTAGTCCGAAGATTCGTTATTCCGAAGGTTCGTTATTCCGAATTTCATTTTCGGATTAACGAATCTTCGGAATAACGAACCTTCGGAATAACGCCACAAATGTTCGGATTAACGAACCCTTTTTCATTTTCGCATTAACGAACCTCTAGGTATAGGGAATTTGTGTGTTTCGGATTAACGAACCTTCGGAATAGCAAACCTTCGGAATAACGAACAGCACCCGGAGAGAGAGAGAGAGAGGGAAGATGATGGGAAGAGAAATAATGACGAATAGAAAGAGAGATGTTATTCAAGAGTGTAACTTCATTTTGATCAAAACAAATTTGCATCCCCTGCTCCACTGGGTGACATTTGGCAAATTTCGTCAAAATCCGACACCATGCAAAATGCGTTTTAGAGCCTCAAGACTGTCAGGAAACACACATTGACACACGAAGCACCATGAACAACGGACCAAAGACGATCGCAGCAGCTCACTCGAGTCTATTGGCCCTATATAGTAAGCTTCGAATCTTGTGCGGCTATATACAACCCATAAGCACTATTACCACTGCTATTGCCACTCGTACTATATACCACCATACTATATAGCTACAGTGACAACGCGTCTTTCTCGTATCACCACCTTTTCGGCAAGAACGTGATAATACATTGGAGACAATGTCTAACAGTAAACACGCCTTCCTGTTTGGGCTGTTCATGGAAAGTTCTTTAAATCGCCATGATTCTGAGCGAGTTGAATCTTCGTGAGATGTGAACTTCGCATAATATTGTATATCTTTCTCTTCTGTTTGTCTTGTAAACATGAAATGAGATTTTATATATATATATATATACATATATATATATATGTATGTATATATATATATATATATATATATATATATATATATATATATATTTAGCATGTGGAATAAAATGAATTGAAAAAAATACAACAGACATTGCAAAATGCAGTATTGCTACGGATGGCTGTCACGGTAAAGATGAAAATACTACATGGCGGAGAGAGAGAGAGAGAGAGAGAGAGAGAGATGGGCTACAGACCGGTGTTACGACAGTAACGAGGACAGACTGACACTTAGACATAAAAAACACCCAAAAGCAAACAAACAAACAAACAACAAAATATTATAACATTTACTCACAAGGTACACGCAAAAGTGTTCATTGACATTTCCAAAGTAATGATTCGTGTTTATAGGATTTGATAACTTGTGACTATACTTTGAACATTGATTTTGGTCCATAACTTACACATTCACGAGTTATCCAGAGCTTTCATAACAACGCAATTCATTCTCTCTCTTCCATTTTGTTTTTGTTCTCTTTTTCTAAATATTACATTTCACATCCCTCAATCCATGCCTACAAGCTACATAGACCAACATACTCATGGTCACACAAAATTCTCTTGGGATTCTCGCAGTGAAATGCACAACGACACAGCGGAGAGGCTAGTCTCCCGTGGCGGCGTACTTGTTGGTTCAGAGCGTGACCTTCATAGGGCGAGGTGGAAGGAAGCACGCTTTAAAGATGTCGGTAAACAGATTGAAGTCATGCAAATCACACTGGCTGTCGACGAAAAGTTTGATTCTTGCTCTCGAGTGTGCACCTCTCCCTCTTTTGATTTTCATATTTCTCATCAAATCCTCCTCTTTTTGTTTCGACGGGGGGGGGGGGGGGGGGGGGGGTCGTAAACTTAGTACCGCGCATCAACAGCACAGATTCCTGTTGATCACATCATCATTATTAAGTCATGACAATGGTACCCGCTTACAGGGAAGTTAGATGACAAATAATGTTGTCTTGCAGGACTTACAAATACCCCCTTCCCCCGATGCCGTTATTCAAAACCGAGTTAACGGAAGTCTGCAGTACGAAAATTCGCCGATATGCCCCCTAAAATAACAATAATCATAACGGCAAGGCGATCACAGGGTAGTGTAGGATATGCACTTGGATGGTACAGTTTCACTTGAGATGGGGCTACAGGTTTCCAACGTTTTTAGATGATGATTTTTTGTTTGTTTGATAATGAGAAACCTCTTGTCAAGTATAAGAGAGAATAATTCCAAAAAGAATTTAAAGTTCATTTGAGGAAAATTGTTTTTGCAACGGCTGAGATGTCGAAAACAAAGCAATCCTTCAAAAAGGTGGGATCCATGTTTTATTATATGATCGCTTTGTTTTACTTTGTTTTTGGACATCTCAGCCATTTCCAAACCGATTTTCATCAAATGATCTTCGAAGTCCACTTAGAATTGTATGCTCTTTAACATCTCATAAAGTGGTTTCTAGGTATCCTGCAAAAAGCTAAAGGCTGAATCCTCACACCAACCAATATTATACCATCCCTTTAAATTTTCGTCTCCCATGCCCCCAACCTCTTTCTGAAAACGTACATACGCACACATGCCCACAAGCCCATACGTTTCACGCATCTTTTTTTCAACCATTTAAATAATACAAAGGCAATATCATAAATTGGCATACTGCTGTACAAAGTATAGATAATTTGGACAAAAGAACAAAAGAATTATACATACACATACCCACACATACACACACATGATTATACACTATGGGATACACTTGGATTCATACCCAAAGTACAACGTAATTCTCTCTCTGTTGGAATAGTCCCAATTTACTACTGTATCCGGCAACCGCAGTGTCGTGATCATAATGACAAGTCTCTAGAAACTTCAAGAAAACCTGACGAATGCATACATGTATTATTCCTCTTCTCTATCATGTTTAGCGCTGCAATGCTATGTTTCTTCTTTCTTTCTTTAAATCAACAACAATGCCAATTATGCTGATATACAACCTCGCAATATCAAACTTCATTACTTCAGTCAAAGGATCTTATTTCAGATGTTCTGAAGAATTCTGAAGAACTGTGTCCTCCTACTTGATAAAGGCTACTAGACAATATAGAACATTCTGTCTACGTGAATTAACAACCTTTTGGGAGCACTATTTACTCATAACTACAGAAAACTAGAAATGTCGCTGTATACCCCCGCCAAACAACATTTCATAAGCTTTGGTCAAAACAACATTTCATAAGCTTTGGTCAAAAACTGAGGAAGTAGTTAAATCCGCAAGATCTTTCCTTGATCTTCTGCCATTAATATGCCGTTACCATGGCAACGTACTTTCGGGTACTGTCGAAAAATGCGTCTTGCACATCTACAACCAAAGGCACACATCTGTACCAAGTTTCATGGAAATTGGGCAAAAACTGAGGAAGTAGTTTGCAACACAAAATTTTCCATCATTTTGGCTCATAATATGTGAGCTGTTACCATGGCAACATACTTTTTGTCACTGTCAAGAAATGTGTCATGCTGACCTATATCCTAAGACAAACATTCAATATGAATTCCATGAGAATTGGAAGAACACTGATGAAGCAGTTTTACCATGAAGCATTTTGCCCTATATTTTACAAATAACATGCCGTTACCATGGCAACGCACTTTTTGCCACTGCGGAAATATGTGTCTTGCACATTAACATATTCAGACGAACATCTGTACCTAATTTCATAAAAATTGATCAAAAACTGTGGGAGGAGTTCGCGACGCAAGATTTGTACCCATTTTTGCCCATAATATGCCGTTACCATGGCAACGTACTTTTGGGTACTGTCAAAAAATACGTCTTGCACATCTACAACCCAAGGCACAGATCTGTGCCAAGTTTTATGGGAATCGGTTGAAAACTGAGGAAGTAGTTCGCGACGCAAGATTTGCAACGGACCGACCGCCCGACCGACCGCCCGACCGACCGCCCGACCGACCGCCCGACCGCCCGACCGACCGCCCCGCCCGACCGCCCGACCGCCCGACCGCCCGACCGCCCGACCGCCCGACCGTCCGCTGATTCCTATATACCCCCTTCAAACTTCGTTTGGCGGGGGTATACCCCCTTCAAACTTCGTTTGGCGGGGGTATAACTAAGCTCTACCCCAGGTCTAAGGTATATAGCACAAACTTTAATACCCATATTCATCACTGAACACCAGTATAAGAGAATAATTCCTGACGTACAATACTCCCAGCGCTTGCAAGTATTGATATTTTCTGTGCGGGGGCGATGCTGATTTTAATGGTTATACAATGTATGGGTGAATAATGGTTTAGATGCAACACGGGATTATTAACGGGTTGCTGTGATTACTCCTGGGAGATAAACGTCGAGACTTTATTATCATCACTGTTTCGGCCAGACTTACGTTAGAGGGAAACCAATATTTGGCCCCTTGGCCTCGCTGGTAATAGAGCTACATATCTTTGCTCAGAATGATCGCCCAGCGGCCCATAAGTATATCTTGAGAAACGGGCAAAGCGATTATGAACTCTGATTAAATGTGATATTTTAGCCTACTAGCAGACTATCCATGGTACTACATAGTAATTGGGGTGAGGGGGGGGGGGGGGTGGGTGGTCTTTAGTATACAGAAGTGCCCCGCGGGATCTCAACTCCACGCTTACCCGAGGATCATTCGGGATTATAGAAATTATTAGAGCAAAGTGTTCTTTCGACCTGTGTATTACTGAAATGGAAGCAGCTTTTCTCCGTCCATCAATCTTGTTTGTGTACCCCAAACTTTTACTTCAGAGTTTTGTGAGGCTGGAGCTTAAAAATGTCTCCTTCTATTACAATGTTTATAACTGCACATCGAAACAAGAGAGCGTTGATGCGTAGAAACTATCCCGTATCACTAACTTTATCGATAAGTAATATTGGGGCAACGCTGGGTTTCACTCCAGATTGTCTGTACGTACTTTTAGGAAGAAGACGCTCTCTTTACCTACGATGGAACCTGCTACTAACTTATTAAAATCCACGTTGATTGAAAATGAGTATGCTCATCCTATTGCAAATAATCTCAGGGTTTCAGAATCCACTTTGATCGGTGAATGCTGTGGTGGATGATTTACGAATGACACGTGTGTTCTGCTCGAGGCGTTCCTAGAATGCAATGATGTCATTCAATAATGGCAAACTCACGAATGCTCGTCCTCTGGAGACCCACATAACACATTTCGCTACACTCTCCAGTCTGGCCAAATGTCTTAAACTTATCGGTTCAATGGCTCACTAGACCAAAAATAGTATTTAAGAGCCTCTATCCAACACTTATTTTCATCAAGTAGAAATGGCAGAGATATACAGAGAAAGACAGGTAGGTAGGTAGATAGGGAGACAGACAGATAGATATATAGATAGATAGATAGATAGATAGATAGATAGATAGATAGATAGATAGGGAGATAGATATAGATAGATAGATAGATAGAGATAGATAGATAGATAGATAGATAGATAGATACAGGAGGGGAGAGAGAGAAGGAGAGCAGAGAGGAGAGAGGGAGGAGGGGAATAGAGAGAGAGAGAGAGAGAGGGGGGGGGGAAGGAGGAGATAGAGTTTGCTAAGAACTAGAAATCTCAGACAACATCCTTCATCATTAAGCACAGAAAATGCTACTGCTCTCAGAGAAGTTTAGAATATAGAAATGAAACAGGTTGTTGGTATAGATGTCTAATTCGACATTCTAGGCATAATTATAATGGTGATTTGGCCATAATGCATTTTACTCGGCAGATCACATGACACGTCGATGAGCGGTGAAAGAATTACTGTTAAAGTAACAAATCTTATTTTGGCTTAAAAAAACAACCAAACAAACAAACAAACAAACGTACACATCGGCATGATACAATTGTAAACAAGTCATTTTGAAAAATTATGTACACTGTACAGTGGTCATCGCTTAATCGGGAGGGGTAGGGAGAGCGTGGTTAGTACGATAGGCCTATTGATCTCTCTCGATTTAGCGGTTACCATCACTGTGCAGTACATAATACTTTAGGCAAATGAAAAAAAAAAAAACTACATGCCATATATATCATGTATTGTAAATTGCTCTGGATTTAGGTCGTCTGCGTTGAGTCTGTATTAATCCGGCAATTTATTTCATGTTTACATTGTTGCATTATACAGCTATACATGAAATGTTGCTGATATCTCATCCATTCGAAGGCCGAACCAGCAGACCATGGCGTACTCTTAAATGGATAGGCGTACTATACGTTCTACACACATTCAAAGTCATAGCTGTAAGAACATTTACGCTATCAGGAAACAATTGAAGTTAGGTCCAAAATGTTCAAGGATGAAGGAAGCAGATTACCATCAAGCAGAAGAATTGAAGAAGGTTTTGACCCTTCTAGGAGTACTCGTCAAAGGTCGCTGTCACATGACCTTGTATGTTAATTTGAATTCACCACGTGACGCCGTTATTCATTCACTTGCTTCAGCACAGAGTGCGAATTTATGAAGCACAGTACCTAATTCAGTACTCTCTGTCGTGCATCAATGTTTTCTGCAATGTCGATAGGGTAATGACAGCGAAGACGCACGCAATGAGGGAATTTCGCAGGTTCGCAATTTTACTCTGCGTACCAAGGATTTACACTGCCATTGGGAATAGAACTGCGCTCTGATGACGGTCTCCGAGACCTCGCCGGTAGTCACGGGAGGGGGAAGAGAACGAGATGAATGCTTCGATCTTGCGGCCATGACGTCATTGCATCGCATTCATCAAGGTTAGTCCATCAGGCGGTACTCTATAACCCTATATATTCTCACCCGTGAAATAATTTCATTCTTCGTATAATCCGCATCATTTGGTGATTCTAGAGTGTCAGCATCTGAACGTTTTTATACGAGAACAAAAAAAAAGTAAAAAGAAAGCCCACTTTGTCTCTGAGTTGACTTATCTCAAGATGATAAACAAATAAAGTCAATTAAACAAAACAGTAAAAGTCTCATTTTAATAGGAAAAATAATGAGAAAGTCACGGAATTCAAACGCAATCATGGTTTCACAAAAATTCGCACAATCACTTATTTCAATCTGACAGGACGGTGATGCCATAACCACCACGTCATATCCATTCTAATCGGCGTGTACGATAAAAATAAGACATCGCTCATTTACTTTTTATCAATATTTCACCATTTGTAAACCCCTTTTAAGAGTCATTTAATCGCAAATTAGTTCGTTAAATTGACTTTGTATTTCATTTATGTATGAAAAAGAAAAATCTTTCTACTCCATAGTAAAAAATGTGAGATGAAGGATTTGTTTTGTTTTGTTCTGCTTTCTAGTTTTTTGTTCATTGCACGTCTATGCTGAAAATTTAATGACGGTTTGTATAGTCAATAACATGAAGAGAGACTTATGATGTTCAAGGCACTTAATATAGAAATACACAAGGGCACATGTACACACAACACCCTGTCAACAGCATGCATATCACAATTCATGTGTATTTAGTCAATCTGATTTCTATACTCTACAGTTTTAAAGTACCTACACCCGTCATTAGGGCAGTTGGAACCCGGGGGCTGGAACGCACCATGTATATAACACAAAGAACAAAACATCAGATAGGTTTGAGAATATGCCGTTCCACTGCGGCATGTGAAGATAGGTTGACTTGAAAGTTTGACACATTCATGCCTTGAAAGTCCGTATCATACAACATTGATGAAGTCTGACGTGTCTTTCACTACGAGGCAAGCTTTAACCCTAAAAAGACTGGGCTATTTTGGTAGCTCGAAAGACGGGGGGGGGGGGGGCCTCAAGGGCCCCCCCCCCCTAAGATCTCGGCCGTGGATCGCGCGATCGCCGCGGAACTTTGCACAATGGTAGTGTGCGATGTAATCTACAAGATCGTGTTTTTAAATTTTCCAAAATAGACTTCTTTTATTTTATTTTGATTAATTATGATAATTTATGCAAGAAATCAGAATCTTTCATCTAAATCAGTAAATAAAGTTCCAAAAGTGCTCATTTTTGGTATAATTAATCTTTGTGGCATTCTTAGCAAATGTACTTGAAAAAAAAATTCGGTATCAAAATTAATTTCTTATTTATTTTATTGTTTCATGAATTTCTTATGTATTTCTTTGTCTTTTCGACCTTTTGTTTTTGTTGTTTTTTGTAACAAAATTTGTCACAGACACTCTTTGAAGCATAATACTCCTAAAACAACTAATTTTAGCCATTGAGAGTAAAAATAAGCATATTTATATGAACCATGTGAAAAAACTCAATTTGCATTGACTTTGTACACAAAATCAAATTTTTTAGCCATATTTGGCCTCACGTGCATGTACAAAAAGTCATGTAACTTCAGAACCGTACCCCCAGGTGTCACAAATTTGGTGTCAAAATGTGCGGGAAACTCAAAAGAAAAAAGTCATGGAGCATCGCGGCGAGAGCATTGCGTGTTGCAGAGTAATCGTGCGAAATGTCGAGGGGGGGGGGGGGGCTCCGAGGCCCCCCCCCCCCCCCCAGTGCAGTTAGGGTTAAGATTACCTTGACTGATCTACATTAGATGTTGAATTGACATGCTGTAGAGGTGTGACGTCTTGAACAAGCTGTATATGCCCACGTGTCGCTAAAGATTGTATGGAAGCTCCCGCAGTGTATTTAAACCCTTGATGTCATCACAATGCAGGGGGTATGCATTCAACGGTCTGTTTATCACTGAACGTAAACACAGCTGCTGCGTCACGCATTATCGGTCAAGATCAGTTTCAACTACATGCATATGCTAACGAGGCTATACTTGGTGTATTCTGTGAAGTTCTTGTGACTGGATGATACTAAAATAACATCTTTTAAAGAAAATAACGAAATTACACATCATTTCGATACCATCAAGACCTAGTTTCCACTTGAAAATCATCAAGGCTATGCAATAACACTGCCTCGAACTTTCTCATTATGAGAATCCTGTATAAAGCACTGAGATTCGTCTCACGTATCGTATACTATATAGCATGTATAATAGTGCCAGCCGAAATCGCCGATAGATCATGCCGATGAACATCCATCCGCTCAAGTCTTGTATGCCCTTGAAATTGCAGTGCGATCACAAGGTCGTTTCCAAGTACTACTAACACCAATCATTTTTCCAAATCCAGCTGGAGAATTTTAAGCAGCCTGAGGCAAAATATACGTAAGTCTGCTTAATTTCATGGCAGCGATTAATTTGACCTAAAGAACATGGCTTTTGGCCATGTTGACAATTCAAGGAAACGTAATCAAGGAAATTGTACCCTATAATACTGACCAACTTCTGATCGAACTGGGATTACTTGGAAAACTCAGCAACAAAACGGGATGGTGGCACAAGAGTATGCTATCGGCATGATAGGCTTGGTTGTTTCAAGATTTCACCCGCGGAAGATAGTTTTCTTGATCGTCTGCATCTGACAAAAGTAATGTGAATCTGTTAGCTGTGTTTCGTGTCCTTTGGCAACTTAATCTTTCCCTAGCGCGCGTATTTAATCAACATGGCTCCACGATGGATTTAGATAGAATGCCACTAGCAGACATATTCTGTTGATATTTGATGGATATTCGCTAGAATTCGGGTATATCACAATCATTAAAATGAACAACATCGAAACATATTAATCGAAATCAAATATTATACGAGAAGAAATATGAACTATCTATCATTTTGCAACTGCCGCAAATTGACCGCCCCCTCCCCCTCCCCCCCCAAAAAAAATGGTCGAAGCAAATGAAAGCTTTGTGACTTTTGAACTGATGGATAGGACTTGAATGAAACCGCTGCACTTTTACCTTTATCTAGGCCTCGAAAAATGTATCGCTTCTACTGCTTTTAATTCATTGTGACAACACACACATCCGAAAAAGTTTCAACATTGCAGTATCTAACTCGTCTGAAGGGTTCACTACAGGACATGTCTTCTAGCTGAACCTGACGTTGTCATCGCGATACTTATTTACGAGTCTTCACGGTAGATTGAAATTGTTTATATCCGACGATACACAATCATTCTTTGGGTCAGCATTATACGAAAAACAAAGTGATGCAAGTTCACGGGAAGGGGTATTTTATCAAGAGTTTTATCAGTGATTTTCACCGAAAAATTTCTCTCAGCCAGTCAGATGCAAGGATTTCAGTAGCCAAAAACAGCTGTCATGCTGTAGCTGACAAGTTTCATGAAACGCTGCCTAGAACCCTCTGGACTGTATGATGAAACGTTCCAACAGCAAACACGAAGACGCATAATGGTACTCTCTCTCTCTCTCTGCACTATACTATATCGATAACTTGTTTGAAAGTAATATCGATAACCTGTTTGAATGGCATGGCATGTACAAGCAGCTTGCTTGAAAGAATAATCATGAAGATTTAGACCCTCGGGCAGCTGTGCCGCGTCATGGGTCATTATGCACCTTGAACGCATGCTGTGAAAAAGCTACGAAACGTGGTGTAAGTCGTTTAACGACACGGCGTTTAAGACACGGCGAAGTCTGCATAATTTCACCATTGTAACGCAGCAAAGTAACAAATGTAGAACCACGTTTGGTCTTTTTTCGTCAACCCTATGAAATCAATATATCATTGCTTGTAGATATTGCTAGGATGTAGATCAAAATGTTTGTGGTACCAGGCACATAATTATCGTGGAGTTGGGAAGTAGGTTGCCACGTGTATTTTGGATCTTGGATATTTCTTGAGGAGCTATACGAAGCATGTGTGAAATCCTGGAAGTTGCCACTATCTCGTAGCGATGAATAATCATTGGAAATTCCTTGATTAAAAAGGTTATCACGCTTGCCATAAAATGTCGTTTGTTTCTTGCTCCATTTCAAATGATTCATGATTTTGGAATCCACTCACAACTGTTCACACTATCTTGCAAACAGACAATCAAACAAGCAAGCAAGCATACGAAGAAACACCTACAGCAAAAACTTCACCTCCTTGATGAAGGTAAATACTACTACTACTACTACTACTACTACTACAACTACTAATAATAATTTTAAGACATGTAAAAATAATGATGATTATAATAATGATAATGATAATAATGATAATAATAACAATAATAATAATAATAATAATAATAATAATAATAACAATAATAATAATCATAATCATAATAATAATCATAATAATGATAATGATAATAATAATAATAATAATAATAATAACAATAATAATAATCATAATCATAATAATAATCATAATCATAATAATAATCATAATAATGATAATGATAATGATAATAATAATAATAATAATAATAGTAATGTCTTCTTTACCCAGGCCAATTTCTTCAGGGATGTCACTGTTCTGCCAGAGGGCCCTGTCATTATTATTACCCTGGCGTTGCCAGGTATACCCATTTATATACTTGGGTCGAGAAGGACGTGGTGGGTAAAACATCTTGCCCAAGAACGTAAGCACTGGACGGGAATCGAACTCGGGTCCTCAGATTTTAAGTCAAGAGTCTTATCCCCCATGCCAGAGCGCCACCAAATAATAAACCGAAAACGGTTGATATCTTAAAGATACAGTAATTATCCCCTGCAGCAATGAACGTTCTATTGCCTAGATGTCTACTACTACTATATTATGGCGAACCAGTGTTGACTCCTAGTCTTTCTTCTCGGTCACGATCCCAGAAATCACGGAACGCCACTTTCGAAGCATGTGAGGGGAAATAAAAAAGCAACATCATAAGAGCAAGCGAAAGTTAAATCAAGCCTCACCCCGGGCCCGTGGCTTCAGCAACAAACCGGAGACAATCTCGTCGTAGTCGTTGTCGTCCCCGTTGCTGACGTCGGAGGGAAACTTGAGGGTGGTCGCGAGGCAGATTCCCTGCTCCTTGAGGAGCCGCGTCAGCTCCTCCACAGCTCGCATGGCGTAGTTCGACCTGTCGTGCACGATCGAGGCGTACGTCCAGTTGAAGTGACGCAAGAGGTGCAGCATGGCCAGAGCCTGGTGACGGTCCGGGGGAACGGTCCGAAAGAGGTACGGGAAGCGGTCCTTGTTGCTCAGATCATTGATCGTCGCCCAGTAAGTCACCTGATCGGCAGGGGGGGGGGGATCAAAAAAAAAAGCATATTAAACATTTCACATATTCATGAAGCACACGACTGTAAAGCGTAAGCTGGTCTATTAACTTATCACAATCTATACAATTTTTTAATCCACTGAGGTCCTGGTATGAAAATATTCCGTTCAATCAATAATGAATTCCTATCACTGAAATTCAGTTTGAGTACATTTGTACATACTGTAGCTGCTTTGACCGTGAAGCCTATGGCAAGCTAGCCCTAGTGGTTTTTTTTTTCAAAATAAAGGTATGCGTACAATTTGTAACAATAAACTTGTCTTTTAGACGTACTTGTATTTTATACATATCCATGAGCGTCCCATGATACATGGCAGTGTGCAAGATCTGGGCCCTGTTTTATCAAAAGATATAATCGATTATAAATTTCCTTACCATACAGGCTGCTATAGACTTATGATAGAAAGCAATTGAAATCATAAATCTTCATAAAACAGGATAAAACAGGGCCCTGGGCTCCATTTTATAAAAGATTATAGGATAGCAACTGTTATTATTACGATTTACGAATTTATGGACGTTGTGTCTGAATGCTCTCATATCAATACGTCGTATATGGATACAAAGACTACTCGATGTGAATGGTCTCATATCGATGAAGTCCTACAATAATATATCCTTACGATGTATGGATATGAAATAACTTGGTGTGTCTGAAAGTGGAGGAATACACTCGTATATGTTAGTACTTCATACATTCCAACTATTAAAGCGCTGAAAGAGCAAACTTGTGGAATACAATTATACGTTTATTGGTGGAGCAGCTGTTTCAAGACTCGTGATATATCGACACACACATACACACATACACACACACGCCAAGTCTCTCTCTCCCCTCTCACTCTCTCCAAAAGAGAAGAAATTAAGTTTAAACACATCAACAGACTCCTTCACCTTGACGATGCTCTTGACACTGACCTTTACACATAAACTATGAGAAATAATGAATTCCTTCACTTTCGGTGAGTCGAGTCTTCATATCTTTTCGTCAACACTATCCCTCACCCACCCATCCCCCCCCCCCAAAAAAAAGAGAGCAGCAAGTGTTTTCTACCGAAGATCAACACTTGTGATTTACAACCGAGAAAAAGATACGCCACTCTTGAGAAACAACGCGTGATTCCTGGACGTCTTCGAGTCTGTGATATCAAGTTTCTTCTACAGCTTATAGCACATATAATGTGTTCACGGAGCTACATGGTATCTCCACGGTGTGTTTACAACTAGCTTAGTGTGTCCACACGAGAAGAGAACAATTTACATAGAACGTATACAATTTTGAGAAGGATTCGGGGCTGAATGAGTACTTAACTACTTATGAAACGTGTGACAGGAGACAAAACAACAACTACAATGTATCAGTAAAGAGGCGGCAACCCAGAAACTGCTTTTCTGTTCTAATTTGCCTAATCGTTTTATTTAGAGTTCATGCATGCGAGGCCATAATCATGATAGGCTACGCAACAAACGTTTCCTGACAATTAAAAAATAAATAAATAAACACACACCGTGCAATAAGGAGGATTTCACATCTACAACCAGACGATATACGCCAGATCAATGAGATTCAAAAGCGGGAGTTCCAACTGGCTATGATTATTCAAACAGCTGTCAGTTTTCTACGGATGGACAAGGAATTCAACCACAACAACAACAACAACAACAACAACAACAACAACACGCTGCCAGTGCTGTATGGTTCGCAGTCAACGTGGTGGTGTGATGCAGATTCTTTAAGGTCTATATTCGCGTTTTTGTAATTCATTGTGCAAAGAAAAAACAACAAGACTGTCAGACATGATTGTCATCTTTCTGACTCTCGCTGTGGTAGCCGCAGTAATTGTACATTAACATTTCGATTAGGATTATCCGTCGGTTGAGAATGATAAGGGCGTTAAGTTGTCACTAAACCCCTATGTGTTCGAGACAACTTAAAGCCCTTCTCATTCTCAACAGACGTATCTTGGCTTGTTTACTATAAAGCGTGATGTCAAATCATAGACGATGCCATACAATACAATATAGATACCTATTATAGCGCTCTTTCATCGAGTAAATATGTATCACAGTGCTTCACAGAATTATATCAAACTTACATTTAACAGTACTGACCAAGGAGATAGGAAAAATACAAGAGACGAGGGTAAAACGTATGTATCTCCCATCTCATGCAAGAGTAACAGGAACAAACAGTCCTCTCCCATTTCCCGCTGCTGTCAATCACCAACAATAATATATCCCAATCAGTGCTGATTTTTGCTATGTCTGACTCCTTCTTTCGTTTCTGCTTCAATCAGATTACCCACTGTGAGCGGCTTCTTGACTATTATGCTCAAGAGGGTTCTTTTTTTTTCTTTTTCGTATTCTAACTTATTTAATCTAGGTCTTTGTGCTTCTTTTTTTTTTGTCTGATATACCTCACATCCACTTCTTAGGCTAAAAAGATGATGACGTCACACATCTAAAAGATCTTGCTCCCTTTAGGCCAAAAATGATATCCCCGTAACCATTTCAGACGGCCAAGTCTAGTGATTGTCGGCGGTGATCACTCTCGCGAGCGAACGTAAGGCTCCCTCGGGCAGATTACCATACACACGGATGGATATCATGCCTAATACGGAGAGGGGATAAGGGAATTCTTTCCATAAATCCATTCAGACCATTACGACAAAATCTGTTATTGATATTTTATACACTGTCTGCTTCATGCCTTGTCAAACGTGCTTATATAAGATATGATACACTTTTCTTCTTATATATCCATTCTGGCGACATGGCGCTCTTTACATAATGCACATTAATTTTGACTGTACGACGAACTCAGCGCTGACCACTCATTACATTACGTATATAGCTCACTCGAAAGAGGATTTCAGTTGCTGTATACTAAAGTGATTGGCAGAGTTTCGCATTTGCTGTTGTGCAGATGTGTAGGAGAAGAACACAAGCTGAATTGAATATGTGACAACTGTAATGGCGAAAATATTCGCAATGTATGATGTCTGACTTTTCCCCCCTCAAAATCGCCTTCTCTTGACTGTAGTGCAAGCACTTTATTTCAGGGTGTATATGGTATTAACTGCGATACAATTACGCTCTTCCTAATAGGTTGAACACACATTTTTAATCAGGGGTTGCGAAACCGAGGATACATCCCACCTCCCATACTTTGGCTAAAAAAATAAAAAACAAAACAAGACAAAAACCTAATCAAAAACAATCCGACATCTCATGGATAATCATGACTTTCGAGGCTTCCGCTAGAGATTCTTTCAATGTGGGGAAAAAAGGAGGCATTGACCATTAAAGGACAAGTTCACCTTCATAGACATGTGGGTTGAGTGAATGCAGCAATATCAGTAGAACACATCAATGAGAGTTAGAGGAAAATCGGACAATCCGTTCAAAAGTTATGAATTTTTGAAGTTTCTGCTCAGTCACGGCTGGATGAGAAGACTATATAGCTTGTGATGTCATATGAGTACAACTATATAAAGAAAGTATAAAGAAAATTCAAGATACTCTCACTTTTCTCACATAATAAAAGAACACTCGACTTCTCTCTTTCAGAAGTCAGGGGGAATAATATTACCCCTAACATGATTCAGTAACAAGTCGAAGAAATGTGCACTTTATTAAACAAGGCAATCGCCAAATTGTGTCTCGCCCATTCGCGTACAAGGAATTAATATTTTTTATAACTCCCAGAAGTTAATTGACCTGTTTATGACCTTTGACCTTGTGGTGACCTTCAACACCCTAAGGGACATTTACCATCCAAGTTTGGTCACAAACGGACAAAGGGATCAAAAGTAATGAGCCATAATCGAAACGTGCCATAAAAACTTAACATTGGTCCCTAAAAATTTGTTGACCCCTTTCTGTGACCTTTGACCTTGTGATGACCTTTAACTCCCCAAGGGACATCTACCGTCCAAGTTTGGTCACAAACGGACATAGGGATCAAAAGTTATGAGCCACAATCAAAACGCGCCCTAAAAACATAACATTGGGCCCTAAAAGTTTGTTGACCCCTGTCTGTGACCTTTGACCTTGTGACGACCTTCACCTCCCCAAGGGACATCTTCCATCCAAGTTTGGTCACAAACGGACAAAGGGATCAAAAGTTATGAGCCATAAACGAAATGCGCCCTAAAAACTTAACATTGGGCCATAAAAGTTCGTTGACCCCTGTCTGTAACCTTTGACCTTGTGGTTACCTTCAACTTCCCAAGAGACATCTACCATCACCCAAGTTTGATTGCCATTGTAGCAACATGTGCCGAGTTACGTGTGATAAGAGAGTCTTGCAAGCAAACTTTAACGTATGACCTCAAATGACCTTTGACCTTATCATGTGACTTCTTACTGCACCATAACATGAAGGTACCCCCAGTGCATCCATCACCCAAGTTTAATTGCCATTGTAGCAACATGTGTCGAGTTGCATGTGATAAGAGAGTCTTGCAAGTAAACTTTAACGTATGACCTCAAATGACCTTTGACCTTATCCTGTGACCTCCAACGGCACCATAACATGAAGGTGCCCCCAGAGCATCTATGACCCAAGTTAGGTTGTAATCCAAGCAACTTATGTGAAGTTATTTGTCAAAAGAGAGTCTTGCAGGAAAACTTTAACATAGAAAAGAGAGTCTTGCACATACTCTTTAATATATGACCTCAAATGACCTTTGACATCATCACATGACCTCTGACAACACCATAACATGAAGATACCCCTAGTGCTTCTATCACCCAAGTGTGGCTGCCATTGCTGTAACAGTTGCCAAGTTATGCATCATAAGAGAGTCTTGCAGGTAAACTTTAACATTTGTGACGGACGACGGACGACGGAAGACGGACGGACGACGGACGGACGACGGACGGACGACGGACGGACGCCATTTGGATCCCTTAGTCTCGCCTTCACCTCCGGTGGGCGAGACAAAAAGTCCAGTTTTGTGAAATTCTCTTTTTATTTTCCTTATATCGTTGTACGCATGTGACATCATACACTGTAGTAGCCTTCTCCTCCAGCAGTGATTGCACAGATATTTTGAAAATTAATAACTTTTGAATGGATTGTCGGATTTTCCCCAAACTTTCACTGATATGTTCTACTAATATTGTAGCCTTCACTCAATCCACATGTATATGAAGGTGCACTTGTCCTTTAAACCAACCAAACATACGTGCATTATACGATATCCCCTCCCCCCCCCCCTCCCAAATGAAAACGCTCTGTGGCCGTGGATAATGACGTCATAGAGCTTCTAGTTTCCCAGCAACCATTCGTCAAACATGACGCCTAAGTTTGCACTCTTCTTCAAAGAGTAGTACACCAGTTTCAAGTGCATCGCTCTCACTCTTCAGAATAAGAACACTGAAGTCTGTCATGACATATCTCCTCATCGGGAATAGGTGATGTACCGTGGTGTGAGTTTGGTTGCCATAGCTCCAAGCTGTGGAAAGTTATTGAGAGTACACGAAGTTGTTGTAAACTGCTCAATACCGTAAGTAGTGTTGAGCCTAATTCGAAATATCACGCCACGTACGGTGAGTAAATTACATTGTGTGTACGTGCATTAATGCGTAGGTGTGAGTGTGTGTGTGTGTGTGTGTGTGTGTGTGTCGGGAATTTGTGCTTGTGTTTTGATACTTCTTCATCAAACTTCACCGCAGCATGACTAACACATTTTAGATTTACGTCATAAGGGATGTGATTAGAGCTGGCAGGAGATTTCATCGCTCATTAAGCCTCTGCAATCGTAATTATTTCAAGTCGCCTTGAGACTGAACCCAATCCAGTTTCCTGGATTTGGATTTTTATGCAGCTGCCTTTCAACAAACAGCATCGGGTTTCACCACGTCTAAACAACCGTTCAGGGCGCTGCACCCCCTCCCCAAAAATTGATATGTGGATTGACATAACTAACCCCAAGTTCATCAGGAAGATGACCGCACGGAGGAGAGTGGGGAAAGCAATAAGAAGCGGAACTACAGAGGCTGTTACTACTTTGTGGACAATGGGAGATGTTATAGCGATAGGTTGTCCTTCCCAAGTTCTTATAAGGTCATCCTTTGCTCTGATTGAAAAAAATATAACATGGTTTTTAAAAAAAAATCGGGAAAAACGCAAAAAAACACACGTGACTTTGGAGTGCTCCGCCCCAGATTCTTCCCATCGAAAGGAGATGGGAGGGGGATGGGGATGGGGAAAGGGAGCATTGACCATTTACCAGCAAATCACGAGCAACTCCCCCCCCCCCCCGGTCGAACAGCACCCTACAAAAAAGTCCTTCCGCTTCCAATGATAAGTGACTGACACAGAGGCGACGAAAGTGCTCTCTGTTATTCATCTAAACGGAGATACACGTGAAGGAGATGGGGAGAAAAAAAAACTACTCAAAGCGGAACTGCGGTCCCTTGTCGACGGCTATCATCTCACCATTGCACATGTACGCTTGTATTTTTTAGAAATGCATGCGACGATTCGAAACAATCCCCGCGTACAATGGTTTCTCTACGAGGACAAGCTTCAGAATGTTATCACTTCGTACGTCAATCAGATTCCCTGAGACAAACCAGCAAACAAACTTGTATCCTTTCGTTTAGGTAATTAAACCGTGCCTTGCTTTATCTTTGCGGTACGACAAGGTGTTTGGTACAAGTTTATATAATTTGAAATTAGAAGCACTGAGATTGGATATGAATACTTATTTACGTGCACGCCACAGCGCATGAGTCTATACAGGTAGTTGAGAAGCGTATGTTTAGATGCAAACGGCAAGGGTTAAATTAGGTCAATTCACTCAGACCCTTTATAGGAGGAAATTGTACAGAACAACCATGGGTCTATACTACAGGTCTTTAAAGAGCAGGGCTATTGATATTCCTTTACATGTAGGCTCTCGCTGCACACCAGTGCACCGGAACTCTCTCAAAAAGCAATCAATCTTAACACTGTAAAGGATAGAGCCGATATTATTATTATTATCATTATTATTATTATTATTATTGTTATTATTATTATTATTATTGTTATTATTATTATTACTACTACTACTATCATTGTTATTATCATCATCATCACCATCATCATCATCATAGTATTGTAATTACATAATATCCGTGGTGGCTTACTGGAACTCCCCGTTTAATTATGGGGTGTATGAGGATTAATCAAGGCTCCTTGCAATGACGATTATTCCTACTCCTTCAGGTGAGCGTTGTCATCCTATATGGAGGAAGACTTTTGGCGTAGCCATGTTCCCTGCTTGGTAATTTGTTTGATTACAATAAAAACAGCAACAACAACGTGTGTGTGTGTGTGTGGGGGGGGGGGGGGGTTGTGGCATAGTGGATGAAACTCCCAACTCCCAATCAGAGGACCCGAGTTCGACTCCTGCCCAGTGCTTACGTCCTTGGCCAAGATGTTTTCAACCACCATGTCCCTCTCGACCCTGGTGTACAAATGGGTACCTATAGAACTCTAGGATAATAATAATGGCAGGGCCCCCTGGAAGAGCAGAGGCAACACTGAAGAGGCTACCCTGGATAAAGAAGACCTTATATTATCATTAAGATTATTATCAACAAAGAACAAAGCCCGTAACCTGCTCAAATTCGTTTTTTGTTTTGTTTCCTCGAATTAAAAGTGTGTCATTCTCGTCCCACAACACATTTCAAATGCCCATATTCTGAGTTGCGTTTGGCCAATCTAAGGAGGCATACAGACCCTACCTCATTGGTCTGGCCTACTTTCTGGTGTTATGGTGTGATTGATGGAAATAGCTTGACTGTTAATAACTTGATGGCATCGGGTTCCACGCGCGTTCCACGGTTCAACAATCGTCATCTCGCGGGTTTCCGATCAATTCCCACCTACCTTCCGCATGCGATGTCACCAGAATTAATATTTCCTCCTCAATATGCCGAGAACATAACGGTTATTCGTTGCAGTGAGCATGCTACGTCTGTTTCGTAAGTGCATTTAATGCACTTACCTTAATGCGTTTCCACAACGTTGCATAGTTTTCACTTCTCTCGCAGTGTCATCGTGGACTCGCTTTATAGCTAATTTAGGCACGTTTTGAGCTGCCTTCAACCATGATGTTACAGAACTCACATTAAAAACGTCGAGCTTTGAGAATTCTTGGTAAATTTGCCTTGATGTATTGTGCGCAAATTAACAATACATGCAATAACTTTTGCCAAAATCATACAGATTACAAAGTAACAAAGGAATTTATAAATATCCCGCATATGAAATGATTACTGGAATTCAAGTTTTTTTTTTTATAAAGTACAAGAAAATTTTTGAAAAAACAAACAAACACTGACAAATGGAAAGTCAGAAATGCATATTCATAGTGGGCCGTTGTTATGGTGGTTGGTCTTTTTTTGTGTGAGGATGATTAGGGAAACGAAGATAGAACGCAAGAAGCAGGCATTAAAAAAAAGGCTTCAATGATGGTGGCCTCGGGAAATAAAACTGCTTGAATCTAATGTCTCGTTCACACTGTTATAGGAGCTAGATATGGAAAAAAGAAAAAATATCTAAGTGGAAAGCGACAGAGTTTGAAAAAAAAAGTTGAAGGAAAAAAACCAGGTGAAGGTTCGGTTAGCGCAGGTGTTTTTTAATCAGTTTGTACTGTGAAAGTTTGGCATCTGGTGTATTTGTGTATAAATTACTAGTATATGACATATTATATGAATAGCTGCGAGATCCTGGGTCTATAGGTTGTAAATGAGTTCAATGAAGCCTAAAGGCCAGCCATCTGCGGATGAAGTTGTTTGATTTATGAAACTCGCACGATCTCTTTACCTCGTTACATTATTTTTCGCCATATCCCGCAGCATCTCATCAGTAATTCATGCAGCATTCTGTTAAATCTCGCCCCGTCGGACAGGGGGAGTTAATGAGATACTGTGCCCAATGAGGCAGCCGTCTTTCCTAAAGACAAAACAAAACACCCTCTGATACATCGCGGAAATAATTATAGACGAACCAACGAGACATACAATATTGATAACTGCCACACAGTCACACTAGTCTGCGTATCTTGATTGTGGCCCCGGTAGAAGTAGACCAGAATACCTATTATTGTATATATACAAATTCACTGTCTGTACGGGGGATTAAACTCCTGCACACGTTTAACAAATACATATTGTTATCAAAAAGTCACTTCGACAACAGTTTTATGTACGACATTGCAGAATGAGAAATAAGTATCCACTTCACCTTATACATTGTATAGGCCTACTCTTCTCAGCTTATGCCTTGTATAAAATGAGAATGCAATCAAATAAATGATTCTGTTCAGAAGATTGTTTGGATAGAATCTAACCTCAGGGTATTCTGTCTAACTTATTATCATCGAAAAGGCGAATAGGAACTTCTTATGTTTTTTTTTCTATCTATCGGCAAAGGCCAGCTGAAGAACAACCACTGGCTGAAGCTCGTCCCGCGTTAAAACAAAATAAAACGAAATGACCTGAACTTATGATTTTTTGAAACTTAAAACTAGTGTTCGTCGGCTGTTTGCAATGTTGAAAAAGATTAAAGCACACGCAAGTTCGCCTATCTGTATTTCGCGTTATTACTACGTTCGAAATGCAATTATTTCATCTTGTGTATATTATTCTCACTTAAGTTAAATGTGTTCAGTGTTGAAGAGCTAACGATATACATCTGAATGATTCAATTACATGTTGAAATTCACGATAGACGCATTTCATAATAATATGTATTACACAGCAACACATCCTTAGTGTATGACGTTGAAATGACAGCTTCACATCTACGGTAGATTATGAACGAACATTGCGCGAGCTCACAGCGTTATTTGCCCTCGAGAGTTTACCGTTGTATACACAAGCGTATTACTGAATATGTTTGTGGTTTATGCATATGTGTTTGTGAGTGTTAGTGTGTATGTGTATGTACCCATTTATGTATCAAATTTTATACGCACTATTATAGAAATATACTTATATGTATGTCATTCAATTATCATAATATGGGATCAAAATTGACAGCAATGTCCATCTCACACCTCATTTCTTTCCATATTCATTACACACTTAAAATGAGATACCGTGCACGTTCATGTCGGTACACATTTCTCAAACCCTACACACACACACACACACACACACACACACACACACACACACACACACATATATATATATATATATATATATATATATATATACATATATATATATATATATATATACATACATACATACATACAAACATATAGATACTGTGATGTGAGGAGATAATCCAAATGAAGACGTCGATGGCACGTACATGGTAACTTTGCCAATATTTTCAGCGTTTCGCAAGCAGCTCTAATAAGGGATCACACATTAAGAAAGGACAGAATATAGGGAAAGACAATAATACCGGCCCCTTTCTAACCTAAAAAATCCGTACCCAAAGTAACTTCTTTCAATTATTGTTTTCATCGTTTTGCTTATGCTGGAGAGCTGGAGTAAAATGACCTTTACTGACTAAAAGTAAGTACACTCCATTGACACTGATGCATGACTTGTAGAGCGCATGTCCTATGAATGCAAAGAGGGATACAAATACGAAATATGTGTCAATGTACAAACCCTGCAACATCAACAACAACAACAAAAACAAACAAACAAACAAACAAAAAACAAACAAACAAAACACATACATACACAACAGTTTAGTGCCAACCACAACAAACGACATTCAAAAGTTTTCCATCAATCCCTCTTTCGCCGATAAATCACAGAATTCACCTTTATTTCTATTCCATCACGGAAGAAAGAGCAAAATGAAAGTACGTCGACTCACTTAATGGAAATCATATCGATCATTTGGGCAGAATGAGTTCCGAGACCATTCAGCAGATTTGACCTTACCGAAATGGAGCGAGAAAAATGGGAAAAATCTAGATATCTGACGGCAAAATGAAAAAAAAAATAACCAGAACAGACATACACACACAAACAAAAATAAGACCGATGGAAGTCAAGCGGCACGCCACAGAAAATGATTAAACCGATTAAAAAGAGAGGGAGGGTGGAAGATAGATATGTGTACAGCAGGAGAGAGAGAGAGAGAGAGAGAGAGAGAAAAGGGTAGTAGATTTGACAGACAAACAGACAGATCTGGACATATACACAGACAGACAGACAGAAAGAACAAAGCTTTGTACCCTGTTCACGTATTTCTCAATCAATGAAAAATCACATCAGATACACCGGGTGCAAATGAAGTCATGCGTGCATTATAATGGGCAGGGATCTCTACTTCTCATTCCAGGATAAAGACGTTGTTTACTGTACTTGATAAGGCATCCCTGGGCATGATAACCACCAGCAAATCAATAATCCATACCTGATGAGAATGATGATGGTGGCGGGCTAAATTACGACTGGTGGGAATAATAATGGGCACGTGATCATCACCAGATTATGTAGGACACACTTATCGAGACATTATACTCGAGAATGTGCTGCGTATATGTACTAAATTGAATGTCTTCTTCAACACCTTCCCCCATTCCTTAAGAAAGGAAGAGAGAAAAAGGGTAAAGCTCTGAAGGTATCTTTCAAAAATAGATAGATCAAAGTTTGACCCAGCTATGATTTATTGATTGACAGAAAAGACACTTCGGGCGTAATTCAAAAGTCAAACACGTCTTACACGTCATATAATCAGGTTTCATCAGTTACACACTGTGTTCATAGATGTCATATCACTGAAATCATGATAGGCTTTACGGTTTCGTATAGTTACACAAAGGTTTAAATTTCATATCTACAGGTTTACTGTAATTCATCAAAGCGTTCATAGCAACAATTGTTTTTCTCTCTCTCCCTCTATCTCTCTCATACAAAAACAGAAACACACACACACACACACACACACACACACACACACACACACACACACTTTCTCCCTCTCTCTCTCTCTTTCTCACTCTCTATATCCCGGGGTCAATATCAGATTATGGACCAATTCAGGTTTATCATTATTAAAATCAAAGCAACGCCGTGCGTATCTGACCCAGTTCAGGCTCGTGCACAAAATGCCCAATAGCAACGTATTCCTTTTAACGAAGCATGTAGCTATAGCAGAGGTAAAATAATTGGTAAGGATAATACATTTTTTTCTAAAGCTGTAAATAGCCACCGTGAAACTTGACGGCGTTATAGCGCACCTGCGCATCACAGCAAACGAGCCCGCAAGATGGGTTTCTGGTGACACTATGATCATAATCCCCTCGAGGATCCTACGACAGTAAAATGACGGGAAAAGAGTTAAAGGAAATTTAAAGTTAAAGTTATGACTTTTTGAAGTTTTAGTGCCGTCACTGCTGGATGAGAAGATTCCTACAGCTTGTGATGTCACATGTGTAGAAGGATATAAAGCAAATAGGAAGAAAATCCAATATATTTTCACTTTTCTCTCATGATAAAAGAGCACTTCACTTCCCTCTGTCAGTAATTTGTTTGTTCAAACAACTGATTGTTTGTTCATTTCCATCTGAGAAGATGGCTGGATCGCCCATATTCAGCTATGCTAAGCTGGTCTTCCATGGGGTCCAGTTGGATGTGAGGTGGGACCACTTCACCGGGTTAAACACCCTCCTCTTTGCGATGAATGAATGCAGCGGGATCTTTTACGTGCATGAGTTGTACACGGGAGCTCCATTTTATGTCCTATCCGAGGGACAGAGTGTTTTGCCTCTTGCTAGAGGAGACGGTATGCTTACACACAACATTGCTCAGTCCAGACTCGGGTTCGAACCCGGGCCCTTAGTATCGTGAGGCAGACGCGCTACCAACTGAGTCAACTCACCGCCCTTCTAGCAAGGGGATATAATTATATTACCCTTAACATACGTCAGTAACAAGTCGAAGGAATGGGTACTTCTTTCAGAAAAAGAGTTTTTGTGAAGTTTTCCTTAAATTTTCCTTTTATCGTTCTTATACGCATGTGACATCGTGATAAACTGTGTACAAGTCTTCTCATCCAGCAGTGACTGCGGAGAAACTTTAAAAAAAATATAACTTTTGAACGGATTGTCTGATTTTCCTCAAACTTTCACTGATGTGTTCTACTAATATTGCTGCATTCACTCAACCCACATGTCATATATGAAGGAGAACTTGTACTACAAATACATGTACACATCACGTGCATGATATAGACTGGTATCTCTGAATTGGTTCATCCAGTCAAAACATATGTTTCTGTTTTCGAAGTATAAAGACGATTCAAGGTTCAGTGTTAAAGGGGACAACTTGAGGATCTTTCACCTGGTGTTTGTAAGAGCATGAACCCCTGACAATACACACCAATCAGATTCTATAGTATCCTTCACTTTCCATTGGTGAATGAATCATGAATCATGATACAATCAATATTGTTCATCACACAGATGCATTAAAACAGATGTTCGATATGAATTACACTATACAATATGAAAATACATATTCACGTTGTAGAGTATCATTATGATTATGCGTCTATCATGCACGCTTTTCAGATTACTTCAATCAGATACTGTACATCTTGTTCTGTATTATAGAGGCAGTAGACCGTTTGAAATGCTTGTGTAAACAACAAGAATCCCATATCACCTAACCGTACTGAAAGTATCTGTGGGTATACAATAATTATACTGACAAAATGACGGTTGTAGGTTCTACATCATCATGGTTGTTTCAATCAATCAGTGGATATTGTTTATATAGGTATCGATTGATATAAATCTTCCTCTGTTTATTGAGGGCCCTACTTACCCACAATATAATACAGACAAAGATCTTTTTTATTTCATTTTCTCTCATTTGAATGCACTTAATTACAGTACAGAAACCACATCCGATTCTTTATAACTGGGTCAAGAACGTCAAGCACAACGTCCGATCCTTCTTATCTTATATCGCTGAAAGACAGCAACCCAACGATGTAAGCATCCTCTCCTGTGTCATCGTCCGACCACTTACCCTGCTTCCAGTTTCGTTCATCATCATCCCGCCGCACACTAATCGATTCGCGACTTTGCGACTGACAGACTTTGGATCCGAAAAAAAAAACATCACAATAGCCTCAGAATAAACACGCTTGTTTATTTCAGATCCAAAGTCTGTTCGTCGTATATAGTCGCGAGTCGTACAGTGCGCGGCGAGCTTTATAGACACTAACTATGTCATGCCACGGCAGCTCATTTTGGACTTTCCACGCAACACAAATCAATATCGTTTGTGTGATGGTTGGTGTGTGTGTGTGTGTGTGTGTGTGTGTGTGTGTGCGTGTTTGAGTGTGTGTTTGTTTGAGTGTGTGTTTGGAGTTTTGTTTTCAATTCGATGAACAAAATGTTAAGTTGCAGGCTCCTTGTGCAAAATAATGAGATGCAATACTTTGCAACAACAAAAAAAAAAAAAAAAACCAGGAAGTTTTGACAGAAAGCAATTTTACAGCAGTATTATACTTGATAGGACATTACCCTCTTATACATCTTACAAGTATTATTTCTAAACAATAATGTATATAAATAAGGGGAAGAAAGAACGACGAAAAAAAAACACAAAAAAAGTAAAAGAGGAAGATTGAACCCGAGCCAAAGGATATGGGAACTAAATTGAAAACACAGTGAGACATACAACAGATTAAAGTAATAATTTTTCGCCTTCAGCATTCCATGCAGACAGTATTAATTCTGTCGGCCACAAGTTTCACGCGCAGTTTTACACGCCGACTACTGGTTGACATCAATCATTTACTGCGTTCTCTCGTGCTTCAGTGGAAAAAAAATTACAACTTCTCCAAGAGTCATTTGGGGGAGAGAAAAGAATCATATTTTCCCCGAGTGAATGCAAACTTACCGATGGACCACATCCACGCGTCTCGAAATCGGTATGACGTACTCAGGTGCTTTTTTGGCAGTGACGTTCTTCTTCCGAAGAGAGACAGGCTTCATGGAAACCACCCCCCCCCCCCCCCCGTCCTCCTTCAAGTCATTTCCGTTTTTGGAAAATACTCTTATCGTGACCGGCAGAACTAAATATACTTTCCCTGAAATTCGGGGGCTGAAGAGCTGTCCTAGTTTCCCATCACGTCGTCGGATGGGGTACGTGACGCGGTGCTACGTTAAACTTGCCTGATTTTTCTTTTGAAGAATTAAAGAGGAAATACATCCCCAAGCTAATACTAAAATGTCTCCCCCCCCAAAAAAAAAAAAAAAAAAAGAGAAAAATGTTCCCTACAGAACGATACAAAAATAACAAAAATTGGATTAGAAATAAGGAAGATATAATATTTTGACATTTCAATTTATTTTAGAAAACGTTTCTTGACTAGTACTTAAAGATATTCGAATCAACAAGTTGACGATATCATGCTCTCTCGATTCCATTGCTTATACGGAAAATTTATAATGACAAAGTCTCATATTCCAGCCTTTTAAATATAAAACTTGCCTTAAAACCACCCAAAATGAAAAAGAACAAATATTAGCTCTGATACAATCTTGTTTCAGAATGTCCCTGGCAGAAATATCCGCTCACGTAATAATAAACAATTATCAATTAAAAAAACAATCTCGACTGTCGGAAGAAGGCTTTTATCATTTCCTGCAGTCCAATCTCTCTGTTATGCTCTTCCACGGAAGATCCGATCGGCAGAAACCACCGAAACATTCAAAAAGCATCTGAAGTCATGTGTCCGCATTTTGTTTTAGTTGAATATTTGTCATGTTTGTTGAATTGCTTACCGAGTATATATATTTCAATCTCTTTCTTGTTCTTGAACCTTTTTCAAGCCAACAACAACAGCAACACGGAGATGCATGACGTGTTCGGTGACGTTAGGTCAAAATGGCCGCATTTGTGTAGGATAGATTTGTTGATTTATTCCGCTTCAGAACACAGCACACTGAGAGTGATATTTCTGCATCTCTTGATACTTCTGTAATAATACTAGCATGGCTGTCTTTGACCATACTGTACTTCGTCTTGGGACATGCTGTATCAGGGCTGTTGTTGTTGTCGTTTTTTTTCTAGTTTTGCTATAATCAAAATGAGAAGATAACCAAAATCTGCATTACACTAATCAAAATGAGCAGATGGTCCTTTCGAGAGTGTCTTCTTTACCGAAATGCAAATCGTATTTTCCAGCGTTCTTTGAACTCCTGGGAAAAATTGTACAACAGATATCACATATTGCTTACATTACTACTAATAATGAAATGCATTTTCTCTGGCGTACACAACACCGCTCTTAAGTACAATACTCGTCTGAAGAATAACGTTTGTCAGGTGGGAGCTAAAGGATGTGACATTCTGTAAGCGCCGTTCACTTTCGCTGTCAGAATTAGTTATGGGTAATGTAGCTTGATTCGTGACTTTTTTGGGTTTTGTTTTAGAGGGGGATTAAGTAGTTGTTTGGGCTCTCGGAGGAGTTAATGCAATTTTACTGATGTGAATTCATAATAATATGTGCTATCGAATGAAGCCCTTGGAATCAACGATTGAACTTCTACGAATTAAACATGTAGGATCACACGTCAGAAATGAATACCTATCCATGACGTCCATTGTAAAATAGCTATTAGAGTTGACGAAACGATCGAGTCGACTTACTAAGCTCACCCATAACCACTGAGTCCATCTATGCGTCTTTCCTAGTATTCTGGGGTAGCTACATCGATGATGATATAAATACCAAGTGTTTGAGTGCAACAACTACGGTGAGCATATCTAATTTGGCTTCGATGAATGAAGCAAAATAAAATCAAACGCAATGGTGGGGATTACAGCAGATTTGGACCTAGGAAAGTTGCGGATACTATAAAACCATGTGTTCAAACGAAACAGTTTACATGTACATTAAGGTGAGGTGATGAAGTCATGGTTTCACAAGTATCCCATTGACCTACACACGAATCTTCTCAAATTGCATTCTTTTGCACAAAAAGCCCAAGTCATATATAAACACGGATCCTCAAGGATCTACATGGCAATCCCCGGATCATCGCCGGCGTGATCCGGCCGAAGAGTTCCGGGCTTATTTTGCCCCGGATGGAGCGTCAACGAGCGTTGATGATTGTACTCACGGTATCAACACAGCAGCTACACGGAGGAGGCCGGACCAGCACGGCACCCACACGGCACTTACGCGGCACTTACGCGGACCTCCATGGATCAAGACGGACCCACCCAGCAACTACACGGTCCATCAGGTCGTCTGCCCGGACCAATAAGAAATCTACACGTACCACTCCAGCAGACGAAAATCTGCCATAAAATGCGAGCTGATTTTGGATTTTCATCAATCTTCTTCTCGTTCTCGTCATAAAGGGACAGTGTAGATCCGCGTTCATCCCTGCTCCGTGTAGCTGCCGTGTGGCTGCCGTGTAGGTCCGTGTAGCTGCCTTGATGATCCGTGACGGTCCTTGATGTGACAAAAATACGTCATGGACTGCCAAAGATACTCACGGCGCCTAACCGATCGTTCCAGGCAGCCACACGGACCATCACGACAACTACACAGCATCCACATGGACCATCCCGGATTCCTCTGCCAACAAGGCAGTCCACGGATGACGACGGATGTTTTTAACCTCCAAAAACGGCCGTGTTTGCCTTCCGGACGTCCATGGACGTCCCCTGACCTCCAGGAACCTCCAAGGATGCCCAAGGCGTCTACATGGATCTCGATCCCTGGATCACCCCGGATCAGATTCGGGATGATCCGGCATGTGTATGTGTACCCACACACACTATTATGCATTTTCCCTTTCGAGTACTAGTATTCCGCTGCAAAGGAGACTTCGAAACAAAAACAAACGTTTGAATGAAATGGGGAGGTGGGGCAAGTGCATGGCCAAGCTGTAGGGTTTTAATGCTCCGAGAGGTCTGCTACTTACAACTACACACACTACTACAACCCAGGAACTAATACATGTATGTCTGATCTTCATTGTCTCCCGGACTCCCCTGTATATATATGTATATCTGAATCTCTCACTCTCTGTCTCTTTCTCACTCTCGATGTTGGCGACGGTGAAAAATGTTAACCAAGTTTCCGTTCACTCCTATCTACTTGGTGGCGCTGTGTCTCTCAGATTCATCTTCTTAGTTCATATCCACGTTGCCATGTCAACAATATCTTTCTTCTCCCATCTCCGGCCCTTCTTTTCTTCCAATCAAATGCGAATGATGACCAGGGGTCTGTTTTTGCTAGAGGGTGAGCGCTCCTCTAACCATTATGTCTAAAAGTCGTCCGGTTCCGAAACACCTGCTAACCAACTATTACCTGTCAAGGCTGCAAACAGAGGTTATTTTTCTAGCATTATACGGTGGCGATAGTTAAGAAGTACCTTCTGGCGTCCATGAGACATAATGAGACTATACACATTGATTGAAGATGCCCACTGGGTTATCTGGGTCAAGAACGGATTATCCGTGAGGGCCACAATAACTCAACGTGATGTTTGACCATTATTTTGTAGCGGCTATCGCCCTACATTTATCTCTCTATATGTGTGTATGCGCAGATGGGAGTGAAAAAACTTTTCTCCAATCGTTGCTGCTGGGTCATTTTTCTGTCTTTATACCACTGTGGCCATGATCGTTCGGTACTTTACTTTAACAGTATTTCTTCGGACATACAGGCCACCTGTATAGTCAGCCACCATTCAACCTGCCTCCACGTCCCACTCTTGGTAAATTTTGTCTGAGAGCGCTGGCATATGGATTATACCTTTATCACAGAAGAAATCCCGTAGAGCAATGAATGCTTGTTTTGCATTATTATGAAAACTGTGCGTTATACATGTTATAATGGAAAGAAAACAATGAAATACACACGTAGCTTCACTTATCAAAGATGTATGAAGTCAAGAGGCTGTAAAAGCCACTGTATTACTTTTTGACCCCCCCCCCACCCCCACCACCATCAGAGCAGTGCACGTGGAGCTATACAAAAATCGAACACCTGTCTGTAACGGCCCACTGTTCCTTCTGTTTGTCATGGACAAATGTCACTGCATGAAGCACATGCTTACGAATCACATTTCGTTTCTTTTTTTCAAGACGTCCATGAAATACATTTGACTCTCTCAATCAAGACAAAAGAAGTCAACCTTGTGAAATTCATAACAGTTTTTGACTTGCCGCGGTTATTCACCCCCTGACAAACGATTAAGAATAAAACCTAATTCTTTTTTTTTTTTGACAGAGCGAAGACAGCTCTATCCTCCCACATAGTATTAGTCGAAGGAACACCACTGCACAGGTCTAATTCATCAAGCTGTCATGAGGATGAGTCTAAGGCTTAAAGCTGATCTGCCACCTAATACGTGATGTACATACTATACCGTAAATGGATCATATGCGGCAGATCAGAGCTCACCAGTCTCTCTGATAATTTTTCCCTTACGAAAAAACGTTAAGCCTTTAATGGGGAGACGGGGTGGGCGGATGCTGTGTGGGTGTCGAGTGTAAAGCAGGTGGTGGTTGCCGACTTTTGCGGTAACAACACATGATTTAAGGAGGTCACATAAGTAAGCTAATGTATTCTGTGTGCATGCACAGAAATGTATGTGTTCAACTGCTTCTAAAGGTACTAGATCTAGACTTAGGTACTCGATCCAGATCGACATGCATGATTTGCAATCTCTAAAAGTTAAGCCATTTGATAGTCTAGAAGCGCTCAGACATCTATTGGAAACGTCTGCTTTGAATTTACTAAAAATCGTGTAGACGCAGTTAAGAGCTTGGGTGGGGAGGGGAGCTATACGTGTATGTAGTTCCATTAATACATTGTTAATAATGATTTTTTCGTGATGATACTCACGCGACAATAACAGATTTCATATTTGACCCATCCTTACTAGATTGTGATTTCCCATGTTGGCAAAATAATAATGGTATAATGATGATAATTCTACTTCATTATTATTCCTCTCACAGGAGGAGACCTCTAGTGTTTAGGTCCCATCTGAGGCACAGAGGTTTTGCCTCTACCAGAGGGAATGGCTTGATTACACACAACAAGACTTACTTGGATTCGAACCCGGGACCCGAACCAGAGCCATTCGAATAAAAGGAAGATTCGCTCTACCGATCGAGCCGTCTACAGGCGTCAGCTGATCAAAGGGCAGATGAACGCAATACAGTGTCATGAAAGAACGGATCACATTTTAAGTACAGATGTCAGTAGAAGCCTATGTCTAGACATTAAGACGGTTCTTAGTGTTTGACAGTTAGTAGTATGAAGTATGGGTCAAACTGAAATTTTTTTTTTCATCACCACTGAATAATCCCACACATTACCGAGCCGCTCAATCTATACATCTCTTGAGATCTGCAAATCGGTGTTCGGCTGTACATGTACAGCAACAAGGATTATCATGATGAATCGCTTCGGTTTAATATGAAAGCTTATACAGGGTCTAAAAACTGCCCAGACGCCTTAATGATACTTTTGATAATGCTTGTATTTGGTCGTTTTCAGAAACCACGGTCGCAAAAGCTTAAACAGGGCTCGGAGGAGATTAATTCTTGGATTTCAGGAATGGCTTATACAAGTACATGTACTAAGAGTAATCTGTCTGTCATATATACCATAATAAAAGCGTAGAATGATTGATGAAGTCCTTTTGAAAACCAAATAAAACAGAACATACAACGACAACCAAATATTCTTTCAGCAAGTTAGATTAGATATCGAAATTAACATCTAAGTTTAGTATAGGGTCAGTTTGTCATACTTATTGTCATCGATGGTTAAATACTCTTCTTTCTTTTTGCAGAAAATCAGTTGTGTGTATGTGATCAAAATATAGTTCGTTGTACTAAATCATAAATATTATGTCACATACATACATACACACACACAAAACTCTGGTGAATTAGTATTAAAGCGAAGTGACGGAGAAATTAACGGAGCGGTATAAATCTGATCACAGATGGGACTGAAGAGAGACGGATGTTAGACTTAATGTTTAAATGTGCTCATACAGATCATTTAACATGGCGTATACAGTTACCTCATCTAAGCAGTCTTGGCCGCAAGACTTATTATGTTTAACTAGCAGTATTCGTTGATTAGCTACGGAAGTGTATGCAATAAAGGTTGTTATGGGGCCTAAAAGTATACCACGCTGAAACTGTCAACAAACAAACAAACAAAAAAGTGGGGGGGGGGGGGGGGGGTCAAAAAAGTGTGGCCAGTAGAGTGTATGACAAGTCAACAAACTATTAAGTCACCGACACTCTGCAGGGGCAGTAACACCAAACCCAATAAAGGGGTTTCATTATGCACCAGTTTTAAAGAAAGTCGATTGAGAAATATACATAGTAGAACACATGCACCATGTATATTAATGATAAACTGTGCCTGTCTTTGACCTCAAGGCGGAACACGAAGGTTTTCATTACAAAAATAGGGGTTGAGATCTGACTATCATAAACCTCTCAAAACTTAACGAAATCCGTCCAGAAAATGTGGAAAATGTGACAGCGCACACAAGCAGGCCCCTATAAAAAAAAACCCAATCTTTTCTTGTATACAGACGTAGCAAGCAAAGGAGTTATCACAAAATGATACAGGGGCTAGATTCTTAAATGATACATCTCCGTACTGGAATTTGAATAACATCCGTCGAGAAACATGACCAGTATTGCGCACACGGAAAGTGACGGCGGCGGCGGTGGTGGCGTATGAAACGCCGCAAAATCCAAAATATCCTCCGGTATATATGAACAGCGGGATATACAATGATAAATTTTCTTGCCCGCAAAAGCGCAGAAAGTCAATTTTTCCCTCGAATGTTTCAATTTACGAAATTGACTTTCTTTGTCCTCACTGAGAGACAATGATTTTTTTTTTCAGATGTGAAACAGTAAAACTCTACACAAACATCACGTGACCAAAGCAGCTCTTCCGCGAACAAAAACTACGTCATACCTATTGATGATGACTGCATAAGTATTTGTATTTTATTTTCTTATATTTTTATTGTGCCTTTCAATCGACGTTTCAATGATTTCTTGCTAGCATGCAGGATATGAACTGAATTTCAGGGCATTGTTGATTATTGCACCGACGGATCTCGACTCCATACCACCTGAGTAGTTTGCGAGCTATCCCAATTCACTATACTACATCGTGAACAAATTGTCGTCTGCCCAAAAAATGCAATCGGATTTCCACATTGATAACTTTCAAAATGATTATTTATCTATCTATTTATTTATTTATTTTTTTTTTTTGGGGGGGGGAGGGGGCACATACGATGTGAAAAATATGGACCAGCTCGAGCACCATTACCTTTTTCCGTATCAAAGGTACTATTCTTTATCATTCTTTATGTATTCTTTTATTGTTTGATCTTTTATTTATAATACGTGTGTCTATAGATAATTATCTAAAGGTGTGAAACCAACACGTACATAGGGCCTACATGCTGCTGACACGAACAAACAGAGTTTGGTTTCGTACTATAAGGCAGTTTGCGTACCATGGTAAAGTTTATTTGTGAATAATGTTTCTGCAGGGAAGTTTGGAATTTATGCCGGAAATTTTAACCAAAAAAAAATTATCAAATGAGGTATGATACATATCGGTGTTTTTTTTTTTTAAATACTTGTATTTGAATTACCCCGAACTTTAAATCTGCAACACGTTTAGCCATGTTAGAGCAGATTCTGTGCTTATCGCGGGTAAATGTCGAATACACATACACACATGTACACGCATACACACACACACACACACACACACACACACACACACACACACACACCAACGCTTGTCGCTTGCGTGGCTCTTATAATGCAAGGTAAACTGACTCCCCTGAGTAGTCTCCGAGTCGTTGACGTCATGATAAATGCACTCGGGAGTATATAGCACTGCGCTTTGCACACAGGGAAAAGTATATTTCTTGCAGCACCAACCAACATGACAAATTAAAAAAAATATATATAGGATAGTACTCATTGTATCGTTTTCATCAACGTGCAAAAGGAATCAAACAAGCAAACAAAGAAAGAAATTCAGGCACTCACAGGCATTATAAATTATGACACTCACGTTATAGAATGACGCATTTGCTTTGTTTGAGAAAGTTATCTCGCTGTGGTTGTTTTTCCCCATGTGAATACAGACTCCAGTGCCTGGAGTGTAAGCCAATGAGATTAGTACTGACGTCCACTTTATACCATGAAACTGAAAGCTTTTTGAAAGCAGCCTAAAATCAGAGAGGATACAAATCATTTTGTACAATTCGGCCCATCACAACAAAAAATGTAGACCTTAAAATGACCTATGGCATGGAAATGCATGTTGACTTGCTTTCATCTATAATACCCTGATCATGAATTACATGGCAAAAAGGATACAAAAGTAATCCCACATAATAATTATTTCATAATAATTTGTATGCTTTTTTTTCTTTACATTACTTGAATAAAATCCACCAAACCAAAATTTTGTCCATGACACCACCTGTCAATCCCTGCTATACATTACTATACTGCGACAAAAGACAAGGGAATGCACCTTCCCTTAACTATCTTAAAGGGATCGTACAGTTTTGGTTGAGACCTAATTTCAGGTTTCTAACATTTTTGGTGAGATAATGAGAAACCTCCTATAAAATATGAAAGAGCATGTAATTCTATGAGGAATTCAACGTTTATTTGATGAAAATTCGTTTTGAAATGGCTGAGATATCCAAAAAAAAAAAAAAAAAGAGCGATTCTAATAAAGTGTGGGACCCACACTTTATTACGGTTGATTTGTTTTACTTTGTTTTTGGATTTTCAGTCATTCCAAACCCGATTTTCATCAAATAAACTTTGTATTCCTCTTAAAATGGTATGCTCTGTACTATATCATAAGTGTTTTCTTGGTATCTCGCAAAAAGTTAAAAGCCCAATTCTCACCTCCACCAATACTGTACCATCCCTTTAAAGTGCATATTCTATACTCGCACTATATTATGATTTAATAGCCCTCCTAGTGCCATCCACGTTTAGTTCTTGTCCATAAGTATTACGTGTGAAATTTGTGCACATTCGACTCATCGGCACACAGAGGGTTTACAAAAGGAACTGCACCAGAGATTTTAACTCTTCTCATGCATGTATTAATATACAAATTGCATGAAAGAACCTTGAGCCATTTCAAATATAAGCAAGTAAGAGATAAATAGTAAAATTTGAGTATTTTCATTCGACCATTGACCTTTGGCGTTTGATCAAATGGCCCATGACTGTCTATGAATAATCACCTGCATCTGCTAATTATATAAATGATTTCCATCACAGTGCATCTTTCCGTTTTTAAACTAAATGGCAAAATAATGAAATTTTAGCATCTTCACTTCACCTTTGACTCCATGGCATAAAATGGCATAAATCTTCCCCTATTGTACAGTAGGGTCTAATGCATATTCATGAAAAGTTTAATTCAGCGTATTTAGTCATTTCCATGGTATGGGGTGAAATTTCAGGATCAAATTGTGTTATCTAGCATTTGAACCTGACCTTTGTCCGTTGTTATTAGACCCCATGACCCAGAATTTCCCTAAAGAATCATTGTCAGGTATAAAATAGGCGTATGATATTATCTATATAAAGTTTCATGATGATACCTTGAGCCATTTCAGAGATATAGAGGAAACAGTGAAATTTTAGCATTTTCTTCAGTTGACCTGTGACGTTCGATCCCATGGTTCATATCACTCCCTAGAAAATCCTTATCCAATACATGTAGAAGTTCACGAAAATACCTTCAGGTATTGCAGAGATACGGGGAGAAATAATGAAAATGTTGAATATGACCTTGACCTATGACCTTTGACCTTGAGTATGCGCCCTCAAGTTGATATGCGCAGCTTTGTCCACCTATACACATAACTATAACTAAAACGGTTCTTAAGTTTTACTTCATCCACAAAATCGATAACGGACTGGAGGACAGACGGACAGAAGAACTCGAAATCATAGTGCCTCCGGCGACACTTAGTATAGCGGAGACATAAAAAAAAAAACCAGAAAGCAATCGACATTGTGTACTAATTTTCCGAAATTCTCCAGCTAATAAAAACCAAGGCAAAATGTCATTAATGGCATTTACCGGCATCTTTTATACAATTACTAAGGGGACGGTTTTAATGGGAAGTTGGACAAGACAAGCAAGTCTCTTTGTATTAAGATTAACCATGGATTGCACACATTGTTGTGTGTACAAATAATGAAAACACTCACTTCTACAAAAAACAATATTTACATTGTATTATACTTTGTATCATCCTTTTTCCCCTAAACGAGCGTATTGGCTACAGAGTGCTGCATGCATAGATATAAAGTAAATTACCGACACGACTCTTTGTACGTGTTTTTTTTTTTTTCATTAAGCATGTGTCGAACAAAGTCAGGAAAATGTCTAAAAAGGCAAGCAATAGAATTGTCTTGCATCCTTCTTGCTTGTTTTTCCGACTGTTGGCACAACGATATCAAATATTCATAACAATGGAGGGGAGGGGGGGGGGGGGGGGAGGGTAGAGCTGACGGACAAGGCTTAGAGACTTTGCAATTATAGAAAGTATTATCGGCCAGACTTGAGATATAGAGACAAAGGGATGAATGTTTGTCTCAGAGCTCAAGGGAACTCTATTCACGCAAGAAAGAAGAAAGGGTATTTTCTTGTTATGATTGCCCGTTTAGTTGCCAGCGTCTGCATGAATGCTTTCTGATAATACGTATTTACATCGACAAGAAGTATGGACATCTAAGACATGTATAGGACACCTAGAAAGTTTATCCCATTTGAAGAGTAAATTAGAAGACACACATACATAGAAAAAGAATATGTGACAAGAAAGGCCAGGTATAACCAAAGGAGTGATAATGCCCATCTCACTATAGAGTCAATTCTTACTCCTTGATTCTTCTTGGTAACTTCAAAATATAAGGGACGAATTAAGAAGAATGAGGTAGTTTACGTGAAATCCAGGGTAATAGAGTTTATGTGCTTCAAAAGCCCCAAATAGGCCTCAACCAGCGTGTGGTTTACGTAGGGCGACGTCACACTCACTGGTCCGACATTGACACAAAATGGCCGTACGAATATGAAATTTTCAATTTCGTGCGAGGTTGGGCACGAACAAACATTGTCAAAAGCCAATCAACAGCATGACTCCTACAAAAGGTCACACTGTGGCATCCTATCAACGCAATACAAAGATGGGAATATTTATTACCCGAAGAAAACACGAAGGAAACAAAGTGCCTATCCACACAATACGAAGATGAGAATATTATCACTCGCAGAAAACATGAAGGAAACACAATGGATACACTAAGATTTTGCACTTGTCGCAAAGTTGCTGCTGACGGCGCCTGAGAAAGTCCATGGACAGTCACCAGAATGTTTGAATGTTTGAATGTTTCTGTTAATAAAAGTTGATATAGTTGAATAGGTAGTCGATTCCAAAGATTTGGTCCTATGTTAAAAAAAGGCACAATCATCCATGTTTTATTCTGGGTTTTTGGAGTATAATAGCAGTGCATGTGATGACGAACGCAGACTTCGTGTCTAGTTGTCTTCGGAAATAATAGTTATTATAAACAGGTATGGGGGGAATAAACAAATAACAGAATTTAGTTTTCTTTTCTTTTCAGCGGGCAGCTAAAGTAAAGAATGGGGGATTGAATAAGACGTATTAGTGTTTCTGTCGTTGAAGTTTTATAACATCTTTGTTTGGAAGATTACACGGCAATGAATTCGAAAAATCCAAACGAGAGCAAAAGTAATCAAAGCATGAATAAACATCTAAGACGCGGATTTGTAGAAAAAAAAGAAGAGAGGTAATGAAATGGCATTTACCCCTAGAATCAGACCATCAACACACAGCAGTACAATACCAAATGTTGCGACGCAAACAAGAAAAAGCACACCAACAAATCAAAACAAAATCAAATCAAAACCACAAAACACAAAAGACATTACATTGATGTGAAATCATATCAAGATAATTGCATATCTGAAATGCAAATAATTATGTATGCGTCTCTTTGTGCCCTTCAAAAATCACAAGTTTAAGCAATGTATCAATACTCCTCCACCCCCACCCCCCCCCCCCCCACCCCCGGGAGAGGGCTATATCGACAGCTGCTAGACAGGAAATTAGATGGTATGATCATAACGAAAATCAATTCGTATTTAAGACAGCTAAGGAGAAATAGCGAGTCGAGATAATAGAAAGATAACTTAAGACAGGAGGAGAATGAAAGATGTCCGTTTCGTCTGACGTCATAATGTCTAGATGTTCATACATGGGATCGTACATGGAGTCCTTGACTAATCTTGAGATGCCCTTTCTTATCGTCCAGAGTAATTCACAAAATTTACAGGCTCTGTTTTTCTTGTAGATATCTTTTTTCCCATATACAGTTAAAGAATATGATTTTAATTGCTTTATACTTATAATTCATTTGTTAAAATGTATAGTACAAGATTGCTAGGACTGTATTATTTTTCATTGGAATTTTAGTGAATTCAAATCCTTTATTCATGCCAGCGCTATCATGTTACCTTGTATATACTTGATATGAAAATAGAATTATTTTGATTGAATTGCATTGATTGAAGATGGCTTATTACACCTATTGCAATGTACAGAGAGGAATATATATATATATATATATATATATATATATATATATATATATATATATAATATATAAAGACGATGAAGACAAACAAGTTGACATAATGCATTAGAATCCAACTTCATTTATTTGTAAACCAAATTTTCGACCCTTGCACGGATCTTCCTCAGGGTAACAAGATCCGTGCAAGGGTCGAAAATTTGGTTTACAAATAAATGAAGTTGGATTCTAATGCATTATGTCAACTTGTTTGTCTTCATCGTCTTCATGCTCTTATTCCAACACGCGGATAATAATACCATTAGCTCTTATTCCAACACGCGGATAATAATACCATTATATATATATATATATATATATATATATATATATATATATATATATATATATATATATATATAGAGAGAGAGAGAGAGAGAGAGAGAGAGAGAGAGAGAGAGAGAGAGATTGAGAGAGTTGGATACAGAAACAGATAAACATCACAGGTCATGATATAAGTGACTTGTAAGACGAGGGGCCATAACATGCTGATGAGGCATGATAAATGACGAGACTTAAAGGGACTGTACAGTACTGGGTGAGGTAAGGGATTCATGTTTTGAACATTTCTAAGTGAGATTATGAGAAACCTCTTATGAAATATGAATGAGCATGTAATTTTAAGAAGGATTCAACGTTTATTTGATGAAAATTGGTTTTCAAATGGCTGAAATATCCAAAAAAGTGATAATAATAAAAGGTGACATGCCACAACTTTATTAGGATCTCTTTGTTTCACCTTTTTTTTGGATATCTCAGCCATTTCAAAACCGATTATCATCAAATAAACTTTTGATACCTCTTAGAATTGCATGCTCTTTGACATCTCATAGAGTGGTTTCTGAATATCTCACGAAATGTTAAAAGCTAAATCCTCACCTCGACCAGAACTGTACACACCCTTTAAATACGATGCTCATCATCTATCTAACTGACCCGTTTGTTATTCACCCCTGCCTCGTGATAGACCTCTTAAACACCAATGAAACATCGTAGCTATAACCCAGGGGTCCTAACGTGTGGCAAACTGAATATGAGCCGACATTCGTCTGGCGATAAGGAGATAAGGTAACTATAAAAAGATTGTAGACGGTATCGCATTGCGCACCGGAGATTGCAAAACAGCTTTGGGGGAAAATACAGCGCAATTATTCAATTCCTAATTACTCTCAATACAATCAGATTCTAATACGAAAGCCTACAAGTTCCCAAGTCGTTTCGAGTTGACAAGACAATTATTTCCTGTCATAAATATAGTGTGCACCACCATTGATTTGAGCGAAGTCTACCTCCAACCAGGGAGGTGGGAAGACCTTCCGACCTCCCTGCTCCTTACAAGCAATATCAGTTTCACTTCATTCCGCTATGCATTTTATGTCAGGATGCGGCTGTATTTATGTGGCTTCAAAAAGAAGAGGTGGAGTAAAGATGAAATGATTATCGATAGATTTGGAAATAAAGCAAGTATATGTGTGAAGAAAAGTGCAGGTTTTTCCAGCCAATTCATTGTTTTATCATTCACTTTCATATTAGAAACACTTGTTTTAGCCAAATGCGCTCAGGCATCGAAATTCAGGTTGTTGTTTTTTCGTCGTTAGAAATTAGACTATAATGTGGTAACCAAAATTGCATTTCCGCATTCAAATTCCTTGAGGCTCATGCATTTTTTGGCAATGGTTATTCAACTTCATCTCAACATGTCGCCAGCTCATTCAGAATTATTCAAATTCGCATATTACTATATAGATGGGCAAAAAACCAAGTTCCTGAAAGTTCATAAAGAGTACATTGCTTCTATCTAATAGATTGAAAGTTAGAAACGTCTATATCATGTGGATCACACATGATGATGTAAATAAGTAACGTGAAGATTAAAACAGATGTGATAATCTTGATAAAAAGAAGGATTTATGTTGAAGTTCATATGAAATGTTGAGTAAAAGAAGAAAATCTGGATGTTTAAACAAACAACTGCTGATTATGATTATGAAATTTAGGATATAAAGGAAAAACTTCTTTCTTACTTTATGTGTATTGCAAATTTAAATGCTCCGTTGTGAATATTGATCGCACATAAACGAAACTGAAAGTGTGTTTAAGTGCTTATACACAGTTTGGAAACTCATGCCCAACAACGAAACTGAATGCTTACATCCGAATTTGAACTTGTGACCATTGATTTGGGTGGCTAAAACGAATTTGAAAGCCATAAACGTGAAATTCTTTAACCAAAGTCACTCCACTGCTTCCAAAATACGAATTTAAATGCGCACAAAAATGAAAATGAATGACATTTTTTATTTTCATAAAATTGGCCTGGAAAACCTATTTTAACCGCATGCCGACACTCGCCAAATTTAGCAGAGAACTTGCCCAGTGGTTATGATAGCTAGAAGCACGGCTGGGAACGCCAATCGGAACCCGGTGACCCTGTCTTCCACAACACTATTGTCTCGCCCGAGGCATAAGGTATTTTGTCTACAATTACTTACACATCTATTGATAGGAATGCCCAAATTGCATGGTTATCGCCGTACTGGTATTTCTCAAAACAATGTCGCTATATGATATTGAAAAGCGTTTAGGTATAGAGAATAGCATAGACCTGTAGCTTTGAATTCTAGCGTCATCAACGCGCTAATGCTTTATACAGTTAAGCCATGAAAATGTGACACAAAACAATATGCTATTCGATGCGCCAATGGACAGATCTGCGGGCAAATTCATTGGTGACGAGTCCATTACAAAAGGTACAGCGCAATTAAGGACGATCATCAACTATATCAAGTGTTCTTTTATTTTGTTCTGTTTTTCCTGAGGGGGGGGGGGGGTGTTTCCATTACAACGAACACAACACTTCGGCCAAGTGATTTTAAGCATCGATATCGCGCAACTCTGAATATGCGACAAAAATGGATAGCAGATCCTATACCAAAAAATTATTGCCCTGTATGGTAAACAAGGGATATCGTTTTTATCGGACTATAAAATATACCCGGATCATATTGTGTGACAGCCAAAATAATAACGACAGGTCACGGGTATCTGAAAGTCTATTGACCGTAGACACGTAAGGAGTTAATTGGCACTCTCGATGTGGCTAGATGAGGATAACAAAATAAAAAAACGTTTTGCTTGTCCCAGTCTAGATGTATATATTGTAAATTATCATTATCCATGTTGTTCTGTTTTACCCCGATATTGAAGAGTGTCGACATGACCCTGATCATCAATCCATGATCGTTACCGTCCACACACTCCATCAGACTCTCATAGTGCTTTCATAGAGTTATCGATGTATATATCACTGGCCTTTCTATTTCAGCAGTTCAGTATTCGTTAAGTCTGAATTTATCTCTCTGAGCATGCTGTTTTGATAACGGTTGTGAATACACTTAATTGTCGCCACCTTTACACCTGAAACATATCACAAAGCGAAGGCGTAATCTACATCATGATTGTCAGTATCTATAGTTTGGAAAGTGGCTTCATCGAAGATTGAATAATCTTATATCATATAGCAGCGGGATACTGGAATACAGGATACAATCTTAAGTGTGAAAGTGTTTTCTGGCTAAGAGCAGTTTCGCGTCATTCGTGACATAGTGATAACGTATAATGATAATGTTTTATACAGATGTAAAAACAAGCAATGAAATCAAATGGATGAACTATAAACTAACGGAAGGATTTGTACATATCAGGCAAGAGTTCACAATATACCAATAAGAAATCTTGTTAATCACACCTGAAAAACGATAAAATCATGACCTAAGACAAAGAAAAAGATATAGAAAACGATCCACAGGAGACGAGATGGTCGTGCAAACGTAACAAGAAAATGTTGTCCTTTAAATAGTGCAGCCCATTCAAGACCTTGAAAAAGTACACTGAGAAAATTGTAAACAACATTTATAAGTTTGACTCGAATACCGTCTTTCGATCAATAAAGCAGGTTAAATTTCTGTGTTGGTGTAAATTCGATCACGACATCTATGCCACTGCCTTTGAATAAATCGATGATATTGATACACTTACCCGTTCTAGTATGTCACAAGATCATAAACTGTTGCTCCGATTATTGAAATCGATAAAGTTTCAGTGGGATGTGATCAAATATCTTTGCATGGACGGAACTGATTGCTTTTCAGAGAAAGCAAACAATAGTTACGAGTAATTAATACCCTATATAAAGGGAGTAACGAAACAGTTTATAACTATAGAAAGGCGTCAAAAGTATTTACAGTTTTTTGAAGAATGGAATAGCCATCACTGTAATGATATGGATATACTTTTCTTTAAGGGCAAGCGGAAGAAGATCTTTAACCTTTACAAACACAAATAGTTCAAATACACACAGAGTGCCGCTGTTAGAGAAAGAATAAGAGGAAGAGTGAGGGGGGGGGGGGGAGGGGCGTAGCGCTGTGTGTTCCAGAGTCATAGCTACATAGAGCCTTAAATAATGATAACTATATGATAACGGTATACAATTTTATTACCTCATATAATAGGAACAGATAGACAGACAGACAGACAGATAGACAGACAGACAGATAGATAGATAGATAGATAGATAGACAGATAGATAGATAAATAAATAAATAGATAGATAGATAGATAGATAGATAGACAGATAGATAAATAGTATAGATGGATAGACAGATAGATACATAGATATATAGATAGATAGGTAGATACATAGATAGATAGATAGATAGACAGATAGATAGATAGATAGACAGATAGATAGATAGATAGATAGACAGATAGATAGATATTGAAGTCCGATGTATTTCTTGTTTGTCAGTTTCACAGAAGTTTAAAAAGCATGATAATATTACAATTCTTAATTTTCTTTTGAAAATAATGATAAATGTTCTACATTGATATCGTCATCTACCTCTTTGTATAACACCACATGGTTGTTGTTTTCTTGATATTTTGTGCTACAGTTTTGTTCTGTATGCACCAATCACAAAACTAATTTGCAACTCAAACCTGATTTTGAAAACTTTTGCGGGTAGCTAATATAATAACTGGCAATCATATACCGACTGAGTGACCCGGATATATCGTAACTGTCGCCTCAATAAAAGAAGGTGCACTACAGAGAGAACGTAATCTGATACAGTATGTAGGGTGCACATCGAGTCCTAGGACTTAATGCTGAACACCTCGAAAGTCAGGCATGTCAGGAGGAGATGTTACAAGGGTAACGACTAAATTAAGTTTTTGTTTCACAATTCACTTTGCTGGTATTAATCAGTGTTTATAGTTCTTCCACTAAGAGCGAAAAAGGAGAAACGTTTTTCTGATAATTTCCTCACCGATGGGTTCGCGCCTTCGGACTATTAATTTCACTCGTTAATCCTACAAACAACATAAATATGTTGTAAATAGTGTTGTTTTTTTGTCTAAATAATGATAAATGTGTCGTGATAACAGTACATGTATATACAACTTTATTACACATTATATAAACATAAGAACAGACTGACAGAGAGATAAGATATTGCAGTCACATATACTTTTTGTTTATCAGTTTCAAAGAGGTTGATGGATAGATCAAGACAATATCAAAAGCTGCGCTGATTTTTTCACGAAAATAATGATATACTAAGTATCATAAGGTTCTTCATTGATATCGTCATCTATCTCTGTAACACAGCATATTTACCGTTTTCTTGATCTTTCGTGCTCCATAGTTCGTTTAGTATACATACATCAATCACAAAACTAATTTGCAACTCAAAACTGATTTCGAAATCTTTTGCAGGTAGCTATAATCAATTTGACCGACTGACTGACCCGGATATCGTAACTGTCGCCTCAATAAAAGGATATGATTACAAAGAGAAAGTAACTTGATATAGCATCATACATATCGAGTCACAGGGTTAATGTTGAACGTCTCGAGAGTCAAGAGGAGATGTTACAACTATTAGTACACAGAGTATTCCATTTTCACAATTACTTTTACTGGTACAACCAAGCATGATAGAGGTCAATTATAGTATTTTTGCACCTTGGCGGGGGTGGGGGGGGGGGGGGGAGGGAGAATTGAGAATTAGTCCGATCATTTCCTCGCCGATGAGGGTATACGCCTTTGAGGTATACATTTCTCCCTTCAAGTCCTATACAAATCACATTTTGAAGTAATCTGTATCGTTTTGTCTTTTTATGATGATTTTCACAATCCATTATTTTGTGGCTCACAAGATTCTCTCTCTCCAGACCCTTTTGTTTGTTACTATATTAGCTGTTTCCGCCATATTTATTCATATCTACCGAAATGTATTCGGTTTTCTTAAAAATGCACAGGGTATAGTTTGAATCAGATGTAAAATACGTCGCACAATAATAGGTTTCAGCATTAAAAACAATAACAATGATAACAATATAAAACACTCAAAGAGAAAGCGTTGAAACATAGAATATTGCAGTAACCAGAAAAAAAAAACACACCTGGAAATGTTGTATGCATATAAAGAATTTGAAAAACAAAGCCTTCTGCTAGATGTAATATTAAAAAAACTAATAAATCTTCATCAATTTTGACTCATGTTTGTGTAGATTTAATAAATCCAGCCAGCACCATTAAATCATGTCCTATATATGTATAAACAAGATGTGCATGCGGTGAGGTTCAGAGGTGCCAACTTAATGACGGGATTTTCTGAAGCAGAATTCCCTATGATTAGGAATGGTTGAACATGTCCCGAAATGCTGGTGGGGGCCATTCACAGTCTTCCCAGAAAAACTCATATAGCGCGTCATGCAGGTGTCATATCTTCTAAGTTCAAATCGATGTCAATAGATAGTTTGTGTGTCATCACCATCGTCACCGTATCTCGACTTTTTTTTTGAACCATGCTTGAACTAAAACAATATTTTGTAGCGCGGGAAGGGGGGGGGGGGACTGTTCAGATGGGAAAACAAAAGAGGTCCATATGTCTGAGAGTGTGGATAGTCTGTATACAGAATAATAATTTATAATTTCAAATGTTCGCTCTTGCTCAGACGCAAGCAGATCCCCCGGTCAAATTATCCAACCAGTTTGTTTGGTCGATGCTATCACAATTCAAGTGAGTGCAAGCCCTGCGGACAATAAAGTAAAATAATTTTCCTCCTGTGTTTGCAAAAATATCGGGATGTGACCAGAGGGATGTAAATCCCTCTATATACGTATCACCGTCGTATGTGAACATCTCCATTTTCACAAACTGCTCCCACGTGTGACACACAATGCATCCACATGCTCCAATTACATCTCAAGGGTGTGTCGGCGTAAAGAGCGACCGGTGTGCAGTATCAGCTGGTGTAAAGTCTATAGTTCTGCCACTTTACATGAAATTATCAGCAAGAAAGTCTGGCAGCAAGGAATCGTACAGGTTAATGCCACTTCTTATCTTCTATCGCTGTGAAATAATCAAAAAATAAACAGGGTGAAGAAGTGAGTGTAAACAATGTCGCACTGTACATATCTGCACTCTACTTACACTTGCCGTCTCTGGCGCTTTACAAGGCCTAAGCCCCGTTTCGTTATGTGAACAGAGAGAAATTATCTGTAGATGCTGAAATTCAAATGCATATATAAACATACACCTTTTTAAACATAATACCAAATAAAGTGAAACACACCCAGTCGCAACCGCATAAAAGATATACGAGATTGTTATACATGCAGATGTAGTACCGCACTTGAAACGAAGAGAGACAAAAATATAAATACATCATCTCACTCATGCTTTGAGAGTGACAAAGAGCTGACACCAAATCATACATGGTGGTGGAAAGGTCAGTAACGTCCATCTGTTTCATAACAGACGATGAGTGACATGTAGACGGTAGGTGTAAGGATTTTTCTATCTATTAAAAGGTAATATACACGATGCCGAATAAGAAAAATATTCGTGGGAGTTCTTGTCATATTGTTCACTTCCGGTAAGTCGCGATCTCATCGTAATGTTGCTAACAATCACTCATCGCGCGATGCCAAGACAATTTTCTTATTTTGCGAGCTAGGTCGCATGCCATTGGTCTAAGATCATCCTATATCTTACGAAATGTGTACATGGCAAGTTCAGTGTTATACATGTCACTGCAAAATTTCCCAGCCGCTTTTCTGCGTTTTGGCTTCAATATCGCAATTAGAATAAAAAATATCAAATGTTCATGAATGCATTCATGATTTAACAGCATCAACCGCAAAAAAAAATAAATAAATAAATAAACAAAAAATAGAGAGCTCTGTAAGATAAGAGCGACACGAGACACGTACACTTGTGGCTATGGCGTAGTCCATCCCAGTTGACTCTGTAAGATAAGCAGATCGTATACGTTTTCCAGCCCTTTATAGAAATGCAGGAGCGCGTGGTTAAAAGAAAGTAGGTATATAGGTGGCTGAAAAAATCCTATTAAGCTATGAAATCCAGGCATCAAAATGAATGTTGGGTGCTATCGTGCTTTTTTTTGTATTACGTCACACGGTCAAAGTGCTAGCATGTTGATTGAAATATGACAGACGTTTAAAAACATAATTATATACATGTAGATGCAAAAAAGAGTTGTAACAGAATCAGCCCAGATTAACAGCTTATAACAACGCTATGAGAGAACAAACAAACAAACAAACAAAAACAATAAAAAAAATGGTGTGAAGGTTTATTATGGATGTGTCTATGAATCCAACAACTTGTCTCCATCAAGTTATGATAGAAAAAAAGAAAGAAAGAAATAATACAAAATTATACAGAGAAAAGGAGGAAGGGCTTAGAAAGAATGTACATTTGTCGGATCGGCTTTAAGTGTGTGTGTGTGTGTGTGTGTGTGTGTGTGTGTGAGTTTATGTGTGTTTGGGCAGCTACGTGTAAGTCTATGGGTTTCATGTAAGTTGTATGTAAATTTCGGGTCACGCACCGACTGCTACGTGTAAGTCTATGGGTTTCATGTAAGTTGTATGTATTTCGGGTCACGCACTGACTGCTTTTTTTTTTTAAATCAAATTAATATTGCTGATTGTATATTTTGTTTCCTATATACATTCAAGATGAATGTATTTGTGATGTGAAATTACAGAAATAAAATAAAGATTATTGAAAAACAAAAAAGTATGTGTGTGTGTGTACGTGCGTGCTTGCATGTAGGTGTGTATGTTCTCTCAAAAATTGTCCGCTTCCAGTTTCAATTGCTCGTGGGTGCACAACATGGCGGGCGTGGGAGGGAGCCGTGACACAGAATGTTAAGTAGCAAGAACTTAGAATATAGCGTGAATTTGAGGGACGCTTTCAGCTTGGAGACAGACTCGAGGGACTTAAAAAACTTCCCAAAATAGCATTTCAAATCACGCAAGGTTTGGAACGTTTTTCTGTTCATGTTCTATAGTGAGACAAGATAAGCAAGGATGATAAGCATGCATGTCTTCAAGGCGAAAACAGTTTCACCATTATTTCATAACGATCACGCGATACCTTGACTTACTTCATTGAAGTTTTCTTATACTGAAGAAAATTAATACAAATGTGGGTCTTAATGGCCTCGCACTGAAGTACAGTCACGGAAGCATGAACTATTCATCTCTTTACAAGAAGCGAACCAATTACAAAGTGACGCTCATTAGAATAATGGATGTTACTCCGTTACAGATTTGAAAACACACCTCAAAGAAAAGACAGATTATCTTCTCATCTTCTATCCGTCAACAAAGGCAGACAAAGATGGGGGAAACTGATTAGTGGATTCCACCCACAATACTGTATCACAATAGACGCTAGAATATAACATAGTCACTGCCCTACATCCTTAATTACCCCTGATGGTTGTAAACACCAGACAATGGTCCGTCCATTAGTCATAATATTATGATATTTGTCCATTAGGCCTAAAACTCGACCACCGCAGTCAAAAAGAAAACCTCCATACCGAGCCCCGGTTGCAAAATTCTTGCACGCGCAATCTTAGTGATGCCTCACATATTATCATCTCACGAACAAGGACAGACGGTACATTTTTTTTTTCATGAAATACGAGTGATTGTATATCAATAAAAAACTTAACACATCAGTTTCTATCCAGAGTCTGCATGAAATTTCGCACAGAGCTGACAATATCATTAATGGTGTGGTATACCACACGGCGTTTCTTCATTAGGAAGTATAATGCAATGTATATCTCTTTGGGATGATGTGTGGGATGATGTATGTCTGTGTGTGAGTGTCTATATTGTGCCCCATTCTGTCTGTTTACCTGTAGGTCTGTCTGCCTGTCTGTCTGTGTGTATTTGTTTTGTTGCTTCTGTGTGTATGTGAATGTGTGCGTGTATGTGTGTGTGTGTGTGCTCTTTGGCTGAAGATATTATACAAATTTTACACTAAGCGCGTGATTTCGTATATTCATGTATCGCACTTTTTATTCTGTAGATTAGAAGAAAAAACAACAACCTACACAATCCAAATCTTGGTGGCGTCACGTTCTCGTCTATATCCACTCCGATCTTGACACGTGCACGGATGTTACGAAGAAAAGAAGACTGTAAAAACGGAAACGGACTTTGTTATCTCGATTCTGGATGCATGCATGGGGAAAGTCAGATCTCGGCAGGAGAGATCGTCCGATTCTAAACATCGATGATCGAAATCGTACGATATACATTACTAAGTCCTATACATATTCCTCAGAAATCAATATGAGAATGATGATGGAGGAGGGTTGCCAAGTGACGGAGAAGAGCATAATATCAAACGATTTCAGGTACAAAGTCAACTGTCAGAGAGAGAGAGAGAGAGAGAGAGAGAGATAGACTATACTTCACACCGCTTCAGGTGAAAGATGTCGGCATCGAATTACTCACTCTGTTTTGTCAGAAGAAAGTGTGCATGATTGTGGAGCGCCGTCTATCTAAAATGTATATCTTTACAAACTTGATTTTATGCTTATCTAGACTTCGTGGGATTACATTTTTAGGACAGAGCGATTGAATTGTTTCCATTTATGAGTATAAAGTTTAGATCTGCGTGTGTTTATATGACTCATGTTTCATCTGCAAGATTCCATGCCTGACCATTCCCTTTGACAACTACACACAGGAAGGAATACGCGTGGTATAAAAGTAGGCCAAAGGCAGGGAAATTATCAGGCTGTGGTAAATGCAATTCTTGAAAGCTGCGTGTATGGATATCGTATCTAATAGGATCTCATATACTGTACATTAACTCTGTTCAACGTAAATTGTACCATACCGGTACACACACACACACACACATACACACACATACACACAAACACACACAAACACACAAATAAAGTACATATAATTTCACTAATTTCATACAAACGCATGTCAACACAGTCAATATACAAAATAGTCACACACACGCGCGCGCACACACAGCACACACTAAAGTCTTAAGTATACATCCACTGAACAGATTGGGCTACTAGCATGTTGCGGAATCCGCCCGAGTGCGGCATAAATTCACCGTAATGATGCTTGGGTAAACCTTGTGACAGGGAGTGAAGACACGAAACCACTAATCACAAATTACACACACGAACCAATAACAAACCGACACACCACAGATACTACATTTCTATCTCATCCAGACGCAAAACATTTCAAAGTTATATTTTGCGATCTGGGTATGTTGATCCACTATTTGCAGTTGTCATCATATTCACACACACACACACACACACACACACACACACACACACACACACACACTATATATATATATATATATATATATATATATATATATATATATATATATATATATATATATAAACACGATATAGGTTTATGTAATAACGACTGGAAAACGTTGACGCGTACAAACGCGCGACACAAATTTAAACTTCCAGTGATCTATAGCTACACTGTTCAGTATCGCATTAATTTTGTGTGTCATTACTTTACGGAATCATAAATATTCTTAAAACTATTTGTTGTATTGTAACATATAATGCTCCAGCTTTGTTTGTTTGTTTGTTTTTCAAATTGTATATCACTGCATAGAAGAAATTTAGATTTTCATATTGTAAATCCGTTACGGATCACCACCATCTTAAAAAGGAACTGAAGAATGTTCTTGCTGCAGGCACAGATGGGGTGTTCATATCAACTCTAGATTAAGGCGGAGAAACGTTCTCTTCTGTTTTTTGTTTTGTTTTGTCTTTTGTTCTGATTATATTTCCTTCCGAGTGTGTCTGCGTGCATGTGTTCGTTTGCTTTCACACTGATCATGCAGGCTTGTACAGATTGTGATGGTGACATACATGGTATCCATATCGCTATACCATCCATCTTGTAATCACCAAATCCTGTCAAAAATTGAAGAATCGCGAGAATTTTTACTCTGCTGATATGGCATAATGAGTCGCGTGAATGTGCGTAAAATGGTGTACATGTATGTTTGTGCTCGTGTATGTGTTTGGGGTTGATACTTGCGAGGAATTATAAACTTGGGTGAAGTTGGTAGGTCCAAATCCGTTGGGACTGCTGACAAAAAAAAAATGAGTATGGATCGCTTATCAGGACCTATATTTCATCAAAACGTTTTGTCTTCTCAAACAATACGATTACTGATAGATGGCGTGTCTGCTAACAGGCTAAACTGTGTCACTCCTCGAATAACGGGAGATATCTTCATTACTCATGCATGTCATAATCTGTTATGTAGGTGTATGAAGAAAAATAAGAAAAGGATCCATGATATCTATGTCGCTACATTAGACTTTATATCATTCCCTATATACAGTTGCACATTTCATTGTAAAGTTCTTAGATCAAATTGGTAATTACTTAGCTGATTGTGTTATTCTAGCGTCTAAAAAAAAGCAAGATAAACACACACACACACACATACACACACAAATGTGGTACAATAATGTATAATCACTAATACTTTTATGCACCTTCACCGAGTAATATAGAAAATTCGAGGAAAGAAAAAAAAAACCCGCCTAACAATAATTTGAGAATGAAGCTGATTTTATTATGAATAAAAGTTGGACCTCTATGATGAAATGTACAAGGGCTACGTTCAACCCAACAATACTGATTTAACACGACGTGTCTACCTTTATTACAGAGTCAATAACCATGATAGAATGGTATACATCTTGAATTACAAAACATAAAAGCAATTCTAAGACATAATCTTTGAACACATAGCTAATGAAGTGCTACATGAACGTAAATCCTTCTCAAAGAATTTGTCCCGTCACACTTCAAATTGATTAACGTGTCACGAGGCGATTGCATATAGGGCCGTGTCCCGAATAGTCAGTGCAAGTCAGCTATTTCTTTACGACGGTCGTAAACTTTTACGATCAGCGTAAAATGATCGGGAATTTAACTACGTCTTCAAACGACTGATAGCTGTTTGAAGGCTATCAGTAGTTTCGGGCGATGACATCTCCTTTAGCGCCAGCGCGACGCCTCCGAAAATGGAGGGGAGGTTGAACAGAGTTATCAATACTGTATCACAAATTCGCTTGTGATATTTTGTGAGATTCAAAGGAATACTATGGCCATTGCAAAATTCTTTTTAAAACACACATAAAGCAACTTCTGCAAGAGTCAATGTTCTGAAACACCATGTTCCATGAACAGAAATACCTAAACAGAAACACACACCCCCCCCCCAAAAAAAAAAAATCACAAGGGCCTTTACATCGTCAAATTTTCTTTCAGATTTTTACATTAAGATTAATCATTAATTTCATTATAAACTCTTTCTGTTTCTCTACATAAGCTCCCTTTAACCGTGAAATAAAATGATACGAATGAATATCACATCCCCCTGCATGCAACCACATCAAACGGTCACTATTATAGACAGTGCGTTATACCCCCTCGTATAATACAGTCATAACGCACATAATGTGTTTATTTTGTTTTTCCAAAGTTGTTAGTTTGTTCTGCCGAAACACTATCTGAAATAGTTGTCACCTTATAACATCCTGATCTTCGTCTAACAAATACCTTGAATGCCTGCTTCATTTTCGAGAAAAAAATGTAAAAAAGTGAGCACATTTTACCAGATATCAAAGCCTTCACTTCATGACAAAATTTCGAATTATATCAACTATTTACCAGTAGAAGAATTAAACCAAAAGGAAATTATCAGGGTCGCCTTCCGAAGGCAGTGAGTCTTAACGTTATCATTCTGGACAACGTTATCGCAGAATAATGTTTTGGTGTTGTGTATTTCATGGACTGTGAATAACATGGAATAAGTTAACAGGACAGAGGACAATCATTGTGCATTGCAAAACAAAAGAAAAAACATGAGATGAGGTTTATCGCTTGGTGATCCTTTGAACACAGAGATCTTTAAAAAGCCCCTCGATCTGGACAGGAGAAGCCATAGCATGATTAACAATATTTTGTATGCTATTTTCGGAGCTGTTGGGTCGAAAACAATTGAATCCGCTCAAATTATGAACCAAACACTTAAAAAACAGTATAAGTCAGCTGCAGTAAATTGCATCATCTACCATTAAAGTATCCTACACTATGGCCTCTCCGAACGACCCCGTTTACAGATAACAGGATGAACTGCTTGCATTTAAGTTTCCTAACTCTTGTCATTCACCTGGCTAATTTCAAGACTTACTTCGCTTTTTAAAACTAGTTTTGTATGACATTGTCTTGCCTCCTTTAAGAGTATTTTAGTGTTTCCTTTTCACGACAAGAGTCATAATTACATAATAATAATAATTTTTGCTGAGGGTCCTGTCGAAAAACCCAACCGTGCTTGCACGAAAGAAGTCCGTACAGAGAGGGAGACAAAACCTAACCTCGCTTTCGATACGTCAGGGGAACCACGTAATCATGGACAACAAATAACCTTTATCAATTTTTAGTTTTTCATCCAATGGATAATATTGTTTAACCTCCTTTGATGAATGGATAGATATACCCATAGTTTTTGGTGGTTATTTTTGTTGCTGACTATGTTCTTCATGTCATTGTTGTTGTTGCTGTACATCTATATAGACTTGCCGATTCAATGCGTTTGGTATTCCACGACGGTGTCAGACATCACTGGTGTGATTGAAAGGAATATGGATGGATGATCGTGGAGGCTGCGGAGCGAGACCATGAAGACGGCCAACGAGGTCGAGACCATGTAGTTAATGTTGGCCCATAAAGCATTCGGACATCTTTATTGATCGTTCGTGGGACTATTTTGCTGACACGTTATTACATCAACAGGGACATTCATCACATTTCCAGCGCGACCCTCGAGATCGACAGGGTAAGTTTCCCGCGCGCACCTCAAACCATCCCGCCATTATACTACGAACGGGTGGACTTGTTGCACCTGCGTTGGTTGCATGAGAGACCGCTTTAAGAGCAAGGAGCTGCATCACGAGTACTGATTTATCATCTCTATTACTTTGTCGAAGTTTTGCAGGACCTGGGTTTTAAGAATGATAAACATTTAAACCTGTGATGATCATGGGGTGCTGAAAAACAAATTACGAATATTCAGTCCGGTTAAACACTGCGTTTCGTTAATTTTTCGTTTGATATCTGTAGTTTCATTCAAGTTTTGTAATGCGAATTCATGCTTTTGATGACTCTTCTGAAAACACACAAAACATCTGTTTTCAAAATCTCTTTGTCGGGCGATATCCATGTGTATCTATCACGTAGTTTTACATAAGATATTGATAAAAATCCTCTACATGTTTATTTTCATGTGTCTTTGACGCCCCTTTATAAGCATAGGGCGGAACTGAATTCACAAAAGGGAACAGAAAGCGAAACGTGTTCAGGAAATTTTCATTTCGGCGCAGTTGCAGCTTATCAGATGTTTACAAACATTCGGCAATTCGACAATATTCACCTCATAGTTTTAATGTATATGCCGATCAGCAGTCTAATACACTTTACGCTCAATAAGGAAGCGTATAGCTTATACATGCATTTTTAAATGAAGCTACAGAAAAGCTTGCGAGGGTGAGTATAATAGTCGCTGCTCTACCGGCTGCGAGTATACAGTATTAAAGGTTCTGTGTAAACACCCTGCTACACTCGATTACAGTCAGGCTCGAGTTTTGTAATGATCGCTAATGGAACGTCATTAGTATTTAATCGCAATTAATCACGCCTTAAACTCATTAGATCAGGGCAAACGGTTGATGAAATTCGCGGTCCCCAAGGGGGATGTCCTATTAAAGCTATGGAGCTATATCACGTGCATGATCGTCACGTGCATACCAGAACTCCCATGCCATAATCTGTTATAGTGTTCAATCATCGAGAAACATGTAGGACCTACTATTTTTCTTTCTTCTTTTTTTTCTATCTAAAACAACAACAACATACTGTTTTATGATCAGAAATACACGAATACTGTATGATGTCAATTTGTCAGCAAGGGAAAAAATCTACAAGATCCGCATATTTCCATTAATCATCACCAACTTTGAAACATCTTTTGTTGACATAATTTTAGAAGATTTCATAGCTTGAGAGTAACATCAATGCAATCATTGTAATAAATGCTCCATCCAAAGCAGTACTCCATTTTAGTACGTTAGAGTTTGATTTTTTTTTTTTTTATGGGGGGGGGGGGTGGTGGGAGGGGTCGCAAGCCATGATGGGTTGTGAAATAATTACAGCGGGCAAAGCCTTGAATTATCATAACTCATGAGATCGTGAAATAATCGAAGATGTTGTAAACCAATGCGATGGATCGTCTGTCATCATTACTACCATTATTGCTTCTTCGAGGGGGCTATACTCTGCGTCCATCGCTCAAAGTCTTATTATCGCGTCGGTTGAATCACCATGCAGCTAGCTATTCAGTCAGTATACTATTCCGATTGACTCCTTGCCAACTATAACGTCAGCGACAACCCCCGTTCGTTTGATCTCTCCATTGAATCTTTGGATACCCGTGCCAAGAGACGTAATGATGTGAGTGGAATGTAATTAATCCGGTTCTCATCTTGCTCGCATGTGTCGCGCCAGCGCAGCGTAGTAAATTGGAACATTCCCCGCTATCACACAGGGTTGGGAATTTGATTACATCCTTTGATTTCTCTAAAGCCCACAATGAGTACCACACACACACACACACACACACACACACACTTTTCCTCTTCCTCTTCCTCTTCAAGTTTCTATTGAAGTTAAACTATCACCTTCTTTCGCTGTTTATTCTTAATTTCACTTCATGGATGCACCTTGAAATATTAATCATCCTATCACCTTGATACCTATTGTCACTTGGGCCAATGTCAGACACACGGGAATTGGCGGGAAATTGGCGGGAAATTGGGAGAGTGCCTGGAAGACACCACACATTGATATTGACCCTTTATTACTAGCTACGGCTACGATATTAGACAGGTTTGCATAATATTACACTCATAATGTTTCTGGCCCTACCGTTCCCTGCTAAGAGTAATATGACACCTGCTACTTAGAAGCATACATGATTAGAGGTACAAAAGTCCCCTTGCCTGATTTACCTATGACCGATAACAGTAAACAAATTCCATCGATAGAAAGAGAATATAGATAAGGTCATTGACATATTCCAATCACATGCATATCACCTGTATACAATAAAAGAAGTTACCGACGATCAGAACAGAGAATGCCCAAAGGCATGCCCAGCATAGCAATAACAACTGCATGCATGTAAACATATCACTGCATATACAGGCAAATTCCACGTACTCATTGAGAAATGACAGGTGTATATTCCTTATGCTATTGGGAAAACATAATGATACATTCAAATAAAATCTATCACTCATTTACAGCACCAGGAAAAAGAGAATGATATGTGTTAGATATCTTTGGTTTGGCTTTACTGAAAATATCGCTTTACTAACCATTCATCTTATCAATGTATTTCAATTCATACTGGTGGAATCAGGCTTACATGCATGCATTGTTGTTACTTTTACATGACGATCACCTCTCGGAAAGTTTATTGGTTGTGGACAACAGTAAACTGAGGCTTGAAATGGGTCTACTATAGCTGTTCATCAAAATGATTCAGTTTAATATTGCTATGTTCTGCCAACCTCCGCGCTGATTCGACTATCGGAGGTGATTGCGAAAGCATACACATTATTATGTGAATGCATGATACAATAATGCAAAGCACGATAAGAATAATGATCTATATTAGCCCGTATATAATTTGCAGATTATATCCGATTTAGATGCACAACACATGCGGCCGATGGGTAAAATGTCATTTTCCAAAATGTATTTTGCGTAGAATTTATCTAAATTGTTCGCAGATATGGGTTTTTTTTCTCTCTCTCACTCACACACACACACACACACACACACACACACACACAACACTAATACGCACATATACACGCGCTACACACACATACACACAAATACACATTACAATCATGCACACATGAGCCTACACATACGCATTCATATGCACACATTACACTTTATACAACACCTCAGAATGATGTCGAATTGTGATTGGCCAAGAACATGTCACATGACATTCAATAGAAAATACCTATCAAACTCATTGAGAGTGACAGCCATACAATAGGCCCCTGGCATGGGCCTATAGCACGGCTCGAAGGTACTATAGCACGGCTTCGCGGGGGGCTACTAATGCATGGCCGCTCACAGAGTTCTGTGGCTCACACCCGTAGCAAAGCGCCAGCAAACTACATTGTACAGTGTACGTGCTGGCCGGCTGCGCTGCGCTGCCGGTAAGTCTCACAGACCAGGCGCGGCGGAGTACTGCAACGTTAACGTGTACGCGCAGTTACTTTACCTAGCTAGTTGCATGTATCGCGGCCTGTATACACCTAGCGGTACTGCTGTGTTTTTACTTTTGACTCTGATCTGCTACGTGGACCACAGTGATCCCAACATCAAGACTTCATTTCAAGTTGAGAAACCGTAATTTGATTATTTTTCTGTGTTTTTATACAAAATCATTTTCGGAAATAGACAAAGTCTAGACCTACTACTAGATCTACCGACATCTCAGATCGACCTAACAGTCAGGCCTAACTCGATCTAACGTTAGCGTAGAATGGGTATAGACCCTGCGGAGTTCGTGATTCCTGTGACTGTGTGGTCGAATCATGACGAGTGTTTGAAAGCAGTACACAGGGTGGTTTACAATTCTCTGCCTAATTGTTACATTTATTTTTGCGCCTTCCTGAGTTGGCGGTCACTAATTTTGTATTGTGATTGTGGACAAGGTGTTGTATAAAACGAATAATTTATGATTTTGTTCGTGCATTGGGGCACGTAATACCGCACTCGGCGCGAGATTCGCCACTGGTCTATTCAACGCGGCGCTACGCGCCTTGTTGAATAGACCAGTGGCTCATCTCGCGCCTCGTGCGATATTCGTGCCCTATGCACTCACAACTCATAAATTATTCGTATACTATACTGGATTAACTGTGCAATGCCACACCGTATATAGCTAAATTTTCTGTATTGAGTATAACTATGAAGTTAAAAGATGGGGAACACAAATGGTCAAAGTGTCATAAAAAATAGGACCTAATGAACGCCATGAATTTTATAGCATCACTTCTTCTGACCTAATGATGAAACTGGTTGTAACCCCACAAGCAAATGAGAAGAGAACAGTCGCCGTGGTCACCTCACAACTCGTTGTATGATCAAATATTACATCGTTAGAAAGTACAAAACTTTGATGATAAAGATTCAACTTACCAGGTACCCGTTGTTTAGTTCATGTCAAACATATCAAAAGAGAAAGTTTTGTAGTGAAGAATTATCTGTACAAGTCAGTGTTTACAGAAGTAATGATGTCACAGTCCTTTGTTACTGGTATAGCTTGGGTAGGTACTGGGTGCGCGCATAAGCACGATGAGGTTGTTAAGAAGCAGCTTCCATGGCAACGAATGGCTATGACATCACACTTTGGTACTCTGTAATGGGACTTAAGAAGCGATGATATCACCTCCTCCAATAGGCCTTTTCGTAATGTATTCAAATTTTATTGATTTTTCATTCCCGGGAACATAGAGACGAGCGATATTCCACTAACCTGTCAACCTCATGCTCTTCTTAAAACATAATTTAATTCAATTGCCGGGATCCAGTTTGCATTACCTGTTGCTATGTCGAACAAGCATTGGACAAGCTTTCAGGTTGTCAAGAACAACCTCTGTTTGAAAGGTATGCATAAAATGTGAATATGTTACGAAAACTGCCCATTTATTATGTGCGTGGCTATAATAGGCGTTTTCACATCCAAGCTCGAGATATTTTTCGCAGAAAATAGTCAGCAAAGTAGCGCGCTATTTCGAAATATCGGGCTGATGTGAAAACGCCTACTGATTACTGTTCTGTGTCAACGTGTGAAACTTCTAAAAAGCTCCATAACTTTCTTTTTCTAGGTCCGATTCGATGAAATATCTACCGTACACAGCATGCGTCTGACTTTACGGTCATTTTCAAAGCCATCTTTAACAAAGGGGTTGGGAATGCATTTAAAGAGCCCGCAAGTGTATAATGTTGAAAAGGACATCGAATTTCAGAACGCCTCCCGCTATCTTGCATATAGAGCACCGTTGGAACAGGGAGGTGCACCTCCCTGGTTGAAATGGCTCCCGTCCGAGAGCGGAACGGGGATAGCTATATATACCAGATAAAGCCGAGAAAGGGGGCATTCCTATCGCAGCATCCCAGGCAGTTCAATCACTAAATGCATGCTTGGAGTCGATGGTATCTGGATCACTTCGCTCCATGCTCTCTTAGTGCATCTTCCCGGATGACACAGTGTTGGGACGAAGATAACATTCTACTATACCACTGGCTATGGAACGCCATTAAGGAAACAATACAAAATTCATTTCACTCCAGCCAATATTCATTTCACTTTTAACAAATACATTTCACTCACAAACATTGATTTTACTTTTTATAAAAATACATTTCACTTTTCACAATAATACATTTCACTTTTAAATTAAAATTCATTTCACTTTTCACAAAAATACATTTCACTTTTGAATTAAACTTCATCTCACTTTTCACAAAAATACATTTCACTTTTGAATTAAAATTCATTTCACTTTTCACAAAAATACATTTCACTTTTACATAAAGATTCATTTCACTTTTCACAAAAATACATTTCACTTTTACATAAAGATTCATTTCACTTTTCAGAAAAATACATTTCACTTTTAAATACAAATTCATTTCACTCTTCACAAAAATACATTTCACTTTGGCGTACCATATCACTCAGACGAAACCATTTCACTGCGCTAAAACCATTTCACTCTGATAAAACCATTTCACTCCGATAAAAAAATATACGTTCCTCTTTTTTCTCGGCCAAAAGGTGGCGCCAGTCTGAGAGGAGTCACAGTGCCATTTTAGCACTGAGCTGAGGTGAGTGGCCGGCCAGCTGGCCGGCTGGCTATGCAGTACCTAGATTTAGCGCGCTACGCTGGCGCGGAAGCGACGCGAGGCGAGCTAGCAGTCGACGGTCCTCGCCTCGGCCTCACTCACATGCACGCTCGTGCCGTTACATGCATACTACATCGAGAATTGAATCTACGCCTGACTTGCTGAATGATTAACGTGTGTTTTACAACGCTTTTCAACAGCGATGTTGTGGGGTAAGTTTGATGTCTGACTTCTTGTGATCGACATGCTATTTTTTCCGGTTCAAAATGAGTATTTTTTTGCCGTTTAAATAGTATCTCGAAGTTGACATAGTATTTTTCCTCTTTCAAAACATTCCCGTGTTTATAGCTGGCTGCTGACCCATCTAAAAAGGGGATTGATGTGACTTTTTGTTCATCAGGTCGGCAATACTTCGTGCTTTACCATTGTTTACGCAGATACCAAGATCGACGGTGCCCTAGAAGCATAACTTGTTAAAAATTAGGCCTGAAGATTGCATTCTTAGAGGCCAAATAATGTATTCTAGTCCTCCGGAAGGTCACGTGATCGCATCTAGTGCGGAAGGGGACTTTTTCGGACCGTAAATGCACCGTTGTTAACGATCTCTGCGGAGGTGCAGGGTCAGTCCCATATATTGAAATTAGCGTTGTTCATTCGCTCAATTGGAACTTCGTGATATCGTGTGTTGTGTACACTTCTACTTCTACGAAGATACTCAGCAGGATCCATAAGTCAGGATGTAGTGCTAAGGAGTTGAACTTAGGTGCTCATTTGCAGTGCATGCTTGTTGGTGCATTAAAAATATATGGTGCGAGTAAAAATCTAGTTCCTCAGTCTAGATGCTGAGTGGAAGAGCTCCCTTAAAGGCCTCCAATGAAGTGGCTTCAAGGGCGTTTTTAGGAAGCCCATTCCAAGCAGTTACTGTACGTGGAAAAAATGAGTTCCGATAGAGTTGGGTTCGGGTAGGAATTGCCAGCAACTTGTTTGGATGGTACTGTCGTGTGTTGCTAACAATCATGGGTGATGTGTAGTGCTGTGCATTGATGGCTGCCATGTTGTGCTGAATCTTGTTGTACATGAGGAAGAGGCTAGCAGCATTTCTTCTCCTCTCCAGACTTTCCCATTTAAGTTGTTCAATCATGGCAGAGACACTGTCTGGACGGTAATACCTCTGGAGGGTGAATCTTGCTGCTCGCCTTTGGATGGCTTCTATTTGGGAAATGTGTTTGTTTGTATGTGGGTTCCAGACTGAGCTGCAGTATTCTAGGTGTGGTCTCACTAGGGAGAAGTATGCTTGTTGGCGGATCCTTTGCGAGGTCTTTCGTAGGTTTCTGCTGACTAGTCCTAGCATCCGATTGGCCCGGGATGTGATGTTGTTGATGTGACTTTGCCAGGATAGGTTGGATGAAAAGGTTAACCCTAGATACCGGAGATCTGATACAGATGCAAGGGGAGTGTCTCCCAGGGTGTATGTATTTCTGATGGCTTTGTGTCCAGTGTACAGTGAGTCAGTGTAGGCCGGTGGCGGTAGGCCTACAATTGTATGTGGCGATGGCAATTTGTAAATTTGAATTTACAACTTATTCACAAAAATTGTACAGTGTACAATGTGTATGCTGTCTATAATAAACAGGGTCTTAGTCTTCATCTCTTAGTAGTTAATTATTATATGATTTAGGCACCTACTCATCACTTAATACAAACAAGAACAGTATAGATTCAATATTATTATTATTATTAGTTTTTTTCTTTCGCATGGAGAAAGAAGGCACAAGAGCGATTCTAGTATTTGATGTAAACATAATTTTCATGACATGTTTAAGAGTTGACCCGGCTGCAATGTTAACACTAATAGAGTACCAGGCTATTTGAATTTTTCAAGTTGGTATACAGGTTGTCAGTAAATATAGAGATGTATTATTAGTCTTCTGCATCTACAATTTGTAACAATAAAGTTTACGAGGATGTCTGAATGAATGCAATTATTCTCAGAATAATATGAAGAGTTTGTTCGCAAAAACCGATAAGTCCATATTTGCCAAATGGAGATATTTGCGATTAAAGGTCAGGAAAAATAAAGAGAATACTAAGAAAATTTTTGCTTCTTTTGACCATAACTTCAAAAATGCCCTTTTATATGTAATGACCAATATCTCATTTAAAAGGTGTTATTTTGTACTTTATGACAGAGACCGTACTTGAAAATCTTCAAAAATGGACTTATCGGTTTTTGCGAACAGACTCTTCATATGTTTACCATAGTACAGTGCATGTCTGTAGTTTCTCTCTGCTTGAATTGGGGTTTACTCCAACATAATGTTTTCGGACATGTTATTGTGAATAATGGTTTATAATATCATCTATGATTAATTTTCTCTATTTGTGTCACATTGTATATGTAGGTATCCCCAGTACCTGACATCACACCGATGGAACATGCATATTTAAGGTGATTCTCTTCTCTGTGGCCTCCAGGAAAATCTGCATGACATAAACGAGAAGATCTACACTGTCAGTTCTATAGTGTATTTTGTTTTCTTGGATGCACACGTACCATTCAATCTCTGACAGATTTTTATCAAGGAGAGCACTGCTGTTTTGCAAGCGCTGAGTGACTTCCTCACAAGAATAGAAACAACTGATCAGTACACCTGTCAACTTTTTCATTTCATTGAAAAATCTAGAGCAGTATGTGATCATGATAACCTACCTCAGAAAGGTGCTAAATATGTGATATGATACAATAGGAAGAATGAAGTTGATATACAATTGTAACATATCACAGTATGTTACTGTATATCAACTTCATTCATCTTTACGGTAACATTTTTAGTAAAGAGGATGTACATGTATATTCTTTGAAAAGCACGGTTGTTGTAGTAAATGTGAAGTTCGACCATTACAGATACATCAATGTGTGGAACTATGCAAGATAGTATATGTTAAATTATGTGCATTTAAATTACTTTGGAGTTTGTACAGATGGCAGAATTATGAGCCCTGATTAAACTAAATATTATCCTTCATGATATTCTTGATAAATGTTATGGAAGCAAGTACATTGTACAGTATGAAGTAGTATCTGGACGTACAGCCATTACTCGACAGGGGCATGTCTTGTTGCTGAAGGTATGAATTTAATTTGTACATCATCACTGAAGCACTATAAGAGGTTTAGTTAGTACATGTACAATGCATGTTTTATTGCTAATATTTTGGTTGTGACCCATTTCAGAAGAGGTTTCAAAGATGTAAGAATTCTGTTCGATCAGGAAGATACACAAGGTATGTCACCATAAGGAATTGAACGGTCAAGAAGGGATAAGGAAGATGAAGATTTTGACACAACAGTTAGATAGATGATACATTACATTAGTACTTCTTCCAAATCAACCAAAATTTTGAACATGTTCGCATTGAACGGGCATGCTCTTATTAGATACCTATAAAGAAAAATTGTGGACCTTGTGAAAGGTAAGATGAGCAGATTTTTATAACACCTGGGGGGTTTCATGTTGGCCTGTAGTCTACCCCAGGGTTGTCGAGTGTTGTTACTGGTAAGGGGTTCGAATACACATTTGTATCATTCACTCAGTCATAACCATGAAGAGAGTGACACACAGATATTTTAAATGTGTATGATACTGCTTGTGTACATGTACTGATACATGTGTATTCAGTTGACAGAGATGTTGGGATGATTAGTTTGCCTTTTGACATTTCAGATAAGATTATATACAGTCAATGCTAAAGTTGGGAATGAAAGATTTCTTCACATAGATGTTTTGCAAGATGCTATAAGGCCAAATCTAATCTGTCTGCTTCGATTTCCAGTAATATTGATGTTTTAAAGTTACTTTAAATTTTTTATCTGTTTAGTTTCCAGTAAGTGTACTTCATACATTGGCGGATCCAGTTAGGACCGCAACTGGCGCATACCCCCCTTTATTTTTTGTTTAAACAAAAGAAATTAAAAGAAAAAAATGGGGGGAGGGGTGCATGCACCCCCCTTTAATTTTGTAAACGTGTCCCCTCTTTACGGAATTCCTGGATCCGCCCCTGCTTCATATGTAGTATGTACACTTCTGAATTGTTGATGCAGCTGCCAGTTCATGTGTTTGAAACATTGGCAGTGTGACCAATAGATACATTGTACTTGCCTTCAAAGTATTTAAGGGCATATGTACACCTTCAAAACATTCTCTGCTGTTTGGACTGTCGATGAAGTTTATATATTTTGTACATGTTTCATTTTGTTTCCAGTAAGTACACTTCATATGTATACATGTACACCTTCAAATTGCTCTTGCAGCTGCCAGTTTACTGTCACCCTCTATTCATGTGTGTGAAACCTTGGCGATGTGAATACTATAGTAGATACACGTATGTGTACCTGCCTTCAGAGTACTCAAGGGCATTTGTACACCCTCAAACATTCATGCAGTTTGAACTATTAATGAAGTTATCTCTGTACATGTATCATTTGAGTGAAACCTTGCCAAAAGTGTAGATGACATGTAATTTACAGAGTATTGCCTCAAAACATTTGTGGTATTCTTGCTTGATTTTATTCACTTACATAACATTCAAGCCATATTCACAACTGTTTCATGTTTGTGCAACATCGGTATCAGTATAGTTTGTTTATTGCCAGTGTCAAAATTTGCCGGCATTTTATTTGTACAGATCTGCTCCATACAATGTAGCTCTGCAATTGTTCAAACTACCTGGTACATTCATTTGCTCTTGTCTTATTACTGAGCTTCACCAGAAGAATTTTTTTTTGTTGTTGAAATGTTCACTGTACATCACTGTTGTAGTCAAGACAGACTGATCCTACTCGCGTTCCTACATGTACTCACAAGACCGCTGACAGTTGTACCTTTTGCAGGTCTCTTACATGCCACTTGGCTGGAGACTGAGTCCAATACCACCACCAAAAAATAAATTAAAAATAATTAATAAATGGATGAATAAATAAATGAGAGTTATAAATAAAAAAAATAAAATGATCTAAAACTGCATTTGACTATACTGCTAAAAAGTAGATAAAACTGTAGACTGCTTATGCAGCTCTTACTTTAGGTATTATTTTTGTTGTTGTTATGTGTGTGATACATTGTCATGAAGATTGGTGGATACCTTGAAACTTAACTGCGATGTAGTTCTTTCAACACTTACATGTAATAAATAAATATATATATATATATATATATATGGAGATGTATATACATTTATAAAGAAAAAAAAAACTTGTGGATTGTGCTCCTTTCTCTGTTGTTATTAATGAAAAAAAAAGGTATTTTATTAATTGATGAGAATGGCACGTGCAATAATGTATGTAAATTTCTCTGCCTAGTTAGGTAGGCCTATAGTAATAGAGTGAAGTAATGTAGTGAAGTCCTTGGGATCAACAGCTTTCTTTTGTTATATCAAAATGTTGTTATAACCAAGCATGTAAAAAAATGTAAGCGGAATTTCGATATAATGTAACTGTGATCACTTTAGCGGAGTGAACGGTATAAGTAGTGGTTATAATGTGTTTGAGTGGATGCTTAGGATGCTTTGAATTGAGAGAGAGTGATGTGAATGATTGATGGCAGAATGAAACTGAGAATCAGACACTTCCTGTTGACGAAATCAGAAGGGTGGACAAAAGCAAACAAAACAAACATACATTGTATTATGAATAACAAGAACAAGACATATAATCAAAAAAAGAGAGGGAGAGAGAGAGAGAGAAAGAGAGAGGGAGGCCCAGCAAGAGGCTGTAGACTATTAGTACGTAATGTCTAATGACAGACACAAGTACAGTATATCACAGCTAGACGCTCGAAACTGACCACGTGTATTTACGCTGGGGTCGCTCATACAGTTAGACACACACGTACAAAGGCATCGAGGACACACGTCAATTTCTATATGTGGGACAGTACAGTACTTCGCGATTTCGTGCCGAGAAAAAAAGGAATGACATCCCTATGATATCAGCTGGCTGCTGACCCATCTACAAATCATCACATTACACTTTTAGGTATCATCTTAAAGCTGAATAAATTTCCTTTTACATGATATCACTTTTGTTGGTGCCCCACGATGAAAAAGAAGACTTTTAGGAGAATTTTAGAAGAATATCTGTATCCATTATTTCCGGAACATCTGCAATTAGTTAGCCACGAAGTTGATAATCTTTCATGTCGTTCTTGGAAAAATCAACAAGATAGCATCCAAGTTTTAACCTTTACCTATCAAATAAAAGAAAAATCATGTGAAAACGTAATTCAGTGACCAAGATATGAGCATTTCAAAACGATTCTCCAATCGCGCTCTCTATGACTTGCGGGGTCAACTCGCGTGCGAGGACTTGGATATATTCTAGACGGGTTTTTTCGGGCTTGCCGACTGACTGGCTACTCAGTAAATCTAGGTACTGCATGCATAGCCAGCCGGCCAGCTGGCCGGCTACTCACCTCAGCTCAGCGCTAACAAAGTGCCATGGCACTGTGACTCCTCTCAGACTGGCGCCACCTTTTGGCCGGGAAAAAAGAGGAACGTATTTTTTTTGTATCAGAGTGAAATGGTTTTATCAGAGTGAAATGGTTTTAGCGCAGTGAAATGGTTTCGTCTGAGTGACATGGTACGCCAAAGTGAAATGTATTTTTGTGAAGAGTGAAATGAATTTGTATGTAAAAGTGAAATGTATTTTTGTGAAAAGTGAAATGAATCTTTATGTAAAAGTGAAATGTATTTTTGTGAAAAGTGAAATGAATTTTAATTCAAAAGTGAAATGTATTTTTGTGAAAAGTGAGATGAAGTTTAATGCAAAAGTGAAATGTATTTTTGTGAAAAGTGAGATGAAGTTTAATGCAAAAGTGAAATGTATTTTTGTGAAAAGTGAAATGAATTTTAGTTTAAAAGTGAAATGTATTATTGTGAAAAGTGAAATGTATTTTTATAAAAAGTAAAATCAATGTTTGTGAGTGAAATGTATTTGTTAAAAGTGAAATGAATATTGGCTGGAGTGAAATGAATTTTGTATTGTTTCCTTAATGGCGTTCCATAACTGGCGGATCGATACGCGTCTCGCAATTACCGGGGCTCGGCTCCCAGCCTTATTGAATGACGGAGTGATCTCTTTATCCGAAACATCTCGTTAAAGGTGGTATGTGGCTTTTTTATGAGCCTTTCGGTATTATAACGCACACACCAAGCACGTGCCAAACTCCCATTAAACGGAAAAGCTCTTAACATTCATTGGTCCATCTTATATGATTCCTCTCGCGGCAACTGATGAAAACAAACTTAATTATCTGGAATTTTAGTACATTTCCTGCAAGAATATGTCAAGATTTAATGAATAACTAATACACGTGAAGAGTCCAAAGGAAATTCATGCATCAACACTTACTGTTACATGTATTACATTATAGCTTTATCATCATTTTATTTTCTGCAAGATACGGCAGCAGCTATAGCGGACGCCATTAACCATATCACACATTAAATTAACTCGACTTGATAACAAGCACGACAGATGACAGAAATATCCATCTCATATCGCTACGATTGTGATAAAGGTTTTGACCTTTATCAAAAGTCTTTTAGCAGTTCCATGGCAGTGTCTGACGAAGTCAAAACTAGGCCAATATTCAATCCATTAATGATTGACTTCTATGCGTCTGGAGAAGAAAGTGGATCTTTCTCTTTTTCACAGTGGTTAATTCCGACATGCGCAGCTGGGGCTTGTGATTATTACGTAAGGTTTGTGAGGAGAAAACATCACAGACCGTTTCTGTATTAAAGGCCCCGTCACACTATACAGCGAATGCCCAACGAATGCCAAGCGAAAGCCCAACGAATTCGAAAAGGTGAAGACAGTTTGCATGTCTGACGTTCTTTGAATTCATTAGCTATTCACAGGGATTCGCAGAGATACGCTGGAGATTTTGGACATGTTTAAAAAATGATATCGGCTCCAGCGTATCTCTGCGAATCCCGACGAAATTAATGAATAAAAAGAATGCCAAGCATGTTACGAACTATTCTACTATTACCAATGGATGTTAACATATCTTCAAATTTTCAAATTTATTAGACATACGTTGGGCATTCGTTGGGCATTCACTGTAGTGTGACGGGGCCTTAAGATTTTGCGCATGCTTTGTCCATACATGAAGAAAATATGCTTGCCGGAGGCTTGGGATCTACGTATATAGGCCTACTTACCAACAACTACGTGAATTCCTATGAAACCGAATGAGAGGGAGCAGGTGAATGTAATGCTTCGTTACTAGGCTATAGAAAGGGAAACATCCATGAACAGACCATTTTTATAATGTGTTCAAACTTATGGACGTTTCATTCCCTCGAAGATAGAGACGAGGTATTCCATTAACCCGCTCTTCTTAAATGAAATTCAGTTGGTGGAATCCAGCCTGACACCGTCAGTCTGAATACATTAGTTGTTGCTATGTCGGACAAGCCTTGGACAAGCTTTCAGGTGTGTCAAGAACAACTTTGTTTAAAAGGTATGCATAAAATTTGAATGATATTATGAAAATAGTCTATTGCAATACAAGTACATTAGAGACACGGTCTATTCGAGTCATGTCAATTTTGCCTGCGTCACACATCCTTTTCTCCTTAGGCGTTTTCACATCAGCCCGATAAAAATCCAAGCTCGAGATATTTTTCGCAATCGCAAATTAGCGCGAATTTCATTTCCTATTCACATCAGCCCGAAGAGAATTACCCGAAATTTTTTCAAGCTAATTCGACAGCTGAGCATGCGCAAACAGTAGGTGTTTTCACATCAGCCCGATGTTTCGAAAAAGCGCGCTATTTTCTGACTTGGGAAATTTTCCCGATAGCGAAATAGCGCGCTATTTGATAATGTGAACACAAATGAGCGCGCTAATTATTGTATCGCTCTGATCGAGAAAATTTTTCGAGTCCAACTCGGGAAATTTCTGAAATAGCGGGATAGTAGCGCGCTATTTGAATATAGGCGTTTTCACATCAGCCCGATAAAAATCCAAGCTCGAGATATTTTTTAATTTCCCTAGTCAGAAAATAGCATCCCATTATGCCTATCGTGTGTGACCCGATCGAGGCAAACTGCACACAAATCATGAGGAATTTTTGAGAGGGCACACACATTACTTATGCTGTTTGCACATACTCAGCTGTCGAATTAGCTCGAAAAAATTCGGACTTAGTCTCTTCGGGCTTAAGTGTCGGGTATACTAGTAGAGCGCGCGTATAAAAAACAAACAAACAAACAAACAAAAACACGTTAGGCATGATGGGATGCATCGCGCTAATTTCTTGAGGCGACTTCACTTTATCAAATAGCACGCTAGTTCGCAAATCATCCCGCTATTTCGGAAATTTCCCGAGTTGGAGTCGAGAAATTTTCTTGATCAGAGCGATAAAATTAGCGCGCTAATTTGTATTCACATTATCAAATAGCGCGCTATTTCGTGATCGGGTTAATTTCCCAAGTCAGAAAATAGCGCGCTATTTCGAAACATCGGGCTGATGTGAAAACGCCTTCTCCTTGTGTTTCCTTTGACAGAAAATGACTGTTGATGCAGGGAGGTGGGTCCCCACCTCCCTGGTTGATGCAAGAGTAAGTAACAAACAACTAGGATCTCCGGAAGAACTGTACTTGTGATGAAGATGCCATTCCATGGATAAAAATCTTACTTCTGTAATAGATAGAACAGACATATTATAAGCCCCTTTTTTCTTCCTCGTAGACCTATACACCGGGTACCTGCAGGTGCTAAATTATGTTGGTATAGGAATACAAGATTAATGAGAATTAGTTATTCAGCTGTGGATGGCATAGTTTTCATCATCCAAAGATTCCAACCATAATTTGGAAACTGGGGATGATCTCCTTTACAGGTTAGAGGAATATGTTGTTCCGGCGTATAATATATTCACGAACTGGTGCAATTTTCACTGATTAGGGAGCGAGGAAATCGTATATACACCCGTCTCCTATAAAGACCTTTGAGAGGAAATCCCTTTTGCGAATTTCACGTCTTAGGGTAAAACAAGCTGGTCTTAATTATTCCCATGTTTGTTTGTTTGTTTGTTTGTTTGTGTATGTGTGTATGTGTGTATTCGTTAATGCTTAATTCATTGTGGCAAGTATATATAGTCCCAAGTTTAAAGCTCGAATAAAACGACGTATCATTGTATACTATCACCATAAAAGCATATTTCTGGCACACACAACAAATTATCTGTGGGCAGATGGCGTTCATGCTCATGGGGAGGGACACGTGAAAATTATGTCTTCTCGGGAGCTGGAAGCATGTTGACTTTCGAGAAAGCACTGTTAAAAACTTTCAACATTGCACTGGAAGAACAAATCTACGAGGGAGAAAAATTTCCCCTATGCATGCTCTCCAAGCCAATATGCGTCTATTCTGGCCTTCATGATTATCTGTGAAGGGTGGTTCTTTACCAAGTTTGGTGAAAATCTGTCATGGCGTTTTCGAGAAGCAGTTGAAAAGTAAAAAGTTTCGCGCGACGCTCGACTTACGACGGACGCCGGACGATGAATAATCGCAATATCGAGCCTCTGGCACAGTTGAGCTAGAAATCACGACATATGCCTCTTTAGATATTTTCAAATGGCTGAAACTCACTTATAGTGAGATAATATATGCATGCAAAAAAACAAACAAACAAATAAAATAAAACAAATTTGAATAGTGCGTAATACCACGACATATGTATGTGAATATCAATGATTCATAACATGCAATAATTCTCAGATGAACAAAAATATGAATACGTACATGTAAACGCAAATACAAACATATTCACGAAACGAAATGTTGAGATAACATGGATTCTATACTTAATCATTCACATTAAAGTCTCACTCTAAGTGCGAGTTATAAAGTGACAATTCGCTGACTGAAAAAATACGATGTAATGCTTAAGTGACATGCAGAAAAAAAGTCAAATTTATTAAGATTTTTTTTCTCTCAAATGTGATCGTAAAGGCAGCAGAGAACTCTTGCAAAATCCTGAACGTCAAAAGATTTTTTTCCCTTTCTTTTTGGCAAATCCTGCTCTGTATACACAGCTATCTAAACTCCTGATATTTTCTGCGAAATAATTCATCTCTTATCCACGAAATCTTCATTGATGACGTCTGCCCTCACATTATTTTGCTGGCGCCTTCCTACAGCTGCATGCAAGAACATCTGCTTGCTCCTAGTGGCGGATAACATCAATCACTCATCAACCACCTAAACAACGGAAGATTTGTGTTTGTCATTTTAAGGCACACCGTATTAAAGGCGTTCTATTTTAGTCTTTTATATTCTCAGTCATTATACACACCAGGTACACACACACACACGCATCTTTCAAAAAAAGAGGAGTCATAAATTTTCCACAATCAAAGCTTGTTTTGAGTGCGACTGCATGGGGATATTGAGAAAATTATGGGGCGATAACGTGACAAAATACTATTTTTGATGTCAAATCATTGTGATTGCTGTATCACCGCTGAGTTTATGGGAAATTACTAATCTCGATCTCGCTCACACCAATGTCACGGTATTAACACACCGCCACCACTCAACATCGACGTTTTGTCTTAAAGGGATGTATATGGTTGAGAAGGGGATACAGGTTTTAACTTATCATACGAGATGATTAAAAACTACCTATAGGAAATTACAAAAAGCATACAATTTTCAGAAGAATCAAATATCCATTTGATGAAAATCGGTTCTGAAATGGCTGAGATAGTAAAAAAAAATGTAAAAGAAAGTGGTTCTAATGAAATAAATGATAGGACCACATTGTTTTGCTTTGTACTGAATATCTCGGTCATTGCATTCAAAGCCGATTCTCATGAAATAAACTTTCAACAATTCTTAAAACATTGTATGCCCTTTAGTATTTCATATAAGTAGTTTCTAATCATATTGTAAAAAGTTAAAACCTGAATCCCCATCTCAACCAAAAGTACATATTGCCCCTTTAAGAGGCGGTGACAGTCGTGTGGGTCATCGTTTCACTGCATGCACCCACGTGCACATATAGAGTTAATAAACGTGACTCATACGGAGATGTAAACCTCTGTCATCCTTACCAAGAATGCTCCATTATACTTTAAATCTTTCTTGAAAGTAATAACCTAAATGCGGAAAGGCTTGCAGCTGCGACACTCAATTTTCACGCGAATATCTTATACATTGTCTTCACGCGAATCGTCGCCATATTTTACCCCAATATGTCGGGCCGGCAATTATTCCAGGAAGGAGCGCTTCCGCAATTTTGCCTAAGATTATCAATATTAACGACTCCTTTCATGCCCAGAGTGAGTAGTGGAAACAGGGGGTTACTGTGGATGTAGTTTGATCTTTAGACTGATGCAAATGTTGGTTTATCTCATAGAGGCCAGTATAATCACTCGAAGCTGGATTGGATGACGAGATAATTATCAGTTTAACTTTTTCAGCTTTTGATTTTAATGATTGCCTTTGCGACTTAATACCAAAGAGTTGAGTTGATTCGGAGTATTCTTATCTCACAAAATACTGAGTCATGCATGGGCTTTCACACACTCATCATTGATCGCTACTGTCTTGGTTGCTTCTGTAATCAACATCGCCCGAACTACACCTCGAAGGCCACGGAAATTCATTTCAAGATACACTAGCCACATATCCGGGGTCATCCCACCAGACCGACACCCACGAGTCATTATAAGCCCACGAGTTCGACATCTGAAAAAAAAGGTCCATGAGCCATACAGCCCATGAGTTCTCATGCACTATAGGCATATAAGGCCTATGTGAGTTCGACACCAGGTAAAAACAGCCCACGAGTTCGACATTACAACATAATGTGGAGCCAAACCTCAAACAGGTGCCGCCATGCACTTAAAAGTACTCAGTATAAGATGAATTTGACACGATGGAAACATTCGATTTCTATGAGGTGATGCTGACAAAAAAAAGGAAAATATTTTCTTTTCATTGTGTATGGAATAAAATTGTACAAACACAACTGTCGCGAACATTCAACCGACCTACATTATACAACAGATACGTATACGTCATTGGTCCTCTGGTCTCCCAAAAGCCGGCGTCGGCTAATGGCGGCTCCATCAGCAAAATGGCCTCTGTGAGTGAATACACGCTTCTCTTTATTATGACACACAGCATCAGCTTCGCCCTCAATGGACTGTATTTCCGTCAAACTCGGCGCGTTTGCGCAGAAATTTATCTTAAAAAAATACTTTAGAAATACGAGATGGGATATTCATGTGTTCTATCATTCATAATTGTCGTCTATATGGACGGCAGTATAAGCTCTTGAATTTAGCATGCATGCGTTTTATGGCTTCAGCAAAAAACTTTGCACGCTATGAGGTCGAAGCTATCATGAATCATTTTTGAGGCTGAATAATGACTTGCAATGAGGACAGCTCATATTGCATAGTATGACAACATATTATGATACTTCGATATAACGAAGATATCGAGTTAACATAAACATTAATAAGTCACGTCAATTCATTCAGCATGATCTGAGAAATAGTTATTATCCACAGCTGATAGCAATAGGCAAATTTTTCACATCGTATCAAAACTTGTGGATACATTGTATATGTATAAAAATATATCTGGGCCTTAAAAACAAACCTATATGTAATTCAACTGTTCTTCATTAAACTGCATTCCAACATTCTGAAACCAGATTACAGTAATTAGTTGTTGCTATCTTCGAATTGTAAAGCAAGTCTCACGCGGCAACTCCCGGGTAGTGTCCGGGTAAAAAAAAAAAAAAAATCCTCTAAAATTCCAATAAAACCATGAAAACCGCAGGAGAGCGCGATCAGGGGGTCGCATTTTAAAAGACACGGACCGAAAACCTTACCCGGGTAGGTTTCCTCTCTGTTACTCTCTGTCGGCAATCTTGCGCATGCGTGTTGAGTGTAGCAAAGGAATGTCACCGCAGTTCTAATAGGACAGCTGTTCTGGTAGTGTCGCGGTATCGTCAGGGTAGCGTCGCGGCAATTTTAGCAAAAGTTACCGCCGCAACGTCCGTGCAGCCGTTTTACAGGTAGGGTGGAAAAAAACAAAAAGATTACCCTGACGTTACCCGAACGTTCACGTGGTAACTCTAGTTTGAAAGGCTCTTTTAAAACGGGGCTTTAGACAAGCTTTCTGTATGTCAGGTAGGTCAATATAGGGCCTACGACCCCTTGTTCTTTGTTCAAAAGTATGCGCATGCATAATCAGTATATCCCGATCAGTATGTGCTGGTCTATGATATGCAGCTGAGCATTGCAGAGAGAAGGAATATCAATGGAGAGCATTTGAATTCATTAACCAATAGACCGTTTCTGCAATGCATTACAACAGTTGATGTTTCTTTTCCTGTACGGCCTAGTTACGAAACATTTCATTCACCTGCATGCTCCCTCCAATTAAGTTCCATAGCCAGGAATTCACTAAGTTGTTGCTTTATAGGGTATATAGTCCATGGGCCAGGCCAGATATTGGTACCATCTGAGGTGGCAATACCTTTTTGGTGTCATTTTGTTTGTCGGGCATAGATATGCTTATCAAGCTATGATAGCATTTCCAAATGAGTAGCTTAGTCATAGTAAATGAATTTTTAACCAATTTGGTTTCGTTGTTATATCCCTATACTTCTGAATCGAAACTAACCGCCATACAAAGAAGAGCACAGTCTTCTGTATGTTCCATAGAGCTGTAAAATGCAGCTCTATGGTATGTTCACAGGTGTTCTGTTGTAAACGCGGTGCGCTTAGTCTTTATTCAAGGCAGCGAAGGGAATATCCAAAGGTTATGATGTTCACAGCGCTTAGTCCTTATTCTAGACGGCGAAGGGAATATCCAAAGCGTATGATACAGTGTATATCCTTTTATCTAAAAACAACAACAACAACAAAAGCAATTCCTAGTGAATTTTACCGTATTTTTCAATCATTTATCATTTTCCTGTGAAAACGCTACGGTGAAAATGCTGATACCACGCCAATGTCGCTTTATTTCCCTCCAACAATATAAGATAATGCAAAAACAATGTACCGGTACACTACGATACATTATAATGTATGATATTGTAAATGAACAGAGTGATTTTTGTTTAAAACTGATGTATTTGTTGATAGGGTAGTATAAAAACAGTATAGATAATCCCTTTTATGAGGAACTTTAGATATGATAACGGTACATTGGTCTAGATAAAGAACTAAGCGCACCGCGTGACAGCTGTGGACATCATAACCCTTTGGATATTCCCTTCGCTGCCTTGAATAAAGACTAAGCGCACCGCGTTTACAACAGAACACCTGTGGACATACAGAAGGCAGTGCTCTTCTTTGTATAGCGGTTTAGTTTCGATACAGAAGTATAGGGATATAAATACGAGACCAAATTGGTTAAAAATTCATTTATTATGACTAAGCTACTCATTTGGAAATGCTATCATAGCTTGATAAGCATATCTATGCCCGACAAACAAAATGACACCAAAAAGGTTGTGCCACCTCAGATGGTACCAACAACCCATTTTTCGGGTCTTGGCCCATGGACTAATAGGCAGGGCAAGCCACCGGCAAGCTTTGTGGTTGTCAAGGGCGACTCTTGTTAAAAAAAGGAACATGCACAAATCTGAAAATAACAGTGAAATGGCTTAATATTATGTTGAGCCTATAGAGCGTTATGCACGGAGAAGAAAATGCCCGTCACGCACTATCATCGCAGTTTCGAACTGACACGCGCACCCCTCTAAGACACTGATCTATATACACAACACACAGGACACTTGCAGGATGATTTTTTTCTTTTCATTTTTTTAATGTTTTCAAGCCTTGCTAATAAATCAAACATTCTCAAATGGTGTCTCGTAAAATGCCTTCGTCTGTTCGACCAACAGATAATATAGGCCTACTTCGCTGTCGTCCCCTGGTTTCGTCTTTATTTTTCTTTCCTTTCGCTGACAATCTCTAAGACTAAGAGCTATACATCCCAAATAACATCATACTCTTAGGAGTCATCGAATATAGAAAACACCTGTTGCTCAATACATCATTTCCTATATCAGTATCATAATGTCTCAAAACGTGATGCATATTTGCACCATAAAACTTGTCGCGGGCGTATACTTTATACAACTCATTTGACAATGAGAACAGCAACAACGAAAAATAAAATGAGGACTCCCCCATAGGATGCAAACGATCACATCAAATATCAAACTTGGACCTTGGGGTTTAGTACATTGTGCTAGCTCCATACTTTGACTGTGCTTGCTAGATCGTTACACCTGTGCATTTGAAAATTTATTCAAGGACGGGTATAAATTATGACATCAGGACCCCATTCAATCAAAAGATATAATCGATTGTAAATTCCCTTACCGCACAGGCTGCCATTATTACGACTTATGATAGAAATCAACTATATAATCAATTATAACTCGTCATGAAACAGGGCCTAAAATAGTTTAGGTAACGTCAGACAGGTATAGACTTATACACGGTTATAAAACACTATAACTAACATCAGCCATTTCAAGAAGGGGGGGGGGGTGCTTCCAGAATACAAAGAGATGATTCAAACTTGGTTATGCAATGAGTCAGATGCATTGCTATCATGTCAGAGCATATTGTTATTCGTTAGGCATACTGAAGCCCCCAAGTTCCGGCTCAAATAATAGCAACCAAACCGAACGGGTCCATAGACCGTGCATTGATTCTATACACAAAGTAACGACGATTGGAATGCAATATAGGAAGTCACAAGACTAGTGGGATCTCGAAATACGGCTGCCCAACGATGTGGTATTTTGCCTATGAATAGACACTAGGCCCTAACCTTACTAAACTGCGAGAACTCCATAATTTCCCCCTCTGAATTCAACTTATTACTTTTCTAACATGTGTCTTAACTAAAGCTTATTCAGCGACTTCTTTTACATAGAAAGAAGTGATTTATGAGGCACAGTTGGTCGTATAATTTCTATATCTTGCTCGCTGAGTAGCTTTTACTTGTGATTACAGTAGTAATATGACGTAATCAATTACATTTCGACCTTTAAAAGTTTAATCATATCAATCACTTTAATCCGTTGAATCGTCGCAGAAGTCTGTGATAAATCTAAACATAAGCCGTCCACTTCTCAAACTAATCCTCACCGGAGGAGACGAACTTGAAAGATTTTCTTCAATTGATCTAAGAATTAACTATCATTGTATGATTAGTCTAAGTATGACTCACTTAATGCTGGTTCGACCCTTAAACTTTGACCCCCACAAAGGACCTACTATAGTACAATAATGATGATGATGATGATGATGATGAAACAGCATTTATATAGCGCCATTTATCTGAAGAAACATTCAAAGGCGCCCAGCTCCCACAAAGTGTCACACATCATTCACAGAGTTGCTGGAAAAGATAAGCCTTCAGTTCAGACTTGAAGGTATTGAGGCTGTTGCAATTCCGAAGCTGGACTGGTATAGAGTTCCACAAACGTGGCGCAACAGAAGAGAATACAACCAAGGAGCTTCAAAGCTCCTTGATACAACGCGCTTACCGCAGGGCAAGGGGATAATGATTTATGTTGTGGACTCATGACCCTCAATAGGAGGGCTATACCACATATACCCAAGGAGGTACTAGCCTAGTAACTCCATGGTATACCCCTCTCTAACTCCCAGGGAGTTACCAGTTGATATCCCTTCGAAAATCAGCCCTAACTATGGTTGAAATGGCAATCCTTCCCATGAGCGGAGAGTGAATAAAAATAAATCAGCGGATTATTTCTGGGGGATGATTCCCATCCCCCTCCCTCCCCCCCCCCCCCCGGTCGAATTTTAAAGCTTAATTTTAAGATTTTTCAATGTGCTTGTCTTTTTTTTCTTCATTTCCGATAGATTTTGTGTCTGCAAACCTGTTCGAAAGGTAGACATTTTTGGACTGAAAATTTTTCAGATATTTCACCAAAGTATACACCACGTCACTGAGTTTCATTTCTAAAAATACAAAAGCTCCAACACGTTACACCCTCCACCTTAGGTCTATAGCTATCTCTATACACTTAGTCTACACAGTGAAGACGCACGCACGCGATTTAGCCAATGAAAATTGTCTGTGCATAGATTTACGTCTATATTTTTTTCTTATTCTCTATTGAAAATTTTGGAATTCCTGTTCTAATTAATAAATGCAAAAGCTCCTTTTATAAGTGCGGCAGGGCGATACCCCGTCCCACACACACTCACCCCTGACTTGCGTGGGATGTCCCCCCCCCCCCCCCCCCCCCCCCCCCGTGAGGAAAAAAAATATCTTCGTTTATCGAAATGATCGCGACTCCTTGGCGTTGCTTGGAACCAAGTACAAAATATCTATCGATCAGTGCACGATGTCACAACTGCTTTTTGACATCAGTTCACATATAGTATACAGGCCCTATCATATTTTGGATCAAAAATTTATCATCTATACAGTGATTGGTTGAAACAGCTTCAAGTGATTATGGGTATTTTCAGCTATGTCAGAATGTTGGCATGTTTGACACTCCATGGCGTAGGCCTGCTATTTGCAAAATGACGTCACTTTTATGACATTTTGCAAATAGTATACTGTTTGCAAAATGTTACAAAACAATGCCGACTAGACATTACGCGCTGCTTCGTAACGTCACTCTGTTATATGTCACAATTTCAAACAAAAACGATTGTGACATCACAAAGCAGCTCTAACAGTGCACAGTGACTGCTGCGTATCGTCACTTTGTGCAAGGAGGTGTTGGTAGAGGACTTTAAATTGCAAAATTATGCGTAGGTTTTACAGCATGACAATTGAATGCCTAGCATTCCACTGGCTTTGATGTTCCATGCTCCAAGCAGCTCTTCCATGGATTTTTTTTTTTTTCATATGGAGACCAAATAAAAGGTTCTTGATTTTAACCATTTTAAGCTGCATTTCAAAGGAAATGTTGAAATCTTGTGTAGAACTTTTTGGTTATTAGTATAATTACGGAATAAATCTTTTAAAGTTTTTCTTTAAATTTTCTTGGTACGTTGTATTAATACCGGTATTCCGGGACTTAAAAAAAGGAACGTTAGTATCGAATAAAAAGTTAGCATTTAACCATCTGGCGCACATTTGTGCATAATCTTGTTTGCCAGGTTTAGTACCTAAATGTGAAATCCGTCGGATTAGGTGATTATTGACCAATGCGTGTTTCCGCGTGCTTTATAGCATTTTACAGTTAAAGTAGTATACACCGTGTACCTTTTTTTCCTTTATCTTTTTTAAACTGATTTTTGTTCGCGTGTCCTTTTCTCTACACACTAATGACTGCTGCAAAAATGTTGAACAGGCCAGCGAAGTTGCTGTTCGCTCGGTTTGTTGTGAATGAGAAATGATGCATAGGCCTACTTAGAAATGCTGTATTTTGTCGAAGCAATTCGTTAACACCTGCAACAGAGCGCATAACTTCATTCTGGGCGGCAAGGAGAGATGCGGTACCTGTTTCTTCTCCTTCTTTACACCTCCCTGCTTTGTGAAATATAACAATGTCTGACGAAACAACTGTAACAGTCTGACATCAGCGCTGCTTCGTACGGTCAGTGTCGAATCCATCCATCCACAACATCGCATCCACCACACAATTTCTCGCCTCACATTAACTCCCCTTTCTTGTACTTAAAATTTTTTATCCAAAATATAAAACAAAAGTTTACTCTGTCTAATTTCGAGTTTCTGGCTAAAACTATAAGCCCCGGTGCTTAGCTCCAAAAGTGCTATTCAATTCGGGGCTGCGCCCCTCAGTGAAAATAGGCCTACTATTTTGGAGTCAGGCTCTGCCCATTGATTTAACCAGAAACTCTCAAGGCAATACAAATTGTATATTGTATACTATTTGGAAAATGGTGTCGTCATAAAAGTGACGTCATTTTTCATATAGTACGCCACGGAGTGTCAAGCGTGCCGACATTGACATGATTGAAAGTACTAATCACATGAAGCTTTTTCAACCAAACGCTAACGGTAGAGGATAGTTGGGGTTTTTTAATCCAAAATAATAAGAGAATCTAGAATCTAGCACGAAGTCTGTGCTAGATCTAATTTTAGTTCTAATTAAATTTTAGGGATTTAGGGTCTATTGAGTGCGATTCGATCGCAACTTAATTGCTCCAGCAAAAGCAATCACGACATATGACTCGAAGTTTATAGAAACGAAGTAGATTTAGGTATCAATTCAATGACATGTAAATCGAGGCAAATGAACGCAAAACATCGATAAACACTTTGATTAAGGCGAAATTTCGTTTGTACAAACGAAATTTCGCCTTGATTAACGTTAGAGAATTACCAATCAGATGGACCTCTTCCAAGATCGATAAACACTGTTCAACATTTAGACTTGGACCAGTCATAAAATGACTCACAGAAAATATCTTTTTGTAGCTGCAAAATTTATTGCAGGAAATAAATGTTAGCAGTTCATTTGTGAACATACCTGCGGTATTTTGAACAGCTTCAGCAAGTTAGCAACTTGAATCGAACAGGCGCTGGAACTCGCTCCAACGACACCAGTCACACGCTGAGGGGAGGTCATCTCTTCCCTCCACTTGGTCCAGAGTTCTGTCAGCGATTCGTTGGCCTTGCAGGCAATATCGGCTCCGAAGTTTTGATCGTAATCGAACCAGTCGTCGAGTCTGACAAATTTGACGGACTGCTCGAGCGAGTAGGCCTCCTGGTTGCAATCGTCAAATGCCCGCAAGCCTAGGGTAAATCCAGGGAGTATGGAACCGTTATTTATCATATCCAGGGTGTAGAGCATAGCTTCCACGGATTGCATTCCCGACTGTTTCAAAAGTTGTCCGCAAACATGTTGGTCCGACGACTGGTGTACTCGAAGCAAACCGCCTATAACGATATCGCCAGGTATCCAGATAGCTTGTTTAGCAGGCCATGGGAAGGAGGTATTCATTCCAAAGGAAGAGCCAAGGTTAAGGTGAGCAAGAGTTAATAAAATGAATAATTCCAGGACTAGATTAAGAGCCATGTTTCACAGCTAGTAGCTATAGGAACCAGCAGCCTACCGCGATTGAATGAAAACAAAAACAAAGCCTGCTAGCTAGAAGCTGGAGCGGAGTTCCTTTTGAAGCAAAGCGCACGCGTGCCTACCTTCGAAGTGGCGGATCTACAGTGTACTTGATGAGTCGAGAGTCCGCACTGTCGTCGCGTCGTCGCACTGAATTTCGACGAACGGATGCCCAACCCTCAGCCAAACCTATCTCGAGCTCGCAGAAATTCGTTCGCTCGCCCAGCTCGCTCGCGGGATCGCATCTCGCAAGCACTGGGCTTGTGGAGTACGACGCAACCTGGTCTTGAGAGCGCCCTCCAGCGACGAATGGGTGACCACGCATACGACGAACGATTTACTAGTTTTACTAGGTAGGCCCACGTTTATTGAGAGGTACTCGTAAGTCGTGTACTAAGTAGCTGAGAAACTCGCTCAAGAAAAAAAAAAGCAGCACCATTAATATCGTTGAAATGGTATAATGTCATATCGGGGAACGTCTCCTGCGCTGTTAAATGAGGACGATATTGCTATAATCATAAATGTATCGATCTTTGGTATTCTGTCGCGATCTTCTTGTCCTGCTTTTTATTGTCATTTACTCACCCTGCTCCGCCCTGTTTTCTATATTCTGTTTTCCCCTTTATTTTGCCACTAATGTCATTTTCTTCATTTCCTCGCCACCATGAACGCCATCTTCTTCTTTATTTTTTCTTCTTCTCTTAGGAAGTCCAATTTGGCTTAATTATTGTGTCGCTTGTTTTAGAATGAGTGTGCAATTACGATTTCCACTAATCTAATTTCAATTTGTTTGTTTCGTTTATTTCATTTGCAAAAAAAAAACCCCACATATAATTTCAATAAAACATTTTAATACACATTAAGACACAAAATCAGTATAACAGTGTAATCAAGGAAAACACTGTGAATGTGCGGTAATGATTTTGATTGTGCTAGATAGGCCTACTTTACAGTCAAAGTCTTTGGTCGTCAAAAATAGTATGTGACGTTGAGTTATACGCATAGATTATTGCGTAGAGTCACCCTTGCTACTTCCTTTGAATGACCTGGGCCCTTTTACATGAAATATGCCGTCAAACAAAAGTCAGGAAAATGAAAACATAAGTCAGGCATTATTATGGATCAGCCAATCAGAGTTGAGCTTTTGGCGACTTACATAATTCTGACCTATATTCGACCTCAATTATTTTGTGCAACATATAACACTATCACTGATGGAAATAAAACAACGTTTTGCCAGTAAAAAAAAAGTAATCCATGGACCGTGACATTATCATTGTTCAGTGTTTTCTTCTTGCCAAACAATCAATACAACATCGCGTTGAAAAAACAAAACAAAACAAAACAAAAAAAACGAAACGTAGGCTGCGCGTGATGGATGTGCCTGAAATTGATGACGCAACATTCACAAGTTAGCATTACCATCATCCTTTGTTCCAATATTGAACGATGTTCACCCTCCACTCGCAACCGTTGGGGACGAACAGAATAACAACAAAAACAACCAGCAATTAGAAACTGCCTTTCATTGGCGGCAATCGATGGAAAACCGATGCGACGCTCAACACATGCTGACGTATTTGTGTTTTACCCATCATACCTCTCCTCCTCTTCGAAGTTGCAGCTGTACGTGTCAAGACTACTGAGCATAAATTGTATCCACGGAGACATCATGCTCTGATTTCACTGCGAGTATTGCAGAGTGAAACAAACTAAACGATAGCTGAAATGCAAGACGTACCTCTACAGGGGATAGTTTGATATTTGAGGGGGTGAGCAGAGGAAGTGATTCTTTGACGCAGTTTTGAAAGACTACAGTTTTGAAATCCCCGATTACCCGATTATCTCATTCAGAACGTCTTTCACAGATAGCGAAACATGAAGAAAACCACAGGGTCGGCGGAACGGGAAGGGGGGGGGGAGGGGGGTGGGACTCGCCCCCACTTTTTTTTTATAGGACATAGGAATACATATGGCCCGAATTTACGAAGGTGGTACAAATGAAACCATGGTTTAAACCATGGACAAAAACCATGGAACCACCAGTCATTTCGTCGATGAAATAATTATTTTGTAACGAAATGACAACATTTTGTAACTAAATGATCATTTCGTCCACGAAATGATAATTTTGTTAATGAAATGGTCATTTTGTCGACGAAATGACCAATTTCTTAACGAAATATTCCGTGCGACACTTGGCGCTCCATGGTTTTTGTCCATGGTTTAAACCATGTGTGTGTGTGTGTGTGTGTGTGTGTGTGTGTGTGTGTGTTGTACCAGAGGGCTTAGAAGCGTGGGTAAGCCCCCCCCCCCCCCCCACACACACACTTTTTAAAACGTGGCGCCGGCCATGAACCAAACCAACGAAAAAAAACTAACAAACAAACAAATTTCAAAATTTTCTAAATGTCGGCTGCATTTTCAAGCGCAATTCAACACACATCCAGCTCTAGTAAAGTGATCTGCCCCTCGGGCCTCTGCAAACCAAGAACCCATCAAGCATGTGTCAAGTAATTTGCCAGCTCACAACCCTTTTCTGACATTGACATCCAAAATCATATACGGACAGCATAACATAATACAGACAGTATGACATTGACAACCATGAAAATAAGGACGACGCTAATGAGAATGATTTTATAAGCATGATATATAATATTATGTTACCTTTATATTTTTCTGACTTTTTTTTTGCTAAATATGAAAACGAATAAATGAAATGGATCTAATGAGAATGATTTTATAAGCATGATATATATAAGTATGTTACTTTTATAATTCTTTTGCTGAAAATGAAAACGAATAAATGAAATGAAATCCAATTCAATCAAATGAAAATATGGTATAAGAAGGTTGAGAAAGATTATGCTAAGCCATATACATGTACTGTAAAACGTGTAAATATAATGTAAAATGTATATAGAGATATTTTGAGAGAGAGAGAGGGAGAGAGAGAGAGAGAGAGAGAAAGAGAGACAGAGACAGAGACAATCAGGCAGGCAGACAGGACAGAGACATATATATAAAGAGGGAGGGAGCAGAAAATACCAATAATCATTAATCAATCACAACCAGGGTTGCAATATATTTTGTTAAAATCTAATTGCGCAAGTGAATTAAAAGTTAGGTTCACACGCTGTTCCTAAACTTTAAGTTCAGGTCGAAAACTTAACTCTCGATGATTAGCTTGTAGTTTAGCACAGTGTGGACGCACTCGAAAGTTCGCAATCTTAAAGTTTAGTCGGTGATTAGAACCACGAGACATCTCGAGTCGAGAAGAATCGTTTCAACATTCTGCTAAATCTGAGTTGAGCACGCTCTAGGGGGATTGTATGAAATAGGACACCATTGTTCAAAAATAGAATGAACTTCGGGGACGTCAGCATCTGTCGGAGGAAGAACATCCTCTTCTCCACTTATACCAATTATAACATTATTATTGGTAACCCTCCCATAAGGGAAGATTCCCATTTCTTAAGTAATTCAGGATCATATCTTTCTAACATACAGGTAGCAGTTCGTAGATACACTCGTCGATACTGTTGGTTTTTTCTCTTTATCTGCTAATGTCTGCTATGCTATCATCTAACACCATTAGCACGGCTATTTTCCCTGTCTGTTCTGCAGCTTCAACAAAATGAAAACATGAATGCGTCATCACTTATAGTTGGACGTAAGCATGGTAAGTATATAACTTACCGACTTATGGATATTTTAACTGCGATGTTTTGACTACCGAAAACTTTCTGCACTTCTCTGTATGCATCTTTTTATTCTGAGTCGGCTTATCAAAACAAAGACAATCCGTGTCATCTTTTCTTGTTGCCGTCTCTTATTCTGCAAACCTTTCTAATATTCCTATAACAATTCCAAGATAGTAGCAGACGAAAAGATTGTAATGACACACAGCCTAATTCCGTCATGATGGAAAGTATTAAACTAAAACAGTTTTACACATCTGTTACCACCTTTGACATTGAACACTAAAAATGACGACATTGCGATTGTCAAATCTATTTTCACGTAATTTGTTTGATTTGCCAGTGTTTTTGAGCTGACGTGGGCCAATTTTTTTTCTTCTTAATCCGACAAGGATATTTTATGTTCGGTTTATTTTTCAAACTTAAAAATGAATCTTTTAGATATTGAAAAACAGCAATAAATGTTGACAAACAACGGTAAACACAAATGGTAAAGAAATATACCTGATAGGCCCTACACCTATGTGTAACGTATTTACACAGTATAGACCATTGAATAAGTGCCTTGAATACACATTACGAATTGCCTTCAAAATGTTTATACTTTTTGTGAGTATGCGGTATTTGTCTTGCTTATACATGAGTGGTCAAAACTTGATTTAAGTTTTGGGTTTTCGTTATATTTGTCGCCAGTTATACCCCACAAAATTGAGGAAAACAGGAGTTCAAGAAATAATGGAAGTATTCTTCCGGCCATCTCCACGACACGTGATTCCTGCAAAAGTTCTTGGCAATGCAACAAAATCAAACTAATCCTTAATTGGTACCCTACATATTATGCCCTAGCTGATTAATTCTGTATCCCTTGTCATAAGTTTTTTCCCCTGCCTTTATTTAACGAGTAACCAGGCGAAAAAAAAAGCATGTGCGGAGCTCCAAACATCAAAAACATCAAAACATGGGCAATTAACTTACTTTCCTGAACTACATTCTGAGATATTGTTCCTTTGCTCTCCCCATTCGTTTGGTCGACGCTTTGTTTTGATGTAGGTACCTATCTGTGGTAGGGTGTATTATTGAGATCACTAGATCTTAATTACGATGTCATTCAAGGCTTACTGATGGCAAGGCAGCTCTGAATCAGCTCTTCTAATTCGGAGTGAGACTTGGGAAAAGGCAAAACAATCGAGAGTTGAAGGCTTCTAGACTTCTCATATTATGGTCGAAACTGACCAAGGTCTCATGAGTGTCCACTCCAGAGCTGGGGCATAGAGTTTCCCTCTGTCCTGCTGATTTGCTTTCTCGACGAGCGGTCGTCGTCAAGTGCCTGTCTTTTGGCGCCGGAGTTCATGGTGAAGCTATTTCGGAACTGGTGGCGTCCTTTGGAATTTCGTGGCTGACTCAACATGATTCCAAGCAAAGTATACCATTACACTAGGCTGAAGTACTGCGCTTGCTAATATTTATTTTGCGCTACTACAGTGGGCAGAAATCGAGGTCAAGGCTGCAGTTGCTATTATGTGCAGCCAAGCCACGAAAGCTCTTTCGGGCCATATTTTCATTACACAAGACGGGTTGTGGCAGTGCAATCTAGGTTTTATGGCATACAAATGCATGTTGATTTGTGTTGATTCATGATACCCTTTTTATCACTTTTCCGGTGAAACGAATATCTAGAAACATTCCATATATTTCTTGATAATTTTCGTCTATTTTTTTTTTTCAGATTACTTGGATACGCCCACTCGTGACAAAAAACAAAACAAAAACAAAAACAAAATCTTCCACACCAAGATTCTGGTGGTGACCTCATCTGTCAATCGTTGCTAAAGTACTATATAATATGATTAAGAACAGACACTGGAATGCACCCTCCTTGAGACCGAGCATAACTTGCACGTTCCCTCGCCATGTCTTTTGTTAGTCACATTAATATCCCAGAAACATGCAAGTTATATGCTGAGTCGAAGGGAAGGTACATTCCAATGTCTTTTGTTAAACATATCAGTACTTTAGCAATGATTGACAGATGAGGTCACAACCAGAATCTTGGTCTGGAAGGTTGTTGTTGGGTTTTTTGTGTGTGGCGTAACGAAGTAATCTGAAGAAACATGCAAGAACAATTATTTAGAAATACACTATGGATTGTTTCTAGATATTCGTTTCACTGCAAAAGTGATGTTGAGGGTAACATGAATCAACACAAATCAACTTGCATTTTGTATGTCGTAAAACCTTTAAGCTATAAGATACACGTAAACGTATAACACACGGTGTCTATCTCAACGTATATATCATAGACAGAAATTCAAAAGGTTTTATATTCTGTCAACAGCCCAGTGACTTCTGTTGTGTTTACTCAGTATGCTTTCACACTATATCCGCGGAAGGGGTTCTACACCTACGCGGATTTCCCGCCTCCCCCCCCCCCCCCCCCCCCCCCGCAAGAAAACACAATAGCCGGGTTCACACGTACATCAATTAGCGGGATGCAAATCTCGAGATTTGCATCGCGATCGTCATCCCGCTATTTTGTACGTGTGAACCCGGCTATTGATGCTGCTACCTTCTATCGTAGGATCCAGACAATATTTTGATTCATGGTGACAATTTTATTTTATATCACGACTCTTCATCACGTGTCAGTACGTGTTAACACGTGTCAAGTGATTCTATGTGGGCAAGTTGCCTGTCGTCAGCAACGTGGAGCGGACTTAATGTGCATTTTATGGACATCATCTGTACAGTATGCCTCCCCCCCCCATGATCACTGAACCAGATTAAATGGGGTTTCGACAACATGTTATATAGGTAACAAGTTATAATTTCATACTCTATATTAGCATATAGATGGTTTGATTATTTTGAAGGTTATCAATACGAAAAGTCCAATTGTATAATATTGGGGTGTAGGGGAGTGGGTGGGGCATACTCTTACAGAAAACTTTCGCTTCGAAGCAGCTTCATGATACACATGCAGTGACATGTATTTTCGATTTGTTTTCGAGAGCTCCCACACGATAGACATGTTTGTGCATCGACAATAAAGAGACACCTCACTAATTGAGGTGGAAGTAGGTCGTGTATCCTTGAGCCTTTGTTGTTGATATATTCCTGCATCCGCTGCGATATTTGATGTGTGATCATCTAATATTCATGCCTCATACCAGGAAAAGACAAGAGAGAGAGAGAGAGAGAGAGAGAGAGAGAGAGAGGAGGGGGTGGGTTGAGGGGAGGGATAGAAAGCGAGGGCAGCAGCGTTGGGATTGACCTATCTTCCGATAACCTCTACCGTCAACGTGGTCAAACATGGAAGAAACGTGAAGGTTATACAAATAAGATTATGATATATACATTGTAATGATTGTTCATGAAAGCAGAAGAACGTGGCCCACCTCGCTGGATAAAATACTGACTCATGCGCACCTCTTCCCATATCAAAGGCCCTCATAAAGAGAAACGTAATTCTCATGAAAAATTCCTGCAGAACTGTTAAATTTGCTTGTAGATGTACATCATTTACATAAGAAATGAGCGAAATAACGCTGTAATAACCATGATAACACGATTTTAGTTGAGGAACGACGGAAAAAAGGGAAATGCAGTTGTATTACCCTAAAAGGTTCACCGAAGTACAATTTCAGATCATACCAGACCGTGAAATCTGGTTGCTAAGCAAATTTTTACAACAGATTATCGATAACCGACAAATCGGGCCTCGGCCACGGCCACGGCAGTATCCACCGATCTTTCGCGCTCGACATGCTAGACAGAGTGAGTCGCACGCAGCTTGTTGGAAAATACGATTGATCGATCATCACTTAACATTCTACCCATCCACACCACTAAATAGAAAGGGCGCGTTTCATGGATAAAAGCCGTATGCATACGATCGGAAATATTTTACACTTTTGATCTCAAAATACAGTACATGTACTCTAAAACAATACTTTATCATGGAAAATCTCGTCAGCCAGACAAAGTTTCCTGGTAGACCCTCTCGACTTTTTGTAAGCAAATTCCAAATGGCGGAAGATGAATTTTGAGCCCTTCTGAGAATTATGTTTTAGCTTTAAGTTGGGTGTACGTATGTTTGATGTCAATGACTTGAGGCAGAATGCATTAGTCAAATACAATATTATTTACATGTACACGTATACTAGTAGTTCAAATGCACTGCGTTATGTATATTGTATACCCCAGAGAGCTCATTTAGAAGTTTACATCGAAGGCGTATGTACATGTAAGTTAATGAGGAATTACTTATAACATGTATATTCACTAAGCTTGACCTTCTTTGCTTAAATCTCCCTAAATCTCCGTCACTGACAAACACCTATAACGAGCAATTTTGCCGATAAATATAGGCCCTACCATCCTGTTGTGCATGTCAGGGCTACCCCACATTTGTGTGGGTATGTGTGTGGGTATGTGTGTGGGCGGCGTGTTTTTTTTAAGACGGCACAGATTGGGGCATGGCGCGTGTTAAACCTATGGGAAAAACGTTGGGTTAGGGTTTTTGGTTATGGTTAGGGTTAGGGTTAGGGTTGGGGTTAGGGTTAGGGTTAGGGTTAGGGTTAGGGTTAGGGTTAGGGTTTGATGGTTAGGGTTAGGATTAGGATTAGGGTTAGGTTTAGGGATAGGGTCCCCGATAGATTTTTAGTTTCCCCAATCTGTGCCGTCTAAAAAAAAACACGCCGCCCGGCGGGGATGAAGCTGAATTCCGGTTCCGCGAACTGTATGCCTGTAATGTCTTTTGTTTGAATTACTGTGCGCAGCAAACATGGCGGAGGGGACTTGGTCTTTGAACATGCAGACCATTATTCAATATTTGCACAAAGAAACGAGATGGAGTGTGTAGATCACCACGGAGTAAAGTGACAATGCAAATACATTTTACTCTCGCCAAACAGAACTAATAAGAACGTGACTTCGACCGAGCTGAGTCGCATCCCTCCACCAAAGCTGGATGTTTTCTTCCTTTTAGTTGGCCACACCGAGTTTGGCGCTTACCATTAGTCTGTCAAGAACGCGCGCACATTGGTCATCGTAAACACGTCGCTGAAGAACATTCGGCTCCACAGACGTAGCGACTAACAGCGTATAGCGGAAAAATGGGAGAGGATAAAAATTGGCAAGAAAGAGTCTTTTTCACAAAAAAAAAGAAGAAAAAAAAAATGTCGAGAGAAATCATAAATAACTTGTTCAGCACTACCAATTTTGATTACAGCTGTACCATATTCACATAGGAATTCGTTTTTAAATTCGGTAAACCTACTCAGGGCTTTAAATGAAGTTACCAAACTGCATCCGAAACGTAACAATCCATTCCTACGACTTTTTTTAGAGAGAGATGAGTATGTGGCAGTGCGCATTTGTTATTAGATGGTCTGCAATGAAGAAAATAATATTTTGACATTGCGATCATAAAATCATTCAAAGAGAATAAGGGCACAACTCACTGTACACACAAACAAAATGGCAAAGCGGTAACACACAGTCAACGCTCTCGACACACCCACACTAATTTGTATGCGTACTAAGAACACACATTGCAATGCCTGACACAGAAGCTCAAAGACACACACACACACACACACACACACACTCGCAAACACAAAGAGATGCATACACATAATCTATGCACAATATATATATATATACACACACACACACACACATACACAAACAGTATGTCCTGGACACTTTCAATAAAGTTAAACACTGATCTACTACTGATGTGAAACTACCAAAGTGACTGATGTAACACATAATTTGCAAATGAACGGTTTAAAATTACAGTTGAAAATAGGAGAAACTTCACTACACTGAATCAAAATTCTTACAAACAAAACAAACAAAATTCAAGACTGCAGGGCATTGGTGCATGGATACATTTTTATTAGCTGCACTACACTATCACCATAAAAAATATTTACACCGAACTATACAAGATTCATTTTCAACACGTTTCTAGATTTCCTATGTCATAAGGATTAATGATAATAGAAAACTTGAAAGTGGGATATTTGTTCTATTCCTTTCTTTCAGGTGATACTCAACCCATTGAAGAAAAGACTGATTTTGCTACAACACACACTTCCTATAAACACTTGCCTGAGCATACTTGGGACTCATCTTCAATGGGTCATTAAAGGCATAATATACTATTTGCAGATGAAACAAAAACCCAGCATTAGTGCTTTAAAATAGTTCTAAAATGTGAGTTCGGGATAGAAACAACCACTGTAAAAATTTGAATCGCTAAAATTGATGTTAAGTATTGTTAAATATACAAAATGTGAACAATACTTATAATAAAAATGCTTCCAGACTAAACCGTCTACAGTTACGGTTTATTGAGAAAAATACAGACATCTCCTTATATTTTAGGCTTTATCACGAAAATTTTATACGATAGGATGTTTTGTGGTACAACAGACCTACACATATGCATTAAATGTCATATCTTGAATTTTTTTAAATCACTGTTCCCAAAGGTAAACAGGACCTTTAAAAGCTAATGAACAGAAATCTGTGAGATGAAACATAGCCATAGGCTCCACTGTGTATTCCAATTGACCCCCAAAAGGCAGAAAAAGTCAAAATACATGTAATGAGCTACAATTCAGCTGCTCACTCTTTTCCCACCACACAATGCCAGCTCTCATATTCTTAGACATAATCCTCAACAGCTAATACAGAATAATTATATATATATATTTAAAAAAAATCATATTTACAATTGACATTCACTTGATCACTCAGCAGATCTGCAAAATCCATCAGATATACAGTACATATACCAGCAATGGAATGAAAGTCTTCACCTTTTAGTTCATTGCAATCTCTATAGCAAAATCTTATTCAATACAATATGTTGGATGCAGATTTCAGGTACAGCATGTTGTGTTGATAATACTCTCATTGACTGCAAGTGCAAGGGAATGAGATAATTATAGAGCTTGCAACTCAGTTGAGCATTAGCATTTGACTGTTTAATTGGCAAGTTTCAAAAACTTAACAAAACTCCATTCAATGTCAATTCAATGCAAATGAAAAACTGTTCATCTCATTGAATAGCTCTGGCAGACTTTCTGAGATGCATCCCATCACTTGTATCATAAAGTTATGTTTTTGAATGGTCTTTTTCTTCAGAATACACATGTGTATTTCATATTCAATTGTAGACATTAACATTATGGTATTTTTCTTTTGGTATGTTATTCAAATGTATATCAAATTTCAATTATTTAATGGTTTATTCTGTTGCAAAATGAATATAAAATTTGAAATGAATTGAATTGACACAAAAACAACACAGACTTTACATGGACATATTGTGTTTGGTTCCTAATGCATGCCGACCGTGGGCTGAAATTCAAAGGAACATTACAGGGGAGCAATTAAGAAGAGTATGCCAGGGGACATGAGCGTCTCTAAGCTTGCCTGAGAAATATACAATTTAAAGTGCTCCGTCTTTAATTAACCACATGATTTTCTATTTTTACCTGATGTCAGCTATCAGGTGTCTTCCATATTCAGAGTGCTTATTCACAGTGCAAAGTCTTTTTTAGAATACAGCATAATGATATACAGTTCCGCATTTATCATAAAATATCATGACAATCCAGACACAAGTGGCAATTTTGAAATTTTTACATAGGACAGTATGAGACAATGGGGTATAGCCACGGAGATTCAAGTTTCAAGCTCGGAGGGTTGCTGCTGCTGCTGTTTACGTCTCCTACCCGGTGTTTTGGCGCTGGGTTTGGCGGATCTCTTGCTGGTGGATCTCCCGGGATTCACATTCTCATTGTTCTCATCATCAGACTCTGCCTCAAGTTTCACCTGTATGAACAGACAGTGGGAATATAGTGAGAATGGAGCGAGAATGGAGTTAGAATAGAGTTAGAATGGAGTTAGAATGGAGTTAGAATGGAGTGAGAATGGAGTAAGAATGGAGTAAGAATGGAGTGAGAATAGAGTTAGAATGGAGTGAGAATGGAGCGATAATGGAAGGAAAATTGAGTGAGAATGAAAAATGGAGCAATAATGGAGTGAGAATGGAGTGAGAGTAGAGCGAGAATGGAGTGAGAATGGAGTTAGAATGGAGTGAGAATGGAGTTAGAATGGAGTGAGAATGGAGTTAGAATGGAGTTAGAATGGAGTGAGAATGGAGTTAGAATGGAGTGAGAATGGAGTTAGAATGGAGTTAGAATGGAGTTAGAATGGAGTGAGAATGGAGTAAGAATGGAGTGAGAATAGAGTTAGAATGGAGTGAGAATGGAGCGATAATGGAAGAAAAATTGAGTAAGAATGAAAAATGGAGCAATGATGGAGTGAGAATGGAGTGAGAGTAGAGCGAGAATGGAGTGAGAATGGAGTGAGAATGGAGTTAGAATGGAGTGGGAATGGAGTTAGAATGGAGTGGGAATGGAGTTAGAATGGAGTGAGAATGGAGCGATAATGGAAGAAAAATTGAGTAAGAATGAAAAATGGAGCAATGATGGAGTGAGAATGGAGTGAGAGTAGAGCGAGAATGGAGTGAGAATGGAGTTAGAATGGAGTGGGAATGGAGTTAGAATGGAGTGGGAATGGAGTTAGAATGGAGTGAGAATGGAGTTAGAATGGAGTGAGAATGGAGTTAGAATGGAGTTAGAATGGAGTGAGAATGGAGTGAGAATGGAGTTAGAATGGAGTGAGAATGGAGTGAGAATGGAGTGAGAATGGAGTGAGAACTACAAACAGAATTCAGCTCATGCTGATTACACATTTTTGTCATTCCAAGGAGACCGGGACTTTAATAAGGTAAGTTTATTTCCCAATTACAAAGAAAAAGATTAAAAAATTGTAATTGATACGAAGGTAACTATAGTGTACTGTCAGTCTCTGGTAGAAAGTGATATGATTATGATAATTTTAAAAGTAATTTATGGGGCTTGCCCTCCTGTTTCAAACTGCTACATCATTATCTTAAATCTCATGTTAATGGTCATTCCATAAATGTAGTACAGTTGAACCTCTCGAATCCGGAGAAGTCGGGACCGGGGCTCATCCGGATAAGGGATTTGGCCGGTTACGGGAGACTCAATGCTTTATACATGTACATATACATACACATGTACTGATGTAGCCCATTGTAGTACCACATGTAGTAATGTGTATACTGCAACCTTTTCATTGTTACATTTGGGGATGTTTGGGGATGTTAAAATGTCTGAGGGTAAGCAATTTGGAAGGAAATTTGATGTAATGTATGTTAATCATGTTGGAAGTAATATGTAATTCATGTGTGTTTGTGTAGGAGTTCTCAAGGAGTTGGGAATCCCCCTTTCCTCCCGTAATTATTTAAAAAAAAAAAAAAATCACGGCGAGATTGCGTCTGTATAATAGAGAGATCCGGATAAAGGGAGGCCGGATAATAGAGGTTCAACTGTATTTGCAACTTTTTAAAGGGGATGGCTAGTAACCGACCAGTGGGAATCAGTGGGAATGCTGAGGGATGATTGTTCCAATCATTCTGGGATTCATTTAAGAGTACATTATATATCTACTGTTGTGTGAAAATTATTTGCTTCAGAATGGTCTCATATTCAAGTAATGTGTAGATTAATGCCCCATCACTGACCAGGCACGCTAACCTGGAAACATAAAACTGCACATTACTTGAATATGAGACCATTCTGAAGCAAATAATTTTCACACAAACAATAGATATATAATGTACTCTTAAATGAATCCCACAAGGATTGGAACAATCATCCTCCAGCATTCCCACTGATCAGTTACTAGCCATCCTCTTTAAACAAATGCAATGGAGATGGGTCTGATCAAACACCCTTGCTACATAAGGTTGCTTCTTCCAATATGTAATTCACCCATTCTTTTTCAGTCTGTGTTATGGTTTTCAGTTATTTCTTTCAAAGTGGCATCAAGATTGCACCAACCTTTGGCTTGGGAGGCGGGGCAAACACGTCATCACTGTCCTCATCGCTGGAGAAAGGGATGGGAAGGGGGACCTTCTTACGCCCCTTCCTGCTGATACGAGGTGCAGAACCTGGGTCTGGTAGAGAGGCGGTGAGGCTTGACTTGTGTCTACCAGCTCTGTCATCATCGTCATCAAGGTTGTCGTCCTCATCGTTTTCGCTGTCGCGATTGAGGTCCTTCTCCCTTAGAGCTCTTGCAGGGGTTTGCCCCTTCTTACCTCGTTTCCTAGCTGTGGTATCAGGACACAAGACACAGTATTTCAGTTGCTGGACATTTCTAACACCAATTGGACTTCACAAAGGAGAGGAAAAAACAACAACAAATAAACTGTATGGATCTAAAGAAGTTTTCATCTTTACTCTTCACCCTTCCTCTCTTGTCTTAACAAAAAATTTCTTTCAAAAGTTTAGCTTCGGAGATACACAGATAGAATGGCACTATTTGCATCTGTTCAACAGATAAAAGGGCATGATACCCAAACATAATCCTATCAAAGTAATAATGGGAGGATTGATCAACTAATCATATTAGCATTCAATCAAATTCTAGAGACAAACAGCATGTACAGAGAGGACATGAAGTAAATATGTCACTTTAGTAACAGTAACTTGGCAAATCAATGCACTTGTACTTTGTGAACCAAAAAATGATTTGCCATGGAACAAAGTAAACAGGATCTGAATGTACAGCACCAATCAATGCTGTGCTCTTAGTGAACAATGAAACATTCCAAATATTATTCAGGGTGCTACATGACTTTTTTTTTTAAAACCATTTGCCCGGTTAGGCAAGCAGACTTCCAAATTGTTGCAGAACATGAATCTTACTTGCCTGAAAAGTAGTACAAAAATATCAGAAATTATCACAGAAAGATTTTAGTGTTCATATTGTTTACTTTGGGAAATTTTGACGGAACATATTCCAACAAAGGAACTAGGAACTCCCTTTCAACAGCTTGATTTTGAACTATTAACAGGTCACAAGAGCCGGCAACTACAGTAAGCTGTAGACCATACAAGCACCAAAAACAGAATACAAAGCCAAACTAAATCGATCCAAATCAAAATATGAATTCTCCCAATAGAAGACTAAATCTGTACAACAATCTGTGCTTTACGGTTGTGCCAATTAAACAGCGGCATTCCCAAATGGTGGATTCCTCTTCATTCAAAGGTGTCGTCAAACTTACGTCCTGGTGTACGAGTGTTTTTGGAGAGAGCAGCAGCAGCCGAGGAGGCCTTAGTAGCCTTCTCAACGGTGGCGTTTTCATCCACTCCCTTGGTGTGAAACTCGGCCATCTTCTGTTCATAGTCCTCAACCAGCACCTGGGTTTAGGGATGACAGATTGATTCATCAACAATTAATGAAACCTTACTACTTCATTCTCTCTCCTTCTTACCTGTTTGGTTTGATTTTCTGTGTTTCTGCATGGTGCAAGTAAATGCAAAATTAAGCATGACAGTTAAGCCATAGAAAAATGATAAAACAATTTTCTACTATGGAAAACAAAAAATGCATTTGGCAAGCAAAATATTAAGCAGGAGAAACCCCAGTACACAAAGTCAGTACACAAAATGAAAATCTAGGAATGCTAACAACACATCTTCAACATAAGTAAACGTGCTCAACTATTACCAGAAGAAAGTATGTACTCCAATGTGATGTTGATAAATAATTACAAAAAAAAAGAAGAAAATGATATCATTCACAGCTGGGATTTATTTTTACATTTGTACCCCAGCCATATGACTGCTACAACATGCTAGGCACTACTCGTAATGATTGAACTTTTTGTTAAGTGTGTATGTTTATCTTTCTGTACTCATGATATGAGCTAAAACATGACTGTCTACATATGAATGAACCTAAATGTGATTTCTGAAGACCCATATCTTTTCAGCCCACGTACTGTCTGTTGTGTCTTAGACGTCCTGGCACTCAAACAAAAAAGATCATCTCCATCGGTCTCACCTTGGTCTCCTGCTTGACAGTCTTCTTAGCCTTGGAGATGATGGCGGTGAAGTAGCCATAGACTTCTGGGTCGGCCACTTTGTCTGCGTAGCAGGCCACGTTCTCCTGCAGCTTGCGGAATCCCTTATCGTTGAAGTTCAGCAGCGACAGGCAGAAGGCCAACTCCCGGACCTGGCACTCCGACCTGGGGGTCACAGGTCAAATGTCAAGATCGTGATACACTTTGTTTTATTTGATCTTTTGTTGTCAAACTTCTAGATCAGGTTTCATTGTCTACTTTGTCGTCTGGTGAGCTGAAACACTTTGTTTATTACTGCACATGGAAAACAAGCTCTTGGAGCACGGCACTGCCTAACTTTGTTGTTAGAGGCAGTGGTCTTGGAACAACAAATGTACAAATTGGTAAATGATCTGTCAGTGTTTCAAGATGATGACAGCTGGATGATAAGTGTATTTTACACATGATCTGAAAATGAGATAGATGATGTCGATGAATAATTGGTAAACTAAAAGCATTGTGCTATGTCTTGGTCAAAATTTATATCATGATTTAAACCTAAGTCACCATTAAACAATCTACATTTGCTGGTAATTACAAAGGAGGTTTACATCCATGATCTGAACTGATATAAAACTGGTTTAGATTTGAAGCACTGTCGGTAAACAGATCATCTCGTGCCTTGAACTTTTGTGCATATTACGTCCCATCGAGAAATTATCATAGAAGTGATCAATACTTTTCATACAGACTGTACAATGTTGAGTTAGCTACGCAGATAACATTCCAATACACATTTAGACTTTGAATTTATATATGGATCTGGCACGCTCCTCATACCTGGTGGCCCTGAAACGGTGACAAAGTTTCTCCACCAGAGACTCTGCCTGCTTGTCTTTCTGGATGAAGGCCAGGAGGTACCTTGTGTGTTTAATAGCAACAATGAGGAGAAAAAGATAAATGGAGATGCATGGGTGTGAATGGCTCATTGAGGGAAACCCTGTATAACGAGTTCACTTACAAAGAGGAGATGCTCTTAATGAGGTGTATTTGGTAGTCCCAATTTCCATTACTGCATTAGGCTGGTTTTCTTTTTGGTACGTTTACTATGAGGTACCGGTTATAACTAGTATATCTAGTCCTGGTGACTTTGTTATAACATGGTTTCCCTGTATTACATTCCTGGAACAAATCTCAAGGAGCTTAAGGAGTATTTTTAATTGATATCTACTGTCTCTCAAGAATTCATGATATTCAGCAATCATTTTACAACAAATTTAAAAATGCACTGAAGGGTATAGTAAGGATTTCTTCAGGTTACATAACAGGAGACAATGAAGAAAGAGAAGTGAGTGAAGATGAAAGAAATTTATTGCATTGTGGAGCTTTCAGGAGGGCAGCAAAAAGACAGTTCTTTTCAGAACAGAAGCAATCAATACCTGGAAAATATTAACATAAAAAAAACTAGAAATGTCGCTACGGCGACTGGTGTATGCCTCCGCCATAATGCATGGTTCGCCTAATAGGTCTATAGTACAATATCTTGACAATGTGTGATGACAGTTTCACACAATTGGCAAAATATCAAAATGACAGGTTTGCCACAAATGTGCTGAATGTTCACTTTCCTAGAACTAGGTTCAATTGGATGAATGATTAAAACATCAGAGTGCAGGTATTTGGGGGAACTGATGATATTTACTTGACTTTTGACCCTTTTATAAGTTTATGCATTGAGTAATTTTCAAGGTATTGAGAAAAAGTATAATTTCAGTATCAAATGGTAAAATAGTATTATCTAAACCTGGCCTTTGACCTCACAGTTCCAAAGAGAATCACTGTTAGGTGGAACATGCATAAATATGTAAGTTTCATGATAATACCTTGAGTCACTTTTGAGATATGGAGGAAGAAGTGCAATTCAGCACTTTCACTTGACCTTTGACCTTTTGGCAAGAAACTTCCCACAGAATATATATTGGGTTATACATGCATACATCAAGTTAAAAAAAAATCCTTCAGGCATTGCATAAATATAAGGAAAGTAGTGATATTTTGAGGAGTTGACCTTGACCTTTGACCCCTGACCTTTGACCCATGACCCCCAACTTCCCTAGATAATCACTGCCCATCGGTACATGCATATATACTAAGTTCCATGAAGATACCTTGAACCATTTGCGAGATATGGAGAAAAACATGAAATTTCAACCGTTTTTTTCACAAAATAACCTGTGACCTTTGACCTTTGACCCCGTGACCCAAAATCCAAACAAAGTATCATCCCCCCAGGATATACCCTCATACCAAGTTTGATGCAAAACCACCTCACTGTTCTTGAGATATCGACAAAAACAAAACGGGACGGACGGACGGACGGACGACCCGAAAACATAATGCCTCCGGCCACTTCGTTGGCGGAGGCATAAAAACTCTTGCAATCATGATAGTTTTGCTATGGTAAAGAGATTGTGATAGTCATCTATCAACATGTGATCCAAAATATCTTTGATTTTTGTTTTAGAAGGAAAAAAAAAGTTTTATAGCACACACCATAACCTGTAGTCTTCATTCCCATTTTTGGTTTGGACCCTCTTTTCTGTTCAATTTTCATACAGTGTACTAAGAAATTTTCCAAATGGCAATAAGACTCCAGTGTCAAGTGTGTGGGAGATGAAGGGACTCACTTGAGGATGGTTTTGAACTGGTCCTCCGGCAGGTTGAGGTCAGGGTCTGACAGTCGACTGATGACATCAGGTAGGATGTTGTACACAGCATTGCCCTGGTGATGGGAGGGTAAGAAAGATATAAAACCAAATTGATATATCACAAGACAGAATATTGTACACAGCTTTGCCCCGATGATGGTGGGGGGGGGGGGGGGTATGAAAGATATGAGACAAGACTAATATATCACAAGGCAAGGCAGAATATAGTACACAGCACTGCCCTGGAGATGGAAAATTGAAACACACATAAATACCAAACTACTACATCACATGGTATCATAGGTCAACTATTGGCATTTGATTGGGAAACTGAAATTCTTCAAAAAGTACATTTTGATATTTTTTTCCAGTATTCTTCTGTTGTTATACCAAATTAAACAAAAAAAAAACCCTATGATTTTGCTAGTGATTCTATGTTTTGCATATCAAGTGCATATTGTCATAAACTTGTGTGATATGTCATCACTTTACACAGACATAATCTTTCTATGGTCCCAGAGTACTACGCTCTTGAGTGCTGCTATATCTTTGATGTAAGTGTAACATTGACAAATTCACATATTTTTTTTTTTTTTTGGCAAGGGTGTAGACAGCATTACATTTCATATCCCATAGAGCTAAGTTTAATTTTCCAGATACAAAGCGATCATGACGACGATGAAATGAATTCGGTGGTCGACGTCAACCACTCACCTTCCGCGAGAGCTCAAAGAAGAAGAGCTTGGCGAGGCTGGCGATGCGCGGTTCCTGGTCCACGATGCACGTCGCCATCTCACTGATCTGACCCTTGACCTTTACCATGTCGTTCAGGATGAGGTGGGTGAGCACCATCAGGGTGTTCTTGCGGACGTGGGCCGAGGGGTCGCGGAGTCTGGTGGTGACAGGAAGTTGGGGTGATGTGAAACAGTTCCTACACTTGAATATTCAGTTAATACAGTGTCATGTACCGAGCAAGGTCCTAATTATTTTCACACTTCATCAATCAGCAGAGGAGAAAACATGGGCTAAGCAGGCCACATTATGCAAATGATGGCTTGCAGGGGAGGGAACAAGCAAAATGTTCCATGTGAAGGGCTGTAAATTCCAGTGAGTGACTTTATTCACTAGCTTAGTGGTACTTGACTTTACCCAAATATACGTCTATTGCAAAAAAACTGATGTCCTTGGATGACAAAGACAAACCCAGCAATAACGATCAAGAAATTGATCAGCTCACTGGACTCTATGATGAAGCTGTCATTGTTCTATCATTGCATAACAAGCCGACAATGTAGGGTCAATTAGGGCATATCATCTACTCACTTCACATTTGCTGCACTTTTCTCCTACCAATATCAATGAAAAACACTTATTTCCCCTGCAAGTAAGCTTCAAAATATGTGTGCCCTAAGAGAATACATTTTTTTTTTAAAGGAAAGCCATCTGTCATGGTGCTTCAGGGAGAAAGTAAAAAGAGCATGGTATTCCTGGTTGCATGGCTGCACCACAACAGCTACAGGACTGCTTGTGATATGCACTGTTTCACACTTTATATCACTGATCATTTACAACGCGAGGATGAAATTGGATACTGTAAAACAAGGAATGTTTGCATGCATTTTAATTTCGCAAATTTTAAATGCACAGGAAAAGTTCTTGTCCATACTCTATGAATTGAATGCCAGTGACAATTTGCCAAAATTTCATCCTACGATAAAGGCCGTCCGCTCCAATTCGCGAAAATTTCACGCCGTGAAAGTTTCTTGCTTTACAGTATTGGATAGATAGGACATCACTGCCACAGTTTACTTCATTTTTGGTCCTCAGCTCACCTGGCATACATGTTTGGTGTCCATGGCTCCACGAGGTTAGGGAAGCGGAAGGTGAGATCACCGATGGCAATGATGGTGTTGGCACGGATGATTGGTTCTGGAGCCTGTAGATGTGAGAGAAAAATGCAGTGATGTGATGACCCTCATGTGAGAAATAAGGTTTGTCTATGAAGAGGTTGCTCTTTGCTGGTGTTTGACCTGAACATACATATTGATACTTGATACACGTTTAACTTCTCATCTCCACCCCCTTTTTTCAATTTCTTTTTATTTTCAGAAATAGAATTAATGTCATGATATTAAACCGAGCAGTTGAGCATATTATATCTCATCAAACTACCATTCAACATGCCATATTTGGTTGAGAAATTAAAGTGATTTCATCAGAGTTATACAAAGCAGCTTTTTGTGTTCTTAGGAAGATTTTGAACTCATTGCCATCACCAATGGCACACCATGTCCAGATAAGCATTTGTAGCAATATTGGCATAGCTGTGTGGAAGGTACTAACAAAGCCCATCCTGCCAAAGACAGCTACTAGCCAAGAATAAAGTTGAACGGAATGCAGTACGGGCTGATATTGCTGCAACATGCATTTCCCACAGACACCTGCCTGAGCATACTGGGGACTCATCCTCAAGGGGTTAAAATATCAACATCTGATCATTTTCTTCTTACCTTTTCCAGGACGGTAAAGAGCAGCTGAAGGTGCGCCTCACAGAACTCTGCACTGACCAGCATGAACTTTGCCAGGGCCAGGCTGGCAGCGGCCCGCAGCTCTGGGCTGGAATACTTGCTGGGGTCGCTGCAGATCAGCACAATCAGCGGCTTCAGGGCTCCCATCAGGTTAGGCCCTGGGAATCGAAAACCAGATGTTTAGGTCTTGGGTACTCAAATGCATCATTCCCTATTTCAACTGGTCATTTAATTTCTTGTTCTAATTTTTGACAAGAGGTGATCTCAAAGATTATGAATGAATAGAACTAGAATGCAAAAAAAAAAAAGGTAAAAAAAAAAGTCCATTAATGTAGTTTCACAAATATTTGGAAAGCTGAATAAATGGTGCATTCTGAATTGAAAAAAGAGGAGAAATTAGATGATAGAAAGTTACAAAGACATTTAAACAATCTGACTCACTAATTACTATCCTATTGGGCAAAAATATTCTTTTTGTGCATGTGTGCATGATGCACAAGTGTTTGCTAGTTACTGTCATGTATTTCCAACACATCAACATGTAGAAAAAAAAGATCTACCCATCACAAATATGGCTGCCATGTTCCATAGCAACACCTCCTATCAGCAACTAAGTGAACTCTGAGTAATCATTTTTTATTCACATCCTTCGTCTGCTATAGCATGCTCATAAGACACAAGGTGCATGCTAATCAGTGTGGATACGACGTAACCTAGTCCGTCCACATGATAACCACTGCGTGAGACCAACTTTGGCTATTGTTACCTGTGACAATGCTGGAGTCACAGATGCGCTTAATGAACTCGCCCTCTGCGTCCTCAGCCGACGCCCCAGCCAGCCCCATCTCATCTTCAATGTTGGTGTTGTCGCCCTCGCTCTGTGAAAACATGTCAAGAGTCAAGTGGTAGTTACAAAAACCCATGAAATTGAAACATCAAGGTAACTTATTGTCAAATAAAGATGGCTAAAATAAGACACAAGGCATTCGCTGACATCATGAAAGACAGAGACTGCAGGAAAGAGTTTATCAATGGATCACAGGTTTTCTACTCAACTGGATTGAATGATAGAACATATGTGACCCGCTACAACAAAAGGATCCTAAAGTCGCTGACGGCCGAGCCGGGAAAATCGAGTTTGAAGTCACATCATCAAAATTGGTCAAAACAATGGGATTTCTGTTTTTGGCATAATTTGGAGTCTAATGTTTTGTCCATCATCTGCCGAAATTCCTAAGCTAAATTATCAAAAGGAAAGGCAAGAAATCGGTGCTTTTCTGGGCCATTATTTTCCGACTTTCAATGTAAGAGAAACGTATCTGAAGATTTGGATTTAGCGCCTGCAGCTAGACTCCTCCCCTAGCAACAAGGGAGTGATCTTATTGGTCAGTGCGTGGCATCCTGATTACCGATTGGTCGTGCGTAAACCACTGGTGTTAAGCTTGAATGAACATGGCGGAGGTCACTAGGAGCGTGCCTTCTATTGTCAAGCAGTGAAAACTGTCTCACCTCCCCATGTCCATGATAGCGTCGGAAGGACAACTTTGAAGGCGTTTTTCTCAAAACTTTGATTTCCTCAACCACTTGACATGCGCTGATAAAATCATCGATATCTCCGCAACCGAGTACTTTTATGAGGAGTAGAAGAGTAAGGAAATAATGTCATGCCATTTTCAGAAAATTGTCCTCCCCCGACTTTTGGATCCTTTTGTTGTAGCGGGTCACATATATGAATAGAAGCCATAGAACATGGCGAAAATGTAAGGAAAATGGGACAGCAATGACAGAGAGATAATATGTAGTACATCCTGTTATAAGTCCTTTGGAATGGCAAATTTCTTTAATTATATTGACATTTCTTTATAGCCAAACAGCATAATAATGTGTCAAGATACAAAGATGATAAATGTAGGACCTGAATTTTGATTTCGTTGTACCAAGGATTTTGATATAACCATGTTCGTTGCAACAGGCATGCACTGTAGGACTAAAAACTGCATTCAGGCAACTCCCATTATAACAAGTCCTCAGGACTGGCAGTTTTCTTTCGCTACATGGAAATTTTGTCATAGCCAAACAAATAGAGTATACATAGATATTTTAATAATTTGGTACAAAAATTTGTTATAACCATGATCGTTATAACATGAGTGCATCGTATCATAAAATCATCACCTTTGCCTTCTCTTTCTTGGCAGCCTCCTTCTTGCCCTCCTGGATATTGCGTCTCCGCTTCAGCTCACACTGGACCATGACATCAAGGTGGATCAGCTGCTGCAGGGCCACCTGCCCAGAGATCGCCATCAACCGGCACAGCAGGCCGGACGGACAGCCGCTGCCGGCTCCTGGGGTGGCACAAAACAAGCATCAAAGTTGGGTCTCAACTTTAACATTAAAGGACAAGTTCACCTTTGTAGACATGTGGGTTGAGTGAATGCAGCAATATTAGTAGAACACATCAGTGAGAGTTTGAGGAAAATTGGATAATCCCTTCAAAAGTAATGAATTTTTGAAGTTTCTGCTCAGTCACGGCTGGATGAGAAGACTACTATAGTCTGTGATGTCACATGTGTACAACGATATAAAGAAAGAATAAAGAAAATTCAACATATTTCCATTAATGAAAGAACAATCGACTTCTCTCTTTCCGAAGGCCGGGAAAATAATATTACCCTTAACATATGTCAGTAACAAGTCGAAGAAATGTGCACTTTATTCAAAAAGTAAAGTTTTATGAAATTCTCTTTTTATTTTCCTTGTATTGTTGTACGCATGTGACATCACACACTGTAGTAGTCTTCTCATCCAGCAATGACAGCGCAGATACTTTAAGAATTCATAACTTTTGAACGGATTGTCTGATTTCCCCCAAACTTTCACTGATGTGTTCTACTAATATTCTTGCCTTCACTCAATCCACATGTATATGAAGGTGGACTTGTCCTTTAAAGGGATAGTACAGTTTTGGTTGAGATGAGAAATAGGCTTTTGAATTTTTGCAAGATACCAAGAAAACACTTATGATATAACACAGAGCATGCCATTTTAAGAGGAATTCAAAGTTTATTTGATGAAAATCGGGTTTGGAATAACTGAAACATCCAAAAACAAAGTAAAACAAAGCGATCGTTACAAAGTGTGGGTCCCACACTTTATTAGAATCATTCTTTTTTGGATATCTCAGCCATTTCAAAACCAATTTTTATCAAATAAACATTGAATTCCTCACAAAATTGCATGCTCTTTCATTTATTTCATATGAGATTTCTCATTATCTCACCTAAAAATGTTAGAAACCTGAAATTAGATCTCAACCAGAACTGTACGATCCCTTTAACAGAAACATTCAAATCCAAACTGAAAACTTACTTGTTCCTCTTGCATTACAAATAACATAACCATAATCTACTTTGTCCTGGAGAATTGTGTTCTTCTTTGCTTGCAGGTTAGTTTCTTTTTCTCAATCATTTTTCCCTGCCCTTGTATGTTTTGTACATGTATTTTTCTTGAAGCACCGTATGCACCAAAATGTGGATATGTGCATATATATAGGTAGCCAAAAATCTATCATTATTTCTATCATTATCATCATAATTGGATAAATACATACTAGGGTATGAAATTGCTGAACAAAAAACAATAATAAACAAACAAACTAACAAACAAAGAAACTGATGAAATTTTTCTGGTTTGCTAGTAAGCAGTCTAGACTGTTCATGATATTGCAGAGTTCTCATTATACAAAAGTCCTTTTCAATGTCAAACTACAGTGATTAAACATGATAACTTCGGTTTGTATGGGCCATAAATCTGTTTATGACTTGATCATCTATCACTTTGTATTCTGTGACAACTATTTCCAGTTAAAGACAGGTATGCAAAAGACAATCCCATGTATATAGTAATTTTTAGTGTAGCATATTTCATTGTTTAAGGTGATCAAAGGGTAAGGCTAATGCATTACATTGTGAATCAAGTTCATTAGTAACACTTATTGCCCTTTACTAAATGAATAAATGAAAAGACACTAGAGCAAATGGACATTTCCACAAAGGCTAAACGAGAGCAAGCAATGACAGAAGATTAGGAAAGGCAAAGGGTGACTACATACGTTGTTCTCCCTCTTCACAGCCGGCATCAGGGCTGCCCTCTGGCTGCTCCCGGCTAGCAAGCAGCACCGCCGCCAGCCGCTTGAGAATCTCGCCGCAGATGATGTCAGGATGCTCGGCCAACCTGTAGATGGTCAGGACCGCGGTCTCAGCCAGCGGCACCCAGTATCCATTCTCCAGCTCGTTCATTCCTGGAGTAAAGAGTGGGGGAGAAAAAGAGAGGAAAAGAAGGCATAGTTATGACAGCAAAGTTCTCTTACTTGCTGTTATCTCTATACCAAGGTGGTTATGTTTTGGCCAATGCCGGTTTGCTTCTTTTCTTTTTCTTTTTTGTTTAAGCATTTCATTTCATTTCATTTCAATTCAATTCAATTCAATTCAATTCAATTCAATTCAATTCAATTCAATTCAATTCAATTCAATTCAATTCAATTCAATTCAATTCAATTCAATTCAATTCAATTCAATTCAATTCAATTCACTTTACTGATAATCATAAAAATAGAAATATATACAGTGTAAAGTGTGTCGGGGAGTTCACAAAGAAAGCTAAAGGCTTGATACAAGTGATCCCCTTGGTAGAATTGGATACATATAAGAATATACAAATGCAGACATTTACCCAGTGATGCCAACCTTTTGACTCACTGTATTGCAGTATTCTGAGGGCTGGAAAGGTGTATTTTTGGTGAAAAACTGAATTTCTACCTGTCATGAAAGTGTTTGAAAAATACATGGTTTTCCATACCTCAAAATTACATCTGTATACTGCAGATTAAAAGTGACAATTACTACTTTCATCTTTATGATTTGCTGTCACACGAAAAGAAAAATGAGATTAAACTTTTGAATTCATTTTGATTTCTGCTATGTTTTCCTTTGAAGAACCGAGGGATCTTGTCTTCGAGCAAACGCCATTGTAGAACCAATAATATCAATGTAAATTCTAATCAGGAATGGTTCAGTAAATTAAGAAAATACATACGGAATGAGACATGACTATCTCACCTTTGACAAGAATGTCATCCAGACGAGTAAAAATCTTGTGGGTGCTCGGGAAACGGAACTGCTCCTTGCCACTCAGGACTTTAGGCTGAAAACATTATCATAGCAAACAAAATTATGGTACAGGGAGGCAGGAATATCTTGACTCAGAAAGCACAAAGAATGAATGAATGATACCTTCAGCCATTTCCGAGACGAGGAGAAAAAAGTAAAAGTTCATCATTTTCACTTGACCTTTGACCTTTAACCCCATGGCTGTAAACATTCGGTAAAAAATCTTCATCTGGTAATACATTCATACACAAGTTTCATGAAAATACCTTCAGGCATTGCAGAGATATGGGGGAATCAGTGAAATTCTTTAATTTGACCTTGACTCATGATCTTTGACCTTGAACGTGTGCACCCACAAGTTGATAGGTGAAGCTTCATCCACTCATATATAATATACACCAAGTTTTATTTTGACATTTTAGATGTTTCTCATGTTAAGTTAGCCACAAAATCAATTAGGGATGGAAGGACCGACAACAGAAAAGCGCATTATGCCTCTGGCAACACTTCAAGGCATAGGCATAAAAAGACAACATAGCATACTCCCTTTAGACAAGGCATTGAAACTATTGAGCAAGTAATGATAAAAAGCCAACTACAAGAAGCAATTATGTGGAAACATGTCCCTTCTACTCTTCATGCCTCATGTCTGTAATACTCTTGCACGATCTCATGGTTATAATTTGTATACTCTTGTAGGATGTCACTTTTCGCTGGTACCTTCTTGTTGCCAACGAGTTTGAGGAGGGCAAGGCATGTGTCCTTGGCCAGGAGAAAGTTCTTCTCCCCCCTCTCACCAAGGCCCTCAGAGACCAGAACCTCCACGTTGCTCCGGATGATGTCAGAATCAGCCCTGCAAAATGGCACACAAAAATCCATCAGTAACGTGATATATGTTTTATGTTTTCTTTCCTTACATATTGCAATTATGCACATAATATGTAGTTAACAAGTATTTCGTCCACCTTTATAGTACTCTCTGTAAAAGTGCAAAAATGTGCATTTTGTATTGTGGTTGACAAAATAATTAGAAATCGTACTGCACCTATCAGAACACCAATTCATAAGAGAATGATCAGTCTCATTTCATGCTTGTATTAATCTATGATTGTCGATTTAGGAGCACTCCTGGGCCCTGTTGTATAAAAAGATCTATGCAACAAACATAGGTCAGGTATCAGCCAATCAGAATTGGATATTCAGAGACTTATAAATGTTTGATTTTCTGACTTATGTTTAATCTGATATTTTATGCAACAGGGCACTAAATCCTCTAAATGTTCTGTTTTAATGGGGCGTATGTTTTCCTCACCCGGCCGCCATGCCCAAGAGCTGTAGGGCAGCCCGGCTCTCTGTGGGGGTGGTCTCGGGGTGCTTCATGGTGAAGAACTCCCAGAGGATCTGGACGGTCTGTGAGGGGAACTCCCCGCTCCTGCTGAACTCTGCCACCATCTCCTCCAGCGAGGTGAGCTCCCCGAGGCTGGCGCCGTACGTCAGCTGGATCAGGTTACGCACCACGGCCAGACTGCGAGCCCTGACAGGAGATCGGGAGGAAAATGACAACAACAAAAAAAAAGAATCATCAGCAAAATTTCTTTAACAATAGTAACAAACTTCAAAGGACATTACAGGGGGCAAGGGGGTGTCTTAAATGATTAGTGAAAGGTTGCATTCATCATCATGCAGTCATGACACACTTCAAAGATCTGTTTGTCTCAACCCAATCTAGGTTGTGCTTAGTTGTAAATAAATATCTGAATATTATATTCAGTTTTTGGTTTATAGCTGTCAACTTACTAAATGTGTGAAATTCTACAGTTCTACATAAGATATCTAATATCTGTAAACACAGAAACAGTGATTGTGCATGTATACCTCACACACAGCAATCTAGAAAATCAAGTCAAACTTGTGTTTCAAGCCTTAAACTTGTGACCACAGACCAAACACTTTCATTTCATCATGTTTAGCACCTGCCTTCCCACTCACTCTGCCAATCACGTATTTTCACCCAGATTGCCGTGCAGTAGACAGATTTATGTGTATGTTGATCAAGGATGACAAACATAATTTTTTTATTATGTTATTTGTTATGCTATCACTGTCTCTCTCTCTCCATCTTTTGCTGTGTTACTGTTTCTGTACCATGTGACAAATTTACCTGACAGTTTTGCCAGCTGGGTTGAGGTAGAGCCTCTTGTAGGCTCCCACCACGGCATCCTTGATGGACTGTTCCTTGGACCAGATGAGGGCTAGCATGCGGCGTACTCCTTCCCCGGCATTGCTGACCCCAAACTCCTGGGCAGTGACAAAGAAGCCGACAGCCTCCAGGATGTCGGTGGTCTGCTTGGAGGACAGCAGCTCACAGACAGTTGGCACGCATGTCTTGACCATGCCAGCAAAATTGACGCAGTCCTGGTCAGGGGAGAAAAAAAAAGGAATTAGAGACGTTATTGTTATCCTCTTCATATCTGATCTTGACTCTGCCGTTCCTTGTCCTTGTAAATATTGTACCTCATCATCACTGTCTGACATTCCATAATAATCACCACTATCATTATCTCTATCACCATCATCATCATCATTATCATCATTCCCATAATCATTAGCATTCCAATCATATTCATCATCATCTTCATTATCACCATTATCACCATCATCATAGTCCTCATAATCCCCATGATTACAATTACTATAATCCCCATCATCATCATCATCATCATCCCAATTGTCATCATTAACACAAGTGACCATCATTAATATTCAATCCCATCATAATAACTTGAGCATCAATGATATGATATGATTATCACCTCATCTAAACACAGCAGTAGCTAAGCTATTTGGCTCAATTACAATTAGCATTGTCACTTCTGGAACACTGTGACATTCCAGAACTGGTGTATTGAGGGCAGCCATCTACCTTGCTGATGTAGTCAGTGCATTAGCTCTGCAACAGTGATGATACAAGACAAAAACTGAACTTCCCACAAGTTGCTGTGCTGTGCATTGCCGCAGCTGTTACCAAAATTGTCATGGGTATGTCTGCTTTCATGGCAAGCAATAAAACTTACCGAGAGATACTGCACAAGAATCTGCTGCTTGCTGACTTCGTTGACAACTGGATCTTCCTCACCCTGGGATTCCGGCACCAGGATCTCAGGCTCACCGGCCTCGTCCAACTTGACAAGCTCAGCAGGATTGTAGTCACTTGGGACAGGATCGGCAGGGGTGGATCCTATAGAATACATCAGGAAAAATGAAAAAAAACAACAAAACAAACGTTAATCTCTCTGGCATGACATCATGTGCCCAAAATACTTACTTTTGTATGCATTGTTTTGGGGAGATGTGTATTTGTTGATCCATATAATGGCAACTTTAGATTTCATGTTGGTGGCATGTTATGATTGCAAAAGTGAAACTTTAACGTTTTGGTACGCACTATATGCTACATATCTGTGCACTTCATGATGTACGTTGGCGTGATGAAACAGAGTAAAGAATACATTCCCTTATGAGTCAGCACCACAACAATTTTGCTTTTGGCAATATCATGATACACACCAATCATGACTATAAAACATATATGTTTCAATAACCTTCAGGCTGTCACACATATTTCCAAATAATCTTAATCACTAAAGCGGTAGAGGGAATCTTTTTCTACAAATGTTTCCTCCCTCTGAAAAAGGGGGACAGAATAAGATAGGCTAAACACAACATATAAAGGTGATTATGAAATCATAGTATATCTTGGTAATCTCTGCAGTTAACATTGTCCCTTCAATATATCCGGGGCTCCTTTTCTCTTTCATTGAACTCATTCTATTCTAGATTGCTTCCCCCTTTAAGATTTAAAACCATGGTGAGCTAGGTATAATGGAGTGATTACACATTAGAAGTTGTATATCCCTTGCTTTTGTACATGAAGAAATGTGTTTCTTACATCCATTGTAACAGCAGAATTATTCTGAAAAACTCTGCAAAAAGTGAAATAATTTTATAACTTTGACAAATGATAAGAAATGATGAAAGGCAGCCAATCTCACCCAGGTAAATGGTCTTCAGCAAGTCAAACAGAATTTTCCCTTTGGAGGAAAGTGCCTCATCTTCGTTCTCTTCTTCATCAGTACTATAACGGTTCAGAGAAAAAGAAAAAATATGAATGCATTAAAGTCACTTTAAACACATACATGTAGGCTTCATTTTTTACCCTTAACAGTCCAGAAGAGTTGAGATGTTACACATTTGTTCTGCATGACACATTTGATGACTGCTATCATGCTCAATTTCTTAATGTAGTTTGTTTGCAATAATTGAGGAAAAAATAGATAAGTATTCCTTGTGAGAAATTTGAAAGGAACTTTATTAAAAACATGTTAAACCATGGTGCTATGAAATGGTAGGAAGTTTTCTCTCAGTCAAAATAGCACTGGGTCAAAATAACACAGGGTTATATAAGAAAGGCAAGTCCAACTCTGTGCTGGTTCTAGCAACAAGAAGAGAATAAAAGATTGTCAAGTCTGCAAATATTCTTACGATGTAGTTAATATATGAAATAAGCAGTTCACAAACGAGCAAGAAGCAAAAGTAGTATGTGATCTCAACGAGAAATGAACACATTATTTTCATGTCATGACTCACGGGTCAGTGTCTGCTGTGAGGACGGTGAAAGCCTGGTGGTCAGGGAAGCAGTCCCCGGCAGCCTGCAACAGACCGATAGCCCTCGTGTGGTGGGATTTGTCCAGGAGCTCAATGATTTCATCGATGACACTGAAATGTATGATAACAAACACACAACACATGTAAGTTTGCAAGTGTCGGAATGTTTGTAAACATTTCTAAAATCACTCAACATGGCAATGATATTTCAAAAGCCTGTTTTTTCATATTAACATCTACGAAAGCATTTATATGAATTCATCAGTTCTTATGCATGCTTACTAAGCACAAATACAACACAAACCCCAAAAGTATTAACGAAAGGGGGGGGGGGGAGACAAAATCTACTCCTGAAATGCTCAAATACTGCATGGCAGATATAATTCATGAAAATGGAAATTACAAAAAGAGGACAAAAGAATGAGATTTCCTGGGCACTCATACTTAAAGGCAGCCGATCGTCATCCCTAATGGTACGTAAACTCCGAACGACCGAAGTTTGTGCGTGCAATTGCGCAATGGCAGACTCGGTGCTATATCCATAAACGTGTGGGACAATGCTACCACTGAGACAAGTGTGTGTGTGTGCGTGTGTGTGTACGCATCATACACAAACATTGTCACCGCGAGCTGCGGTGATTGGAGGAGAGAGGCCAGAAGACGCTGCGGCGTGTGTGTGTGTGTGTGTGTGTGTGCGTGTGTGTGTACGCATCGTACACAAATATTGTCACCGCGAGCTGCGGTGATTGGAGGAGAGAGGCCAGAAGACGCGTGGCTCTTTTGGCCTCTCTTCATGCGCATGCGCACTGAGAGTGTGCGTCCATTCGGAAGCTCTCGGGACAGCCATTTTGGGTTAGGAGATAAGCACAGGGAGCTCTCTTGTAGCCTACCGTATTTTCGCTGACCCATTGAGCCAGCGCTATTCTCATTCGGGGGTCACTACATTTGATACAGAATGGGGGAGGCAGCGTGTTGCGTTCGTCTCCGTGCCGCACAAACCACCTCGCCACGACTGAGTGTCTTTAAAGGGTGGTATAGTTTTAGTTGACAAACCAAACAAAGTGTTCCTAATAGAAGGTGGGAGTCAAATTTCAAAATATATCACCTGTTTCAAAACTAATTTTCACCAAATTAACTTTGAATTCCTATTGGAATTGTATGCTCTTTAATATTTCACCTAAGTGGTTTTTAATAATCTTGCAAAAATTCAAAGCATGAATCCCCATCTCAACCAAAACTATACCATCCCTTTAAGTCGAGAAGATGGTAAAGATGTGTCTTATCTTTATACTCACTCTACAGGGGCTGTATCCTCAGGGATCTGGACTGGAATCTCCTCATCAGCTGCCAAGGCTTTCTCAATGCTGGCCTTGATTTCAGGCTCCATGGCTGCCCAGTTGTGCTCTGGCTTACCGCTCACATCTATTCAAGAGAAAGAGACATCATCTGGTATATCTCACAGCTCCGTATGATGACTATGGAAAAAAGCTGATTGCCTGGGCATACTTATGAGTAGTGGGACTCAAATGTTGACTGATTGTACATCAAAACACCTATAAAAGAATATGAGCCACACCATGAAGCTGAAGGGCATGATTCACCCAATCATGTTACACAGATATATCTCAATATATTTTCTTTTAGAAATTGTAGCGCTCTAAAATATAGAGAAATTTCTACAAAATTTCCTCTTTTTTTAAATACATTTCTGTGACTTGTTACTGACATATGTTAACCCGTTGAGGACAAGTCCTGAGTATACTCGGGCAGGTGTCTATGGGAAATGCGTGTTGTAGCAAAATTAAACCGTCCTCAACGGGTTAAGGGTAATATAATTTTCGATGCTTTCTAAAAGAGGTAAGGCAAGGGCTCTTTCATAATGCTAGAAAGATTAAAATTTGTTGAATTTCCTTTTTATCTTTGTCCGTAGTGACATCGCACAATGTACTTAGTCTTCTCGTCCATTCCAGTAATGGTTGTACCAAAATTTTAAAAAATTAATAACTTTTGAATGGATTATCAGATTTTCTTCAAACTTTCCATGATGTGTTCTACTTATGTTGCTGCATTCACTCAATCCACAAATATATTGGGTTTCATTTTCTGTTGGTTGTTATTTTGCAGGGTTTACCAGTGCCAGTTGAGTCCTTTTGTTCTGGCATCATCTCTTTCAGCTTCTCTTGCTCCTTTTCCAGAGTAAGTTGGAGTTCTTCAGCTGAGAGCTGCATAGGGGAGACAGTTTATCAAAGCTGGGTCACTTTTTTTTTGTCTATATGTGATAGCTTTACAGTTAAGAGCTTGCTAGTTACCAAGACATAAGATGATAACTACAATTCTACTGTTGCTATGCTGATACTGCTAAATTCTGGCACTACTAATATAGTATTTGGCTATCAATCATTACAATTTTAAATCTAACAATCATGCAATTCACTGTGTTAGTATTGTACTGTTCTCTATCAAATAAACAAAATCACATTAACGTTTAATACATTTGATACCTACCGGTAGTATCAAGAGAAAGAAACTATACTTGAGGCTATTGTGCTGCTTCCATTATTGCACTGATTAGCCGGATTTACACGTACAAAATAGCGGGATGACGATCGCGCTCCAAATCTTGAGTTCTTTTGCAACCGTTCAGACGCTCCAAATTAGCGGGATAGCGATCGCGCTCGGAATCTGGAGTTTTTTGCAACCGTTCACATGTACAGAGAAATATCCCACTAATTGCCGATCAAGATAACAGCCAAACCTGCAAACTGGGTCACAAAGTGCGCTTCACTGCCTGCGCTTGTCTTTGCCCATTGTTTTTTGTGCGTTTAAGTGGTGTGGTACGCGCCCTGTTGTTGTGGTACGCAAAAGAGGTGAAGGACTTCTTCGCAGAGGCCTCACTGTTGTGATGTGCGCATTGCATTGCATGATGGGATATAAAAACTCAAGATTCTAAACCCGACCGTTCACACGTACCGGCGGGGGAAAATTAGCGCGCTAATTTAGAAATAAGTGCAAGATTTCTTGGGATTAGCATCGCGATGTAAATCTCGAGATTTGTATCCCGCTTATTGGTGTACGTGTAAACCTCCCTATTGAAAGTGAATACATAAAATTTGTAAAGTGGGCATTAATCGCAAATGTAAATCAATTAATTTTACCACAAGGCATTCTTTCTGTTGTTCTTGAATGCTCTGAAGGCTAAGTTGACACTGATGATGCAAGTAAGAAAAAAATCAGAGCACATGACACATGATACTATAGCAGTACCGGCACATATAATTTGTATGAAACATGATGTAAGGGACTGCCAAAACAGAAAGTTCTTGCATAGCCAGACCTTAGCAGCAAACGGGTTACTGGTGAGGAAGGCTGAGATAAGCTGGACGGCGGCCTTGCGGACCATACTGGACTTGTCCTTGAGGCGGCCCACGGCCAGCTCCATGACAGAGTGCTGTCGGGTGAGCGGGATGGCTCGCTCGTTGCAGAGGTGCAGCCAGACCTGAAGGCAGCGGCTGCGACTGAAGGCGTTCACATCATGGATGTGGTCCTACAGGGTTGGAAATCAAAGTGGGAAACAAGGAAATTCACAAAAATACAGCGAAAAGCCTAATGTATATAATGGACGAAGTGACATTTACTGGCAACTCAAAAATGCAAAGCTAAACATACAGATTTTAGAGCTATATCTGAAGGTGGTTTTGTTTTTTGTTTTTTTCACAACTTGACTGCCAACCATCTGAGCATGACCTTTTTATAAGAGTGAAATGAAACCTATCATTTAAATATGTGGCCTTACTGCTGCATACAGATTGATTTTTATGTTTTTGACCTATCAGTCACTATTCTTATGCAAAAACAGGGCCAAACTCAAAATATGAGAGGAACTTATCATCCAATCTTCTGTCAATAGTAATCAGGAGAAGAAAAAATTAAATTAACACCAAATTACAAAACATCTCTTTTATGCTCCACGATACTGTATATGTCATATATTTAGCCAGTTTAATTTTTCATGGAGCAGGACTTTCTGACATTTTAGTGAATGGATAAATTTGCAATTATGAAGCTATGTGGACGAAGAAATGTACGCATGCATGTCACATATCTATATTGGGATCAGAGTCAATATTTGTTAGATTTGGGAATAGCACCCGACTCACCAATTTGCAACAAATAAGAACTCCACGAAATATATGGCATACACAGTATATGATCAGGGCTCTTCCCACCTCCCTGATATGATGTCCTCTTACCTCCAGTTTGTCCAGAAGTTGGTCACGGTCCGTCTTTGCCTTCTTGTCGAGCTGTTCCTTGGTCAAGACTCTTACCACTATTTCCCCGATAACACCGAGTATGCCATTTCTCATGGTGTAGGACTAGAGAGCATAATCACAAAATAATAAATGGACAGGAAGTAGACTTCTCTTCCCACAATGCAATGGGGCAAGGAGTGAAATGTGGAGGTGGTCTCAAACAGAATCACATTAGTCCATTTAATGAATTAATAAGATTAACAAGACAAATATACAACATTTTACCCCAACAAAATTTCTTTCCTCCACGGACAATTACAGTATTATCTTCAAATCTAAAAGTCACTAGACAACAAATCTTCACAATATGAGTTTCTGTGTACGCACAGAGTACAAAAATGAGTTAAGAACGAGTGACACCTAAAGAAATTCATATTCTAGTCACGGCTAGATAGTAGGGGTGAGCCACAAATGCCAACTGACTGGAAACCAGACACCACAGCAACTAGACAGCGTTTAATGGAAATTTGGAGTACCTGTAAAGCTACCCCAAAGAAGCTTAGTCATTATGCTGACCTGAATCTACCAAAGGGCATTATAAAATACGTTCTGGAGGGGACTTGAAGTTTTTACTTCAAAATGTTGAGTCCATGCTGGCTTCCCTTACCTCACCATCCAGATGACAAAGGATAAGACTGATGCAGGGCAGCATGAGGTCTGGAACCTTTTGGGCCATCTCCACCAGGAAGGCAGCGTAGGAGCGAGTGCCACTGTTGTCCCTAGCTAGGTCATTGGGATCCATACTACCCAATTCTCTGCCATGGACACAGAAAGATCAAAATAGTCATTGTCAATGTGACCAGGACAATAAAAGTACAGTTCGACCTTGATTATCCGGCCTCCTTATCTCCGGAAATCTCTATTACCTGGACGCGTTCACGCAGTGAAGGACTCTTTTTTTTTCATCCAAAAATTGAGAAAAACAGTGACTTTAACATCTTTTTGTGGATCTATTTCACTAATTTTATAAGATGTGCATGATAGGTTTCTCAATATCTAATGAGGTAAAACATGTATGATTTTCACATAAAGATATACTTTATTTTTGTGAAGAAGGGACTACAATTTTGCGCAGGCTAGCATAGATTACACCACCGTTGCGGGGTACGCTACCTGCCTAGCTGCCAGTGCACTGGGACGGCAGCTTGGATGGGAGCTATATACATTAACATTGTGTCTCCCATATCCGGCCAATTCGCTTATCCGGATGAGCGCCGGTCCCGACATGGCCAGATAATCGAGGTCGAACTGTACTGGAGGCAGTATCCATACAGACGGTACCGTGAGAATAATAACAGCTATTCTATTATTCTTGTTTATGTTTCTATTTACAAAAATGAGAGTAGCAGCAGTATTCTACCACCACCACCACCACCATCACCACCACTACTACTACTACTACTACTTGTACTTTGACTACTACTTCTATAAATACTACTACCACTACTTCTACTCCTACTGTTGCTGCTGGAAGTACTTATGTGTCTTCTGATAATACTTTTACTGTTACTACCAACAGTTATTTTCATTGATAATATTAGACTGGCATATGCAATATAAGGCAATAAGGATAACAATGAGACTTTATCCATTAATTTATAATGCAAAGTCAAACCTCAACAATGCTTTACAGATCTCCGTTAACTACATCAGTATCATTTGGGATTTCATGTCGCCATCTGGTAAGTTTACGCTGAGTTTATGTCAAACTGCCACATACGACAGCACATTCATCAATCACCGAAGTACATATAGTGTAACATCAGTTTGTTTAACCCTAATCAGGCTGGGCTATTTTGGCTATGCTATATCTGGGGGGGGGCGGATTCCGCCCCCCTTCAGATCTCGCCTATGGAACGCATGATCACGCCGAAAATCGGCACAAGCGACGCCCGCGACGTATACTATCAAAATGTATGGTTGCTTTCTCTGAAAAATTTTTCTTATATTTTATATGAATTAATTATTGTAATTTATGCATAAAATCAGTTTTGGGCTCTAAATCACTTATTAATGCTCTAATTAAGCTAATTTCTTTATTAAAATGTTTCTTGTATCATTCTCCTGAGACATAGGATAAAAAAAAAATCTGTATCGAAATTAATTTCTTATGTATTTGATTGTTTTTTAAATTTCTTATGTATTTCTCTGTTTTTCGACCTTTTGTTTTTGTTTGTTTTTTGGCCAAAATTTGTCACAGACATTTTTCAAAGCTTTATTATGCTAAAATAAATTAATTTCATCCATTCTAAGTCAAGATATGAATTTTTATGTGAATTAATTGAAGAAACACAATTTGCATTGGATTTGTACACAAAATCACGTTTGGAGCAATTTTGGGGTTGACAAATTTTTTTCGAACGGGTGTCGCGTCAAAACGGTACGCGCGGGCGCAACAATTTTGGTCTCAAAAGTTGCGCGATACTTGAAAGAAAAAAGTCATGAAACATCGCGGCGGGAGCTTATCGCGCTGCGAAGATATTGCGCGAAACGTCGAGGGGGGCGGATTCCGCCCCCCAGCCTGATTAGGGTTAAAATGTTATTGAGGCAATACATGCACACCAGCAATGGAGCATCCACCCACCTCATGATCTCACTGACGACACTCTTGACCCCACACTGGGTGGCGATGGTGTCCACGGCCTGGGCCAGTGGGCTGGGGAGGTGCTCAAAGTGCTGCAGCAGCTGCAGCATCTTCAGGCTTCCACCTGCAAAATGAGAAAGGTTTGTCTGTTTGTTTGTCTAATTTCCATCAGAGAAGACAGCTTGGATAGCCCATATTCAGCTGCACTATAGCTGATCTTCCATAGGGTCCAGTTGGGTGTGAGGGTAGACCACCTCACCAGGTTATACACCCTGCTCATTGCGATGAATGAAGCAGGATCTTTTACGTGCATGAGTTGTGATTCTCTCACACGCAGGACCTCCATTTTACGTCCTATTCAGAGCTACACACGAAGAGAAAATAATTTATCTAAAACTAGAAATGTCGCTATGGCGACTGGTATGCCTCCGCCATAATGCATGATTCTCCTAATAGGTCTAAATAGTACATGTGGACAATGTGTGATTACATTTTCACAAAATTGGCAAATGTTAAAATGACAGGTTTGTCACAAATGTGTTGAATGCTCACCTTCCATGACCTAGGTTTAATTGGATGAATAGGAGAGCATGTATTTGGGATTTACGGACTTTAACTTGACTTTGACCAATTCATACGTTTATAAATGCATTGAGTAATATTCAAGGTATGGAGAAAAAGTGCAATTTCTGTATTGAATAGTAAATTGTTACCATTTTCATCTGGCCTTTGACCCTAAAATTCATAAGATAATCACTGTCAGGCAGAAGATGCATAAATATGTAGTACGTTTCAAGATAACTTGAGCCACTTCCGAGATATGGAGGAAAAACTTAGTTCAGCACTTTCACTTGATCTTTGACCTTTTGACCTTCGAGGCAAAAACAAAAGAAAACAAAAAAACTTTCCAGAGAATCTCTATTAGGTTAAACATGCATACACCTAGTGTAAAAAAAAAAAAAAAAAAATCCTGCTGGCATTGCACAAACATGAGGGAAATATTTAGTAAAATTTTAAAGTGTTGCCCTTGACCTTTGACCCCTGACCTTTGACCCCATGAACCCTAAATTCTCTAGATAATCACTGCCAGTCAGTACATCACTATGTTCCATGAAGAGACCCGGAACAATTTCCAAGGTACAGAGAAAAAAGGTGAAGTTTTAAGATTTTTACTTGACCTTTTGACCTTTGACCTTTGACCTCAAGACCCAAACTTTCACCAGAGAATCTTAATTGGGTAATACATGTATACACTAAGTTTCAAGAAAATATCTTCAGGCATTGCATAGATATGATGGAAATAGTGAGATTTTACGTATTTGACCTTGACCTTTGACCTTGAGCATGTGCACCCAAAAGTTGATAGGCACAACTTCACCCCCTAATACACATACATGCCAAGTTTCATTAGGATACCTCAAAAGGTTTTGATAGTTACCTTGTCCACAAAAAATTCATTACGGACGGAAGGACGGACGGAAGGACGGACGGACGGACGGACGGACGGACGGACGGACGGACGGACGGACGGACGGACGGACAACCCGAAAACATAATGCCTCCGGCACCACTTCGTGGCGGAGGCATAAAAAAGTAACAATTCTATTTCTTTGCATTCTTGCTTTTCAAATCAATGAAAATCAGTGGAATCACAGAAATTGATCATAATCATCAGCAGGCAAATCTGTGACAAGTTGACACTCAATATTTCACCTACTGTGGTTTAATCTCAGAATCTGATTTGGTGCAACTCCACACCATTTTTGATGTTGACTTTGCTGACCACAGAAAAGTCAAACAACCTGTTCAGTCTGTAAAATGTAAATTTGGGGCACTCTTTCTTCCCCTTCTTTTGTTTGTTTGTTGTTGTTTTTTCTAATGATAACTTTTATTACTGCAGCCACTGCCTTCAAGATCACTTTGAAATGTGACCACGCTGCTCAATCCCCATAAAAAGTTGCAGATTAGGATTCTCTGTAATGCACCATAATATGTCATTTTGGTTGACCAACTAAATCGTTTTTTTTTAAGTTTGTCTTACCCTACAGAGTAGTCTTTTCTTTGCCTACTGTCAAAATTTGGTGGCTTAAAACAAAGCCGAAATCAAGATAACAACAGTTTTTCTGTTCCATATCTTTTTAACATGTACAGGCATGCCTAGGCGCTGCTTTCACTGGGAAACAGAGCATGTTTTCATTGATCCTTCTGCACAGCATGTTTGAGTGACCCCAATCTTTAAATCCCCTTTCCTCCCTTGTTATGAAACTGCACCCCCTAACTATCTCTTATTTCATTCACTTTTTGAATGGGTTAGAATGGTCCAATTTTAACAAGTTATATACCATTTTAAAGCTTAGAGCTTACTCTTTCAAACTATGTTTAAAAGTGGACACTCGTTTTGGCCTACTTTTTGTGGGTTTGAGCTGGTTTGTTTCATACACATATTTCCTGTGCAATGGCCCCCATCATGTAAGCTTACCAAGCACATGGTTGTATCTCTTGAAGAGAAGTCCAAGGACCTGCGTGATGACCTCTCTGGCACTGTGATTCCTGGTGATGCTTGGATTCTCCAGCAGCTTGTAACAACATCCGCTCACCAAGCTGATGGCACACGAGAAAAGAAGACGATAAAAAGAATAAGTCTCATTTCATTTCTTGTCATGCAAGCTTGGTCACTCAATTACATTTTATCAACAACCATTTAAAACACACAAAATTACAGCCCATTAATGAAAAGCAAGAAATGCATGTACATGTAATTCAGTTTATCAAGCCGTCGAAGACTAGTCCCAAGTATACTCGCACAGGTGTCAATGGGAAACAAGTGCTATAGCAAAATCAGCTTGTCCTCATCAGGTTAAAACAAATTGGAAAAATAAGATGAGGAGACGGCATCATTCGAGGCCTCACATGTCTTCCATTGACCTACATGCAAATCTTCACTAAATTTCATTTGTCACATGAAATTAATAATAAAAAAATTATCCTCTCCATCAACTTTGGCCAAGTTGTATGAGGCAAGCAATGGGGGGGGGGGGGGGGGGGGGGTGTGTGCAGGGTTGGTGATAAATATTAAACCCAAAACATGACTTTCATATTTCTAGCACAAAGCAACAGGAAAATTGTAGGTTACTGATATCATCACCCAAGCTATGGTGAAGGTAAAGGCAGTTGCATCCAGCCAATATAATCATTCAGTAAAAACAAAACTGATAACTTTATATGAAATACATTTCTTCCCATCCTATGTCTGATTTTGATTTTGAAATTCTTCCTTTCTGTTTGTTTGACACCCTGAACATGGAGTTAAGAGCTGCACTTTTCGCTTACTTGACAAACTCCTCCTCCACAACAGGTGGATCCCAGAGCCTTGCAATGTCCAGCTGAAGGGTCTGAATGAGGCACTGGAGTGACCGCTCCTTCTCGTTGTCCCAGTCCCACTCACCGGCTTTGACGCTCTTCTTGGCTCGGCCCTGTACAAAGTGGGGTGGTGAAGAGGTGAAGGAGACACTGTGTCAGAAATAATCTTATCAAGTATCCAGTGTTTTTATACATTGTGCCACATTTTGTATTGGTTTTTGTTCCAGTTCTAGGCTATTGTTTTTGGTTTCCTTGGGGAGGAGGCAGTCAGGAGTCTTAAAACTTGCTGAAAGAGACTAAAAATTAATTAATTGACTCAGCATGTAATGAACAAAAAAAAAAAAACTTTCAAAGTTTCGTTCCAGCTTTGAAGATTGTATAGAAACTCACAGAACTTAGTTTTGCCTTTGCTAGACACAGGATGGTAATAAACCTTGGCATATAACCAACTAGTTCAACATCTTGTCTACAATGAAGAAAAACTCATATGAAATAAAGAAACCTGAGAGGTATTACACTCGACATTGAAAGTGATGTTTAAGCTAGTTATTCATTTTCTTAAAATTCTCCACTGTGCTAAACTTCCTTACATTACAATTTCTATCAAACTACATGATTAGCCGACTCTCAAACGTGCATTGAAGTAACAATGTATGTTGGGGGTGGGGGAATGATATGCTGACAAACTTGTGATAAGTTATTACGAAACTATCTTTTAAGAGTCTTGAAGAAAGCAAACAACAACCTTCCCAACAAATAATGCGATGATGTTTTAACCCTAAAAAGGCCGGGGGGGGGGGGGGGGGGGGGGGGGTTGAATCAACCCCCCCCTCGACATTTTTCGCGACTACTCCGCCGCGCGAAATTTTTTGACCGCGCTGTTCGCTGACTTTTTACTTTCAAGTCTCGCGCATCTTTTGACACCATTTTCGCGAAATTTGCGCGTACCGTTACGACGCTGCATGACTTTTTATACATGCCTGTCAGGCCAAAAATGGCTCAAAAACGTGATTTTGTGTATAAAGTCTATGCAAATGGGGTTTTCTCTTCTTATTCATAAAAATATGATTATTTTTACTTTCAAAGGCTGAAACTAATTGATTTTAGCATAATTATGCTTGAAATAGGTTCTGTCATAAATTTTGTGGAAAAAAATGATAAAACAAAAGGTCGAAAAAACAATGAAATACATAAGAAATTCATAAAACAATAAAATACATAAGAAATCGATTTGGATAACAATTTTTTTTCAAGTACATTGTTAGGAATGCTACAAAGAATGTTTTCACCAAAAATTAGGATTCTAGGAGCTTTAATTTCTGATTTAGAGCAAAATGTATGATTTTATGCATAATTAATCATTATGATGAAAATTTCCATTTCTTTTTGTATAGCGTGGTAGAATACGCCACAGGCAACGCACATGCCAAATTTCATGACGATTGCGCGATCGATGGCCGAGATCTCGGGGGGGGGGGGGGGGTTGAATCAACCCCTCCCCGGCCACAGAACACCCAAAAAAGCCTGGCCTGGTTAGGGTTAAGTGCCTAATATGCTGCAGAAATGTATCATATTACATAGATTTATCTGGTCAGTTTTTCTGTTTGCATTTATTACATAGATTGATAGCGTTTGTCAAAAATATTTCCCATACCCTGCCCTTCAATGCTGCTGTGTCAGTAGACGGCTTGCATGCCTCCGTCTCAAAGGCTTCTGTTAACTGGCACAGGATGAACGTCGTCATCTTGGTGCTGTTGAGGAGCAGGTGGCGATTTTGGTGGTCACTGACAGACTCTGCGATGAACTTGGTGACAGCTTCAGTATTCTTAGCACAGGCTATGGTACAGAGATAAGCATGGTAAGATACCAATCATGAAATATACTCTTACTACAAAAAGAACAAGAATTGAATATGAGTAACATGGCACAACAAGCAGGATTATTAATAAAACTACATGATGAAAATGTAAGAAATGATAAGTGACCATTTTCCCCCTTTTTTATTCTAGAAATATATGGAAGAATTCACACTATGTCACATACCTGGAAGTTGTGAAGTAGTGTAATTTAATAGTGTGACTTCAAATCTTTCAAAAACACTATGTCACTGAACATGAGAACATCTACACACAAACAAAACCAAAAAGTGCGATCATAAAAGTGTCAATGTCAATCATAAACCATGTTTACTATTCTAGAATGCTTATCACATAACATGGACTTTTAGAGGAATATTCATATGATCATAACTGCATCTAAAATATTTCCATTTCACACAATCTCACATTCATCTATTACCTAATGGCCGTGATTACGTTGAATTGAGTTGAAGAACTGAAACTACACCGGTCTCACACTTGAAACTCAGTGGACAGTTCCAGTTACTGTGTTGAAGGAATTTGTAAGTTTGTCCTTGAAATAAACAGTACACAAATGAAATGTACAAGGTGATGTTAACCCTAACTATGCCGGGGGAGGGGGGGATGTTCCGCGCGATGCATCGCCATCGCGAAAAACTATCGCCGTGATGTTTCATGACTTTTTTCTTTCGAGTCTCCCGCATCTTTTGACACCGAATTTGCGATACCCGGACACGCGGTTCTGAAGTTACGCGTAAATATGTACATGCATGTCAGACGAAAAATTGCTCAAAAACGTGAATTTATGTACAATTTCAATGCAAACTGTGCTTCCAGGCAAATTTCATAACAGCATGATTATTTTGGGGTCTTAGTGATTAAAATCAATTAATGACATATTTTCATGTTCGGAACAATGTCGCGGACAAATTTCATTGAAAAAATAGTGAAAAACAAAAAGTCGAAAAAACTAAGAAATACATAAGAAACTAAAAAAAAACAGTAAAATACTTCAGAAATTTTTCTGATGGCACAATTATTTTCTCTAAAATTTGCTAGGGACACTAAAAATATGCCTGTTTTGAGCCTTATTTAGTGATTTATGTCAAATAGTCTGATTTCATGCATCATTATGCATAAATTAGCATAATTTAGAATAAATGATAATTTTTTGAAAATCAACTTCACCGTATTTTAGATTACGTCACATACAATGTGTGTGCCAATTTTTGTCGTGATCGCGCGGTCAACGGCCGAGATCTGGAGGTGGGTCTATCATCTACCTAAATAGCCCGGCCTACTTAGGGTTAACAACTGTAAGATTACCATTTACATAAATTCCAGGTATAATACCAAACAAAACGATCAAACACAAAACTAAACAAACCTGAAAGGATGATTTCCCATGCTTCCTCTCTAACATCTTGCTCTACACTCTGAAACTGCCTGTAAAGCAGGAAAGAAGAGAACATGTTTGTTGATGTTAAAAAACAAAAAACAAAATCATTGCACAGTTATAGAAACAGAATATGTCATGATTCTGTAAGATTTTGTTCTTCAATGCTTAGAGGTGCTTTTTCTCACACACATACATACAAACAAAATATTGAAGAAATACTCAAAGACTCTCACTCACATGCAAAAGAACTGAAATCTACTGCAAGGGGATATGCGTTATCTAGTGGCATTTTATGACACAAAATAATGACATAAGGTACAGTGTCAATATCTGAGTAACATCAAGTTCATGTGCCCACATACAAAACTTTCATGGTACCTAATGATGTGCTGTGGTAAGAGACTAAATGAGAGTCAAGCAATCACTTGCTTGTGATTAGATTTTACTTTGTGGAAAGTTTCACAGAGTTCAGAGTTATTATGGCCACTGGAAAGCACTACATTAAAAATTCTGTTTTGATTTCACACACATGTATCATAGAAAGAAAAGAAAGTACAGTGTAATCTACTATCAACACACTGTCATGTACATTGTATTACATCATTCATGTTGGGGAGACTTAACATTGCAAGAAAGCCAATATATATATTTTGCCATAGAAGTACTCACCTGAGAAGACTGTAGAAACTGTCAAAGTGGTCCAGAATCATAAAGGAGCCATCTTGATGCAGAGCAGACTTGCTTCCTGAAAATATGAAAAATTGAAACACTTGTGTGAACAGGAAAGGAAAGAAAGAAAGTGAAGTGCCATTATCACAGGTTGACTACAGTGTAAATGTTGTACTACAGTGCACTCCCGTTACAACAAACACGGTTATAACGAAATTTCGTTATAACGAAGTAAATCTTCTGGTCCCAAAATTATCACCATTAAAGTCTATGGTACAAAATTCGCTTATAACGAACACGGTTATAACGAAATTTCCGTTATAACAAAGTCTTTTCCGAGCGCTACAGACAAAGAAAAACAAAAGAAATGTGCTCCGTTATAACGAAATGCGAATTGCTTTCGAAAATATGTAGCGGAACAAGCATTTATAGCGTCTCTGCATGGGTGAACGCTTCACACCACTGTGTGTTCGCTCCTTGTGTCACACACAGTTTCAGAGGGGAACTTGCGTTTATTATTGTAATACAGTTATCCCATCACATTTCACATAGCTTTGCAGTGTATGATGAGTATTCAGCAAACATAATATACGTGGTTCCTTGTTTTCGTTATATATTGTATTTGTTCGGTTATAACGAAAGAAAACTGCCGGTCCCGAGCATTTCGTTATAACGGGAGTGCACTGTATATGCAATACAACATTGCATCTTTTATATGTATGAGAATGCCAGTGCATGTATTTTGTGTGTTCATCTCTGAACTACTATCAATTATGCCCATTCTCCTACATTGTATGCTACAATGTAGTAAGTAATATAACATACTACAAGCACCAGAATAATAAAAGATGTAGTGGGGTTAAAAAATGTGCAAAAGTAGGTAAGCAGTTGTTTGTACATAAATTCAAAGAGTATAAATGTGTTTGGTTGACGATTTTTGCCCATGTCTGTATTCTGAGTCAGAATTGTAAAGAAAGAGAATTGTTGGATAAATCATTCCATACAGTTTAAAGAAAAAAGAGGACAAAAAAGAATTGGGCCTGAGACATTTGTTTATAGCCATATTTATTTCCTTTTTTTAATTTATTCCAAGTTTAGTCCAGCAAGCACTGAGTGAAGAGATGGACTGCATTAACAGTACTATGACCTGTCTCTCGCGGGAGGAAGGTACAATGTATATCTCCCGTGGTGAAGACTTGTTCAAAATTGAGCACTCCAAAAAGCCGTTGAAAATAACATGTGGCAAAAATTTAGTCCAAAGGTGGCTGTCAGTTTTCAGTGGACAGGAGACCAGTCTTATTCAGTACTTGACATATAAACAATAATACACTTTTTTTTTTTCGAAGAAGAAGAAGAAACCTCTAGATTTTGCTTGCTAATTGATTTCATTCTACAGTGCATTTTGATAGAAAGCCAACTTTCAAAATGGTGACAAATCATCCTTTCAAGCTCTTTTCTTTCGTTTGCTTGGTCTCTTTGCCCGAAAAGAAAAAGTCACATCCAGGCTCGTGGACTTACCAACAACCTTGTCTCCTACTTGTCTGACTGGGTACACCTCCTCGACAATGTACTGGTTGATGCCAGTTCCTTGCTGGAGGTCCTTCAGATGAAGGGGTAGTACAAACTCCCAACTCATTGTGGTGGCGTGCAGATTCCGCTAGTACTCTGGTCTCTTCTTATGCTTTATTGGGTAAGAAAGTGGAGCGAGGTTGGGGGGGGGGGGGGGGAGGAGAGAAATCAAAACATTTGATTGAATCAAAATTCTCAGTTCAGACATCTGACAGAGAAATACAGTTATCACAGAATCTACTTCCATATGACACTTCTTGGGAGTGACAACAGAAAAAAAAAGAACGAAGAAAACAGTGATGAGAGAAACTCCTGGAAATGCCAATAATGCTTCAACTATTAAAGGAAACCAAAACCCAAAGAGAAGTGTGGATTGAGTGAAAGCAGCAACATTAGTGTTGAACACATCAGTGAAAGATGGCTTTCTCATGTATAATAAACTCAAAACGGGGCGCAATACGCTGGAACATTCAAAGATGAATACAAATCAAGAGAAATTAGGGGGATACACAACAGCCTACAGGTAAATAACCTGAGGAAACAGGAGTAAAAAAGAAAAAAGAAAAAAAAAGGAAAAAGAAAAAAGAAAATCACGTCTGGTGAGCCCCCGCCTGGATCCGCCACTGATCAATGCTGATCTCATCTTCGACCGAAAGATCGGTCTGTATCTGGTCGTCAGGGATATGTTCCATGGAGACTGCGTCTGGCTTCACAGAATCCCCTCCTATACAGACCGAAAACTATCCTACTGGCCCCTGTATTGATGCTCTGCCAGCGGTCATGCACAGATCAAACGTTACCACAAACCCAATTTCATATATAGCTTTTTTACATTCAAACAAGTTTGACATGACATGACACATTATGCAGTCAATATTTGGGGTAACTTTCTCACATTGTGCAATCGAAATACAGCTCGACCTCGATTATCCGGCCTCCTTTTATCCGGAAATCTCTATTATCCGGACGCGTTCATGCAATGAAGGACTTTTTTTTTAATCCAAAAATTGAGAAAACAGTGCCTTTAACATCTTTTCATGGATCTATTTCACTAACCTCATAAGATATGCATGATAGGTTTCTCAATATCTAATGAGGTAAAACATGTATGATTTTCATATAGATATACTTTATTTTTGTGAAGAAGGGACTACAATTTTGCGCAGGCTAGCATAGATTACACCACCGTTGCGGAGTACGTTATGCCTGCCTAGCTGCCAGTGCACTGGGACGGCAGCTTACATTAACATTGTCTCCAATATTCGGCCAATTCGCTTATCCGGATGAGCGCATGTCTCGACATGGCCGGATAATCGAGGTTCGCAACATCGCCGTTCGCTAGCTGTGAAGTAGTGTGACTTTTAATGTGAGCAGTGTGAGTGAAAGTCGCCATTTAAAACACGTACATCGTAAGTGATTGGCTAACGGATTCATATGTTGAAGAGCTGTTGCGACTGTATCGACGGGCTGGTCCTGGTAGTCATGGTAGTTTTGAAGACACTTTGACTTGTGTCTTTTTCCATGAAAATTTCACCCAAATCTTGGATAAGTTTATTTCAAACACTAGTGGTGAGTGCAATGCATTCTAGAAATGTTGATTTTGCTATACATCTAGACCTACAACTTACAAGTTTGAATTTGCCGATCTAGGGCTGTGAATTGAATTAACGTTAGGGCCCTAACGCTAGACGCAATCGAGAAGGGTGAGGTACGGCCTCACCCAATTCTCCATAGAGACAGTGGTTAAGAGCATCAATACAGCGAGGTATGGGATCATGAGACAACCTTTCTGTCTGTCTCCGGAGGAGAGCAATAACGACTCAACGTAAAAAAAAAAAAAAAAAATGGAAGAATCCTCCGGACAGACAGACTTCTAGTTCTAGCGTTAACGGCAGTAACACACTACTCAATCTCATCTGAGCCTGGGATATACAAATCTGCGGTATTTTCTGCCTTGAGTGATATGAAGTGAAACTGAGGGATATTTTCTAAGATACGTCAATTCAGGTATTTCATCAAAAAAGAGGTCGATGAGTAGTAGTAGGTCCAACTTAGGCAACTATGTAACGTCGTTAGCATCGCATCGGGTTGACCGAAAGATCGGTCTGTATCTGTCCGTCGGGGAATGTTCCGCGGAGACTGCGTCTGGCTTCACGGATCCCCTCCGTATACAGACCGAAGTCAATGATTGCGGCTCCTGTGTGGAGCAGTCGCGCACAGATCAAACGTTACGATAAACCAAATTTCAGACAGCTTTTTTACATTCAAACAAGTATGACATGACATGACACATTATGCAGCAATATTTGGGATAAATTTCTCACATTGTGCAATCGAAATACTCACATAACCTCGGTTATAATGCAGAAATTTTATCGATATCGCAACATCGCCGTTCGCGAGCAGTAAGTCGCCATTTTGAATCTGTAACAATTGCTAAGCCAATCACATGCGAGGTACTTGTTTTAGTAAAACAAATACGTAGAAACTACCTCGCATGTGATTGGCTAATAGATTCATAGTGTATGTTTCTGCAGTTTGAATGTGACGACGCGACAGGCTGTGTTTTACGTTGAAAATTCTCCTAAAATGTTGGATTATTCATTAATCTGGTGAGTGTAACGTATTCTTAAAAAAATAATTTCACCATACAAGCTTAAATTTGCCGACCTAGGGCCGTGAATTAGACGCAATCGAGAAGGGTGAGGTACCTCACCCAATTTTCCATAGAGACAGTGGTTAAGAACATCCACACAGCAATGGGTACTGCAACCTTCCGTCTGTCTACGGAGGACAGCGTTAATGGCAAAATATAAAAGAGTCCTCCGGACAGACGGATCTTTCTGTCTACGCATCGGGATGGTTGCACGTACCGCCTGGCGATGGCTGGCCGGGGAGCGCAGCGCAGCGCAGGTAGGTCGTCTCACCTTCTTGTTCCCATACGTTGGTTGCACACAACGCAACGGCCGGTAGCGCGCTTTGTGTGCACGGTATGACGTGAGCTGAGCGATCCGACGAAAAATAAATTGGCAATAATATATCGTTACAGTTTTACACACTGTCAGTAATTCTCCGATTCAGTCATGTTTCAATACAAACTCAGTTACAACAGAATGATATCATATTGGATCTTTACAAGGAACAAACTCACCATATGAACCCTGCATGTAAGATGTGTACACACGCTTGTAATTTGTTGACGTCTTCGAAATACCGCCGATCGGAAAGTGTCGCTAATTGACCAATCATAAACGCGCAATCGTCAGTCGCGTTATGGTAGCCGCAAATACCGCATAGAAATAGAAGGCATGACGTTTTCCCTGAACATGGCCAAGGATATTTTTTACATGTCATTCACGCAATTCATTTCATTTCGTTTCATTTCATTTCATTAGTTTTAGTTGAGCTAGGGGATTCAGATTTTAACTTTGAGGGAGATTATCAAGAAACTACATATGAAATATTAAAGAGCATACAATTCTAACAGGCATATCAAATTAAAAGTTTATTTCATGAAAATTGGATTTGAAATGAGATATCCAAAAACAAAATAAGACAAAGTTTTATAAGGATTTCTTTGTTTTTGGATATCTCTGCCATTAAAAAAAAAATCATCAAATAAAATCTGAATTTCTCTTCAAATTGTATGCTCTTTATCGTTTCATAATGAGGTTTCTTATTACAATGTACAGTATCTCACAATATGTTGGAAACCTGAAACCCCTTTGATCTTATTCATAACTAATCCATCCCTTTAAGGGTACCAGTAATATCATTCCCCCCTCCTCCTGAAAGAGGTTCTGTAAATCGCAAGTGCTCTTTCATTATGCTATCATAGAAAAATATGAAGATACGTTGAACTTTTTCTTTATATTTTCTTTGAATTTTGTTTGCCTGATTTGGTTCTTTTCACTAAAGCCCATTTGAACATGGTGTGGAGTTGTATCTTGAAGAAATGGCAAAACAGCTGTATCACCAGAACAAAAGAGACAGAAAGAAATATGTTGTCTTCAAGTCCAGTTTTTATTGTCAGGTTTTAGAAATATATTATGTTATTTGATCCACATATTGGCAGTAATAGTCACGATAGTAATGTCACAATAGAGGAATGCATTATGCCAATCCCTATTTGTTAGAATCTATTTATTTGGATTCTAATAAACAGCAATTGGCATATAATGCATTCCTCTATTGTGACATCACTATTGTATAAATAAATGAATATATATATATATATATATATATTTTTTTTTTTTTTTTTAAATATATATATATATATATATAAAAAAAAAAAAAATATATATATATATATATATATACATCATGGATGGTTAGCAAATAATCAACGTTGGTGAAGGTGATGTGACAAACTTTCACTTCCGAGGCAATCTGGATGTAGCTATCTTTCCGAAGCGCAGCTGAGGAAAGATAGCGTTCACATTCAGATCGCCGAGGAAGTGATACATGTACAGTAGCTTGTCTCATTGCCAGAAACTAAAAGTTGATTATTTGCTTTATATTCCACATCTAGGGTCCTAGATATTCCCATTTTATTCCTCATCTGAAACCGTTTCAGCTGTCTTTAGGTATATCCTCAGGGCTTAGGCTACATAGTTTACTTTAGACGTATGCGCGTAGATGACAAACCAACGAATTTGCTCCGCGCAACGCGGCACCGAAATAAAAGTGCGTGGCACTGTGAACTATCATTTTACCTACATGTAGTTAATGTGATAGTCCACAGTGCAACGCACTTTTATTTCGCACGTACTCATCTCGCGTTTGGACTGTATGGACTGAAGAGATCAGCGAAACAAAAGGGACTATCAACATACGGTGTAACAAACTTTTCTTCTCAGGTGATGTGATGGGCAAAACTATGCTTTATCATGTGATCAGCTCTTGACCAATCCTATAGCAAGATTCTTACTATGTGGAATATAATTACAATTAGCCCCATTGTACTACTTTGATAGGAAGTACAAATGTATAATCTATACAAATTCTGTAGAGCACATTTGAATGCAATCAGGGAACACTCATTCATACCATCACACACCACCTCACAGTTATAGAAAAAGGACATAATTTTTCAAAAACACTGCATATACACAACTAATTCAATCATAGCTTTGTTTATTTAGCACAAGAACATGTTTCAAGATTCTAAATGATGGTTCTACAGGCATTTCATGAGACTTTTCCAGTTCAATATACAGCAACATGAATGACAGGAATTAGAACCGATTTTGTTGCCATTGTTGAAGAGGTCAGTGTGGCATCTGATTACAGTCACGTTTTATTCAACAAGATATGATACAGTATTTGTCCCATTTGTAATGCACATTTTCAGACAAAACACGGTACACCGATGTACACGTACAGTCTTACAACCTTGTGCTCAAGTCACACACATGGTTGGGTTTACAGACAGGCATGTGGTACATACGAATGTATAGATATAAAAATACAAGAGGCAAAGAGAAAAGGTTATGTTGGTCACATGATCATGGAGAAATGCACACCAGCCTATACAGTGGTGTCTGCTAGTATCCACTACTACCCCTAAATACTAGTACTCCATCTTTAAAATATAGAAACCTCATGACTGTGCTATCTTCATGTGCATTTTATATGACTTCAGCTTACAATGTGACGTTTGCAAATTAGCAATGATATAAAAAAAAAAGAGTGGCCAATGTCGCACATACTACACAGGGACAAGCATCTTAACCCGTTGAGGATGGGCTGATTTTGCTACAACCAGATTTCCCATAGACACTTGCCTGAGTATACTCGGGACTCGTCCTCAACGGGTGAACATGAATTTGAACATACAGTCTTGATATTCATGCCCTTGTCCATTTGAAGGACTACATAACAAAAAACCGAAATAATCAATAATAGGAACAAAAATTTCATAAACACGTCTTTCATACACTACTGTAAAAGTGGAAATTTCCGCGGTGTTGAAATTTTCGCGCATTTCGCGCAGTCAGAAACTAGCGCAAAAATAAAAGCACACGAATATTTTTGCTTGCCATATGTTCCTGTAGTTGATGTCTTGATACCGCGGAATTAAAAACACGCGAAACTCTTCTTACCTCGCTGAGCGCGAAAAATTAGTCGCGCGAAAATATCCTTTTTTACAGTAATCATTCTGCTGCATCAAAATGATGTCATACCTGGGATTGTACAATAATGACAAGCAATGATAATTTTTTTTTTAAATATAATTGTATTATGTAAAATGTTAATACTCTAAGCAAATTAATAATTGTTTTTATAGTTTGTGAATTAGCTTCCAACTGTAAAATACAGTGTTACCTGAAGGATAGCCCTATGGATTCATGCCTTCCTTCACATCAGCTAGATAATATTGCTGCACTAAACATAACATAACATGGAGGTGGGGTCTTACAGAGTGCATGTTTTGTTTTGTTTTGTGTTTCATTTGCAAAGAACAAATGTTTGAAGGCCAACAATATTTTGACTCTTCTTTTCCCCAAGTACTGCTTGTAAGTCTAAAAGCTAGTGACATTCCTTGAAATCCACGGGAATGACTCTCAGAAAGATTGCTACACATTTTTGCACAGAAACAGTGATGTTGAATGCTGAAATCTAACTCCACTTTCTATGTCATTCAAACTAAAAGAAACCAATGTAATTTCAACCTCTGCACAGCTGTGTATGTACTTCCTCTTAAATCACTGCCAAAAGGTTCTGGATACATATGTTGTTTTCTAAATTCAAGTGAATTTTCATTTCAGAGAACGACTAGTTACTTCTTTACCCATTGAAGACTTGTCCCATGAATACAAATGTACTTGGGAGAAGTGTCTATGGGAAATGCGTTTTATGGCAAAATCAGCTCGTCCTCAACAGGTTACTGTGCGACACATGTACATGTAGCTCTCTGTGTTTCATATGCAACTCCGACAGAGGAAGTCATAAAGCGCTCAAGATTTCTCTGAGTACAGACAAGCCACTACGTAAAATCTGTACGCACTATTAAAATATACATGTACCATGCACTAAATACATGAAAGGATAGCCCGACACATCAGCTTGGGACTTTTTTTGTCCTCTGTTGTCTATCACTGGATACATGCATACATACCACATTGGTGTCTGAATAACAACAAAATAACAAACAAAATGATTTAACAAAAGGTGAATTTGGCACACCATTAATGATGCCATGTATATGAGCATGACATTTAATAAAGACACTGTTTAACATCCTGATGTCTAAATTAAAAAAAAAAAATTGTCAATCTCTGCTGATTGAGGGTACCATTGACCCTTGACCCCCACAGCACCCGACCTAAAAAACATTCCACAGCCCCAGCAAGACAACCATTTTCATCCCTTTCCCCCCCAAAAAAGAACTTCCTAATAAACCTAGTAGCATGGGGAGACCATGTAATGGGAAGGCTGGCCTCAATCAGATATATGCAGACATCCCTGTAATGAATGGTGTATAGCCTTATCACTGATCTCTATGCAAGTACACACACAGCCCGAGAATCTCAACTGGGGTCGAACATGTACGTAATTGATTATTCCATGCACATATTCGCTGACGTGCAATTCTATTCTACATTGTAGCAGGCTGGCACTGATCACTGTTTTCAAATGTACCACAGTGAGCAATTGAAAATTGATTCAATCAAAACCTGTCTCCCAACACTAACAGGTCTTTTAAACAAAAAACCCAAACGTAATATAAGAGAAACTGACAGCATGTAGGACCATGAAATTCAGACATTTTAAATTGGAAACATTGTTGAAACAACACCTTTACTGTCAATTCAAGTGTTCCCAGATGGTTAATCGAAAAAGAATTGCAGGTACCTGGTATGACTTTTGTGGGAACTGATTTCTGTGTACACGTACATAGAAAAGACAGATTTATCATCTTATGATACAAATGTATATACAATGAACAACAAAACTATACATAAACAGACCCATCTTGCATTTTTCTTCATAATGAGAAAAATGCATGTAACAGGGGCAAGTGAAAATGTCAGCTAGTTGGAGCAAAAGGGTAGCTATTCATATATGGTCACGCTCATTGTATCTGCACATTATGCTAGTACACTCACTGTGTGAAATCTTTTGCCGTTTTAGCAGAATTTTTGACTAAGGTGATTGACCATTTACTTAACTGAAAACTGAGTTAAGCAACTATTATCAATATAAAAAATGAAGAGGAATTATCTGCTCTTTGAAGTAATACAATAAATTGAGAAATTTAGTTTTGTATCTAATATACCCAACTAACATCCAATTATAAAATGAACCTTATTTTCTTCCTGGTCATGTGTTATATGCAATATGGGGCTCGACACCAACCTCATTCTCTGGTGGCCTGGATTATAAATGACTATCCATTTGAAATCTTAAGTGCCCAATTCCGCCATCAAAAACAGCCTTTTTGGAAATTTGGTAGCCCTACATCAATTTTTAGGAGGCCCAGGCCACCATGCCACTGCTAATGTTGAGCCCTGAATCTTATCGATGTCTGTACAACTATTCCCACTTTCAAGCTAAAGACCCAATATAATGAATATTTACAACCTTCACAGTATAAAACTAGAAATGTCGCTTTGGCGACTGGTATGCCTCCGCCATAATGCATGATTTTCCCAATAGGTCTAGATAGTACATGTGGACAATGTGTGATTACATTTTCACAAAATTGGCAAAATATTGAAATAACAAATTTGTCACAAATGTGTTGAATGTTCACCTTCCTTGACCTAGGTTTAATTGGATGAATAGGATAGCATGTATCTAGGGATTTAATGACTTTAACTTGACTTTGACCCATTCATACATTTAGGCATTGAGTAATTTTCAAGGTACAGGTGTGGAGAATTGGTGTGAATTTCTGAATTGAATAGTAAATTGTTACCATTTTCATCTGGCCCTTGACCCTAAAATTCATAAGATAATCACTTTCAGGTAGAACATGCATAATATGTACTAAGTTTCAAGATAACTTGAGCCACTTCCGAGATATGGAGGAAAAAGTTAGTTCAGCACTTTCACTTGATCTTTGACCTTTTGACCTTTGAGGCAAAAAAAGAAGAAAAAAAAAAACTTTCCAGAGAATTTCTATTAGGTTACACATGCATACACCAAGTGTAAAAAAAAAAATAACCCTGCTGGCATTGCATAAATATGAGGGAAATAGTAAAATTTTGAAGTGTTGTACTTGACCTTTGACCCCTGACCTTTGACCCCATGAACCCTACATTCTCTAGATAATCAATTCCAGTCAGTACATGTATATACTATGTTCCATGAAGATACCTTGAACAATTTTCCAAGGCACGGAGAAAAAAAAGAAGTTTTTATATTTTTACTTGACCTTTTGACCTTTGACCTTTGACCTCATGACCCAAACTTTCACCAGAGAATCTTAATTGGGTAATACATGTATACACTAAGTTTCAAGAAAATATCTTGAGGCATTCAATAGATATGGTGGAAATAGTGAAATTTTATGTATTTGACCCTGACCTTTTGACCTTTGACCTTTGACCCAAACTTTCACCAGAGAATCTTAATTGGGTAATACATGTAAACACTAAGTTTCAAGAAAATATCTTCAGGCATTCAATAGATATGGTGGAAATAGTGAAATTTTATGTATTTGACCTTGACCTTTTGACCTTTGACCTTGAGCATGTGCACCCAAAAGTTGATAGGCACAACTTCACCCCCTAATACACACACATGCCAAGTTTCATTAGGATACCTCAACAGGTTTTGATAGTTACCTTGTCCACAAAATTCATTACGGACGGACGGAAGGACGGACGGACGGACGGACGGAAGGACGGACGGACGGAAGGACGGACGGACGGACAACCCGAAAACATAATGCCTCCGGCACCACTTCGTGGCGGAGGCATAACAACAGCTTTCCTAATGGAGGAGCCCATATTTGTATGGAAGTCAATGAGAAAATGAGCTTGTTCGACAAGAGAGATTCAGTTTTACTCTAAATGACAGTTAATCAAATATCAAAAAAGAACAGGGAACAACAATCCTTGCTCACATCCTTACACATGGAAAACATGTCATTCATGTTCATAGGAAATAGTTACAATGCCACTTTAAAATTTGCATTTGTATGTACATATGCAAGGAGTGCACACATCAGCACGGTTTGCAGAAAATATCAACAACATCTCTCCCTTGCATGATTTTGTATCTTGTCCCTGCTCTGCTGCAGAAGTCCCCAAAGTAATTCCGCAAAAGATATTCACAAAGTATAAGACTGAAGTTGAATATATAAGAATAGATTTGTGGAATATCAGGGAGGATTTAATGTGTAACAGATTGCTATCACCTCCTCCCTGTTTTACTCCGAAGTTGTCGGAGCCTGTTTGCCCTTCGTTGGTTGGACGCTTGACTGCTTCCCGCGGTGCCGATGGAGAAACCTCCCCCCGGTGCTCCGCTCGATCCTGCTGGACTGGGGGAAACCCCAAATGCTGTAGGGGTGGCGGTGCCTGCACCGGGAGTGGCTGCCGGAGAACCAAAACCAAACTGGCCAGAAGCCCCTCCTGTAGAAAGCCATATATGACAAGATACGTTGGTAAGTGCATCGTTTCACACGCATATCTCAAATTTGTGACCGCCCAGCTCAAAACCACAAAAAGTCACAGATTAGGATTCTGTGTAATTGACCAAAACATGACAATTTGGCTGATCCACCTCAAATTTTTAAAGTTTGTCCTACCTGAGAGGGCAATCTTTTCTTCAGCTTCTGTCAAAATTTGGTGGCTTAAAACAAAACAAAAATCAAGATATGAGCAAATTTTCCTGTACTGTATTTCTTTTCATTGATACTTGTGCACAGCATGCATGAATGACCCTTATCGTCGAATCCACTTTCCTCGATTTATGATTGTTCTAGCAGTCATAAAACAATGCTTTTTCAACAGAGTCCAGGAGTATAAATTTGGCAATGTCCTGATATGATACTCAGCAGATCGATTCAATAATAAAAAACTGCACAGTGTCAGAAGCTCATATAGATACAAACATTAGCTAGTCAAGACACTTTATCTTCATTTCTTAGTCTGTGACTGTTGCTGCTGGTCCTGTGGTTGGTCCTGCAGCTGCTTGCTTACAAGTATTCATTGCTTCATTAGTGGTCACATTTAAGTATAAACTTTGATTAGATTAAACTTGTAGACTGCCAAGTGTACACCCTCAGGAGTACTTGGAAAGGGAATTCATAGACCAGATTCTATCATTCAGCATTCTTTTGTCATTCTTGCACATTCTTTGTCCAAATGTCAGGTGCATCTTGAAATCCTACAATTCTTTAAACAGCTTGAGTGCACAGCAGACTGACATCATCTACAAATGTACAATGTGTTTTCTCTTTCACATCGAAAGAGGGTCTAGCTCAACATGCTCATCTTTGTTATCTCTTGGCTGTCCTTCCCACTGTGTGAACAAGACCAAATCACTTACCCGAGGCTCCTGAGAAGAAGTTTTGCTGGCTGTTGGCCCCTGCTGGTTGGCTTGGTGTCTGGCCAAACTGAAAGGCAGAGCTGCTGGGCGCTGCTGGAGATCCTGTGACAGAATCAGATCAGGCAAAAGTGGATACTGTTTATCTATGAGTAAATGGCAAAATCTTTTCAGAGTTTACTATGTTCAGGGAAAATGAAATAACAGGTGCCAAAGTATTATACATGAGCTGTCATGGCTGATTGCTTGAGAGCTCACAGACAAGACTGTGGAGGCATGTTTTAATAACTGATTGCATGAAGAAGGAGACACCATACAACACTGTAATGCATAGGTGTTTGTGGGAAATTATATTTTGTTGCTATCTGAAATGATTTCCCATTCTTTTAAGTTGACGCTAGGCTGGATAGGCCTCAATTAAGCTTGAAGCATGGTTCGAGGCTGTCTCAGTCTTGGATATCCTGAATGAAGGGATGACCCGAACAGTTTGAATGCCTGAGTGAGCCAGTCTCTACTTTGTATGTATTGTTGACTGTACATAGATCACACTTACAGTGAATGGTCATCATGAATTAGCTTACATAAATCCATACAAGCAGGATTACTGATGTGTAAGGTCTGGCTCTACGACTACAGAAGTATGATGCACTGGATGGTGGTAAACTCACCAAAGTTAAAAGAAGGTTGGGGTGGTTTGGTTCCACTAAAGTTGAAGCCTCCTGAAAGAGGGGGCTGACTTGGTTGCTGGGGTGCCGCGGCTGGTTGGGTTGACCCAAACTGAAACGTGGGCACAGCTGCTGCTGGTTTGCTCGGCTGACTCGCTCCACTGCCAAAAGGGGTCACCGTAGCTATGGGGTTGCCAAATGCTGGCTTTGTGGTGCTGGTGCCACCAAACATACTTCCCGGGGTGCCGGGGGTTCCACTGGAGATAGATCCCCCGCCAAATGGAGGTCCCTGTTGGGTGGTTGGGGCACCAAAGACACTGGTTGTTCCACCTGTAGAAGCTGGATTGCTACTACCAAACAATGAGTTCTGTTGACTGGAAGTCCCACCAAATATACTGCCTGTGCTTGCAGCATTACTCTCTGTTGCCTTGGCTTGGGTAGAAGCAATGGGAGTAGCTCCAAATACACTAGCAGTAGAAGACACCCCTGCTTTGCCAACTCCAAATGATGGAGGATTTTGGAGATTAGTACCAAATGCACTGCTCGACTGGTTTACAGTGGATGTGCTTGTTGGTGCAGCATTAGATCCCCCAAAACTAAACGTGCCAGGAATGGCAGAGGAGGTTGATGTTGCCGCTGGTGTAAATGTGAAACCCCCAGCTTTGGTTTGGCTTGACTGATTAGCAGGAGTACCAGATGGCTTCCCAAATATGGGGGTGAATGAAGAGCCTGGTGCAGATGGTGCAGATGTACTAGCACTAGGCATAGAGAACATTGGCTTATTGCTTGATGCTATAGTAGTAGCAGTTGATGCTGTTGATTGGAATGACGCTGTTGATGTACCCATTCCCAGGCCTTGAGCAGGGGTATTCCCAAACTGAATTCCTCGAGACGGTGTTGATGCAGCACTACTTGAAGACTGTCCGAATTGAAATACTCCAGTTGCCTGAGGAGCAGCTTTGGTTGCTGAAGTCTGGACATTCCCTGCCTGAGATGTTGCAGCATTGCTCGGAGCACCAAAGATCGGTTTGAATTGAGGTTTTGAAGTGGAGGTTGTAGCTGTGAATGCAAAGTTAGAAGTGGTTGCAGCAGATGAGCTAGTGTTGGCAGCTGCTTGGTTGCCAAGACCAAATGCTGTGCTGGGAGGAACTGCAGATGTGGAGGTGGCAACTGTCGTGGCAAGTCCTTGAACTTGGAATCCAAGGCTAAGTGGTGTCTTGGCATTGCTGTCAGTATTGGTATTACCAGCCACTGCAGACTGTCCACCAGGTGGCACGGATGCATTTCCAGGGGTCACACCAAGTACACTTCCAGGACTACTAGTTGTTGCCTTCCCAATTCCCTGAAAACTGAACGATGCAGGTGCCTGTGAGGTGGTAGGAGCACCTGCAATGGATGCGGTGGGAATTTGGAAGCCATTTGTCTTCTCCTTTGGTTGGGTGGTGGTCCCTGGAACTGTTGCAGAGGCACTTGCAGAAATGGTGAACTGGGTGGCTTTGCCACTCCCAAGAGACTTCTCTGAGCTGGTGGCTGACAGCTTCTCCCTGTCCGATGCTGATAAGAGAGGATTGGTGCTCGTTGTCTTCGCTAGGGAGCTAAGGGCTGACAGAACTGAAGCTCCTGTTGTGGCGATGGTCGGAGGTGCTGAGACACTGGCTGCTGTACTTTTTGCGGTGGCTGCAGCGGTGGCTGCAGCTGTGGCAAGGCCGAGTGAGAATGTTGGCGGAGTTGCTGAGGGTGTGGACAGTGCTCCTATTGTTGTGGAAGTCAACAGTGAAGGAGTAGCTGTAGGAGTAGGCGCAGAAATACCTGCATGAATATTGGAGAGCAGACATCAGTTGTATGTCAGATGGAAATTATTATTCTTATCTTTTGTAGAGAATCCATGGAAAGATTACAATTGTGGGCTATAGGTAGAAGAAACACATCACACTATTTGGCATCACAGTGTGTTTTCAATGGCAGGGGGAATTTCTAAGTACTGTATACATGGTTCAATTTGTAAATTTTGCAAGTCAACCAGTTTTGCCAAATAACAACTCATGAAAATATTGCCTCCCATAGCACAAATGCAGTGCATATTTAATCTAAGGTGGGAAATGGCTATTTCTTTCTTGAAAAGCTATAAGCCTTCTTTCTCATTCCATCAATGTGATTCTAAATTACAAATTCAATCACTCAAGAAATTGTCTAATGAGTCCCAATTTGCAAAATATTGCAATTCTTGCAAACAAACAAACATGGTATTATACAAGAAGGTGTTTCCAGTGAAGCATGGTGAAGTGCTGAGATAAAAGACTGCTTGCAAAATTTCATGAGACAGAGATTGTCCTTTTGTCCCTGCTAGGTCTATGCCTTTCGTCACGTTGTAACGGAAGTCTTCAGAAACGGAGTTTGTACTAATGGCCTTCTGGGGCAGCATACCTTGAGAAGCTGGCGTTTCCGGCTCCTCTATGAGCATCTCCTTGAGGTAGTTGAAGCGCCGCCTAGCGTGGGCCCTGTCCTCATCCTTATCAGCTGCCGTATATTCCCCTGGAGTGTCCACTCTCTGTGCAACAACAAAAATTAAAGGGATGGTACTGTAAAAGTGGAAATTTTCGCGGTGTTGAAATTTTCGCGCATTTCGCGCAACCAGAAACTAGCGCGAAAATAAAAGCACGCGAATATTTTTGCTTGCCATACGTTCCTGTGCGTGATGTCTTGATTCCGCGGAATTAAAAACACGCGAAACTCTTCTGACCAGGCCTAGCGCGAAAAATTAGTCGCGCGAAAATATCCACTTTTACAGTATAGTATTGGTGGGGATGAGAATTGAGCTTTTAACTTTTGTTGCGAGATGTCAAGAAACCACTTATGAAATGTTACGTAGCATACCATTCTAACAGGAATTCAAAGCTTACTTCATGATAATCACTTTTGAAATGGCCAAGATATCCAAAGACAAAGCAAAACAAACCAGTTCTAATAAAAACTGGGTCCCACCTTGTATTAATATCACTTTGTTTTGCATATCTCAGCCATTTCAAAACCAATTTTCATCAGATAAATGTTGAATTCTTCTTGGAATTACATGTTTTCTCATATTTCATAGGAGGTTTTTCATTCTCTCACCCAAAAAAGTTAGAAATCTGAAGCCAGGTGTCAACCAAAGCTATACTATCCCTTTAATAACAATGAGTTCAAAAGTTTCTTTTGTTTTCACACTTCTTGTGCTCTCAACTACCCATTATTTTTTCTATATAACACATTTGCCATAATGTATCACAACTATGTGTTTTTGTGTTTCATTTTTGTCTTTTTTCTTGTCTCTTGGGCTCTGGCCCCTGTTAACCTAGGGTGAGATGGTTGGGGGGGGGGATAGTAAAAAGAAAACCCAAGATTCCCTTTGATATTTTGGAATCCTTGACAATTTACTTTGTATAAATTCTACACAGCTGATGTCAACAAGAAGCTGGAAATGTGATAAAGGATACATTTGATGTTCACCATCACATGTGCCAAAATGAGCTTTCCAGATAACTCAAGTGATCCCGATAGGTGACTTCCTCTTTCAAACTATTGCAATAAACACAATAAATCTGTTGAAATCCCCCCCCCCCCCCCCCCCCGAGAGTTCTGAATAGATAATGAAAAGAAATGGAAAGGTATTCTATTGAGCAACTTACCTGTACGCGGGAAACCTTTTTTGGAGTAAACAGCATCTTTCTCTTTGGCGTTGTACCTTTGGCAGCGTCAGCCTCGGATGAGGGAGCTGATTTCCTCTCCAGGAGCAAGCCTTTGCTCCCTGACCGGACCGGTATCTGTGCTGAGAACACGCCTGCCTTGTCTGGTCCTCTCTCATCAGACTGGGCGGGGCTCTGAGCGCTCGAAACTTGCCTGGGCTGTTGGGACAGGGCTCGTTTCTTAATGGGCGAGACACCATCCTCCTCTTCCACTTCCACAGACTCGCTTCTTCTCTTCAGCATCCCCTGCAATATCAACATCAGTAAAAGATGAAAAGCCATTGCTATTTTTTTTTTCTTTGACAGATCTTTTCAGTCAAATGAAATATTAAAATATATAAATAAGAAAAGATTATACTACTGAGAAATTCATGTGGAGTTACGTCATCAGGATCCCCCTCTAATAATCAGGGCCAAAAGTACTTGATTGATTAAACAAAGTTTAAATAATAGTATTAGTGGTCAGTGCTTAAATAGGGTGGGGTTGGGAGACAAGGTTGTTGTTTTTTTTCAGATTTAACAAAATGTCATTCTTTTTATGAATTTTCTCTCAACTTGTTACAAAGACATATCAATGCGAATACTAGTCATGATGACTTTTAGAGGTGTTAGAGGAGGTCGGTCAAGCTTGATTTTAAAAAAAAAAAGCAATTTAGTGAAATTAATAAAAGCAATTTAGTGAAATTTTCTTCACATTCTCTTTAATATTATTGGATTATTGTGACACCACAAATGAATCCAGAGTTAAATCCCAGAGAGGGCATAACATGACACTATAAAGCAAATTAAAAAATTTGGAACAAATTGTCAATCAAATCTTCCTTAACCTGTTGAAAATGAGTTCAGAGTATACTCGGCAGGTGTCTATGGGAAATGTGTGTTGTAGCAACATCAGTCCGTCTCAACGGGTCAAGTTGTCTCTGAATCTTTCACTGATCTTCAGCATTCAATCAATCCACATATATTTGGGGGATTTTTTACTATCACACGTAGCTTAAAACTGATTCACTATGTAAAGTCAGTCAGCACCCCCCCCCCCCAAAAAAAAAAAAAAATTAAATACATACATGCACACATGCATATTTATATGTTTGAGATATGAATGTCATTGCTATTCTTCAAAAATTTGACCATAGAGAAAAGATAATGTGTGACTGTTTGCAGAGTCACAAAATCCTGGCACAAAAGATATCAATTCTGACATACAATGTAAACTAGGGCTGTAAACATTTTCATATCAAAATCACTGAGAATCTGAAGACCAATCAGGAAGACACTTGCGTGTTGCATGTAGCTTAGTAAGCCAAAATACACATAATACCCAAATCAGGGAGGCTCTTGTATTCTCTTGTTAAGCCCCAGTAAAACAGACATCCCGGATCACCCCGGATCTGATCCGGGGTGATCCAGGGAGGGATCCCTGTTGACGCCTTGGACATCCTTTGACATCCGTGTATGTCCGTGTAGATCCAGGGACATCCGGGAGGCCAACACGGCAATTTTAGGAGGTCAAAAACATCCGGCGTCATCCGGAGATTGCTGTGTTGGCAGAGCAATCTGGGATGGTCCGTGTGGCTGCCGTGTAGCTGCCATGTTGATGTAGATGATGTGTTTGTGCGTGTAGACGCCGTGCTCTTCCGGCCTTATCCGTGTAGCTGACGTGTTGATACCGTGTGTACAGTCACATCAACGCTTGTCGACACTCCATCGAGGTCGAAACTAACCAAGATCTCCCCGGATCCGGATCACCATGTAGATCCTTGAGGATCCCTGTTTATATGTGGAATGTGACTGGGGCCTTAGGACATGAAGAGAAATTTCAGTCTTCAGGAAGACTTGACAGCGACTCAAACTTACCTCTGTTCTCTTGGTTGAGCTGACAGAGCTTTCAATTGCATTTCGTGGAGTAGGGGAGAGAATTCCACATTTCTGCGCAGCTTTCGATGCAGATCTCACGGGATTATGATCCAAGTCCATGTCAATATCATTCCAAGGAGATTTTTCTTCGGCAGACGGCCCATTCAATTTCCTAGAAAAGCGATGAAAACATATAAATAAATCTCTTTAAAAATGTGTCCTTTTTTTCCCCCTGTCTTGGTGCCAAGAGGACTATGCAACTTTGTACAGTATGACTCGGTCCACTTGACAACCTTGTCCAAATATAGCATTAAACCATTCAAACCGATAGTCTAAGCAGTAGTCTATGGCCCCGTTCGAGCGCTCAAAAGCTAACCAAAGCAAACTGATCCAATGCCTACGGTTCCATACTGTGCAAGGTTAGGAGCGTATGAGTGCTCTGTGGAGAAAGTGTACCTCATAAGTTAATTTTCAGAGGAGGTCACACATTTTGTAGGAACAGAATCATTCATCTGGCACTTTTAGATGTCCCAAACGAAGGAATGAACTCTTTGCATGATGATGTATGTGTGTTATGTGCATTCTTCTCATGCCACCTTCTGGTACGGTTAATATGGTACGCTTTTGGAGCACATTGGGAAGTGGTCCACTTTTGGCTCGCTAAAGTACACTTTAGGAACACTATAGGAATGCTCAAGCGCTCCTCTGATGCAGGTACGGTACTTTAACACTAAAAAGACGGGGGGGGGGGGGGGGGGGGGTGGGCTGATTGAGTCCCCCCTCGACGTTTTTCATGATAAATCCGTAACGTAAAAATCCCGGGCCGCAACGTTTCATGACTTTTTTCTTTCAGGTCTTGCACAACTTTTGAGACCAAATTCGATACTCCCAGGTATGCGGTTCCGAAGTTAAGCAATATTTTTTAAGTGCACGTCAGACCCAAAATTGCTCCAAAAAATGTGATTTCGTGTACAAATCCAATGCACATTCTGCTTCTAGCCAAAATTCATAAATGAATCATCTTATCTTTACTTTTACAGATTAAAATCAATTAATTTCATGTTGTTATTGATCAGAACAGTGTCGCCGATGATTGCCATAAAAAAGACGAAAATGAAGTACATAAGAAATTTTAAAAACAATAAAATACATAAGAAAAAAATTTCGATACCGCAAGTTTTTTTTATGTACATTCAATAAGAATCCTACAAAGAGTACCTAGACCAAAAGTTGGCAGTTTTGGACCTTGATTTACAGATTTACAGCCAATTTGTTTAATTTCATGCATAAATTAATTTATCAAAAATAAATCTGAATAATTGCGGAATAATTACCTATTCAGTTTTGTAGATTACCTTGTGGGTGACGTGCGTGCCAATTTTCCTCGCGATCACGCGGTCAACGGCCAAGATCTTGGGGGGGGGGGAGGGCTGAATGAGCCCATACCTCCCACCACCCCACCACCCCAACCCCCCCCGTCTTGCTAGGCATCAAAATAGCCCAGTCTTTTTAGGAGTGCTCGAATGCACCTTAGCCTACAATGGTAGAGTTGGCAAGTCTGAGACAGACCTAATAAGAAAATGAGGGTGCTCTGACTCACCTTCTCTTTGATTCATTCCTGATGTTGGACGAGGCTATGGATGTGGGTCCATCTGCATTGACCTCCTGGACTGGACGCTTCTGTCTACTCCTAATAGCCATCAGAACTTTGTCTGTGCAGCTGGATTTCTGCTTCTCGCCTTCAGCTGCTAGCTTCCTAAACCTGGAGGTTAGAAAAGGAAAGTGGGTGATTTCAAGTTTGGTGCTAGTGCTGGCAGTGGTGTACTCTCTACAACAGCTGTCTTAATTGGAGATCCTACACCAACGATCAGATTAACAAATGTGATAGCTGCTGATCATAATCATCGATAATCATAAACCTGCTGACACCAACTGACTTAAAGTTCAGGATTAGTGCTGGTGTTAGTGTAATAAACAAATATGAATGAAATCTTTCACTAATTTACTCTCATGAGCCCAAAGTACACTATACACTGTATACCACTCAACTTTTTTTAAACCTCAAAAGGATCACTATGTATAACTTCATCGACAATAAACAGGTGAAGTATTCCCTTTCAAATAATTGTAAGCTGCAAACAAAATTGGACAATGCGATAATCAATGTCACAAAACAAATGAGATTTTTTCCCTTCCCTTACATCGTTAATTCCTCTCTATACACATTAGGCATTTCTCCATAACCCTTCTTACCTTTCTCCTACCCGACCCTTCAGCTCCTTTACCTCCCTGTTCCATAGTACTGATCTAATCCCAACCTTGTTCCCTAGCCCATGCACAAGTTCCCTAACCCACAAGTACAAATGTTCAAGTTATACACACAAATACACAGTTAAAAAACCTTGACACTAGTCATGTCTCAGAGGCATGCGAACATTGATACCAGAGCGGGCTGAAAATTGTTTCAGGAAATGGCTTTTCAAAGTATTACATCACAGAAATGAACATGAAAAAATGAGGATGTTTTCTGAATCTCAGGCATACATGTAGATGAGGGACATAGGGACAGCATAATGTACACTAAGATGATGTACGATCATGATAATTACAATTCTTCTTTTTTTAATCTGAAATTCTTGTATGCATCCACTACAAATGATTCCAGTTCATGGACAATAAGTTAGTACCTTCATCAATTCTGTAATGAATCCTCATAATTATTTAATGTTTTATCTCATGCAGAAATGCTTGTTTCTGCATGATTCGACACTCACAGGGGACTTGCCGGTCTGTTTGGGAGTGGGCTGGCAATCTTGACCATGACTGGGTTTTGGACCCGCGGCAAACCTTTCCTCTGCCGCGGACTGGTAAGATTGTTGCCCCCAAGCCAGCTGACCGACGGGAAGACGCCGGGGGAGGTCACTAGGTCCGGCTGGTGAGTTGGGTAGTGCATGCTGGGATGCAGCAGGGAATCCTGGCCAGAGTTGAATCGCATCATTGTGGGACTGGGCTCCTGGTCTGGGCTGGTGGCGGTACACATTGACAAAGAAAGAATAATGTACAATGTAGGTACAGTAGATCCACTTTACAACTTCATGACAGTAAGAAGCACTTTGTACAAAGAGAGGACTAGTGTCTATACAACCTAGGTCTACAATTTTGTAGATCTAGTCCAATACATTGTGCCATCATCAAATCAAGAGTAAATTTACATCAACATTCTTCAATCTTAAAAGATGGTTATTGCAAATTATGTTGGTTTTTGTTTTGGTAATATGCCTATTTCAACTACTCAGTACTAGCCAGGTTTTCATGATAATTTCAAGTCTTTATATGAAATATATTTACGTTTGCTAGGGAAACCATCCATCTTCTCTTCAATACTGTGAACCGTGTCTTTGATTACTCAGCTACAAATCTTGTGCTGTCTTTAGCACTTGGCAATACTGTCAACTGATTAAAAAGTTAACACAGAAAACAGTGTGAAATAAGTTTGTCAGACATATTTAGGTACAACTTAACTAAAAATGTGCTTTTAGTTATATCATTAAACTTACAAAACGTAGAGCAGAGGTCTAGAAAAAATTGCATTGTGTCACAAATTCACAACACTTGACCAGTGTTTTGTTATTTGTTCTTTAATGTCATGGCAGAGAGTAATTTAATAGCCCCAATGCTACTATCTGTGAGAATGTTTAACAGTACTTAGTAGGTAGAGCTGTATATACGTAAATGCAGCTCTATGGTTTTAACACTAACAATTAACATTTCAACACTTCCAAAATGTCAATCCCTGTGATGATCACAATCACTGTCAAACAAAATACAATTCATAAGTAATAAAAGTAACACTGGTTAGAGTCTAAACAAGTTATTAGTTAATTTACCTGTTGTTAACTGACTTATTTGGTGGGAAAATAGGCGACAGTGGTAATTTTGAAAAAGACAGTTTTTCATCAAATCTGTATCCTGTAGAAAAATTTGCCCCTTCTCGCCAACTTCGATTCATCATATTTGGGGCAGGACTTCTCGCAGTCGTATGCAGATGCTGAATTGTGGAAGGAGGTGATGACGGAGGTATCCTCTTTTGTTGCCGGTGTGGAATGGCGAGATTTCTGTGACCAAGCAAACTATCGTTTTCATGAATATTTCCGAATCGTCTTTGTAAGCCAGGTCTGACGAAGATTCTAATATTTTCCTTTCCACGATCTATCATACTTTGCGATGCTCCCGTTTCTCTTGGTCTCTGGGCCCGAGGCTGAGGAGAGCGAAGACTAATGCTGCTGAAATCGTCTGCAGACTCGCCGTTTGCATTACCCGTCTCTTCCGGCACAAGCTGCCGAAACTTTCGGGTGGCAGTCGCTGCGGCCAGCTGCACGTGGGCGACTGCCCGCGAGACACTGGCCGGATCATGAATATACTGATACAAGACGAAGCATCCCACCGCTGCGATAAGAAGAAGGGTCACGGAAAATGGCAAGAGAGATAAAATGACTATGGTAGATAGGGAAATTATTACAACCATTTCCACAACGCTGCAGCATACCAAGTTTGAATTCTTTCCTTTTTCCGCTGTTCTGGAAAGTGCTAACTCGTAGATCATCTGCTTGTGTACACACATGCGCAGTACCAAATTTGTGCAAGAACTGTAATGATAACAAATCGTGTGCTTCTGCTCGACTTTTGTATTTTTACACTGTACATGTATTACGATTTTTTGTTTCTTTTAGACGTACCATGGACCTAGTGTGTCCATGGACGTACCGACACAAGTTACAAATTGTTTTTTTCCCCATTAACAAGCAAACTGTTTCTTCTTCTATCATGGGCCTCAATAATGACCCGAATACTTAGTACATCTCATCTCGGTGTAAGTGTATCTTATCACTGGAAGTGCAGCCTCAATGAGACTCTCATGGATGTGCAGGGGGGAGGGGGGGGGGGGTTCCTAAGTGCAGCAGTACCAGATTATTTTCATCAAATCGCAGGGGCCTTGAATTTGACATTTTTGTGTTTTTGTGTTTGTTTGTTTGCTTGTTTTGTGTTGATGTTGTTGTTGTTGGTTGTTGTTGTTGTTTTTGTTTTTGTTGTGTGTTTTTTTTTTTTTTTGGGGGGGGGGGGGTTAGGGCCCGGGGTAAGGGTGTCAAGGGCAGTGCTCCAGGTTGGGAGAAGGGTCAATGGTATCCCTTTCTACCGCATAATTTACGGAAAGAATCGAATTCTTTCGTGTTTTGTTTTATTTTTTTTTTCATGGGATTGCGGTGGAAATCAGAGCTATAGAAGAATGATAGAACTTACTGTGTATGACAGAATACAGCAACAGCAACGAGAGATATAAAAAGCCTGGAGAATTACGCATTTTATGTTATTGAACACTAGGGTACACCACTGATCTCTTTAGGAGGTTTATCCACTACCCATACCTCCTGTGTGTACTTTCAGAGGGGCCTTTCAGAGATAGGAGTGGGGTAGGCCTACAGTACAATTAGTGCAGGTCATTTGCACGTAGTATGTTGTTGTTCTTTTGAATTGTGGAGCTCTCTGCCGGGTGGGCAATTTGCTCCAAAAAATATAATTATTCAGATATGCCTTAAATCTAATCATAAAAACTTAAAATACTTTTAATTATTTACAAAAAAACCCAATTACATTTATTATTATATTTACAATGATATATTTACAATGATATTGCACGTAGTACGTCATGTTACCTCTCTTTATACGAAGTATACGGCACTAAAGTGCGCCATCTACCGGACAACATGCCACACCGTGGTTTCTTGAATCACTGAAATAGTAACGACAGTTTGGTGAATAATTCAGTGCTACTGTTGCAGTCTACCAACGAAGACTATCCGTTATCTTGTAAATTGAGCCATTTCTACTTCGTAGTCGGATAAAAAAAACAAAAACAAAACAAAAACAAAAAACGATGTAGCCTAGGCAAGTATCGTTCAAGAAAAAAAATCAGTGCTAGAATGGAGGACAATCCTACACCAGAATCAAGTTGATCTTGAAAATAAAGACGAACAAGCACAGGTACAATAATGAACACTTTCATCAAAATTGGATGAAAAATACAAGCAAATAATGAAATGCTAAAGACTATAGCTAGATTTTGCAAAAGAGTTCCAGAATAGTTCATATGAATCAATGATTATAATAAATCTTGGGATGCAAATAAAAGAGTTGATAATGTCTTCACTCCACAATTTTCCATTGATCGTGTACAAAATCTGAATAAAATTAGATTTCTCTGCTATAATGTAAAACATAATGCTATTCCTGACTCCGTTAGCTTCGATTATAATGATCAATAAAATAGATTTGAGATTGGGGCATATAGTTACGTTAAAACAAAAAACCGGGCAATGCCAAGGTTTTGTGAATGAACTATATTTCAAGTTGTAAGACAATGGCATCATCAACTCATTTTCATATTCATTGACTGTTCAAGAACTTTTTTTTTAAACTGCAGAAACTTCACAAAATCACAATATTACTTCCCAGTATGAATTGTGATCATACCTATGTTGATCGAATTTATGCTGTTACGCTTTCGAAACTGTACTCTTCTTTTCAGACTATAACTTTAACTGGTCAGGAATTCTCTTCTTATAATTTGATGACTTGTGGCTTTTAGACCTGGGTAGATGGTTAACAACAGAAATATGGAGTGGTTCCAGAGCATGACAATGCAATGGATGATTGCATCACGCAATTAAACTCATAAAATATAGTCTAAGAACTGAGTTTAGGTAACGACTCTGTGTAAGTTAAGTATCTGCATAACCCATGAGAAGGATAAAAAAAGCAATCTAATTTTGAAAATCAAGGACTGAGGCCATCTTCATATAAGTTATCGGAGTGGAGACATAAAAGAAGTAATCTATCATCCTATAGTGTATGCAAATTCACATCGTAAAACTCGAAGATGGAGAAGACGCATGATAGCACGCACAACAGGAAACAAAACACAACACTGCAATCCATGTACACTGCAAGTATATATGTGACCGTGCATCACAAAACAACAAAAAGGTCGCACACACTGATTTTGCGTGAGGACTGAAAATAAGTGAAATGGGTCAACCTAGCCGATCTTGACTTTTTCATATTTTCTGAAAGAGCAAGTCTTCTTTTACATTATGCTTAAATTTAGGGTCATAAAAAGGGCGGATAAGTGTGTTTTTTAGGAGTTTATCTCGAACATTTTTGGTAGAATAGTGTGATTAGGTGTGTCTTTACAGTCCCTTTTTCATTTCTGAAAAACCTTGTATACACTCTTAAATTTCAACTCTAATAACTTTTGAAATGATAGTGCTACTGCTTTGAAAGTTGGCATTGATTATGGAGAGAATGTGTTGATGAGGCGTGCTTAATTTCAGTTTAATCTGATAATCCCTTCATTGTTGTTACTCGGGTGGTTTATTTCCTGTTTTTTGTCCAATTCATCGCACAGCCGGCACGGTTTGGTAAAGATTAAGCGCTTGAACATGTTGAATAGACACTGTACTTCAGAGCCTCTTTTCTCAGTTCACACTTTTCCTAAGTTTGTGCTTTCTTTCCAATATTTAGATAAGTTATATAGGAGAGTCCATTTTGATTTGAGTTAGATATCATTTTAAAGCTTAAAGTCTCCTCTTTCAGAATATGGTCTTAGCTAAAAATTCATGTCTGGCGACTTTTTGTCTGTTTTGTGGTGCAGGGTCACATATTGTTTTAAAAACTAGAGGCAGCGTCTCCGTAACGGGCTCTATGCAGTTGACTTACCACGAACAATTTATTTTCATAGACCTCACTGACCCCCAGTAATACCGGGATCATGAAAAGGAAAGACAGGAAAAGGAAACAGGAAGACGTCTTGTGGTCAAGTCCATGCAAAACATTTTTTTTGTGTGTGCCCCAAATCGAGAATTTGCGTTGTATACGGCAGAGGAATACAGCCATGGCATTTTAACTCAAAACCATTAAAGTGTTATCGTACAATTTGCGAACACACACACACAAAAAGAATAGATTCTACTTTCACATCCTGTCCTGCTGATCAATTCAGAATACTAAGTATAGATAATTATCATTCGTCTGAAATAATTACCGTTTAATGATACAGATTGCAAAAGAAGAGATGGCAACGAAAATGAATGTAATCTCGGAAATGACTTGTACGGCGGTTTTGCATGATGCACAATGTGAAAACAACATCATAACAAAGCAAACAAAGGACTCCGTGCTATGTACGCCCAAAGACCATGGAGCAAACAAAACATGATTAGAAAATTATCGAGCGCTTGGTCTATGATAACTGCAGCGCTATCCAGTTTCATTCAGAAAAACAACCTTAATGGCAAGAAAATTCAAATAAGAATACCACAGACCATGCATCATCAATCTCTTCCTCCCCACCCCCCCCCCTCCTAAAAAAAATCCTACATTTTTAAATGCAGGAAAAATGATCAAGTATATAAAGCAAAATACCGCACAATTTCAGAGGTACGGAAATTTCTTATCTTAAAGGGACATTCCAGACAATTTTCATAATTTCACATCATGTAGTACATAAATCGACGACTCCATGTATAGAATTGTGGAATTTATTTTGGTTCTTGAGCAGAGAAACAATACCATGAAAAAACCTTAAATAAATTACACTGAACAAGGATGATGACATAGGAGGTTCACATGTTTCAGAAATGTAGCAGAGTAATTCCATTACAATACCGCTTGCTTGCGAGTTCACCTAAGACAAGTATAATCTATAATGCATGCCTTCTTCTTTTGTTCTGCTTCCTTGCGCCCCAGCTCATGCATTCTTATGGTGACTCTGCCATGTCATCATCCTTGTTCATTGCGATTTGTTCTAAATTTTGAAAATATTCTTATTCTTCATCCCAATTATCACAAATTCTAAAACTCTGTCCTCAGTAAAACTAATTTATAGTTGTTCAAATGAAAAAAATCTGAAAATCATCCGGAGGTCTCCTTTAATTAGATTGATTATTGACCATTTGGTCAGTAATTCCCTCAAACAATCAACCTATACTAGCTGCCACCTATATACATGCAGTATACGGTCACCCCCTCCCCCCCCCCCCAAAAAAAAAAAAATGTTAAAGACCCTGTCTACAGCGGTCACCTGTCTATAATGGCCACTTTTTTCCCGTCTCGTTTAGATGGCCATGCTATGATAGAAAGGTTGACTGTATTATACATGCGTTCCTGCGTTCTGCATGTCTATACCAGGGCTCTCATGTGCCAGATATGCAGCTCAATAACAGGATTGAAGGAAATTGATGAACCAAACATGCTTATTTCATGAGGAAAGGTAAAAAAAATGCACCAAAGCATGGCCCACTGCAACATGGCTAACAAGTCGCGTAGACTCTGACATCTCGTCTGGTTCATTTCCTTGGCATAATGTTGCACTTGTGAGGTTCACCTCAAGCATGTCTGGATGTCAATTTCACCATTTCCAGACTCTCACACGAAATGATTTTACCTTCTGGAAAACATAATGGTCTCTGTACATTCAAACACAGTGCACAATATGTGACGTGTTTTTTTTTTTTTTATTAGTGTCTTGGAAATCGATTAATATGCTGGAGCAGTCTATGTCTTTTGTTTCCATGACGATGTGAAAAATACTCTTTCAGCTGGGAAGAAAAAAAATAAACCCTTGTATCTTATATTTTGATTTTCAATCTTGTTTGGTGGCTACGTAAATTTGCATAGAAGTGATGATTACGTACAATGATGATGATGATGACGAGGAGGAGGAAGAGGAGGAGGAGGAGGAGGAGGAGGAGGAGGAGGAGGAGGGGGAGCATGATGAAAATGCATGGAGTAAGCCAGTGTCATAACTATGGTAATGTAAAGGTTCTGTATACCTCTCAGAAAACAGAAGAGTTCGCAGTGAAGAGTTCCTTTCAGAAATCCTGAAACCCTGGTGATAGTACATGACTGTATTAGGCTACCCACAATCACTGAACATGCAATTCGGTGCTCTTATAAGGATGGACCTTGGTTCTCGGTGCTACCTTCACAGATGTAAACACTGGGATACTACTGCAATCACTTCATATCAAAAAGAGAAAGAAGAAGAAAACGAGAGGCGTGTTGATAGAAGGAGAGCTATAGGGCGGGGAAGAGGATAAGGTAATCATGTTGCAAATGCAATAGATGCAAACATATAAATACTTATGCTTAGATGTAAAGATATATCATATTCACAAACCACCGACAGATAGAGAGAAACATATAGGTAGATCGCTAAATAGATAGGTTGATTGAACGAAAGATGGAGGGGGGGGGTGTCATGATATGACATATTTTGTATTTGTCACGTAATAATTTGTCTCATTGTACTACTGGTTATTGTGTAGCTCATGTAAGAAATTGATGTTATGGCAATGGTTACAAAAGAAGTGCAGCTTTAAAGACAAAAGCTTGCATCAAAATAACCATATAAGGAGATGTTGCGATGCACAATCAAAGTAAAAGAGAGTGATTTGGAATTAAATGTTTTAGGGATGAGTAAACCCTACATGACGTCAAAATACGAGGAAAGGGTATCCCTGGTAGTATGCCTCATACTATCTGGTATGTGGACGTCATTCACGACGTCAAACACAAGTTTCTAGCTAGGTCAAAACAGGACCACTTCAAAGAATTTTGGTTTCCGTGGACAGGAAGTGATGACGTCAAGCAGAGGCTTGACCAATGCAAAATGAGATACTCAGGAAAGTTTTGACAGACAGAAAACGCCAACCAATAAGAAAAGGGGGCAGGACTTCTATGAAAACTTTCTAGGAAGTCACTTGACTTCATTTAATTAATTTTACATGGAGACCTATGGTCCAACAAATGTATAAATATGCAGTGTTTGGGCACAAAATTCAGATGCCACATTATTTGCGGAACACTCAGGACCAGGCTACGGTACTTCGAGTTTGCGAAGTTAGAGTAGCAGAGTGTTATTTGGAATCAGTGTGATTCAGGGATTGTTGCATTTCGGCTGGGACAGCCTGACCATCCAGCAGAGAATCTAGGAGGATTCGAGTGTAAACACCAACAACTGTTGTAAGTACACGATCATTTAATTGAAGTTGTTTATGCCTTGTAAGTTCCTATGTAATTCCCGATATTGCATTGTATGTGTGATGGTTGTATGTCAAACCGAATTTTAATTGCATTGTGAAAGAAATAGAGAATTAGAACAACGCTAAGATTTTAATGGGCTGATTAATCACCCCTATTCCACATTGAAAGATAATTATCCATGGTGAAACATTATTATGGAAATTATGTGTGGCTAATCAATGTTGATATGATGGAATATATAATCATATGTTTTGTTTAAGTTATATGAATAAGAATCAGGAATAACTAAAGACCACAAATTATAAGGGAGGTATCATGTTATTAAATTAACAGGGTGTTTAGGGTTCCAGGGAGAGAGCCACCGTTTAGGGTTCCAGCGAGGACCAAGTTTAGGGTTCCAGAGAGGACCAGAAGTAAGGGGAGACGACCCGCTACTTCAGGCAGGGCATCGTCTACAACCTAGAGCAACCAAGCACGGGAGCTTCTAGAATAAACCAACGAGCAGAGCAACCAAGCTCAAGATCAAGTGGAATTGGAAATCTGTATTCAAGTTTGTACCATGTTATTATAATTGTAAACGACCATAATTTGAGACGAGTATAATAAATCTTATTGCTTGTTACATTATAAGAACACTGTGTAATTGGCTACTTATTTCGAGGCACTGTAGTTGCACAAGTTGAAGGAGTTGATTGAGTGAATGGTCTGCTTAACAATCTGCTGCATTTAGAGAAAGTCAGCCTTTGACTATAGAAAAGATCCCAGTCGCAGGGAGGACTTTCGTTCCCCACATTCAGAGGAAAGTCCCCTGTGACAGGGGGTAGGGAGGAATGAGAGGGAGGAGTACGTGATGCGGAGGGAGAGATGGAAGGGGAGGCATGGAGACTAAATTGGCGGTGATGTTGAACCCCCCCCCCCCTCTCATTTTCAATGTAGGGTAGCTGAAAGCACCTCCATGCAGCCATCCAATCAAAAGGCTCAATGTTAGGGATCGTCACAGCAGTGCTTTTCATTGGCCCCGTGTTGACGTTAGATCGTGCAGGAGTCATCTAAGAAGTTCAGCCCGGAGATTTCATTTTTCAGCCCATGACCTTTCAGGAGATAAAATTATAAAGTGAAAGCCACTCCCAACTGAAATTGACTCTTATGAACAGACTGAAAGCAAACAAGCAGAACAGTAAGCAGGCGGATCAAGACTGATATTACCTCTGATTGAAGTCTCGTTATGTTTTAGAGTAACGGTTTGATATTTCGGTCAGACTAAGTAATGGCTACGAGCCATACGTATAGGGGATAATGGTATGACCTCGTAAATCTCCAGTTAATTTGCACACATATCGTTGTAAGATTTATGCGTGTGTGTGTATGTGTTTGTTTGTTCATGTGTCGTGTGTGTGTGTGTGTGTGTGTGTGTGTGTGTGTGTGTATGTGTGAAATATATTTAACAAATTAAGATCATATCCACCACATCAACTTGTTCGATAGTTGTAACAAGTCTGACAGCGATGATGATTATGAAGAGCTGGAGGGTTATATAGTGTTTTTTTTCTTTTTAAGAGCTGAAGGATTATAGTGTTTTTCTTATTTTTTTTTAAATACTGGGCAAAAAAATCCAAACAAACTATGAAATCGCCAATGGGCCAGTGGGCCAATGGGCCAATGGGCGAGTTCTTACAGGTGATAACATCACAACTTTCAGTGTCAGTGTTTCGCAAAATCACGTGAAATCATCACTGATGGCAATATTGCATCATGATCGCCTGATGATGCAGTGGCCATTATCATGATGCGGGTCTACACCAATAGCATCACGTCGTGTATTAAAGTGATCTTGAGAGCTTCTGAATGTCAGCTATTGACGTAGAATTTATTGACAGTGGTGTATAGATCATTTTATACAACGGAATATGATAGGATGCATGAATCCTTGGCAAACATTATGGACGCTAACATTGGATGCAGGTTGGCTTGACTGACGATTTAATCTTATGTGATGATTATTTCCATTCCCTGTTTCCCTTATTTCCCTTTGTTAATCAGTTGCAATTAAAACAACTCGACGAAAAAACAAAACAAAATAAAACATGAATTTGAATATGTACGGAGTACCCCTTCAAATTACAAGGATTAGAACCATACGACGCTGGCTGTCAGGCCCCGGCGGAAGCTTAGTGGTCTCATGAAACAGGCGTCTGTCCGGAAACCAGGAGGTCGTAGGTTCGAATCTTGCTTGAGATTGATGTTGTCGTATTACGATTATAAATGTTTGCAATGAAGATACTGTTTGAATAAAATGGGTAACGAATCAAATGATTTTAATCTTCTGTGAGTTGTTCACTTAAAGCATTGTCACGGTCATTTTCAGTCAGGCATGTCTCAATCACTTCTTTTTTCCAATTTATCTCATTTTACGGTGGTCAATGCATGTTGTCGAATCGAACAGAAAAATAAAACATGATTATACCGAACAGGAATGCCATATTCTTTGTCCCATTTAAAGATGACGCTACTTTTCTTTCTGCATTGTGTAACATATTGATGAATATAGCATAGAATGCATCCATTGTCATAAAGATGGAGGGAGAGAGAGAGGAGGAGAAGGAGGAGGAAATGAGACAATCTAAATCGTGAACACTTTTGAGACGGTCCCTCGAATTGCGGGTTGCATTTTTTTTTTTTTTACGCTTCGCAGCCGGTTGAATTTGTATTGATAATGAGGTAGAAAGCGACACACAGAGTGAACGACCGCCCGTTAGATGAGCGAACGGCTACTTGCCTTCCGCGCTCGAACGCAGGTAACCCGATTCACGGCCACCATCTGCACACTATCAGAGGGAAACCGCCAGGGAAGCCGCATCTCATCAAGCTATTCTCTCCTCGCTTTTTTTGACATCTCGCTGAAATTTCATCAATATGCGCGAAATTGTACACATTCAGGCAGGCCAGTGTGGAAACCAGATCGGCGCAAAGGTATAGTACACATTGTTCTGTGATTTTGAACACGATTGGTGAGGAGTGGAAGATGTATAAGAACAAAAAGATGCTTTCTGTTATTCGTTGCGTTAGTGGTAGACGATCAAAAAAAAAAAACTCCTCTTTGATGGAGCTGTATAGTATGCAACAGTCTTATACATAGCTTTGCGTTTATATTCCTTTTTTTTAAAACAACATATCATTAACTAGCTGATCACTCCAGCTTTTAGAGTAAGGCATGGACATGATGGGGAAATCAGCTGCAATTTGTGCTATGCGATTAGTGTATAAAGAAAGCATAAGAAGAGAAGAAACTTGCTTCTTGACAATGTACGTTCTGTGCATTTGTGTGGGTTTTTTTCTTCTTCTCAGAGCAGGATAGGTGTTGCATCCATGACCCCCTACTGATCCCCACTGTACATGCATAATGTGGAGTCATCGGCGAGCTGACCAGTGGTCAAATTTCCTCTGTGTTTTTCTACAGTACCACTATAGAGTTGTCATTTACATTTTTTAAAGAAACTCAAAACCCATTTATTTCAAGAACAGAACCGATAATTATGTAGTTGTGGATTATTCTATTTGTTCTCTTTTGTTAATTGTAAAGCGCTTCGAAACAATTTTGTCTTAAGCGCTATTATAAATTTTCCATATCATTATTATTATCATCATTTATAAGATATAAAAAGATACATTGTATAACATGTACTTGGAATCTTTACTTCTGAGTTAATTCCCCTCACATGTTGGGCACAAAGTGATCAATAGAGATATAAGGATTATTGTCATGTGAAGAAAAGCTGGATTTGAGATTGGTTCTAGATATCGAACTGTTTGACATTTATAAATAGTATAATAATTATGATTGATTGTTTGTTAATAATATGTGTGTATGTGTGTGTATGTGTGTGTGTGTGTGTAATGTAAACGTCATGGCTTTTTATAACAAGCTGTGTGACATTATGCTCTCATACACACACACGTATACCAACACACACATACACAGAACTCTAGTTTCCTCAACACACCGTATAAAAGAAATGCTATTTTTATTTTATTTTCGGAATCTGCGTGCGGAGAGTAGTATTGCATTGCAACTCCGTCTATCTTGCTGTGGTTTGAAAGGAAACTTTTTATGGTGGTTCCTCCTCATACTTTGGTATCAAATTAATTAGTGCTTGATTAAGTATCCATGATTATGGTGACAATACATAATATTATGTTGTATACATGCATATATAATGTATACCATTACCAAGGTGAAATATATTCACCAACAGCTCGCAACGAGTATACATTTTCGCTTTCTTCGTTTAATATTCACGTGTTTGTGCATGGTCTCATTGCATTCTGCTCTGCTACCTGTGTAAGAAATGGGTCACCAGTTCTAACGCCATTACGGATTTCCCAGAGGATGCATTTTGTAGTCGACCGTCTACTTGACCTCCACTTCAGCGTGCTTAGCTTATGTAAACATGGGGAAATTAGCCGAACCAGCACAGATGCGCGCCGTTTAATGTCCAGACGGCGTGTCGTCAATTAGGGGGCTACTTTACCAATCGATGTACCAAACGTCAGCCGTCTGTGGAACTTGGTTTCGTCGATACCAATCAGCGGCGAGGCTTGATTAATGCCAAGCGGACATGGATCTTGCAATTATGATTATTCATACGCGAGCTCTGGCTGTCCCATAGAGATGTATACTAAGAACACTAGAGGGCAGACTCCGTAAAATCACTGTGACCGATAGAAGGAGGCGTTCGCCATTTTGGTCCGGGCAAATTTCGACTAGCGACCGTACCGATAACGTGTAGCGCTACGGAGCATTCAGGGAGATCGACGACGGGATGCAACGGCAGTAGGCTGACATCTATGCCAAGGTCTCCATCGGAGTTTGGAAATCGAAAAATGTTCTGAAATTCGCAAATTCTACTTAAAGTAGCATAGATCTATGTTGCAAAATGCCTGGTTCATGTGCTGCTTTTGGATGTAGAAACAGGAGAAAAGAAGGGGAGCGGAGATTCCTTTCACAAGTAACTAAAATTACATTTATAGTGTGTGTTAAACATTATTGCAGATTGATTCAAGGCAAAAAAAAAAAGAAGGAAAAAGAAAAGAAAAGGTCTTGCAAAATTCGTCAGGGGCACTCCGCCCTCCCTCAGCTATTCTCGATCTATTGAATATAGATAGCTAATACAGTACATAACTATATGCAAGGTCGGCGGAACGGGGGAGAGGGCATTTGCCCCATTTCAAAAAAAAAAACTCCCCTTTTTAAGTTAAAAAAGTGCTCATTTCTAAGTGCCCTATTTGGCCATTGAGCCCCCCCCCCCCACAAAAAAAAAAAAATCGTTCCTCCACCCTTTGCTATACCAGCAGTTAATTTCACTAAGATAGTGTGAGAAAAGCTCAGAATACGTAATATATGCCTGGTGACAGGACATATGCTCCGGCATTGATATCTTTCTGAAAGTAGAATTACCATCATGGGTCTGATTGGGCTTTTGGTTCTTGTAAGAAAGGCAGGGTGAGGATTAGGATTAGGGTCACCGTGGGTGTTATGATTTGGGTTAGGGTTTATGTAAGCTTCAACATTAGCATTTCGAGCTTGAACATCAATATGTCATGGAACCAATATGCCTACACGTACCTATAAAAATGATTTATTTCATTTCCACCACCACCAGAAAAAAAAAAAGAAATACAATAAAACACTCGTATACACAGATAGGACTATAGAATGCAGTCCCCTAATACAGAAAAAAAAAATAACTGCAAAAAAAAAATACAAAAATTGACGCAGTATACTGTATCACAAGGGGCATCCGGCAGTCTAGAGACCAAGAGAACCCTTTGTATTGCATGGACCATGGTCGTGTTGGTCGGCTTGAAAGTATTACCTCGTTGAGAATAAAGTAATTTTTTTATATTTTCATTTTCTTTACCACTCACAATAAGAGATTGCTAGCAACTTAAATTTTTGAGTTGTTTCCTTCTCTCATCTCCGACCCCCTCATCTTTTTGCTGAAAGGCAATACGTGTTTGAGCGCTTGTTGTATACGTGTTCACGTGTCCACCACTACTGCGCTGCCCGGACCGATGCTTGTTTTTGCCCGGACAAAGATGGCGCGCGGCCTCTTCATCTCGGCACACGAGCACTGCGTACGCGCCACACGCAGTCCTCGCTCTAGTATATTATTAGTATACATCTCTATGGGCTGTCCTAAGCTCGTCCATGTGTGATTTATGATACGGAGTTACATGTATTAACATAATTTGGACAAGCAACGTTAACAGTGAATTCACGTCATGCACAGTGTACGGTTGACTCATGCGTTAGCTCTGAGTTAGGCGTGGACTCAACGATGCCACAATGTCAGGCAGAGTCTCTTTAAATTCTTTAGATTGAGCTGAGGGACAAATCCAAAAGTAGAATCAGATTGAAAATATTAATCTAATAGATTTAGAAGTCAATCTTTTTTCTCAGTCTGATTTTGGATGTATCCCTTACTACAATCTTAATAGGTTGATTTCCAATCTATAAAGGACTTGGGGAGTGGGAGATGCATGGGAAAGGGGTGGGGGTTGCAGTCTCCACACTTTGAGCTACAAACACACACACATACACACACACACATTGATACATCAAAGACTAAAAAAGGATAAAGAACAAAGACATATCAATCAAAAGTCAGGGGTTTTCAGGATCCCTCCCCACCAAAAACAAACAAACAAACAAACAAACAAACAAAAACAAAAACAAAACAACAACAACTCTCCGAGAGTCTTACAGTATATCATGCCTAAGTTTGTGGACAATATTTATGCAGTGTGTACGTCGCAATTCACATATTATTATTACACCATACTTTTGTATAGGCCTATTGTTAATATCTCAGGATACTATCATGAGATGTCATTCTCTTCCGTAATGATACGTACACATTGGAAAGTGCGTGGACTGAAACGAAGATACGATAAAACATAAACAGATGCATTCCATATTTTAAAACCACACACACATTCCACGGAACACCAGCAAAGCTTGGTAATTAGATCAGCATAAGTGATCAGGTCTGACAATGCCGAACAGAAGTCATTATTTCCATTTACGCTCGATCAAATCTCAATCATGGCAGCTGAAAATAGCGTTGGTCTCAGTCAGAAGCGCGTGGCAGCTGTCCGAGACGACAAGCCCTTTCCCGCCAACTTTTATACCAAAATTCTTTTGTCTTTTACCATGTGCGGAGGATGGTTTTTGTGCGGTAGCTATAAAAAGCGTGGCAAAAAGCAAACAAAAGCAAGGACAATGATACATATATGAGCATTATGTCGTGGCATAGCGGGGTGATGACCCTGCACGGCCTCTGGTCCCTTGTGTGTTGTTTGTCCATAATCCATTTCCAAATGAACCATCTGGACCTTGTTTAATTGATGAGGTATTGATTCATATGCCGGTGTAAGTGGGAACAATCATCGAGTCTAAATATGCAAAATACTGACATTCTTAAACTTTGATGCAAAATAAATGTAATTGAGGTTAATGCTCGATCTTCATATCTAATGTTTTATTTCTTGATGAATTTTGATTCCATCTGTTCATTATTTTTGTCACATTGATTAAAGTGACACAAAGTACGTGGCATTGTTCAAAATATCTGATGATATCGATACTTGTTTGTGTTTAAAGGAATGTTGTATAGTTTTGGTTGAAATGGGATTCAGGTTTTGATTGTTTTTTTTTGCGTGATAACCACAAGCCACTTATAAAATATCAAAAAGCATACAATTCTAAGTGGAATTCAAAGTTTGTTCGTTGAAAATCGGTGTTGAAATGGCTTAGATATCCAAAACGAAGTAAAACAAAGCGATCCTAATAAAGGGTGGGTCCCATCACCTTTCATTAGGATCGCTTTGTTTTGGACATCTCAGCTTTTTAAAAACCAATTACAATCAAATAAACTTTAAATTCCTCTTAGAATATAAGCTTTTTCATACTTCATAAGAGGTTTCTCATTATCTCATAAAAAGTTGGAAACCTGAAACTCCATCTCGAACAAAACTAGTTACATAGGCCTACCTTTAAAGTAATCTTACGTAGCCACTATAGAAGAATCACTTTCATACTTATTAGCAAGTCACTACGGGACCAACTGTTTTTTCTTTCCGAAGGACAATGTGTCTATAGTGCCTTGCACAATGTGCAATAATATTCTCATAAAACATGTCATGTGTTACAATATTAATATTATACAGACAATTCGATTTATATTTCTTGCAATATTTCTTATTACGAGTCCAAATGTCGCATTGACTAGTATACATTCTAATCGGCGGGTGTTCACAGATTGCAGTGACTGAAACAGATGCGAAATACACTGTCGTCGCCGATTATGCAGACAATTCGATTTAGATTTCTTGCAATATTTCTTATGACGAGTCCAAATGTCGCATAGACTAGTATACATTCTAATCGGCGGGTTTTCAAAGATTGTAGTGACTGAAACAGATGCGAAATACACTGTCGTCGCCTAATCAGCTCCCACGGGTGACGCATACATGCTCTTGTATCAATTTGGCACGTGCTCGGAATACTTACATGCTGATGGTACAGGGCTGTTGACATGGTACACTGTAATCATCATTAAATATCCGTTACTAGATCAGACTTTTGCTTTACTCGAACAGGAAGTAAAGGGTGAAATGAAATATTTTGAAGCGGAAACTGTTCTGGGAAGATTGTCTTCTCCGATTTTATGCGGTGCCGCTATGTCAGTCATACCCAGATAACGTTGCCTTGCTGTCTATTGCGATCGCAGTGCATGGTTTTAAAGTTATCATGATAAAAGGAGAAAAGGAGAGATGAATAGGAAAAATTCTTTCATTGATCATGTGGACAGACACAACAGCTGCTGCAGTTTCATCAAACTTTCGGCACAATGAGAAATTCATGGAATATCAAGTTTCCTACGTTTTTACGAAACAGTGATATCGTGAATTCCCATGATCCCATAACATTATGCGTGTAGGAAGAAGAGATGATTTTTATCCCGAAGCGATTCCATTTTTATGTACATAAAATAAACACACACACACACACACACACACACACACACACGCACACACACACACACACACACACACACACAAAGAAAACCACACATACACAGACCGATGCACGTACATTGTCAGATTGTGATATACGTGTAATCTATAGACATCAGATCAACGCGCCGTTATCAGGGGCGGATCCAGGAATTCCGTAAAGAGGGGGCGTGTTTACAAAATTAGAGGGGGCGCACGCACCCCTCCCCCATTTTTTTCTTTTTATTTCTTTTGTTTCAACAAAAAATAAAGGGGGGCGTGCGCCGGTTGCGGTCCTCCCTGGATCGCCCCTGGTTATCGCTAGAAATTCACCATTAGAATAATTCTTCTTGCACAAAATACACCATTTCTAGCGTCTGGGCCCTGTTGCATCCAAAGATGCATTCAAACTGAGATGCCAGATAATCAAACAGAAGACGGATATCAGCTAATCAGAATGAGTGTTCGGAGACTTATGCTTTGTTTTTCTGACATAAATATGTTTCATCTCAGCTTTTATGGAAAAGGGCTCTGAATTCATTGATTTTCAAGAGGGACACTCACTGATTGTCTGTAAGTCAGTGGCAACTTGTTGGGCGATTATATCATCACTTTATCTATTAGTTCTCATGGATATGTTGTTCGCGCGACGTTACTTGAATGGAGTTTCACATTAAACAGATGCACGATATCGAGTCGACAATTTTATTTGTTGTACTGCTCATCCATATCCACCTAAGGACATCATTTTCATGAGAATGTTTCTTTATCTGAAATTCGTTACGCGAACTGAACAGACTGCTCCATAGATAAAAACGTTATTTATGTTACGCAAACTGACTGGATGACATGACATGATTATCATTTCACAATCTATTTCCTGATATATACAGGACATGCTTGGCTTCATTTAACATGACAGCAATGGTTGATATTTTCATAACCAGTTCTGGGAGGTGATCTCCGACGAGCATGGTATCGATCCGACTGGAACCTACCATGGCGACTCCGACCTCCAGCTAGAGCGAATCAACGTCTACTACAATGAGGCCACTGGAGGCAAGTACGTCCCTAGGGCGGTACTCGTCGACCTCGAGCCCGGCACCATGGACTCGGTTCGATCGGGACCCTTTGGTCAGATCTTCAGGCCGGACAACTTCGTCTTCGGCCAGAGCGGAGCAGGCAACAACTGGGCCAAGGGACACTACACAGAAGGAGCCGAGCTGGTCGACTCCGTGCTCGATGTCGTCAGAAAGGAAGCAGAAAGCTGTGACTGCCTCCAGGTAATGACCAATTTCTGGGTGCCATTCCGTCATCTAAGCGATTGTGATGTTTTCTCCTAAAAGCAGTGATACGCATACAGCTCTACTCTACATAAGGCATGCCCGAACTGCAATGCTCGAGATTTGCTAAGAGCCAGATAATTTGAACACTGAAGAATTTCTTTCATTGAACGGGAAGAAAGTTACTGTTTTAAACCAAGAAAGGATATGAGTATTTCACGTGAGAACACATATTTATTTATTTTTTAATCGTAGAATTGATTTATGTGATTATTGATGTAATTACCCATTTATATGTTTTCAACTTTGGTAAATGCCATGTTTGGAAACATATGATTTTATTTTCTTATTACAGGGCTTCCAGCTAACACATTCCCTTGGTGGTGGAACTGGTTCCGGCATGGGAACCCTACTCATCAGTAAAATCCGTGAGGAATACCCTGACCGAATCATGAACACATTCAGTGTGGTTCCCTCACCGAAGGTTTCGGACACTGTGGTGGAACCTTACAACGCCACCCTGTCAGTCCACCAGTTGGTCGAGAACACTGATGAGACATTCTGCATCGACAACGAAGCCCTGTACGACATCTGCTTCAGGACCCTCAAGCTCACCACACCAACCTATGGTGACTTGAATCATCTGGTGTCCGCTACAATGAGTGGTGTTACCACCTGCCTCAGGTTCCCTGGACAGCTCAACGCCGATCTCCGCAAGCTGGCAGTCAACATGGTTCCCTTCCCGCGTCTCCATTTCTTCATCCCAGGCTTCGCTCCTCTGACCAGCCGTGGAAGCCAACAGTACCGCGCCCTCACCGTTCCCGAGCTGACGCAGCAGATGTTCGACGCCAAGAACATGATGGCAGCCTGCGACCCACGTCATGGTCGCTACCTCACCGTTGCATCAATATTTCGTGGTCGTATGTCGATGAAGGAGGTCGACGAACAGATGCTCAACGTTCAGAACAAGAACAGCAGCTACTTCGTCGAGTGGATCCCCAACAACGTCAAGACAGCGGTCTGTGACATCCCACCACGTGGTCTCAAGATGGCAGCCACCTTCATCGGCAACAGCACGTCGATCCAGGAGCTCTTCAAGAGAGTCTCCGAGCAGTTCACTGCCATGTTCCGACGAAAAGCTTTCCTCCACTGGTACACCGGCGAGGGCATGGACGAGATGGAGTTCACAGAGGCTGAGAGCAACATGAACGACTTGGTGTCCGAGTACCAGCAGTACCAGGACGCCACCGCTGAGGAAGAGGGAGAGTTTGATGAGGAGGAGGAGGAAGACGTGCAAGAGACTTAGAACAAACATGGGCTGCTTCTGAAAATATGAGCAAAAGGAGTAATTTAAAACCAATACAGCAAAATAAATACTTTGTGCAGGGTCAAGCCTGTACATCTAGCCGTACAGTTTTATTATTGTGCAAGTTTTACTTAGTCAGTGATATTTTATACCAATGCAGAAGAAATTATGATTTTTTTTTTTCACGGACTGTTCTGCGGGGCCAACAAAAGCCTTACGGATCACTACCTCCTTATCACTACGATCAAAGGCAATTTCTAGTAAATTTACAAAAACGGGTATTTTTCATAGATAACATTAAGGTACTTTTATACTGCCTTTCACTTAAAAGGCGACAATAAATACACTGTATGTGAACTTCTTTCAGGTATTTTTATTGCTGAGATTTCGATTGATACACACAGCCTCAGAAACTGACTGTCCATGTTACAACTCATAGGCTGAATTTGCCAAAGGGATGGGTTTGCACTTATTTTCCCCAGGGTTTTTTACAACTCTGATTAAATGGAATATCTGAAGACACGAATTTGATTCTTTTGTCATTGATTTTGACGTCTCCTGGTTTGCATTGGTACATTGCTATTTTGATGTGCATACATGCGTTTAGCGTGGGTGTGTGATTTTGACAAGCGCGTGCACTTCATACAGTATTGTGAGTCATATGCTGCCGTGTTTTGTGTTTTTTTTGTTGTACTTTTTCCTGCAGATCAGATGTAAATTTGGGATAATCAAAGGACGTCCGCCTCTCTGCAACAGAAGCAATTTAATATGGCTGCGTAAATGACTAGAAACATATTCAATGACTACTACAACAACAAAGGACTTGACTTTGACAGTTGCTGCCAACCAATCAGAACCAGAAGCTTATTCACTCGCTCATGGCACCTCCACATTGTTATTAGATTCTATAGATGAACCATTTAGAAGGTCAGATGAATTGAGCCTTTTTATTCTTAAATGCAAATGTATTTTTGAAATGTAATTAAGCACACCATACCCATGCAGCTTTTCTTGCGACTAATTTTCGCTACAGAAATTAGACAGGTACAAATCTTACTTCAAATCAAGGTGGGAAACGAAAATAAAGTTACTTATATTAATGTAATCATATCTATAACATGCACTATTCCAGACTGTTTCATGCACTTAAAATGCATAACTGGCCTTCCTTCAATTCCCATCTCACCTTGGCAGAGACTCCAACCCCAAGCACCTTCTGATCTGGAGATTCTCCCGCCTGAAACCCTTAGCAAACGAGAGATTCCAACTTGATGTGTGCGAAGCGCGAAATTCCCAGGGTTCTAGATGTTTTCTGGTGCTATCTAAGGCTTATGTTTTCAACATACGATAGAAATAAGTAAGAAATCCATTGCAACGGGAGACAAAGAGCCAGGGCGGGAGAAATTAAATCTCAAGCGGGGGAACGGGAGATTTTGCAAAAATGGGTTTTCGGCGGGAGATCTCCCGTAAAAAGCAGGATAGTTGGAGTCTCTGCCTTGGTCTCCTGCCTCGCTGAACTATACTGAAGTGCACTTTCGGTCAATTATGCATATTTTGTCCAGCATAAGATGTAGGATACACAGTCTGTACGTGTAATTCATTCGTAATCATTAACTACTAAGTTCATGAATTCCCATACATATTATAAGCCCTACTGATTGTATGATTGTGCTCGCATGTACAATACATGTGTGTGTGTGTGTGTGTGTGTGTGTGTGTGCGTGCGTGACGGAATAATTCATGCTTTCTATGAGAGGTCAGGGCGCCGGGCATTCAAAGACGTCGAGACGACCTTTAACCTCGACGGCCGGAGCACATTCAATGCCGCCTTTGTTAAACCAGGTGGTTCGACCCATATTTTGAGCAACCTGTTCCATCGGTATATGGGCCAACGTCCGAATCTGAATAGGAAGGTAAACACCCTGGTTTGGGAAATTGTGTGTGTGTGCTTGTGTGTGAAGCTTGCCTAACACAAAATAGTATGAAAAGAACGCATATCTCGCCCTCCTAAAGAATATTTATGAGAGGCAAACGACATAGGGCGACCTGTTTAGAGGAAACTGATTAATTGTGGGTCACCAATCTTTTGAACGAGAAAACTCAAGACTGACAAAATGAAGGCAAACAATTTGATTGTATCATAATGGAGAATATCACTACAGTTACAATTTTCTCACTTTCTCTATTTCTCATACACAGATAAACGTACACACATATAGTTACTGCACAAAATGAGACAGATTTATGTAACTGTTATGCGAAACAAATACGTTGACGCTAAAAATCCCAAACTTGCAGTTCCCCTCGCTACGAGGACTGAGGCAAGACGACTGTTATTCAAAACTCTCTTGTCTTCTTCGAAAATTCGAACAATTTTGTCCACTTCTTTTATTCCCATTCAGCCAATCATCCTCGGTTTACGTAGCACCATTTTCACATTTATGTAGTCATTCATATGCATGCTGTAAAGTCAGGGGAGGGGCGGGGATAAATGGGGGGGGGGGGCAATGGTATATATGATATGCCCATCTCTATCCCAATATTTCGCCAAAGGGAAACAATTGGCAACAAGTTCATTCACATGCAGCTGAAATGTAGCTGGATCAATTTGCATATACGACACAATTAAAGTTCTTGCGTCTGTGTATAATGATAGAGACGATATCTTTGGTGGCGTAATCCAAGAAAGTAGAGGTAACTATATGTCCTTCATGCGCGTAACATGAACCGAACTTGAAACCACTGATCATAGTACTAGTATCAAGTATACGTGTATGTTCAACGCTGTTCAGCTCTATTATGACCCTCCCTGTTATATTATTACTGAGGTCCCCGTTGTTACAGAGACTCTTTCGCGTGAGAAGGAAGCGCCATCTATCGGCCTATTACATTTAGAACTACAGTACCTGATTGATCGTGAGATACCATTGGATACGAGAAATGTGATGATTAGCTCATACAATGCTATTATAGACATTGATCCAAAGCGCAACAAACAATAACACATACTAGAAGGAACACAAGAAATATTCGACAGAAATATCTGCAAAAGTGTAATTCAACATAATTTTCAACAAGCCATTTACATGTAACGTTTAGGATAAGGAGTTTTCTTCCAAATTCATGAAATTCTTCCGTCGAGGCTTTTTTTTAAAAATTGCAACTGATTGACAAATTGCCCTACATCGACGTAAATAAAAAGCACCGCGAATTTCATGAATTTGAATAATTACGCAGTACTCGCTGCATGCTACAAGGATTAGAACCAACACTTGCTGTCGGCGGAAGCTCGCCGTGGTCTATTATAGTGGAGATGACGCCTGTCCGGAGATAAGGAGGTCGCAGCCTGGTTCGAATCCTGCTCGAGTACGTATGCCCATGATTTTATATCATTACTAAAACACTGATCAATTCAGTACTTATTTACGTCGATGTAGGGCAATTTGTTAATCAGTTGCAATAAAGTATTTTTCTGTATAGGTAATGGCAACGAAGGCGAATGAAGGATATCAATGTACATGTATTTGATTGTACATTAGAGGGCCTATCTCACTCGAAGAGACTTCGCCGTGACTGCCACGACTGATCAGCACCTCGACACTTGCGACTCGAAGACCAAGATGGCGATTCTATAGGGCAACGTCCGAGACGTCTTCAAACAAGGTGACAACTTATTCGCCAAAAAGTCGTAGAGACGTCGCTGCGACTTTTTCGAGACGTCTTCTCAGTCGCGGAGACGTGTCGGAGACCTTGTGGACAACACTAGTCTCCGCGACTTGGCTGCGACTATAGGGAGACGTCTATAGAGACCAACTCGAGACTGGAAAAAAAGTCTCTGAAAAAAAAAAAGAAAATCGAACATCGATTCTCTCACGATTCTCTTGCGATTCCCTATGGAGACCAGGCTAGTCTCCAGTAGAAGAAGACGTCGCGGAGACGTCTCCGCGACCACTCAAGCGACCAGCGAGACTCTAGTCGCCACCAGGTAACCACATCTTCAGTATATCCAAGCTTATGAGAAACCCACTATAGTGTTTCTCGGACAAGGTGGTGGACGGGGCTTTTAAGTCGTCAAGCAACTGGTGGCTATAGCAGTTCTGTTCTGGTGCCTCACACACGGCAAATGATTCTATTTCCTGTTTACAAAGTTGCAGTTCTAAGTAGAAAGGATATGTTTGTGAATTCCGGAATTAGAGAAAAAAAATTCATGAAAAACTTAATGACATCAGCAAAAGGAGAAATTATAAGTCTGTTTAGTTTTTTTCTTTTCTTTTCACAAGGTAGTCTTTGGTATGAAAAATAAAGTCAGTAATAGACAGAAACAATTACTGGTAACTATACTGGTATAACGACAAGGAATAAGACCACAAACATTCGACCCCACTCGTAATAAAAAGGCAGAGAGGGTTTAAAAAAAATTATATGAAAATTATAGTCACCTTAAAATCTCTCATTGACCTCTTACTGTACAAGCCATTATCGTATTATCTTGTAGACTCTCTGCAAACCCTAAGACCAAAACCTATCCTTCATATGGAACAATCATAGAGATCATGTGCACATTCTATAAATACAATAATAAGTTTTCAGGTTGATCTCGAGACTAAAGCATCGAAAAGACTTTAATACCCCATGATTTGTGTTTGTATAAACCAATAGGAATGGTGTAGAGAGAATACATCTAAATTTGCATTACAATAGTGTTTGGGAGCGAGATCACAGTATCGTCAATATTTGAAAAATCACAGTCGTGGTTCACCTTTAGTTTACATTATATAAATTTCACATTCAAACATTCAATTAAATTCGATTCAACTTAATAGTTTATTTCTATTTGATCTGGTCTGAATTTTCTTATCCGCTCTCCGTGTTTTATTCAAACCATTGATCATTACCGCAAAACAAGCTTGCTTTTATGTAAGTCCCGCCAAACTTTTCTAATATTTGTACAATATCCGAAACGTAAATCTCGACTTTGACCAGTTATCATCGAAATTTTAATGTGTTTGTATTCTTTTATTTGAGTACTATTGACAAAAAGTAAAAAAATTTGTTTCACATTGTTTTCAATGTAACCTAATGTGAGAATGAAATAGATTGCTTGTAAATTGAATTAAATCGAAATGAATCTTAATGTCCAACTTTAATCAAAAAATTTTAATAAAACATCTGCAGTTCTCTTTGTATGCTGTTTTCTCCATAGATCAAAGCCAACTTCCCTGTGGGGTGGCATTTTGATTTAAGTTCTGTTGTCGACCCATGTCCTAGAGGAGAGGTTCATCCCTGCAACTCAGGAAGTACGTGTACGTAAGCCAGTTCCGTTGGCAGGAAAGAGAAGTGTTGGAGATTTTCATGAAGGTTGCGAGCGCTTTCTCATACGGCGTTTCGCTGAGATAAGAGGAGATATTCCATTATTGGCCATGCGTTGTATCAATGTAGCTCTTACTTGTGTATAGCGTGTTTCTGTATATAATTACGAAATGAGAGTTCATGTAAAAAATAACTCATTAAACAATATCCAAAGAGACTGATCGCAAAACTTGCCAATCGTAATTTTTAAACAGTACTGTTGTAAGTAAGTCCACCATAAGACAGATCGGATTTAAGCCTTTTCTATGATACCTCACTTATAACAATGAATAATTCTTGAAGTAATGATTCAAAACATCCCTATTTGTCATTAGTTTTTTTTTTCAGCAGCTTTAATCGCAAATACCTCAGATTAATGGAGTTAACTCATTTTGCGAACAAACTCTTAAGTGTTAGACATCATTGTTGCGATTACGTTTTATTGGAATCCTAAAAAATCTTTTAGTGTGAATTTTCACTATACTTTCATTTCTTTATTCCATTTTGAATCCAAAAATGATACTGTGTAGTAAAATTCCATTCTGATCGGATTTTTTTGGATGAATTTGAGATAAAAAGACAATGAGCATGACCTGGTGAGTATGTTGTTCGAGTGAATGAGATAGAAATGAAAGAATAAGGGAGAAAAGAAAGCAAAGAAGTAAGGTCTGTATTGTACCTCTCTGGATGAAAAAATATAAGCAATGTGCCTTTCGCTTTTTTTAAGGAAAAATACTACACAAACAAACAAACATGAAATTATCCTTTGTAAACAGTTTATCTCAGGTCTTCAGTTTCTCAGGTCTTGAGATTGCTAAGGACTTTTGAAGGGCTTCAATGAGATGCCATCATGATGGACAATCACATTTTTCATTCATCTTTCTAACATTTAGAATAAAAGAATGACAAAAAGGATGAGTCGTCTCTGACAGTCCCGTGTGTATAATTTCTTAAACCTATTTGCTGAACTGTTTGCTGAGTTATGCAATGAATTGACACTTGCTGTTTTGTGAATTGCTATCTTTGTGTGTTCGGTGCAATCATTTTCTTGCTTGATATCAAGTCACCTGTCCCTATAGGCCCATGACTTCCTCATTGTTTAATTTGCTTTTTTAACATTAGCAAAGAGTGACGTCACAGAATCGGTAACCAGTGCGCATGTGCGAACGACGAGACGTGCGTGAATGAAGGTTTATATTCCGTCTGAACTTCATATCCATTGTCATCATTAAACGTTTGCAGCACGGCAGGGACAGACCTCGCGATACTTCTTCACTCTCTCTCTTTCTTCCAGTGGCTCTAAAAGTACATCAAAATGAGGGAAATCGTCCACGTTCAGGCTGGCCAGTGTGGTAATCAGATCGGCGCCAAGGTAAACATTCATCATTACATATTCGTTGTTGTTCTTTAATACTATCAGAGCATTAGAGGAAATCATTTCTAAAAACATTCTGTCTTTTTCTCATTTTATTCTGCATCACACCTTTCCATCATCGGTGACCATTTAGAAAACTTCGCAAACTTTTTAAGGCACAGGTCAAGCCAACAACTCTATTTCGTTAGAATCGCTCTTAAAGTTGCTTTATAATAAGCTATGAATTTCCTTCTATTATATTCATTGAAAAATTTTCGCTTCAGACAGTTTTTAAGAGCAGTTTGGGACGAATTCAGCGGACCCGTTCGTCAAAGAATGTTAGATGTAGCAGTCCAGGGGCCTGTCTTTATAAAGACTTGTGATAGAAATCAATCACAAGTTTTTTGAGAGCTTCGATGCAAGTTGCGATTGATTCGGGGACTTGTGATTGATTTGAAGGCTTTATAAGACGGGGCCCAGATTATCTTGTAAAATACAAACAGATCTTGTAGTTCCTGAAATACAATACGAAAATGTAATTCATTTAGTTCGTTTGTAGATTATTAATATGTTTTGTTACACTATATGTTGTAATTTATCATGTTCATTTTCTGTTTCCATGAGCCTTATTAGTATGTTTTTAGATAGAATGAGCACTTTTTAAGAGTCCAGTCCAGTGTTATAAACATTATCATTGTGACTCCTCACACCACTCTGGAACTATATTTTGTGGCAAAGAAAAAAGCAACAACCAAGATACAAAAAAACAAACAACAATTCCTATTGTGGAGGTATGGATGAAATTTGCTCACATTTTAGAGTCAATATAATTCTCGCTCCGAGTGATGATTTACCAAGCATTTGGCAAAACTTGTTTGGCTTGGTCGATAAACTCCCTTATACTTTTTCTATACCATAATCCATAATGTTTCATATTCATCTTTCCCAAGTTTATTGCATTGTAAGTCATTAACATAACATGTCTGTGAAAAAGCTACAAACTACGGGTCGTCGCAAACAGCTGTCATAAATCAGTACGAATAAATTAGAAAGGGTGCAATATCTATACTTTAAAAACATGTTGTGTGCAAAGTTCTGATAATCAAAAACATCATTGTTTCACATTTTCAAGCAAGAAATGAACCTTCTAACAAAATATTTGATCATTGTTGGTTACTTACAAATTCTCCATCAAGAATTGAAACCATACACCTTGATGGAGATTTAACTTTGGAAAGAATGTTCAAAGTCGGAAGACAGCTAACACTGGACAAATTTGCTCCTTTCTTGTTCTGTCTTGTTCTCCAATGTACTATAGGAACTCTCACCTTTTAATAAGCCTTGTGAGACTTTTTCTTGTCTTACAACTCAGACATTTTCAGCTTTAACCATATCGAAGCAAGATTCACGCAGAGACTATGTTTCCTATTCATGTTTGTGACCAAGTCGACAATATGAAACTAGCAAACATATGTAGCAGAACCAGCTAAATACGACAAATTATAATTAAGCAAAGCAATTCATTCTCGATATTACAAAAGCTACATAGCAGCACCTTCAACGGGGAAGCTATGCTTTCACGCATGCGCGAGGTGGGCGTGGCAAACGTGACTCGCGTAAAAAGTTGTTCACTGCCAGACTCGTTACACCGTCTAATTTTTGTGAACCCATGTGTTTAGTGATTTTTCGAATTTTTGTTATTTGTTTGTTTGTTTGTTTGTTCATATGTTCCTTTGTTTGTTTGAGAGGACAGTATGATGGTATATGGATTTTTTTTTTGTCGGTCGCCTGTATCACAGTTTTCTCTTTCCAAATGTCTAACAAGAAAATGAAGAGTGGTGTTAAATGAAATAATTATGTGGAATTAAAGTATCCATACATTCACTATATTGGTGTTATGGTATGAGTTATATCGTGGGAGGAAGATGCGAATTGAAAATGCATGGACAGAAAGAGGAACAAGTGCTGATCTGAATTTAAGTTCCTCGTTTGAAAAATGAAATCCCGTACAAATAGGGTCTGTACGAAAAAAAAAAAAACAAACGAAATCCATTATCAACCTGCTGCTCAGGTTGATCGACACAATCTCATCCTGTTAACCCATTGTGTCCTTCCTGCACGCATGCACGTTTATCTGTCCAGGGTTTTCCGCCCTCTTTATCCCCAAAGATTATACCTGCTGTGGCACATACCATATTTGGAGATGTTGTTTACGGAGTCACGTGTTTATCTTTCTATGGTATAATCATTTCTCTTACAGTTGCGCTTAGAAAGCTATTAAGTCATTATTATCGTTATCTATTATCCTGCATTGCCTTGGTATTGCAATTTCCTTTGATTCTTATTCCCCTATTGATATCACACGACACTGGTATTTCAATGATGCGAACGATGTTTGTCTGCTTAATTACCTTACCGAAAGGATCAACAAAAAATCACGCACGGCAAAGAGGTTTGATCTGAAGAATATTTGAATACTGATATGCAGACGTGTTTATTGACTAATGTGTTCTTTCTTTTGCCACATTGTGAATGGAGAAATATTTATTGGTATACATGGTTTTTTCTGTTTTGATTGCATCATTTTTAAGAGTAGCTGAGCATTCACATACGAAAGAAGAAAAATGCATACGTATATACCAATGTGAGGGCATAGCAAATTGGTGGTGCTGCTATTAAGCCCGTCTTGGGTGTGCATAGACTTTGATATCTATGATTTCCCTAACTCTTTTGCCAATACAAGTACCAACTATGGAGGAATTTTGTAAAACTTAGTAATCATACCTCAGTGGTAAGACACTGTTGAGATGTGTCTTTGAAAGTACCTGGTACCCGGCAGACGAAAAGCGGACGGAACCAGACATGCCAGAGTGGGAGTACAAATTTCCAATAGAATTATGCTGAAGGAACGAAGAAGAAACACAAAGAAAAAGATCGAGGAGGACATCAAATTTCACAATTTGTTTCATTATGATAAAAATAATGCTAATAATGATAATGATAATGATAATGATAATAACAATAACAACAATAAAACTAATGATGGTGATGATGATAATAACGATAATGCATAAATACCAGAACATTTAAAAAGTGGTCTGAATGGTCATTCTTCATGCTGGGCACAGTTTTCTTAAATTAAAAACACCTTTCTCCTCCCCCTAAAAAGATCAAAGATTGAAAGGGAAACTAGTTCCATTCTGAATCATCTGCAGATGGATGAATTTTATGCCCTCAAGTATCCTTTTCGCTGTTTCGCTGCTTGAGTGTTGTTATTGTCCATAAGGTTTTCTCCGAACGAAGCTGAACAAAGTTGCAAGCAGGTGGTCTTCCAGCGTGGAAGACTACGTTATTGAATACACAAGTCAGATTTTGATAAAGCTAACATTTATCCATCCACTGTTTTATATGGCTCGTTAGTTCTGGGAGGTGATTTCCGACGAGCATGGCATCGATCCGACTGGAACTTACCGTGGAGAAACCGACCTCCAGTTAGATCGGATCAACGTCTACTACAATGAGGCCTCCGGAGGCAAGTACGTCCCTCGGGCGGTACTCGTCGACCTCGAGCCCGGCACCATGGATGCCGTTCGATCGGGACCCTTCGGCCAGATTTTCAGACCGGACAACTTCGTCTTCGGCCAGAGCGGAGCAGGTAACAACTGGGCTAAGGGGCACTACACAGAGGGAGCAGAGCTGGTCGACTCCGTGCTCGATGTCGTCAGGAAGGAATCGGAGGGTTGTGATTGTCTTCAGGTATGTTTCCATTTTTGTGATTTCTTTTGAACTCTCAAGGACTTACAGACAAACCAATGATACGCTTTACGCGCCAAACGCATTCCAAGTGACGCACTGTACACTAAATCTTATATTCTGGAGTGCCTTACAAGATGATACCAAAGCCGCCTCAATCATTCTACCATGTTGATTCTATACGTTGACCGAATGAGAACTCATCACTTCTAAGCATACATTTATCTTTGTTTTTCATGGTACAGGGCTTTCAACTGACGCACTCTCTAGGAGGTGGTACTGGTTCCGGTATGGGCACACTGCTGATCAGCAAGATCCGAGAGGAATACCCAGATCGCATCATGACCACATTCAGTGTGGTTCCCTCTCCGAAGGTTTCAGACACTGTTGTGGAACCCTACAATGCTACTCTGTCAGTCCACCAACTGGTAGAGAACACAGACGAAACATTCTGCATCGACAACGAAGCCCTCTACGACATCTGCTTTAGAACCCTCAAGCTCACCACACCAACCTACGGTGACTTGAATCATCTGGTGTCTGCTACCATGAGTGGTGTTACCACCTGCCTCAGGTTCCCTGGACAGCTCAACGCCGATCTCCGCAAGCTGGCAGTCAACATGGTTCCCTTCCCTCGTCTCCACTTCTTTATCCCAGGCTTCGCTCCTCTGACCAGCCGTGGCAGCCAGCAGTACCGCGCCTCCACCGTTTCGGAGCTGACCCAGCAGATGTTTGACGCCAAGAACATGATGGCTGCTTGCGATCCCCGCCACGGCCGCTACTTGACCGTTGCTGCAATGTTCCGTGGTCGTATGTCCATGAAGGAAGTTGACGAGCAGATGCTGAATGTCCAGAACAAGAACAGCAGCTACTTCGTCGAGTGGATCCCCAGTAACGTCAAGACCGCCGTCTGTGACATCCCACCACGTGGTCTCAGGATGGCGGCCACTTTCATCGGCAATAGCACGTCGATCCAGGAGCTCTTCAAGAGAGTCTCCGAGCAGTTCACTGCCATGTTCCGACGAAAAGCTTTCCTCCACTGGTACACCGGCGAGGGCATGGACGAGATGGAGTTCACTGAGGCTGAGAGTAATTTGAACGACTTGGTGTCCGAGTATCAGCAGTACCAGGACGCCACTGCCGAGGATGACGGTGACTTCGATGAGGAGGAGGAAGAGGAGGAGGAGGCCTAAATTGGTGTTTAAGTTTTCTTTTCCTGTTAATACAATTTGTAAATTGTGCAAATAATTTCACACTAAAGGAGTTATAAGTTAAAGGCTGCCGATGACAGAGACAGGCATTTGTCAAGCATCAAGAATCGTGAGACTTATTCGAAACTACTTGTTAAAGGGATCGAATAGTTTTGGTTGAGACCTAACTTCAGGTTTCTAACATTTTGGTGAGATAATGAGAAACCTCTTATGAAATATGAAAGAGCCTGTAATTTCAAGAGGAATTCAAAGTTTATTTGATGAAAATTGTTTCTGAAACGGCTGAGATACCCAAAACAGAGTGATCCGAATGAAATGTGGGACCCGCATTTTATTATGATGGCTTTGTTTGTGGATGTCTCAGCCATTCCAAAACCGATTTTAATCAAATAAACTTTGAATTCCTCTTAGCATGGTATGCTCTGTACTATATTTCGTAAGTAGTCCCTTGGTGTATCACAAACAGTTAAAAGCCCAATTCTCATCTCAACCAATACTGTACCATCCCTTTAAGATCTGAAGTCAAGGGCTGAACGCGCAACTAACCGAGTCCCTGGTGGCACTCGATCGTTCCCGCATTCACCTCTTGCTTCGCTGTTTCTCTCGAACGAGACGCTCAGCGGGGAAGAAAGACTAAAGAGCAAAACTAAGTCATGAGGTTCTTTTCAAAGGCTATTGTTGGAGGCGGAATTGACAACACAATTTACCGATTGCACAATCAAAACTCTTTTTTTTTTTGTAGCAATATTCGTTTCAGTGAAGAGAAGGTGATGCAGTGCAACCCCAGAATGTTGATATTCCCCAAGGGTATTTGGTTTGAACTTTGAAAAAATAATAGTTCCACAGCTCTGCAGGCTGTCAGAAGTTCTTAACCCACTCTGTACGGGAACCTTGCGCATTAAGTCTATGGGCATTTCAGAATTCCGAATGGAACGGGTTAATGTGTTCCATTTACAAATCTTTTGAAGTCGTTATCGGAAGTGTTGGCAAGGCCGAAATCATTATGGTTTTATACTTAAAGTATATCAAGATCAAATCACATCCTTTTCTGGGAGTTCTTCAAAACCTTTCTCTCCATGAGAACTGTTTTTTTTGTGTGTGAATTCTGATTAAAACAAACAACGTTTAACATAATTATCGTGTCTTTATCTCATTCTTGAGTGCTTCATGTGCCATATCGCAAAGTGCCTTCGCTACATGCACCGGGGGCATTACTCTAGAAGGCGGTAGAGAGGTATGATATTCTCACACGGGCATCTTTCTCTCTGCATCAGTGATTTAGATATTATCATCTTGTTTGACAATTATTTCTTACGAGCTGACCCTGACGATACTGATAAGACCTGAACAATAAACACTATTTGGGGGAGCGGAGGGGACATAATAAAAATTATCGATCATGTCACAAAGTCGCCCTTTATGTACGAATCGAAATAAGTGTCACTACTATCAAATAGATAATGGATGATAATCGAATCGAATAAGTTTTGAAAACTTCGATGAGTATGAGCAGCAGTGAGTGGCGCTTTACGAATAAAACACAGTGTGTTATTCAAAGGACAAGTCCACCTTCATAGACATGTGGATTGAGTGAATGCAGCAATATTATTTGAACACATCAGTGAGGGTTTGAGGAAAATTTGACAACCCGTTAAAAAGTTGTGAATTTTGAAGTTTCCACTCAGTCACTGCTAGATGAGAAGACTACTACAGCCTGTGATGTCATATATGTACAACGAAATAATGAAAACAAAGAAAATTCAACATATTTTCACTTTTCTCGCATAATAAAAGAACGCTTGATTTGCCTCTTTCAGAAGGCAGGGGAATAATATTACCTTGAACATACGTTAGCGACAAGTCGAGGAAATACGCACTTTAAAAAAAAAAAAATTGGTAAAATTCTCTATATATTTCCTTATGGTATCGTTGTACGCATGTGACATTGTACACTATAGTCTTCTCATCCAGCAGTGACTGCGCAGACACTTCAAAAAAAATTCATAACTTGTGAATGGATTATCCGATTTTCTTCAAACTTTTACTGATGTATTCTACAAATATTGCTGCATTCACTCATTCCATATGTATACTATGAAGGTGAACTTGTCCTTTAAGGACGTAAGTGTCACGATAGGGACTGTATCCTCATTGGAAAATCACAGGACAAAGTCACGCTCATCTTGACAAGATAAAGGCTAGAAATAATTCCCACGTCAACACGTATACTTTGTGGAAAGTTCAGACTTGAATGCCGGTCAGTGCCATTTGGAGGAATCTTTCTTCTTCCTCTCTTCTTCTTCTTTTCGAGCCAAAAATAGGGGTAGCCCCTGGCCCGCCCCTTCTCATCCCCCGCGGATCCTCCTCGTCCCCCTCAACACAAACAACGAAAGAATAGTGTCAAACGAACCGTCTCAGAATGGGGGATATCTGTGTATAATGTGTGTAGGTGTATCGTATGTGAATGTGTATGTGTGTGTGTGTGTGTGTGTATGTGTGTATGTGTGTGTGTGTAGGTGTGTGTGTATGAGTCTGGATACTAAATCCTTTTTTTTTTCATGTAGGCATCTAGGCGATCAAGCAGTATGAGTGGGTGGATGAATGTAAAAACTTGCATATCATTTTTTTTTTCAGCTTGGTTAAACTCTTCTAAGCGTTTGAAATCATCCCATAAGACAATATTTGACAGCGTACAAAACATAAAAGCTGGTAAGTTTTGTTTATCTCGGGGTTACGTCCGGTCATAGAAATAGATCGTCAACAATGAAATACCTGGCTTATCTGCATGTTACAGGTGTCCAGGTATGTTGTGCACGTTGAATTATTGAAAGAGAGTGAAGTTAGCCAAACCATCAACAATGGAACAGTATCTGGCTTCCGTTCTTATTACAGGTGTCCTGGAATGTGGTGAACGTTGGGTTGAAAAACGGGGAAAGTGTGAAGTTATTATGGAGACGAACCCACAAAAAATACAACAGTAACAAACAAACCATCTTCACAACCATGTTTGTTTTGTTGCCAGGCATTAAGAGTGGTTTGACCAGTCACACTTCGAAGCTTGACTCGTCATTGAGACTATCACACAAGTGTGCAGAAAAGAGGATTTTGGAGATTACGCCCATGTGTTTAGGGATCGTCGTCTAAAATCTTTTTCCTGTTGCTCTCTTTGTATAATCATTGGTATATTTCTTTCCTGTTCCCTCCTCCGAAAATCGAGAGTGATAACACAGCCCTGCACATTTTTTTCCCCCGCACCTCTGGACTTTATACCTGTTACACACAGATTGTCAAAAGAGACAAAATGGAAACCTTGCATATTTGCGTACGTGAAAATGTGCAAAATTTGTTTCGTTGTCGTAATTCAATTAAACTGGAATCATCCTCAGGAGTACACTATTCGGGTATACGGTGTACGTTTTCGAGGGCACGCGAATAGCTTGAATCGAACGATAGGATTTCCTAATACCGGGTCACATAAAAGGGCACTATTCGAAAATGCCGTACAGCTGCGTATAGCATAGTATAGTGGGAATAGTGCTTGTTAGATTTTCGTGCAGCGTATACCATCTCTCGTTTATGAAACGATGAAAATTTTGGTCTTGATTTGCCCTTTAGCAAAATAAGCATGTAGACTGATATTCTGATGCAGTGTTGTGTATCATGATCACATATAATGTTATAGCCTGACCAGACACTGTGCTGCGCACAGGGTCTGACATGTGTTAGTGTTTCAACGTTGTAAACGACCGTCACTATTGACGGCAAAATCACATAAAATACCTTTTATTTTGTATGATTTTAAGAGTAATATAATTTGCAACACTTTCCTACAGCGTATTTTCCTGATGGTTGAGTTGAATTCGGCGTTTTGTTTGTATCCAGACCTTATTGTTGAATTTTTCGGAGTAGATCGTGCGGTGGCATCTTTTCCTTCGAGAGCTTCACAAAAGCAACAAAGTACCACGCATGCGCATTCAGAAGTGGTTGCTTTTTACGTACACTCGTGCGCCCGTGCGTTTAATGTGTTACGTAAAGCTTGTAGTAGATCCGCGCGTGCTGCACCGGCAATGATTTGAACTTTTTTAGTCGGGGTCATCCGACTATCTCATCACTTCCGCCCCGACTACCTACGTTGTAGTATACGAGAGTGAATGCCATTCATATAACACGCAGATGAGGAGTGAAGCAGTAAGGACGTTTACAGACCTGATTTCAGCCATAGATTTCGGTAAGTTTTAGATGTAATTAAACAAAAAATTGCATACCGGTTATTGAATGATGGTCATAGATTACGATAATTCCTTATATTTTAGTTTTCCACGATTAATAAAGATATTCATGAAGGAAACAGTGAACGATAACAACGTCCGCGAAGGAATAGAGGTGCAGCGCTGTCGCTTTGCGACAGCGCTGCGTGTAGTTAATAATGTTATTAAACAAATCAAAAATAATCAGTTTTAATTGATTTAGTCAAAATGACCTAGGATGGAGTTGGATCAGTTTTTTTATTCATATACTCAATTTCTAACTTTCTTGTAACAAAAATGGTACGTTCCACTGTAATCTCAGTTTAGAAACACTTAATAAGATTGCTGGGATGGCTGTGCAGGAGGAAGAAATCATCGCTGCATGGGATAGGGAGTTGATTGTGCGGGTGATGGTGTATTGGGTCAACTTGACGGCGCCAAAAGAATATCAAAATAGGACACGCGTGCTACCTAAGGCTGCGTTCACATAGAAGTATTCGCTATTCGCTATTCGCTATTCGCTTTTCGCTATTCGGGCACCCAGCACACCATCACCCGCACCGTCAACTCACCATCCCATGCAGTGAGGATTTCTTCCTCCTACATCCCAGCAAATCTTATTAACAATTTCTAAACTGCATCAGAATGTCAGTCTACATGCTTATTTTTGCTAAAGGGCAAATCCAGACCAAAATTGTCATTATTTTATAAAAGAGAGACGGTATACGCTGCAAGAAAATCGAGCAAGCTCGATTCCCTCTTTGCTGTACTATTCGCAGCTATTCGGTACTTTCGAATAGTGCCTTCTTATGTGAACTGGTGTGAGGAAATCCTATCGTTCGATTCAAGCTATTCCCGTGCCCTCGAAAACGAGCCCCGAAAAGCCGACTAGTACTTTTATGTGAACGCAGCCTTACAGAAGCGGTTCATTATACAAGATCTTACACGCTGCGCATATACATTGCATGTAGAACTTTTGAGAAAATCCCTGACGGAGCTATGTCATTGCCAGTCTTTACGTACCATGACTGGTGCGCGAGGCGTGATGCAATATTATAAGCGGTGCGCATTGCAAGTTTGAATTCAGTTTTCGTAGAGCACCGGCATTAGACTAGTGCAGTGGACGAGTAGTCTGCAAAACAAGCAGGAGACTCCACCTTTGTACTTGTTTCATCTTTTCGAAAGAGCAAAACAACGACAGAAAATGAGGGAAATCGTCCATGTCCAGGCTGGTCAGTGTGGCAACCAGATTGGAGCCAAGGTAATGTGTCTGCCCTCGTTTATTAACACCTGCACACCTTTAATTAAAGTTTTATATGTTTTCAAATATCGATATTTGAAAATCATTGCATCAACCGCGCACATTAGAAGAAAAAGATGGTAATTCTATGTTTTGTTAATGTAAGCATTTCAAATGAATTCAATTCAAAACTACAAATTATAATGAATGAGAGAGGTACCAATAACATGGTGTCCATAATTTGAATCGGAGGAACAAGATAAGCGTTGGTTCCGACATGTAGAAATTCCCATCAGTTTAAGTGTATGGAAACCAAAGTCTAGAGTCTAATATAAAGGGATAAATCAGTCAACACGCGTTAATGAACCAAGACTCAGTTATTTTCATACTGCCATTGCTAGGCACAGTATATTCCAGCCTATGTTGCTCTAAGCCCCTTGCCCCTCTCTAAAGTCTTCCACGTGGAAGCCATAGGCCTACGTGCGCGAGGCGTTACGAGGCGCCACGCCCGGGCGCCACGGTGGAACATCTGGACGTGTTGATTTAAGTATGACTGTTTACAAAAATCAATATCACACGAGGGCATGTTATTAGTGTCGCGGCGGAGCCATGTTCACAGGTGTTCTGTCGTTAATAGTCCAGGAATGGCAAGCATGATTAGCGTTGTTGCGATATACATCGAGGTTAACCAAACCGGTATAGCATAGATGGAGTGGTTATAACAGTGTTATAGATCTAGTGGGCTATTTTCCTGGAGATATTTTGAGGAAAAGAAATATGCTTTAATGTTGGGCAAGGGATCATGTGCAACATCCATGACGAAAGGAATGCAGAAGCTAGATCTAGAGTGATGTTTTTGTGCATGAATAAGGGTAAGAGTTGAATATCATAACGGTCAGGGGAAAGCCGGAAAGGCTTTGGGAGGAATCAAGTTGTAGAACACGAATTTGTGGCCAGTCCGAGTGGAAAATGAATAAACGAATGGGTGGGAGGGGGGGGGGGATGTGGCGGAAGTTCATACGCAACCTCCATGAAGAAAGAAAATATGTCTTATACTAACGTGCATGGGTTAGAATTTAAGTGTTGACATTGCCGATAAGGAAAAAGTTTGCTGCAAGGATTAAATTAAAGAACATTTTTGTTTAAGAACATTCTGGGCGGGAAATGCATAGAATGCAGACTGGGGGGGGGGGGTATGAGAAGGAAGGGGAACACAATGGTGGGGGTGGCAACCTGCGAATCTCGAATCTTCCAAGATTTTCATGACGGCCAATAATTTTTAATGGAAGTTTATTTTCTCAACATAATTGGACACAATATTTACCTCCAAAGAACTCGGAGAGGTGAGGGTATAGCGGAGGGGAACAAAGACCAACAGAATTAACCAAACCGGGAACATTTGAGGCACTCTTTCGCCATGTTCGCACGAAATGATCTTTGTGATAAGCTGAATGCATGCTTCGGCAGAGCTCGACAACAGTCTTCAGCCTCATTCACTGTCTGAAGTAAGTAGGGCCTAGCTGCATCCTAGAGTGAGTACAACGACCAGGGACATACCCTAAGTCCTCGCTCAGTTTTTTTCCCTATCAAACAAAGTGAAGAATGTGTACAAACATATCTTTTGTATACCAAATCGTTTGTGTACTCCGGCTCAAACTGTGTGAGAATAAACAGAGCTTGACACGATAATTTGAAAGCCGTTTGGAAATCTTGAACAGGGTTCGCATTACAATGCCATGCATACAAGTCGTGAAGAACCGAAGGCGTTACCTATTTGAAATTAATTTCCGGGACGCTTACACGTGGCAGAAATTACATCAATCGGAATAGGATGCAAATGTATATAACCCGTGTTACATGCTTCAATTGGCGCTGCCGTGTGGTGTTTGCGCGTGAGTTTTCCTCCTGTGTTTGTGTGTGTGTGTGGGGGGGGGGGGGCGGGGGTATACCGTTGTGATGATCGCCGTTTCGTCGATGCCAATGTATTTTCTTTTCTTTTGTCTTTTTTATTCAGCTCTCCTATGAAATACAATTCAGTATTTCAAATCTGTTTGCATGCAAGACTTACTGATTCTGGTTGTTAAAGAACCTCCTTTTTAAATAGTAGTCGTAAAATTTGAAATGGGGATTATTTCAGCCAATGCAAGACACACACACACACACACACACACACACACACATACACACACACACACATTAGGTCCTCCAGAGTGTAACGGGGGGGGGGGGGGTTCATCAAGGGTTTTGACAGTGATTTCCGCCGACAAATTTGCTCTCAGCAGATTAGATGCGATAAATTCTGGAGCTTGTAACAGTTATCCGTGACTAACGAGTTTCAGGAAAAAGCTTGTGAAAGATGAAAGATTGAAAGACTGTGTATTGACGATTTAGCTTGTTATAACTTCGGTAGGCAAAAAATTGAATTCCTTATTCGACCGAATGATTGTTTGTCGATGGAGCGCAATTAACTGCTTATATCGAATTATTGCAGCTGATGCCTACATGAGAATACTCAAGTGGAACTATGCAGGATATAGTCTTGTACTGAGCTGATATTCGTAAAGCATAGATCAGCAGTGTCTTGCAGAATAAATAAGGCAATGTAACTGTCATTGTCGAAGTTAATTGATACGACTCCTTTCTAACACTTTCACTTCTCTAATGCGAAAAGGGACTTCCTTCATGGTATAACTGTATGCGCTATACAATCAAAGTTAATGATTCCAATTACCATCATTGTATTGATAGTGGTAGTAGTCTTTTTGAAAAAAAAATTTCAGCATGAATTTGGCTACTTTAGCAAATATGCCTCCTTAAATACGAGGCGTAAGATTCGTCCCATGCGGAACTCCAGTAGCGGAGAGGAGTAATCAGCATTGGGCAATACACGATGTAAGGGGAGAAGGTAATGTGGTGGAGGACCTGCAGTGAGTTCCTGTTGACGTCGATGACACCAGTCGAGTCAAGTGGAGGACAGATTGTGACTTCCTTTCCCACGTTCTGTGGTATAAACCCATCAGCAAGATGATTAATGAACTCGTTAACGTGGTATCATTATATCGGGTCATAATGATATGGTCGTTCTTCCTTATGATTTATTACTGCATGCTGCCAGTTTAGAGAACGGATACTTCAGGAGCTATAACGCCTCATATTTCCTGCAGACATGTTCGTAGTGGCATCAAGAATTCTTTTATAACCAATTGTCATATCTTTAGGGACCAGATATTCGGTTTAAAGTAGTTCCCGGTATGTTACGATCTTTTTTTCTTTCTTTATCATGTGAAGTATAATTTATCACTCACTTGTTTTTACAAAGTCGACAGTGGGTCAGATTTCAATATGCAAATATGGGACTGTTTTTTATTACAGCGAACCAATTTTCATAAGAGATCGACCGTGCCAACGTGAAGACTACGTGATTAAAGCACTTGAGGTAATTCTAGGCAATCCGTAATCGTATCAAACTCTCAAAAAACAATCATGGTAGAACCCTAAATCGTTTCTCTTTTCCCAGTTCTTTCTCGCCATTAAAAAAAAAAAAAACACTCGAGAATGTGCGAGGATTGACTGAACAGTATACCAGAACACATCGGTGAAATGTTGAGGAAAATAGGACATTGCCAGGGGATTGCGTTCAAAAGTTATGGACTTTTAAAACATTTCCGGCGTCGTCATGATGGCCGGATGAGAAGACTACAGCAGTTTGTGATGTCGCTACAGGACAACGATATTAAGATAATATAAACAGAATTCAATATATTTAAATATTTCTAGCAAAATGACTCAAATGAGAGCCCTTGACTTCCCTCGGCACTTTCAAAAAGTAGGGGGAACAATATCTATTTTACCCTTAACACGAGTCAGAAACAAGTTGAGGGAACACCGTTGTGTAATGTTAAAATTGTTTATGATAATCGCTGTCCTGATCACAAACTGCAGTCTTCTCATCAAGCCATAGCAGCCACTGAAACTTTACAAATTAAAAAAAAAACTTTTGAACGGAAAGTCCAATTTTCCTCAAATTTCACATGTTCTAGTGATATTGCTGCATTCACTAAAGGACACATATTTTTGGTGAACTGGTGGTCCCTTTAACACTTAAAAGACTATTCTGAAGTTGCCGTCAGGTTGTTTGTGTAAGGCAAATAAGCAGACTTTTTTTTTATTCAAGTCAAATTTTGCCTGTGACTAGATTACAAGAGGTCAAAGACAATCAGCAGTTGGCTGGGATGTTTGCATCGATTATCATATTCCCAGTCTGAACTTGATTCACTTCCTTGGAAAAAAAAAGTGTCGATGTCCATGTTTGTGCGCGAGGGGTGGAATAGAAATAACGCCAGTCGTCTGTCTGAGAAAATGCCAATAAGACACGTAAAATCCTTTCGCGAATCCGCTAATGGCGGTTTATCCTTCAATCGCGTTATTCATTGAAGCTCGGCGTCAGATTCTCTCTTGGATGAACACGGAAAGAATGCCTCGTCATGATTAGGTTTTCAAAAGATGCAAAGGCTGTCTCTGCTGTATACAATGATTACGCCTCGATTCTTGTGACCCTGTATAATGTCAGGAGTCTACCAGATAAAAGGGATGGTACCGTATTGGTAGAGGTGAGAATTGGTTTTAAACTTTCTTGAGATATCAAGAAACTGTTTGTAAAATAGTACAGAGCGTACCTTTCTAAGAGGAAATCAAAGTTTATTTGATGAAAATCGGTTTTGGCATGGCTGACAAATCCAAAAATAAAGTAAAGCAAAGCGATCGTATAAATGGTGGGTCCCACATTTTATGAGAATTGCTTTGTTTTGGGTATCTCAGCCATTTAAAAACCAATTTTCATCAAATAAACGTTGAATTCCTTTTGGAATTACATACTCTTTCATATTTCATGAGAGGTTTCTCACAATCTCACCAAAAAATGTTAGAAACCGGAGGTTAGGTGTCAACCAAAACTATACGATCCCTTTAAAGCTTTTCAACGCGTACCTTAGACTTATAGTGCGGTTCAGACTTTGGCATAAGATGACGTACGTCGATCGCAACACCTTCCGTAATTTGTTGTTAACTTTAACTCAATGCGAGGGGAGGATTGTTGTGGAAACAACCCAAAAGTTCATGCGTTGGCTCACCGTGATAACTACGTCAAAATTACGCACCCTTTTATCTATTTGATTGTTCTGTATAATGTCTACAGCAATGACACTCCACTCCCCCGCCAAAAGAGAAAAAGAAAAAAAAAACTGAAAGGGCAGCTCACCCCACCCCTTTGTCCTGCGTTCTGTTTGATCTTAATGGGCAGTATTGTGTAAAGCACTATGGCGGATGTTCAAAATCCTCTACAAATTGAAACAAATTTAATTTCATTTACTCACCATCCTGGAAAGTCAATTCATGCCCTTTTTTTATTCTTTCATCTGAATGGATTTCATTGGACTCAACGAAGCATTGTGTCCTTCGTAGGCCTTTATAATCTTAAATCTTGCAAGACTAACGGTTGTCATTGGCTCTACAACTTCCGTGTTTGTTTTTAAAGGGCAAGTGCAACCAAGGAGGTTCTAGAGAATGGAGTCACAACCGTCTTATTTCCTTTGCTAGATGTTCGAAGCCGCCGCTCAAAAATATTTGAAGCATGTGGCAAACTGGATCTGCCGCTCAGATAGGAAGACAATTGACTCGTGTCTCATTGCATAATCACCAGCCACTTTCAAAGGAAGATATGTCTTTGTGATGGTACATGTAATTACTTTTCGCTATCCCTTCTTATACAAGATAGGTGGTACAGACACGAGGATGCGCGAATAGAAACTGAGCAAAAAATGTTGAAATAAAGATGAAAATTACTCGACTGGGCATACCCGGGCACTAATCTGATATATCTATCAATAAAGAATTATACTTGAAGATTATTCCATATTAGTTTCATTTGTGGAAATTAAGCGGGAAAGTGATAAAAGCAGCTTTCCAGGATGGTACAGTTTTAAATATTTTCACATGATACAGCTCTGATTTACACTTTTGCGCAAATTTCTGGACGGAATTGACTTTTGTTTTACATGCTTTGTCATTACGTAAAATTTCATTTCATTTAATAAATAAGCAAATATGGCCACTATTATGATAACGTTCAAAATGAATCGTCAGATTGCTCAGCAAGACGGCGGCTTGGAACATCGATCATCAAAGGCACAAGCGCACCTGTGGAATTCTTTTGTACATCAATAGAAATCTGACAACTGTTTGAATAATTGCAGCCAGTTGGAACTCCAATGTATTAAACCTCCTTGGTGCAACTAGTGGGTGTGTGTGTGTGTGTGTTGTGTGTTGTGCGTGCGATTTGTGTGTTTTCACTGGAAGGAACGGAGTCATTTTTGGGTGCCGAAACCGTTAATCTTTGGCGGGAACTCGGACCGTTGATCAAATTCAAACCCGAGAAAGGGGTGAAAATTAAACCACAAGCTACAAAGATAAATATCGTGACAAAGGGACGTAGATCGGATTGCGGAGTCTTACATTCCCCCTTCTTGACTCCCTTCATGGGTCGTGGGTTGTTCGATATTTAAAACGTAAATGAATTCAAGAAGAAATTTCGTCCAATACGCCGAATCGCTGAAGTATAGTAGTAAAAACGATTTAGCAATGACGTCTTTGTGAAATCAACCACATCTGGAGGTGGGGGGGGGGGGGGACACTGTGGCATGGTGGATAAGACCTAATTTTTCAATCGGAGGTCTCGTGTATCGAATGAATATCGTCTAGTGACTATACTTCGCCCCATGTTCCTTTTAACCCAGGTCTTTATAAAATAGTAACTGGCAATGCTAGGTTAATCATAATTGTAGGACCCTCTGATAGAGCAATGACACACTGAAGTTAGCTACCCTGGGTATACAGAAGACTTCAGGTGGAGGTAGGGGAGGGGGAGGGGTATATACAAAAGCGAATTGGCTATTTGAGTAGAACAGATAGTTTTGAAATATTTTTCAGTGGAAGAGTTGTTAGTAGGTGATATTATGGTTTTAACTAATTTTCAAATGAATTTGTTACCGATTATCATTTCATAGTACTATTTAAACCTTTACTGGTCAATTTAGTGTCACTGTACTGGGTGCTCGAGTAATCTTGAAGGCAGAGTAGTTTGCAGTTTGCTTTCAAGTAGAAATTGATATATTGTGAAATCTAGTGCCTTAAAATTAGTTTAGTTTAGATTTTTGGCTGAATATGGAAGTTGTGACTTTCCTACTTAGAAGTTGGTGAAACCTTTGATAAGCTTGGAATAAGCTGGGGATAAGCTTGTGTTAAAGTTTTTATCTAAACATTCGAGTTCCTCTTTATCTTACCAGTTCTGGGAGGTGATCTCCGACGAGCACGGTATCGACCCGACTGGAACCTACCATGGCGACTCCGACCTCCAGTTAGAACGAATCAACGTCTACTACAATGAGGCCACCGGAGGCAAGTACGTCCCTCGGGCGGTGCTCGTAGACCTGGAGCCCGGCACTATGGACTCGGTGCGATCGGGACCCTTCGGTCAGATCTTCAGACCAGACAACTTCGTCTTCGGCCAGAGCGGAGCAGGCAACAACTGGGCTAAGGGGCACTACACGGAGGGAGCCGAGCTGGTTGACTCCGTGCTCGATGTCGTTAGGAAGGAATCAGAAAGCTGTGACTGTCTTCAGGTAATCGCTATTAGCATTACATTTGATCCGATTTGACGAGGTTCTCGTAGTTGAGCGAGGACTATTATTACGAAACAGCTTGCAAAATAATTTTCAGATTCTTACATTTTGAATTTTACAATAGAGTGTCGTGTAAATCATGTCCACTGTTCACAAACTGTATGACACTTGTCAACTGACAAGCATCAACGTGATGTCGGGCTATCTTCACAGCAAATACTAGTCTCTTTTATACCAGGAGTGAGTCTGATTTGTGTTGGCCCAATTGATCATGTCAAAAAACGACAGTAATAAAAAGTAGAGACTCGGACATTGTCTTCAGAGTATGAAGATGATCCGTCTCGAAGACATGTATTATGATATATTTTTTTCCTTTTTAAATTTCTACAGGGTTTCCAACTTACACACTCTCTTGGCGGTGGTACTGGTTCCGGTATGGGCACACTGCTGATCAGCAAGATCAGGGAGGAATACCCTGATCGCATCATGACCACGTTTAGCGTGGTTCCCTCACCAAAGGTTTCAGACACTGTAGTTGAACCTTACAATGCCACCCTGTCAGTCCACCAGCTGGTCGAGAACACTGATGAGACATTCTGCATCGACAACGAAGCCCTCTACGACATCTGCTTCAGGACCCTCAAGCTCACCACCCCAACCTACGGTGACTTGAATCATCTGGTGTCCGCTACAATGAGTGGTGTTACCACCTGCCTCAGGTTCCCTGGACAGCTCAACGCCGATCTCCGCAAGCTGGCAGTCAACATGGTTCCCTTCCCGCGTCTCCATTTCTTCATCCCAGGCTTCGCTCCTCTGACCAGCCGTGGTAGCCAACAGTACCGCGCCCTCACCGTTCCCGAGCTAACCCAGCAGATGTTTGACGCCAAGAACATGATGGCAGCCTGCGATCCCCGCCATGGCCGCTACCTCACCGTTGCCTCTATGTTCCGTGGTCGTATGTCGATGAAGGAGGTCGACGAGCAGATGCTCAATGTCCAGAACAAGAACAGCAGCTACTTCGTCGAGTGGATCCCCAACAACGTCAAGACCGCTGTCTGTGACATCCCACCACGGGGTCTCAAAATGGCTGCTACCTTCATCGGTAACAGCACCGCCATCCAGGAGCTCTTTAAGCGCGTCTCGGAACAGTTCACCGCCATGTTCCGGCGAAAGGCTTTCCTCCACTGGTACACCGGCGAGGGCATGGACGAGATGGAGTTCACTGAGGCTGAGAGCAACATGAACGACTTGGTGTCCGAGTACCAGCAGTACCAGGACGCCACCGCCGAGGAGGAAGGAGAATTCGAGGAGGAGGAAGAAGATGCCGAGGAGGCGTAAAAGGACCAGTGTAAACCACATGTTCAGGCGCTCCGCCCTGCACACACCGATTGGATATTCACACCCACCTGTTTCCATGTAGGCATGACTGCGAACACTAGGTGACGAAGCCAACCCCTGCCCCCGCCCAAAATAAAAGTAACAATTGGATTCTAAATCCGTTCAAATTTATACAATTTATCTACAGAAAAAGAAAATTATGAACTTATTTTCGGAGAAAAAAAATCATTTATGCCTCTTTAACAGAAGATTAGAGGCTCTTGACTTTGCACGAAGTAGGCTGAAACTGTTTCAAAATGCAAAATGCCAATGACTGTTAAAACATTTTGAGTTGAAGAAAAATTATTGAAAAATTCCACGAAATAAATGAAAAACGCAAAGTATACTATCTTGTTTGATATTCTTTGTCAAGACCTTGTATTTGAGTGGTGCTCGTTGACACTGTATAGGAGTGGTTCATAAAATTTGCGACTTTTAAAGGGATGGTATAGTATTTTGTTGAGGTGAGAATTCAGTTTTTGACTTTGCAAGATACTTAAAAAAACTTCATGAAATGTTAAAAAGCGTACAATTCTAAGGAATTCAATGTTTATTGGATGGAAATCGGGTTTGAAATGGCCGAGATGATTATATGAAAACAAAGTGATACAACACGTACAAGGCGAACCTAATAAAAGGTTGATTCTACCTTATGCGAGGATCGCTTTGTTTTGGATATCTCTGCCATTTCAAAACTGATTTTCAAGAAATAAACTTTGAAATCCTCTTAGAATTATATGCTCTTATATATTTCATGAGAGGTTTCTCATCATCTTACAAAATCATCAACAAAAAACGTTAGAAACCTCAAACCCCATCTCAACCAAAACTGGTACCATCTCTTTAATCTGCGTCGAGTCACAAGATCAAGAGGTTGACACGGGATCGTCTTTACTACTCCTTCATCGGTTGCTAATTTATTTCTAACCAGACTATCAAGTTCTGTGGTCGGAAACTTTGAATAGTGTGAACCATACCTTCCTTGTGAAATTATGTTGTCACAGCGTGTGTATGTGCGTGCGTGTGCGCGCGAGTGAGAAAGTGTAGGTAAGGCATGAATCCCTCGTGATACATTCATTAATGTCTACTCAACTCGTGCTAGGAGAAAGGACACGAATTCAGACGCCAGCAAGGTTAACACTCAATAGTCCTCGCATTGAAATAGTCTTGATTTAATTCTGCTGAATGTATTGATCCACGGACATGATATCAACAAAAAATCGCATACATCACACACACGCTCACGCACACACACATACATGACATAGAAAAAGACATTAAATATTCATTCACAGTGCCTGTCGAAAACAGGTGATAAGACATAGGTTGGGAAAAGCCCTCGTACAACATTTGCATGCTCACTTAACATTTTTCATAACTTCAAACGTGAACAGACGTAAATAAAGACCATTGCAAAGACTGTCCTCAATGTACACAGCAAGTAGGTGAATAAAACCTGACAACCTCGAAAATGACAAGTGTTCCAGATATGGTTTAACATGCATCAACCTTGAAGAGATTCATTTTGATAGGTAAATCTCTATAAAAAGTGAATTCACTGTAAAAATTCGCTTTCACCTCCGTTGGCTATTGCCTATTACATGTTCTAGTATTTTTCGCAGGCTTCATCAGACTGGCGTTGACTTGCCGTAGATGGAGTATCGGCAGTCTTACGGTCCAAGAGAATGGAATATAACACTGTTCATTGCACAGATCATGTACGGACGTGAGAAAGTGTGTATTGCGCGTAGAGTATGATATGATACTGTTCCAAGTACATTCCCATTCTCTCGGATCTCAAGACTCCCTATATGACCCAGCTATGGCAAGTTAACGCCAGTATGGCGAAGTCTTGTCACCAGAAGAATAAGGTAGGCGAAAACTCACGAAGATAAAATCAAACTTTAGATATAGATTAATGAAATTCGCTTCTTATACATTAAAAAAGAAATAACCGAAAATGTTAACTCGGATCGACACATGAAAATGACTTTGTCCAACATTTTATACTCGGCTCGGAAAGATGATTTTGTACATATATACTTTTTCACGTCACTAAATTGTATTCCAAATATTCTGTTTCATATAAAGCAATTCCCTTTTGACTGTCGGTTATTGTTGGCTTACTTTATACAGTTTGTCTTGAAAACGTGAAAACGTACACAAGTAATGATATGGCACACAAGTTGATGTGAACAAACACAACCACAAGTCAATATCTCCACTTACTTACTTTTTACATCAGCCCGATGTTTCGAAATAGCGCGCTATTTTCTGACTTGGGAAATTAAAAAATATCTCGAGCTTGGATTTTTATCGGGATGATGTGAAAACGCCTAATGAAAACATCTCGACGGAAGAAATTCATGAATTTGAATAACAAAGCAGTACCCGCTGCATGCTACAAGGATTAGAACTAACACTTGCTCGGTGGTCTAGTGGAGATGACGCCTGTTCGGTGATCAGGAGGTCGTAGGTTCGAATCCTGCTCGAGTATGTACGCCCATGATTTTTTATTATGGATACTACTAAAACACTTAATTCAGTGCTTTTCTATTTACGTCGATGTAGGGTAATTTGTCAATCAGTTGCAATAGGCGTTTTCACATCAGCCCGAAAAAATCCAAGCTCGAGATATCTTTTAACTTCCCAAGTCAGAAAATAGCGCGCTATTTCGAAACATCGGGCTGATGTGAAAACGCCTAATGAAAACATCTCGACGTAAGAAATTCATGAATTTGAATAAAAGAATCGTTTCCCTCATTTCAATCTTGTTTCGCTGATGTGCCTTTTTCAGACGGAAATGTCTTTGAATAAATACAGATGACGAGGAGTAGCGAAACTCGAGATCATGACAAATCTTGAGTCAAAAGATGGGTAATTGCTGATTCGCACATTTTCGCGCACTCATAAGACCTTGCCTAATGGCAAGATATACCTGTTCTCTACCATTACCATCCCTTTTTGCTCCGGAATAAGCTGCGGAAAAGTGAAATATCGAGGTCAATGGCAGTCATTCTGGCAAAATGTTAGCTTTTCTTTTAAAAACTGCCTGCTTCTCCCAAGCAAAATTGTTTGAGGCATGATTTCCTAACATTCACCACAACTGCACATTCACATTACTTTATTTTTGTAAGTTATTTTATTCTGCACATATAGTTTTAGATTTCTCGAATCTCCGTCTTGTTCTTCTCCCGGCTTACTGGCGGTGACGATGATGGGATCAAAGCAGTGAAGCATGCTAAAAATGTCTTTGTGGCACTTTTGAGATGTACAGGTGCATGAATTAATCAACGATACGATGAATGTCCTTGTATATTAGGTTCATGTTATAAGCGGTGTCTGGGACCACTCTGTTAGCGTGGATTAATGACACTTGTGTCCACAGACATATGGACACGGATGAAAGACGAATATTTTTGTGGCAGTTTCAATTATTAAACGTTGACTGATGGCGTCATATCTGGTCGTACGTAACAATGAGATCGATTGCTGTGCATATATCATGCACGAAATGAGCACGAAAATAACAATGAATATAACATCCAAAGATAAATCTTTAAAGGGAGGCAGTCCTGAGAATTTTCACTGTATGATACACTGTTGGTCATAAAGGTGGAATATTTTTTTTTCTCAAACTTTAACGGCATATCTTTTACAATGTGCTTGGAATATAATAAGTTTGACGTATATCAATCACTTAAATTTGTTATCTTACCGCTTACACACTTTCACAGTGACTTTGAACAAGTAAATGTCTAAATCATTATAAACCATGGCCATGAAACAACATTGATAATATTATAAAAGAAACTTTATCAACATAATATTTGTTTTAACGTCATTCAATTTTCCAGAAATCTTGTTTTGTGATTCCATTGACAAGTTCACGTCAAATTGAGTCATTATTCTTCAGATTTCACATTGGAGTGGACACTTCGGGTATGTCCACTCCGGGTATATCCGCCCCTAGCACGAATCAGTGCGCGTAGGCGATGTGGCATGCTGTCCACCAGGTTGTTGATGACGTCGACAAGTATGGCTTCCGCTCTTCTCTCAACGCAGCTGCCAACTCCTGCAGATTTTGAGGAATTACCTCTCTGCTGTTGATGGCTCCGCCTAGGGCATCCCATTTATGTTCTATGTTGTTAATATCTGGCGAACAAGATGGCCATGGTAACTGCTCAACCTCCTCTACCTCTAGGAATTCTCTAACTACAGCTGTCCTGTACGGTCTAGCGTTATGATTCTGCAGTCGGAAATTGAATCCATACACATGTCTTTCATATGGAAAGCAGTGGAACTCCAAAATCTCCCTGCAGACAGCGGCGTTCACCAGATAAGTAAACGCCATTAGTGGTGCCACCCGACACCACTCGTGGCGTTTTTCCTCCGTAATGGATTCCGGCCCAGACCATCGCTGGGCCTCCTCCATCTTGGATTGTCTCGTAGACACAGTCATCCCGAAGGCTTTCCCCAGCTAACCGACGAACTCGCTGTCTCCCATCTCTACGGTCAAGGATGAAATGGCTCTCGTCCATGAAGATATCGTGTTGCCAATGTCCCAGTGGAAGCGTCCTATGCTGCCTGGCCCAAAGGAGACGAGCTACCCCGTGGCGAATCGTCAGGCGTGGATATCTAACCAATCATCGTGCTCGGGAGCGATGTTGTATTACTCTGAGATTGACTGTTGATATTGAGACGTTGATTCCATGATGTCTCCTCCACAAGCGTTGAAGACGACTCGAGGGTAACTTCCGGTTTCTGCGGCTAAGATTCAACAGTTGGCAATCATCTCTACTTGTTATCAGTCTGGGACGTCCTGGTGATTTCCATGGCAGTACATTTCCTCTCTCACGATGACGCTTAAGAATTCTAGAGACTGTAATCTGTGAGATCCCTAGGATTTCTCCTATACGTGCCTGCTTGTAGCCCTCATGCCTAAGCGCTATCACTCTCTCGCGCATTGCCGTCAGCATTGGACCAGGCATAGTCTAAGGGGATTCTGTACCGATTTTTTTAATGTACACAGTGCAGGGAACTTGGAAAAAATAAACCTTCTCTACGCGGTGCAAAATTAGCAACAAAAAAAAGGCAATATTTCAACTGCACAGGGCTTTATAGTCTGCATAAGGTAACTTCGTTACATAATAACACATTCCTCATGTTCAAATATCACCTGAATAATGGGGTGACATTACGTAATCAATAACATACCAAAGATGGTCATTTCTATATACACGAATATAAGGGTACGAATGGACAGAGGTATTAAACCTAACATGTTATTGAAAGATGATGGAAGTTGATCATGAATATAATTATTAAACATAACAACTTCTACTTGAATAATATTTTGTGTGGCGGCGTGTATATCTTCCTTTTTGGTTACATTTTCCAGGCATACACGACCAAATAATGTCTGTGTCATAAATGTGCTATCTTATATAGTTCTTATGTTTGTATTCTAAAATCGTATTGATTATATAGTATCAGCATCATATATCAATGAGGAAATGTACAATGTCATATAGAAAAATTTGATATGAATGTATTTTATTGGTATAACTAATTGGTACTGTTGTTGTATTGTTTCCAGTGTTTCACGTCTTACAAGCTTGGCTTTTTCGTAGAACACTAGTTTCCATCGTTATATGATTATTTACTTTTTTTGTCGCCATTTCAAAGTGCATTGTTTCTTTTTATGACATCATTCTATACTCATCATATACTTTATATTGTATTTGAAGAAAAACTGCCCTTATCACACGAATGAAAGACAAATCGACAAAAAAAATAATCAATAAAATACCAGATTGTCTACAGACAGCCTTTTCAGAGTCGACTTTTATTCAAAACAAAATTATTCCACCTTTTTGACCAACAGTGTAATTAAGAAGAGTAAACAATATAACTTTTCACCAATTTATACACGTGGAAAGCAAACACTGTCTCTGTACGCGATTTTTAAAAAAATAATTCCTGCAAGCGATCGCGTAAGAGCCTGCAAAAAGGTGCAACGTCATTGCTGCCCAACTCACTAAGTTGACAGCCGTGCCTCAGAAAACCAATTCAAGTGTTCAAAATGATCATATTTGATTTTGTCATAAAATGTGACAATAAGTGGTTTTATCATTTCTAACAAAATATTTCAAGCATATTTATATATCTAATCAATATAAAAAAACAGTAAACATGAATTTATAAATAACTAGGGAGCGTACGCGTGACGAGCAGAACACGGCTGGGAAGAGTTGTGCCTCGGTGACGTCTGACTCTCCGCCAAGACTTGCTCATTAGAATGTTCACCATGCAGATTCACACTTTTTCAATCAAAATTTACGAGCTTATTTGATGATTTGAAAGTTTGTTTTTGGTGAAAGTAGTTCTTTAGAGGTACCAACAACAACATATTTTTTTTTTTGAAATTCGTGAGGACTGCCTCACTTTAAAGTGTCAGCGACGACTGTAAATGAGTTCCAGAATTGCACTTTCATTTATTACAGCAAAACATTACGATTTTGCTTGATACAACTAACGTCTATAAAGGACTTGAAATGCTTCTTGGTAAGCGGCAGTCTCGTATGGGTCATGGCCTCTTTCTGCCGCGGGGTCGGGGGAACTGTCTGACTCTCTACCCCCTCCAGCAGCAAGCACCTCGGCACGCAGTCTTTCCAGCTCCCGCTCTTTGTCGGCAGCCTTCTTCTCCTGATGCACGACGATGAGGCGATAGATCTGTAGCATCAGCACCAGCGCGTTCTTGCAGGTGAAGAAGACGCTGAGATGCGTGAAGACCTTGTGGTGAATGATGAGAATCAGTCGAAGGACTAGGAAGGGTCCATCCTGCAGCAACAGCGCCACCACCACTGCCCACATCTCCGACTCCAAGCAGGCGCAGCGGTTGTACGGATACACCTTGTCCTCATCCTCCGGTCGCACCGGGATCACTCTGTTTCGGCTTGGTGGATTCGGCAGTGGCACAACCTGTCGGAATCGACCCCACGGCCACGGTATCCCCGTCACCAGCACCACCGCTTTCATCTTGGCTAGTCGCTGCCACTTGTTTATCTTGTCCTCATTCACCTTTTCCTCCTTCCCCGGCGGGGGCGCTGGAGAGGTGTACTCCGGATGACCCCTTGTGGATGTCAGTACCAGGGTGAATTGGATCAGACTCCAGGACCAGAGTGTGAGCACAGCGGTGATAAGTTCGAAGCTGAACGAGGAATCGTCTGAGTTGAAGCTGTCGAAGAACTCGATGATGTCTGCCGCCGTGGCGATGTACACCAGAAGGAGCTGGGAGAGCTGATCCCGAGTGATCTGACCCTTCGGTAGAAGCCATCGACCCACGACCAGCACGAAGAGCAGCAGCTGCTCCAACGCCAAAACCCATGTCCGGGCCTGTTGTATGGTGAGACAAATAATGACTTCAAAGAATAATTTGTTTTAAGTGACCACTCATCAAGGACGGAATGAATGCTTGAAAACGAGCATGAACATGACCAACGGCCTTAAGTCCCCTTCGACAAACAAGGTAGTTCCTGGCCTTTCATAGGACACAACCACTGTCATCTCGGAGTTCGAACAAAGACCACAAGATATCTGGTATTATACAACTTCTCTTTTAAATGAATATCAAAATATAAAACTTGCGACTGATTTCAGCTGGTGTTTGATTGAAAATATTTGTCACAATATCACGATCAGATTCAAATTGCTATCAATTTGTGTGAACTGCACGAACTCTAAACCACTGAAAAAATACGTGTCACAATTTTTTTTTTGGTGAAAAAAACTGCTTTAATGCTAGGGGTTATGTCTTTTCCTATCCCATGATATCCTATCCATAATTTTGCTGTCAAGAGTGACTGACGATAACTTGCAAATTTCGTATAGCTTCCTAAAATTTCCCATTAATCTAGAATTAAACTCAACGTTTGACTGATTTAAGATCAATCGCAACTTTTCTTAAGTATATTGCAATGGATTGGCGGATTTACGATTGATTCGAATCAATTGCAGCATATTGATAGTCTGTGGTGTCATCCATTGAGCCACAACACCTCTTCCGATTTGATGTAAAAGGGAAAATGAATATTGAAGGAGAATTTATGAGTGCATTTTGAGACTTAAGTTTTTAAATGTTCTTTAAGAGCACAAAAAGGATAATTTTTGACATCCCTACGCGCACGGTCTGTTTCACCGCACTTGGCTGCTTGGAAGCCAATCTGATATGGGGGAATTAAAAGCCACATGATGGAAAGCAAACTGAATGGTACTATTGAATATAAATGCAATCGATAATTATGGGATATAAGCAAATCTCTGATATATAATTTCAATGAAGAATGTGGCATTTTCTTACTAAAACAACGTAAAAAAAATCATACGTTCTCCAATTCAGAGTAGAAATTATCGCCCCGAGCCTTTTCGGGCGATTGCCGTCTACGCAGTAAGTCGAACTCCAGGATCCATATGGAGGGCACTGAACCAGCCAAGAAGCACAAGACACTCGGACAAAACCTGCCAAGGGAGAAGGGGGGGGGGGGGAGTGAATGGTGAATTGTACCAAGTGAACCAGAGCATCTTACCTTGACTTTCTGTTTGCTGCAGTAAAGTTGCCAAGAAAAATGCACATGTTCTGATTAATCGATGCTTGAGTTTTGTATATTTGAATACGGATGATGTTCGTTTTTTCAAAGGTTCATTAATCCGAAAATGAAATGAGATTCGTTACTCGGAAAAAGAACAAAAAGGAATGTACTAAATTAAAAAAAATAAACGAATCAGAATTACCAACCCGTATTCGTTCTCGGATGAACAAACCTTCGGAATAGCGAACCTTTTTTTTTTTAAATATTCGGACCAACGAATCTTCGGAATAATGGACCTTATTTCGTTTTTGGATTAACAAAATGTAACCATGAACACAGTCGTAATTCAATAGCAAAGAACATAAATTACACAGAGGATTGTCTATTAAACATATGTTGTACATATTCTGTGATATTGTCTTTTCGCAAGCTGTTTTGTATCTCTTTCTTCTGTCCACGTTGAGATAATTTGACTGCATGTGATCACGTGAGCAAATAAAGAGTATCACATGGTGGGAGACCGAAGAGAGAGGGATAAAAACACAGGGATGAACTAGTATAGGATCCTCATCTTCAAAACCAAAATGTTTTCCCGCCAACAGAACATACTCTGCTCTGGTTACTGGTTAATGTGCATGTGAAAGGAGGAATCTCAGAGGTGATACAGTTATAACCAATATAATTATAATTATAACAATATAATTATGGCAACCCCCTAGGCTCGTTGAAGATAGATGATGCAGATTAGCAAACGCGCCATTGAGGTACACTTTCATTCGTACGTTAAAATCATGCCAATCGCTGATTTAATTTGATGTGAGATATTTGATATCCCCAGAATGTCCCACAGTGTCTCATATGTCACATTAAAACAACCTCATACCATGGTGTAACCAACTCCATGCCCATACTGTGGCATTTTAACTGCATGATCCCTTCAATGTGGTCCGCAGATTACCACTTCCACTCAAGGGCTTGCAAATTCTAATAAAATCGCATTTCCATCAACCACGTCACTTTTTGATATGACTTGTTTAAAGGGGCAGATTTGGTCTGTTGGAAAAGCGCCTCAGATTGCTTTTCTTCTGTGTGACTTGATAATATGGATATCAATTCCTATTTCCGTGTATGTATCACTTCACTGAAAGAGAATTTTAATACCAATGACGCCAAACGCGCACGAATATTCATAACCATTTACAGAAAGCTTTGTAGTGATGGTGCCGTGTATATGTACACTCAAGGGCACACCGTGAATTTTTCAAAAGGGAATTATAACATTGTAATTTCAATGAACGACTCCAACGCATAATATTGCACCATATTAGAAAGTATAATATTTATCATATCTATACAAACATTTTTTTTCAAACCAAATGGAAAACGACTTAGACTATTATGAAAGAAAGAAAATTAAATGAAATACAGAATACTCTCACCTCACTGTCCTATTTGACACATTTGTTTGTTTTTTTCTCCCAAATTTTAAATTTTGGGTGCCTACTAATATCTAATTTGTGACAAGAGATTGATCATTACGTACGTGTCCTCACCCTCATTATCGATGCGTCGCCTATAATTAAATTTCAACCGTATTCTCAGGTCACCACGTTGCTCTATACCATTGTGGTTATGAAAGGTGACACACTCCCTCTTTGTTAGCCGTCTTCATTAATTTTCCGCACAATGAATCCATATCGCACGCGTGTGCCCGCAGGTCAGGCTCCCTGCCCCCCCCCCTTCTCAGAATGCTCAGAAACAATACAAAAAAGAGAAAACATAATTAACGTCATCCAATTTTCCCAAAGATGCCGTAAGGTCATGCTCTCACAATGTGCCAAAATCAATTGATTACTTTGTTATTACACAATATGCGTGTAATCAACAACTCGCCCTGAAAAAGCACATCACGAAGCGAGCTATCTATCAAAATTCATAGCGTTGGTCAATAGCAGTAGTATCAAATTATACTCGAAATATCAGCGTCCATTAATGTGACTGAGGAGTGCTCGTAAACAACGCGATCATTAATTACGAATGCAACCTCTGAGTTTCACAATCATCAAACAGCACCAACGAGACATGCATGATTACGTACCTGTATATTCCACATGGTGATCATATCCCTTACCTTTCCTAATCATCAATTTCATTACTATGTCTGTTATTGTGACACTGCCACTATACCAGTCCGTTATGATAATTATAAAGATGGTAAGAATAAAGCGAGCAATAATGACAATAATGACGGTTGAGAGGGTAACCATGATAATGAATATAATGAATCAATTACTATAGACAACACTATGATAACAAGAACAATAGTACTAACAGTAATAATAACAATAATAGTGTCATCAACGACATTATCACTCATTATTCACTCTGGTACAGTATAGGTAGAAACATTAACACAATGCCCTTACCGTGCATTATTATTATCATCCCTGTCATATTTCTCACTTTGGCCACGAAGTCATAAGCTTATTATCGAAAACTGTAAATTGGATGACTGTCGTATACTTCTTTTTTTTCTGAAATATCTGAGTCAACCAAGATTAGCTCTAACTATCAAACAAATTATATGTCGAGAGAAGGAAAGCCAGTCACGTTATTCGGGAGGGGGTGTGCGAAGATTGTTAGGCTGCATTCGTGAATACTGTTGCATGTGTTATATTCTGTACTTATTTTATCCGCGGCACAAGTCTCCACCGAATAGTTTGGGCTGTTTTGTGTCGGTTTATTTTCCTTCCGGGTTGGTTACAGAAGGTTGAAATCTGTAAATCTTGATCGATTTTGGAAAAGGAGAAAAAACGTGAATCTCATTTGAAGAACTTTATAAAATATCATGTTTGTTAACGAAGATGACCCACAACAAACATGAAGATGCATCTGTATCACGCATTCGACAGAGAACGGGACAAAGAAACATGAAAATATCTAAATTCAAATCATCGAGCAATATCCCGTGATGGCTTTTGTTAATGTTTGATACAACAGAAGGATGTAATTAATATGTAACACTAATTTTGACGTTCACGTTTTTGTAATATTGAGTATGAACTGATGAATGACATACAAAGAAAGATCGTTCTGACCTGCTACTCAAGTAACACAACACTCCGTGACAGTCCAAAGAGACTTTTTGAATTAGTAGTTCAATGTATGTTACGTTTGTTTTTGTATTATTATGTATCATTATTATTTTCATCATCATTAATATTATTATCATTATTATTATTATTATCATTATTATTATTATTATTATTATTATTATTATTATTAATATTAATATTATTATTATTATTGTTATTATAACAAATATTATGGGTTACCCGAAGTGTAGTGAGGCAAAGAAATTGATATAATCACTCCCTTTAATTTTTATACCACTCCGCCTACAAAATAATGCCACTTGTTCTGCGGGTTGTTACGAGTTCATCAAATTTTCCGAGGTACCACCTCAAAGTCTATCAATGATGCATAGGCCTTCTCATCCGAAACAGCAGTTTGGCGTCGTGCCCTGTTCCGCATCACGATTTAGCTGCCATTATCTCTGGAACTCTGTCCCAGCCCCCCCCCCCCCACCCCTACCCCGTTTCCATGACAACGAACAGGTATACCTGTATACAGTTCTGTAAAACACTTGAGCAAATACAAAGAAAAAGATAGATGGCAAGATATATAGAGAGAAAGACACGTACAACAGCAATACTCACAAAACAGACACACACCAGTGAGGTGGAAGAGTGACTCTCTACCTCCCTGTACTCACTAATCATGCTAATGTTCATCTCTGCACATTTTCCGACTAATGTGGAAAATCAGATGTCACAATGGTTTGGTTGACTTCATTTTTTTAATTTCCTCTATCATGTGTACCCCGATGCTCATATATCCATGCAAAATGCATGTATATTTCAACATTTATCATGATAACACGCTGTTTGGCAACGAAGCATACATGGGAGCAATGTCTTGTAGTTGCATATTCTAAAAATGTACTGGGCTCATTATTTCGGATGTCTTTTTCTTGGTATGTATAAGCGTTTCTTTTTACTTCTGCATGTGGACACATTTCCTAACATTCCTTTCTTCCCCTTGAATGTTTCTAGAGATAAATGACGCCATATAAATGCTGTTTTATCATCATCATCATCACCATCATCACCATCATCATCATCGCCATCATCATCATCATCACCATTATCATCATCATCATCATCATCACCATTATCATCATCGCCATCCTCACCATCATCATCATCGCCATCATCATCACCATCACCACCATCACCACCATGACATCACCACCATCAATACCATCACCATTATCATCATCGCCATCATCATCATCGCCATCACCATCACCACCATCACCACCATATCATCATCACCATCATCATTATCATCACCATCATCACCGTCATCATCACCATCATCACCATCATCATCACCATCTTCACCATCATCCCCACCATCATCACCATAACCGCCATCACCATCATCATCATCTTCCCCCTTTCTTTCTCTTGCCTCAACCTCACTCTCAGATATTTTTCCTGTGTAGGAAACACTCACCATTTCATTTCCTCTCCCTTGTTTCTGACGAGGGTAAAGACGGTCTCCCCGGCTAGTCCGATGAGAGTCAGTCCAAGTAGCCACGAGTCTGTCCTCCCTCTGACCACCGCAACTCTCCCGATGGCTATCAGGTTGTGTGCGGCGAATAGCAGCCGGGTAACGATTGCTTGAGTTACCTTCACGCCTGAGCACGACAACTTCTCTTCGCACCTCATCTTCCACATTGTTTGGGTTGTTGTCGTTGTCTCTCTTTATTGAAATGACTACCTTTTTTTTTCTGCAGGAAGAAATGATTTTAATCCATCGCCCTACTCTGCGGTCCTATATCAAAGTTCGTCAAATGTCGACTAACTCAGTGATGACACAAACGCTGTAAAGAGAGTGAAGGCGATGAATGTTTGAAATCCTGGCGGGTTGATAAGAGCGCATATGATAGATGAGTTTTACTTTCTAGACGTTGCAACGTACTGGCGTTGAAGCGTAGCCCTATTGCTCACAAGCCCTCGACACTCTAACTGCATTGGACCCATTGCCAACGGCGCAACACCCAATTTCATACTACTTTCTATAGATTACTTGTAAGACCAAGGAGGTACGAGCGACCGACTGAAGAATTCGACATTTTTTTTTTGCAGGAGAATTATTACTTTGCAACATTACTTTGCATTTTATTGATTGTGCGATTTTGTAGATTGATGTAGACGTTATATTTCTTGAGGCAATCGGATTGCGATTTGTATTAGTGTCCGACGGGCAATATAAATAGAACATTTTCTTATTTTCAAAATGATACGAGCTATGTATTCGACAGTATAACCAAAAAAAAAAATGATCAGATACCATATCATTTTATTCTAATTGAGAGTTTGAAATTCACAGTAGTCATGGCAGGGGTCCAAATGCTTCATCTTTAGCCTAATATGAAGATATTAGCATCCAAAGTCAATAATAAGATAAATATGTCGGGTCTACATGATCACGATTCCATTTTAATCAATTCCTCTCGCTGCTAGGAAACACAATGAACGTTTTATTTTGCTGCCATTAACCCGATGAGATTTTAGCCTTGTAGTTTATTAATCCCATCAGGATCCTTGGAGACGTCTCCTGGCAGGCGTCAAAATGATAATGAAATTTTGAAATGCTACTTTACTGATATGAGCGATTAATTTTTCATATCGAAAGGTACTATTTGGATAATATGAGAGTATGATAATAAGCAAATATCGGGATGAACGTGCTGGCTGATAGCATGAGACTTAATTCAATTCTCTCTATACTTCGTTACACTCACTGGCGCCCACGAGGAGTCCCCCCCCCCCCTCCCCCGCCTCACTCTCTCTAATTATGATTTGATGAGTTCGATACATATTTACACTGGAGCCATTTGACCTGTCTGAGTATTGGAAACACCTCTAATGAATGCGGGCCCAGGTTAACAATGGGGAAAAGATTTATTGTCACACTCGTGTATCATGATTATTATTATAGATTGAGCTTTTATTTCTGAGTTCGCAAATGTACGCGTTAGTGTGGAGCTGCGTATTTGCTATGTGTGTGTGTGTGTGTGTGTGTTCTGGTTTGCATTCGTAAAATAAATTGGCTCTAGAGCAACAGTTTCTATGACACATTTTTGTACTCAATCAGTGAGCTTTAGATTAGGCTGTTTGATGGAAGCAGTTCGGTGCATTTAAGCAGCTATCCATGAGACCGAATTAATATGTGAATTGAAGCTCTATCTTGCATTGGCTTATAATAGTATATTTGCCATAAAAATCTTTCATAACTATTTCATATAAATGTGTTTTAACTTACATCGGGTGTTTTTCTAAATTTCAACACCAGGTAGTAAAATTCTGCCACTAACTCAACTGGGCTTTTTTTTCTCCCATCAGCGATCGTTTCTCTTTATTCTTATGATATTTGTTTTGTGTTTAGACTATTTTGTATGTAATGTTTTGACATTCATTTGTACAGGAGCTTGATATAAACAACATACACTTGCTGATCTGGTTGTCTTGTCAGATACAACCATTACACGGTTTGCATGGTTTCTTTTTTTGTCCCTCAAAACTAAAGTGAGAGAGATTTTAAAATCTATTTGTATAGTATGTAATTACCCGGTTGACCACGGACAGTTTTTTATGCCTTTTGTAATCTCAGTCATGTTGTGATTGCATACATGAATATATACATGCAATTCAGAATATATTTTTCAAGTGGTGATATATGAATTATTTTTTTTTGTATCATTCATACAGTCAGATACAGTATGTAAACACAGGTATGTAGAAATAGGTTTTTTATCTCTCTCAGGAACACAATACATGTATTGAATAAGATGATGTCTGATTATGCCTGCGTAATTTTGAAATGGGTTGTTGGATTGAAGAAATTATGTGTTTTTTTTTTTTGGTATTATACAGCTAAACATATTTTTGGTAAAGAATTATTGTTTGAAATATATTCATATGATTTTATATATTTGTGATATCAAATGGATAGATTTTATGTTTACACACATATATGTGATTTTTTGTGTAGTAATATCTGGCAATTGTTTTGTGCAATATATCTTGTGTCTAATTTTTTTTTTTATGTGGATGTAATGTACGACAGGTCAATGTATCTAATTGTCATTGCAATGTATTTTAGCCTTCGGGCTACGATTTTGCAAATTTTACCCAATAAACCATTCTAATAATGATGATAATAAAGTTGTACAGCTTTAAGGCTACTTGTGTTAATACGAAATCAAGTGAGACTTTCTCTATGGATATTCTTCCATATCTAATTGCTATAGAGATAAAACACCACTTTTTTTTTTTGTGTAAAAGCTTGGTGGTTTTCTGCAAAGCAACTTAATTTCAAGACGGCCGCACACGTAGGCCTACTCAATTTGAGCACGTATGTAATTAGCAAAAGTACGTAAAGTGTATATACAGATACTGCAATGCAAATAAGACCAAGCTGGAAGTAATAATTGGACTTCAACAAACTGGGCACCAGATCGTTTAGTACGGGGTCATAAAACGGATCGATGATTGTTTACACTGCACAATTATCTTGTGTATGCTCGACTATTTATCCAGGAGAGGTGCTTTTGTGCCACGAAAGTAAATCTCCCTTCCTTTAATGATGCTTACATTTGACTTTATGATTGCCACAGGCAAGCATACACGGCAAGAATTTTAAGAGCATTTCTGTCGTACTCTGGCCTATAAGGCAACAAGTGATAAATCATCCAAATCTGATTTGTTGATGTTTTGAGATGTGACTTAGTATGTCTAGCTTTGATCTCATGTTCTCAGCAGACACACTCGGCCTACTAACCAAGTCAGGATGTATAATGACAGTGAAATGTGAATGATGTTAATTGGCATTGACTTCATTTAAATTTGAAATAGTTGGCACATAAATACTACTGATATCCAAAAGACACATGTGAATGTATTATTGGCCTGTTCAAGCTCATGTACAAACAAGTGAAGCCACCGAGCCGCCATATTAGTAGGCACACTCTATGGAGATTCGCACGCAGTTTCCATCAGAGACTGTTACCAAGATGATTACGTGATGTTGCGATCTCCGTACACAAGTGTATGGGTGATGTGCATGGTAAGATGGCGGGGAGATGACTTCAGAGCGATTGGTCTGTGTGATATCCAGTATACTTCTTACACAGACTGGTGTAGGTATATAAATTGCTCTGATATGTAAAGCACAAAATGAAATATTTTGTTCTACACTATACTTTAAAACTTCAGTAAAACAAGAGGAAAGATTAAATAGGAAGGAGAATACTCGTACAAGATTAAGCTCATTATTAATAATATTATATAATGTCAAATACGTAACTAACAATAGCGCAAAAAGTATAGCCTATTTAGAAATCATATAATCTAAAAAAACATAACGTAATGTTAGAAATTCATATTGAAAATGTAAAGGCCGTCAGAAATAGCTGGACTAACGCAATACTACTTTCGCTTTTATCGTAATGTTTGTTTTGATATTGCTGCCACCTTTTTATGTTGACAGTTCTACATCCTTTTCTGTCATTCTAATTTGTCCATGTTTCAGGCCCGATACAATATGAGCCACTTTGGGTTCTTTTCCGACAAGCTGTGAAACGTGATTTGAGGGCAAATGTCTTCAACAGTTAAACACGTTGCTAGACACTTTCAAGTCACTAGAGGTTATATAAAGCATACATACACTGTGAGCATTGATGCATTACGGAAAAGAGTTAGCCTCTCCATTGAACGTGTTGATTCCATGGCGTTACAGGAGCGTCTATCACATTGTTTGTAATTAGGATATTTGTCTCCTAATTGCCTAACATTATTTAAATTGCTTTCACAGATCTGAACATCATCTTTTCATATTACACCTTGCCTTCCCATCACCGTGATTCCCCGGCGAGCTCTATTTCTTTTTCTTAGTGGTTGTTACAGATATCTACAAGACTAAGTCAATGATAATATCCTTTTACGTTCTACTTTTTCTGAAGGCAGTTCATCGTCTACTAGGCTTCCTCAATTTCCTCCTCTTCCTCATCTTCGAAATCTCCATCGTCGGCAGTTGCTTCTTGGTACTGCTGGTACTCGGACACCAAGTCGTTCATGTTGCTCTCTGCCTCTGTGAACTCCATCTCGTCCATGCCCTCGCCGGTGTACCAGTGGAGGAAAGCCTTTCGTCGGAACATGGCGGTGAACTGCTCAGAGATACGCTTGAAGAGCTCCTGGATGGCGGTGCTGTTGCCAATGAAGGTGGCAGCCATCTTGAGACCACGTGGTGGGATGTCACAGACGGCGGTCTTGACGTTGTTGGGGATCCACTCGACGAAGTAACTGCTGTTCTTGTTCTGGACGTTGAGCATCTGTTCGTCTACTTCCTTCATGGACATCTGCCCCCGGAAGATAGCGGCCACTGTGAGGTACCGACCATGTCTAGGATCACAGGCTGCCATCATGTTTCGAGCATCGAACATCTGCTGAGTTAGCTCGGGAACGGTGAGGGCGCGGTACTGCTGGCTGCCACGGCTGGTTAGAGGAGCAAAGCCTGGCATGAAGAAATGAAGGCGGGGGAAAGGAACCATGTTGACTGCCAACTTACGCAGATCTGCGTTGAGCTGTCCAGGGAACCGAAGACACGTTGTTATGCCACTCATAGTTATGGACACCAGATAGTTAAGGTCACCATACGTGGGTGTGGATAACTTCAGAGTCCTGAAGCAGATGTCGTAGAGGGCTTCGTTGTCGATACAGAATGTCTCATCAGTGTTCTCGACCAGCTGATGAACCGACAACGTCGCATTGTAGGGTTCCACTACAGTGTCCGACACCTTCGGTGAGGGAACCACACTGAATGTGGTCATGATGCGATCTGGGTATTCCTCTCGGATCTTACTGATGAGCAATGTGCCCATACCGGAACCAGTACCACCTCCTAGAGAGTGCGTCAGCTGGAAACCCTGTGAAATTGCAATGGAATAGGAATTATCACTTCATGGGTTATGGAATTTGAGATCGGTTACAGAATACCTCTAGTTGCATTTTAATGTGGGGTTAATGAGTGAATGTCATCATACTAACATCATTAAAGTGATTTAAAAAAAAGGGCCAGCGTAGATAGCCCCTATTTTAGGGTCCCTCAAATTGAGGACACTTTGTTTTTATGATACCCCGTAGGCTTTTTTTTTACTAGTTAACACAACACTCTTGCACACCAATAGTTTCCTGACAGGCGATGGTTTAAATAGATTACAGATTACCAGATATCAGGAAGAATGGACAGTCAATATTCTTTCATGAAATTTTGGGTATATCATTCTTATTTACTGCAAGAGATAACAAACACAATGAAATAATATGTTGAAGCGCCAAAAGGTTTTGTTTTCCCTTGCTGTCTGCATCGCCATTGTTTCTGCCAAGATTCTGTTAGATCTAGGAATCTGGCATGAGGTCAACCATTATGTCTGTGTCGTAGAGGTCATATCACAAACCTGAATGCAATCACAGGCCTCTGATTCTTTGCGGACGACGTCCAAAGCGTTGTCGATGAGTTCGGCTCCCTCGGTGTAGTGTCCCTTGGCCCAGTTGTTGCCCGCTCCGCTCTGGCCGAAGACGAAGTTGTCCGGTTTGAAGAGCTGGCCGAAGGGCCCCGATCGAACAGCGTCCATGGTGCCGGGCTCGAGGTCGATGAGAATCGCCCGAGGGGCGAACTTGCCACCGGAAGTGTCGTTGTAGTAGACGTTGATCCTCTCCAGCTGGAGGTCGGAGTCACCGCCGTAGGAGCCCGTTGCGTCGATGCCATGCTCGCCAGAGATGACTTCCCAGAACTTCGGATGAAGAGGCAAGAAAGAGTTCGAAGAGGACAAATGGATAAAACAATGCAATGTCGCCGATATACGCCCCCCCCCCATCTCCTGCATTTTCTCAACTTCAGAATGTTCTTCGTGCTTTTTCACTTTCACCCTATCATTTGTATATTATCCATAAATTGCATTTATCATATTTTATAATGTTGACAATATGTATCTATCTCTTATGTGAAAGAAAATGTATTTACAAGTTCTGTTGGAGATGGAAAAATCAAATGAATGAATGAAATATGCTACTACTCCCAGTGATGATCATCAGAAAGGAAACAATGAATCGTAACAATCGTAATACCATCAGCTCTCGATGATATTCGCTTTAAAATGTTTCAGATATTTGAAGTTATAAGATACTGCACTATACTCGACAGTTTAAGGATTCGAGATTTTTAGTGTCTTTTCAGACCATTTATGAGCAACATACAAATTTTTGATCATTATATTCTGCTAAATACACAGCACTGAAAATAAATCTATAACAAAACAAATGTTAATCTCAACTTCTTAATGAAGTGAGGCTTAGGAGTTCTTGAGTTTTTATTAAATTTTCTTTCGATTAAAGCCCAACTTTTGTTGAAGAAGGCCATATGGTAGTAATAAGAAATTCTTAGAATTTATGCCCTTTTGAATGTGTTGTCATTTTTCCAAGAAATTATGTGCATTAGACCTATAAAACTACTAAAGCGCAATTACAGTTAAACATAAAATTAATATTCCTGTGCTTTGCAACGAAGTCGCACAGATAAAGTGAACTTTGGCCACGCCTGATTCGTTAACAAAAGAGGGCGTCATTGCTAATTCTGCGTTTTCGGGGATGAAGTTAGCAGGGTTGTTGGCAGGCTTTGTCTACAATCACTGGTATCTATGTCTCACAGACGCTGCATAATATGGTACTGTAGATGGCGCCCTACAATATCATACATTGCGGACCAGCTTCAGAAAAGTCAGAGAGATTCTACGGGCCATATAATTCTGCTGGGTGTATCAACGACCGCGGCTGTTGATGAGCTAACTAGCTGGCTTCTAATCTTATAAGTGGCAGCTCAGGGTGTTAACTAGTCTGGGTCCCGTCCCTTTTCTTATCGGTGCCCTAGATTTCATAGAGATCACGCAAATCATCTGATTACCCCGTGACCAGAATAAAAAAGTCTCTTCGGGTCGCTCGGTTTTTGGGTTATACCACAGAACTCTGCCGTGGGTCACACCATGGACCTATGGTCACACGCAGGACTATTAAAATTGCTCTATCTGCGCTCTCCTTTCCTGTACCGCCCTCTCAAGGCCACAAGTAAAAAGACTTCAGATGCTGAGGTAGATGTTAACGAACACAGATAATGTTCTTAAAGGAATCGTATAGTTTTGGTCGATACCTGATTACAGGTTTCTAACATTTTTTGGTGAGATAATGAGAAACCTCTTATGAAATATGAAAGAGCATGTAATTCCATGAGGAATTCAACATTTATTCATGAAAATTGGTTTTGAAATGGCTGAGATATCCTAACAAAGCGATTCTTGTGAAGAATGGGACCCACATTTTATCACGATCGTTTTGTTTTTACTTTGTTTTTGGATATTTCAGCCATTCCAATCCCAATTTTCATCAAATATATTTTGAATTCCTCTTAAAATGGTATGCTCTGTACTATTTCATAAGTGTTTTCTTGGTATCTCGCAAAAAAAAAAGATAAAAGCTCAATTCTCATCTCCACCAATACTGTACCATCCCTTTAAACATAAATGCTTACAGAGAGATTTCCAGTACCGTCATTAACTCTCTTTTTTCTTTCTTTTTTAAGCACAAACACATATTGCTCTTGTTTTATTTTTGAGACGCCAAAACCTACTTGTTTCGATTGCTAAAGAGTGCATCTCTTCCTCTGAAAACAACCTGATGTGTACTTTTTTTTCCTGGTAAACATATTTTCGAGATCATAAGCGTCGATATGTACCGGCATGGGTAAGTTGACAAATGGAAACATACCGTTAAAAGTTTCACTGTTGTTTTCTTTGGTTGTGTGTGCATATGTGTAAGTGTATGTCGGGGGGGGGGGGGGGTAGGGGGTATATCGTAAGTGTAAGTGTAAGTGTTCTACTCTCTGATTTCGTTACACAAGTCCCCATCTACACAAACCTATAAGTATATGCCTTTATTTGGAAATGTAGGATGAAATATTGAGATCAAAGTTCTTTCAAGAAAAAATATTTCCTCTTATTCGTTATGAATATTGACGAAATGTCTCCTTCAACTGTTCAGTCGAGTATAAACTCCAGACAAAATCTACAAATGAAATCTTTACTTTTCCATTCTAGAGTGGGACCACCCTTCCAGCGTGGAAGCATGAGTCATACTCACCGTTGAATACTGCTACCTCTGAGCCAAGTAAATAATAATGCTGGCACGGTTGGTTGAACCCATTATTTGTAAACTATGAAGCAAGACATGTTATGATCAAGTCAATTCGAAACGATTCTAGATCAGATAGAATAACATTTTTAATGACAATTTTTTGACAATATTTTGAAGAGCCGGAAGTCCGGAAGTGCCCGAAAGTAAAACATTGTTCGCGATCTTCATTTTGACGAAGAGTTTATTTGTTATAACCTGTTGATCATAAATGTATTACTGTAAATCAAGGTAAGCTTTAATCATTGAAACAAAGGAAATAATCATAAGATTCTAAAACGAATTCATGTTTTGATAATAATTGCATATCACAAGTAATATCATATGAAATCGAACAGTTCTTTCATTACAGAATATTAACGAGAAAGATCAACATTGCATTGTAACTTCTCTTTGCTAAGTGGCTTCAAGTCAACGTTGACACTTGAAATCAGGTTACCTAAGCCAATAAATGGCAAACGTCGCTTATCTATAGCAGTGCATACAGAGCTGAAAGTATTATGGAGTACTGCTTTTGTTGTAATTTGTGTTAAGAGTCCCTCTGTATCTAAGTAAATCTATAAAGGACAGTGAACCATTAGGAACCTTTAACCTACGTCGTCCACGTTACACTACAAAGCATATTAAGCGATGATATTGAAGGCGCCCCACACTTACCCAATATACATTATGTGTGTGTGTGTGTGTGTGTGTGTGTGTGTGTGTGTGTGTGTGTGTGTGTGTGTGTGTGTGTGAAATATGAAAAATTATCTCCCAACTCGACTGTGTCGATAGACTGTCACGTGACTGGGTGCGTCCGTTTTATGCAGATGTCTATAAACTGCCAGCAGAAAGGGGTCTTCCCATACAAACAGCTCGGCCGAACAATGGCGAACACCCACCTACCTCTAGATCAACAACGCTTTTATTCTTGCCAGGGTAACCGTGAAAGCTTTTCACGAAAACCAATCAGTTTTCAAGGTGGACATATTTCTCCTATTCCATTTGTGGTTCTTTGCTGTCCTACGGGCATGTGAATTGTACGTTTCTCACACAAAATTGGTTTCCACGTATAATGACATCCGAGGCGATAGTAAACGTAAGAAATGATGAAAATGATTGTTTTGATGCTTTGAAAAAGCAACAGGTAATAATTTGTAGAAATATGACGTTTGATTCCTTCACATGGTAAAGAGAATCAGGGACGGGGGGGGGGGGGGGGGCAGGAGAAAGAAGGGGATGAAAAGAGATGTCAATACCTAATGAATGCACTGTGCAGTGCATTCTGTCTGATGAAGAATCTCGAAAATGGTATTCAGTTTAATTCGATAAAGACATGATAGAAATGGTCAATATCGAAATACGATTCAGGTCGTACAAATATTTGAGAAGTTAAGTATGGTATAACCTTCTCGAACTTTACATTCACCAAGTTAAAAATCCAAGTTTAAAACAAAATGCGAATGGACCGCTTGATTATCATGATCATTCAATCTTCATATGCACATTATATAGTACCTTTGCAACAAAGGTTGTCCCAATAAAGAACAAGGAGGCTTCACTGACAAGGAAACATCAGTTTCTAATACATGCATGGAAAATAGATTTATAGTGCTAAAATGCATCGGATCTATGAGCACATAGATGGTTTTGTTACTAGGTCCGCAGAGGTTATGAACATTCATAACTTTGCCCTCATTACTGAATTGGCCTATATGAAAACGTTAGCGAAACTAGTACAGTACTCATAAAAGCAATTAAGTCTTTCAGATAAATGTAGTTTATACCTAAGTCTCGTAATTATAATTTCCATGTGCCTTCTGATACATGCGCTATCATGCTTCTTTCTGCACGCTCTGCACAGCGATTTCAATCTTTCTCGCATTAGAAGGCTCGAACTACTGTGAAAAACCAAGCCCGCTGCGAAGTCAAATGAGTAAGATCATGGTATGTAATTCTCAAACAGGTTACTATCAGAGAAGGTTATACCAAAATCAATCAAAATGCATATCACAGCAGACTATTACCTATCTGTAATACGATTATTACCTAGTTTCTTTATGTGAAAATCCTCACAGTTATTTAATGTCCTCACTTATTCTTCTGTGTTATTTAAAAACAACAGGACATTCTTTTTTAGAGCCAAATTCTCAAGCGACTGCTCTGAAAAGAAGCACTGCTCCTCTAATATGTAAAGCAATGCCTTAATCAAAAATAACTCACAAGCTAAAATTTAACTCAAGCATTTTCGAACAAATGTAGAATGAAACGCTGTTGGCTGAAGGTAAAGTTGTCCGCAAATTGACACTTTAAATGGCTCTTTTGTTAAATGACTAGGATTCTATTGGATTTGTATGTCTTTGTTCCATGCATGACCCATCGTCTACTTTGGAAAATGCATTTGCCTTGGTTCAGTGAGAAAGGTAAATAGTGCGAGCGACACGCACAGTTACCCAAATCCTCTTTTTCCCTCAAAGTAAGTTAACAACTGCATAATTGAATTTTTCTCTATATCACCAACAAAGACACTCCCTTGTAAATGGGAGAATATAGGACTTTTCACGCAGCCACTCACCGATTGATAGACGTGTATAATTATTATTTACATGCATGCAGAACGCTCTAATTTGTATGCCTACAATGGAAAGTACTATAGTAGAGAGAGCTATACTGATAGAGGCAGAGTATAAGCACTTCCTCACGTTACCACTCCCAGCACGTTGATTGCTAAATTTGACTAAAACCTTTAGAGCATTGATTGTAATCAATTAAATTGTTTCTGAAAAAGGAAATAATGGTAAAAAAGTGTTAACTGACAGTAGTGATCAACAGGATGATTTGAATTCCAAACTCCAGTGTCTTGTTAAAAGTTGTCTTCTCATTTGCATTGTGGAACGCATAGTTTATGTGAAATCATGATGGTGATAACAGTATACATGTACTATCATGACTAGCGAAGGTACAGGTACCCATGAACGTTGCATGAAATGTTAAAACTCAAGGTAATAGGAATAGTTAGTTATAGGCAGGTAAAGTGGCGGAATACTGCAGATGAATAAAGAATTATAAGCAATATATATATACATATATATATATATATATATATATATATATATGTTTTTAGAAGTGGTAGAATGCCTTTAATGTACTTCTGATTAAAAACCACGATTTCTCGTATAACAGTGCGTCCACATAGACGCATATGATACCACCACTTCAACAGGACACACAAATCTGGAAGTCAGATCACCCTTTTATTCACTACTGCCAAGTAGTAGTGATAAAAATGAGAAACAGCAGTAGTTGAAGTTCAAAGAAATAGCAAAAAAAAAAATGATCAATGGTGGTAGTGGAGGTAATTTGTTTTTTTGGTTGGTTGATTGATTGATTCATTCATTCATCTGAATTTATTTCCACCTTGTGTTCACAGAAACAAAGCAAACATAACTGAATTACAAAGGTTATTGGAATACAACAGCATTTTGTGAAGGTGGAAAAGTGCAAGTTTTAGGAAAAAAAAATAAGTAGCTGTAGTTAAAGAAGTAGTAGATAAAAGCGCAGTGGTTGTATACTGTATTAAATGAAGCATTGGTATAATGAGAGTACAATAGTAAATATAAAAATAGTAGCAGCAGCAGTAGCAGCATTAGCATTAGTTGCAGTAGTAATAGTGATAGTAGTAGTAGTAGTAAAAGCAGCAGTAGCAGAAGTAGTAATAGTAGTAGATGTAGAAGTAGAAGTACTAGTAGAGATAGTAGAAGTAGTACTAGTATAGTAGCAGCAGCACGGGAAGTAGCAGCAGAAGTAAAAGCAGTAGTAGTAATATACAGTAGAAGTAGTATAGTAGTAGTAGTAGTAGTAGTAGTAGTAGTAGAAGTATAGTACTAATAGTGGATGTATAGTTGAAGTAGAAGTTGTAGTGGTAACTGTAGAAGTGGTAGCAGCAGTAGTAGCAGCAGCAGCTGCTGCATTAGTAGCATACTGTAGTAGTAGTAGTAGTAGTAGTAGTAGTAGTAGTAGTAGTAGTAGTAGTAGTGGTAGTAGTAAGCTGTTGTTTAAACAAGGCTATTGTAATAGCAAGCTCTTCAATAAACATCCAGTTCCAAGTCTGACAGAATTCCAGATAAATGCGCCTCAGCTTTATACTCGTAATCTTTCCTCAAAACCAACGCAAAACAAATGTGTTTTTCTCGTAAAGTATTCTCTGTAGAGACAAACATTACGGAATTCATAATTGATTGCAAGTAGTTAGTTACCTTAGCTCCAATTTGGTTCCCGCATTGGCCGGCTTGGATGTGGACGATTTCGCGCATCTTGGCAGATTATCTATATGTTTATATACCTCTGGTAATTACAATCCGGAAAAGTAAAGCCGAATTCAGAGTGAGGTACTTTATTCAGTCGGACAAAATACAGCAGTAATGAAATACAGACACTCGTCATAGGCGGGTAGAACCAATACGTTTCTATAATACATAATGCATATTTGTTTGCACAATGCAGTGGGTGGGAACACTGACAGACCACATATGTTTCGAGAAGAATATAACGGGACTATTTTTTTTCTTTACATTCCATTCATCACTCCTCACACTCTGATCACGCATGTGATGGTGTAAACTTTGTCACTTGTTGATCGTTTTGTCTTTGTTCTGAGCGACACATGTTTTCGCAATTGTCGCGGAATTATACACACAGTAGACAGAGAGCCCGATATCAATACAAGTACACACCACACACACACACACACACACACACACACACACACACACACACACGCACACACAAACATGCGCACACACACAAACACACACACACAAACACACATTGACACACACACACAAACACACACACTTTTTTATTTTATTATATTCTTATCTATAAGGACACACACATACTTTTTTAATGATATCCTTTTTTTTTAATATTCATTCATATCAGGTTCATTTTTACTATGAAATTAGTATGAACAAAATAAGCAGATGCTTTCTTCTGACTTGTGATGCTGAATCACATTCTTTTTTTTAAAAACATACAATACAATATCTATTTTGCAAATCGTACCATGTATACAAAAGTGATATAGAATTCGCGTATATCTCAGAAAAATGCCATCGATTAAAATATTTAGGATTCAGGAGCATTGCATGCACTTTTTGGATTAACATAAATCTAGCAAAAACTTTATGTTAATCAAACGAGCACATCAATGCGCATGAAAACTAAATGTTTTTAACAATCATTTATGCCTCAAACAAAAATACTTCAATAAAAAAAAAGCCAAAATGATCTCAATGACATATATATTTGTTTACCTCTATGCAGGACATTTATTTCTCTTATGTACTTTTTAAGTATTCTTATTCGTATTTTGATGTGAACATTGCTGATTTGTCATAATGAGTTTAATTATACAAATGGAGAAAAAAAAACCCACCAAGCTGACCCCCCCCCCCCCAAAAAAAAAGAAGTCTTCATGAAGACTTCGAGCGAAAGTAGAAAAAAAAATAACTTCCTCTCGATTTTCGCATAGATCGCCATGTTGTTTTTTTCTAAGTTTAAAGAGGTAATGTTACTGCAACCCTACTATTTTTTTCTAAATTTTGCTTGTTATGCCGATCTCATGCACATTGAATGCGTCGTTGCAGAGAGTTTCTTGTCACTGATTGCAATAAATTCTGCAGTTGACCTTTGGTTGACCTCCAGTGTCAATTGAGACATAGAGGCATATACCCAATGATTACACCAAGACCGTGATTGTAAGTTAAATTTGTATAATGTTCTTTGATATTTGTTTGTTTGTTTGTTTGTTTGTTTGTTTCATTTTTTTTCCATCTGAGAAGAAGACAGAATAGTCCATTATTCAGCTGCAATAGCTAGTCTTCAGTTGGGTCCAATTGGGTATAAGGCGGGACCACTACACCGGGTTAAACACTCTGCTTTTTGCAATGAATAAATGAAGAGGGATCTTTCTACATGCATGAATTATGACTGTCTCACACAAGAGACCTCTATTTTATGTCTTATCCGAGGGACAAAGTGGTTTGCCTCTTACTATATACCGGGGACGGTATAAATACACCCAACATTGTTCAGTTTTGACCCGGGAATCGAACCGGGGTCCTTTGGATCGTGAGGCAGACGCGCTACCGATTGAGCTAACTCACCGTTTCATATTGTTTACGTTTGATAAAGTACTACAGCTTTTGATTTCTCAGGCGATTCCTGCAGGCGATTCCTGCAGGAGTAATGCCACAGTAATGCCTGCAGGAGTAATGCAGGAGTAATGCCACAATAATGGAATTGTTGTTATGTCTGCTTATGCACAAGACAAAGAGGATGTACCCGTACATGCCACAAATAGCGAAGAGGGTAATAACCCTGATATAATTAGTTTTTTGAACTCACAAGCTCACGAACTGATACTTGATTCTGATGTAAACGACACCAGTCCTCAAATACCACCCACAGAATACCACATTGAAGACCACATAATTTCATTATCTCATTCTAATCCAAACCAATTTTTTATTTCGCACTTTAACATAAGGAGTATAAACAAAAACTTTGATCAATTCAATATGTTCGTGAATCAAGTTAAATTTGATAGTCAGGTTATCGGAATCAGTGAAACCTGGTTAAATGAAACATCACCTTCTTCCCTATTTACCATTGATGGCTTCACTCTTTTGACAAAAAACAGGGCAGGTAAAAAAGGCGGCGGAGTTGGGCTTTACGTCACTCAGAATTTGAATTATGAACTCTTAGACGAATTCAGTTTAATGTCTGAAGTTATTGAGAGTATTTTCATTGAAATTAGGGTTCCAAATAGAAAAAGTATTGTTGTCGGTGAAATATACAGACCTCCAAATACAAGCCCCACTGAATTTATTGAATCTTTATCCGTGCTTTTAGCTGATAAATATTTGGAGAATAAAAGTTGTTTTATCATGGGTGACTTCAACTTAAACCTTCTAGACTGTCATACCAACTCCGCATGCCAAGATTTCCTCAATGTGATGTTATCCGAGTCCTTTTCACCTCTTATAAAGAAGCCCACTCGAATTTCAGATGTCACAGCAACTCTAATTGACAACATCTTTGTTAATAGTTCTCTTTCCAATATCACGTTTGGTGTAATAGTGTCTGATGTATCCGATCATTTTCCGATTTTCGCTGTTCTGCCCAATGTTAACATAAATAATGCCTCTTTTTATTCGCCCAATTCTGGTTTTCGAGAAATGTCAGAAACTAATCTTAATAGACTCAGGGAGAGACTAGGATCCGTTAATTGGTCAATTGTTAATAACCAAAGCGATGCAAATTTAGCTTTTGAACACTTTTCACAAATATTATCATCCGCATTCAATTCCATTATACCCGTTAAGCCATTTACTCGTTCAAACCGTAAAAAGGTTCCAAAGAAACCATGGATTACGAAATCTCTCCTGAGGTCTATTAACCGTAAAAATGCTCTTTTCTACAAATACCGAAGTGATCCTAACAGTCGAACTCGGTCTCGGTATGTGCATTATCGCAACGTTCTAACATCATCCATACGTTTAGCCAAACGAATGTATTTTTCAAAGCAATTTATCAAGCATAAAAATGACATCAAGAGTACGTGGAAGGTGATAAATGAAGCGCTGAACACTAAAAATAACATCGAACCACCTAGGCATATTATTAATAATGATAAGTACATTGAAGATGAAGCTGATGTGGCAGAAGTATTCAATGAATACTTTGTAAGCATAGGACCTAATCTTGCCAGCAGTATTCCGCATTCAAATACTGATTTTTATTACTTTCTAAAAGACCAGAATCAGCAGTCTCTTTTTTTTGAACCTGTCATTGAAGAAGAAATCAAAGATATCGTGCAAAACTTGAACACTAAGAAAAGCTCTGGATGTGATGGAATCACCAATTTTCTCCTTAAAAACATCATTAATGAAATAGTTATACCATTAACACACATTTTTAATCTATCGTTATCTACTGGCATAGTTCCACAAAAAATGAAAATAGCTATAGTAGTACCAATTTTTAAAAAAGGACAAAAAGAATCTGTGACAAATTATCGCCCTATATCTTTGTTAACTTCATTTTCAAAACTTCTTGAAAGGTTGGTATATACGCGCACACACAAATTTCTCGAAAAGTGTGAAGTTTTCTGTAACTCCCAGTTTGGTTTTAGGAAAAACCACAGTACGACCCATGCCTTACTCACTTTTATCCATAAAGTTGCCCATGCTATAGATGATGTCTCCCACACTATTGGAGTTTTTCTTGATTTTTCGAAGGCCTTCGACACAATTGACCACGATATTTTGATTTACAAGCTACGACATTATGGTATACGTGGGAAGGCTTTGGACTGGTTTCGAGATTATTTATCAAACAGAAAACAATTTGTGAGTATAAATGGCCGTGATTCTCAGTTAAAGTTAATTTCATGTGGTGTTCCACAGGGCTCCTTACTAGGCCCACTATTGTTCATTTTGTATATTAACGATCTTCCTAGTTCCTCGCCAATTCTTTCCTTTATATGTTTTGCTGACGACTCCAATCTGTTTTTTACACACAGAGATCCTTATACTCTTGTTAACACAGTGAATAAAGAACTTAAATCTGTGCAATCTTGGATATACGCCAACAAATTGTCACTTAATATTGATAAAACTCATTGTATGCTTTTTAGCAATAGTCTTAAAACCCTTCCTTTTCATATTAAGTTTAATGAAACTGAATTAAATCAAGTCAGTAGTATAAAATTTTTAGGGCTTTTTATTGATAGTGATTTATCTTGGAAATCCCACGTTAGTTATTTAAGTAATATTCTTTCTAAAAATACGGGTGTTCTTAATAAACTTAAGAGTGTTTTTCCAAGTCAAATTCTGCTTAATCTTTATTCTACTTTGATTACTCCGTACCTTAATTATGGTATTCTTGTGTGGGGGAATGCAACTAGAAATCTTCTTGATATACTGTTCCGTATTCAAAAACGTGCCATCAGAAATATCAACCATGTCGGATATTTGTCCCACACGAATGATTTATTTTTGAAAAATAAAATGCTGAAAATATCAGATCTGTTCAGTTACAACGTCGGCATATTTATGTACAAATTTTCTGCCAACGAGTTACCGGGTGTTTTTACTAGCATGTTCAGAAAAAACTATTTGATTCATAATTATCCTACCCGCCAAAGTGACGCATTTCACCTTCCACGTACTCGAACAATTTTCGCTAAAAAAACGATAATGTATACGGGCCCTAGATACTGGAATGACCTCTCCCCCGAAATAACAAGCTGCTCGTCCTTATATTCCTTTAAACGTAAATTAAAAGAGTTTTTATTGAGTGCATATTTTGCAGACACTGAACAGTCGTAATGTCTTATGTAATACTGTGGTATGTTATTGTCCAATCAAACATTTTGTCAACACGTTGCAGATTCCATTTAGGGTCTTGCCATCGGGCTCTCTGAATTCATCATTAGCAATTCCACATTCTACTTCGTTTCCCTCTCTTCCTCTTTCCCTCTACCCCTCTCTAACCTTCTATGCAGAGCTTGACGGCAGGCACCAAATGGCTTAATAGTTGTACATGTTACTTTTTGTGTCTTACTGATCATATCCTGGTGAAAGTTTTAATGCAACAATAGTTCATAGTATATATACCAAAGTAGGCTGTATAATAATGATGGCTCGGTCACAGTAAGTTCATATTAATGTATAGTTTGTTTGTTTTTCTTCTTCTTCTTTTTCTTCTTCTTTTTTATTACATAAAATTTGGCAACCTTACATCATCATTCTGGTCTTATCTTCTATCCGTTCTCCGTTTCTTTTTCACAAACACTGATTACTCGGGGCTTACAGCCAAACAAGCTAGCTTTCATGTAGGTCCCGTCATACTTCTCTTTGATCAACCCCATTTCGATTTCGATTTTGACCAGTTATCATTACATGTAATTACTGTGTTATCACCATGTATATTGTTTGTTTTCTGCACATTGTTCACAAGGTAAAAGAACTTGTCTGGTTTCTGTTGTAATGTTCATAAATGAGAAGTATGAAAATAAATGAATTGAATTGAATTGAATTGACATTAATTTTGAATAGTATCTTGTATATGAGGGAAAATTTGGTTGTACTTTTGAAGGGTTCCTAGAAACACACACAAAGGATTTCGAATGTTCCTCTCTTCCACTTTCATGTAAAGCACAGTAAACATGTGTACAGTCTGCCCTGTCAGTGCTTGCGTCAGGCTGTTAGGAGATGGTATAGGGTTAAAAAGAAAATCACACAACAGAACAGCAAGGATGAAACCTTCGCTACAGTACTACATTACTAGTCACAAAAATCGTGACTCCCTCCAAGGTTTCGTGCTGGGTCGTTCTTTGAGTGGTACCAGCACTTTTCTTTCATGATGGCTGAAACTGTATCCAAATTCCCCATCGCTTTAACAGATGGATGGTAAACGAGTCTTGCTACTTTAAATAAAAGGAAACCTTATGTACTTTCATTTGGGCTCTCGAATTAAAGTTCGTGAGTCTATTTTGCAACCCTCAAAATTAGATTCTGTCAAAAAGATGCTATGATGTTGAGGTACCGGTAATTCAGACCTTTCTTCGGGATGATAAAGCTGGAATCTTCCTTATGATGGAGGAGGGAACATTACTATAGATTTCCAGTCAATTTATTCGGACCCCGAAAAAATAACCGTCTATTCTTGGATGCAAGGGGACTGTATCTTCGAGTGACGTTGAGTTAGTTTTTCATTTTTTTTTTTATTCAAGTGTATTACAGCAAGATTTTATACACGATGTTGGGAGACATTAATCTTTGACTACGGAAACGTTCGTTGTACTTGCAATAGGAGTTTACGACCTTTAATACTGTATGTAATTCCACTGCGATCATGAAAGAAGAAATGAAGTATCGAATTCAAATGATTGATTTCATCCTGCTAGTCTTCCTAACCAAATGATGTGAGCCAAATGGGGAGGTGCTTCTGCCGGGTGATCGCATAATGCATGAATTGGTTTAATAGTCAAGAAGCAAGAGATAATTATGTGGATTCCATGCCAGTATCAGATAAGGATTACATCATAATATAGAGATGCATTGGAATGAGAACCGTTCACACTATCTTATTGGGTGACACTTCCTCAATCTTTGGACCATTGATCTGCTCATAAAGGCATCTAAACCTAAAAAGTGTGGTCATTCATTGACTATCTAATATAATGTTGTCCTTGATATTGTTTTCTGTTGGCCCTATTGGTGGGGAGGGTTGTATTATCTAACGGTTTCACAAAAGTCTAATCTGTAGATGGGCATGGCATGTCTTGATGATTCGGCAGCCATGAATAATAAGTGTTGGAAATGTTCACACACCAAGTACATGTTATAAGCAAGTGAGCTATGACGTTGCCCCTTTCAAAAACAAAACCGAAATACAGCAACAATCACACATGAAGGAAAACAGAAAACAACACAACCAACACAAACACAATGATTCTTTTATGTGTGTGTGTGTGTGTGTGTGTGTGTGTGTTTGCTTGTATTGTGAGTGTACGTGTGTATCTGATTGTGAATGAAAACGAAATAGAAAATGTGGAAAATTAAAAACACACCCTATCTCTCACATTTCCTGAGCTCTCAGTTCATAGCATGTCATGCATGTCGCCGTTCAGGAAACTACAAAACGAAGAAAAACATTACGAGCCCTAGACCTACCAATAATAACCTCCGTCCCCCTTAACAATGATAAAGAAAACAGGAAAACAAATTGTGAATAACAGGAACTACTGGAATTAACCGTTACGGTATGAAAAGAAAACAATGCCTGTCTGGAAACGTGTCATACGTGGCACGAAGATGTATTGAAAATGTGTCGAATAACATCGTGTGATGCATAGGGCCTACACTTTCATGACTGTGACGTTCTCTCGTGACCGGGTTTTGGAGGGGGGGGGGGGAGGGGAGAGATCACGCGTATGGTGTTGGTGAATAGAAAATAAATTCATAATTATTATTACAAACTATGAATGATAATATAATGATTTCAAATTCACTATAGAATCTTGAATTTGATATATCATGATATTTCAAGGATTTCCCTCTACTGATATAGGCATACATAAAACACATCGTAGAGATGTAGATGATAATGTCAGGATATCACGTCTATTAAAGGATTCTCGTTAAGTAGAGTCCTTTTAATGACCCATAATAAAGATTTATTACGCCGTCAGGTATATGCTGAGTCGCTTTTAACGTAATACGTTTGCATTTGTAGAATTGGACTGCTTTGATATATTTCCAACATTACCAGCATTATTTTTACTGTGGATATCTTTACCCTCTCAGCGTTTATTCAGACGAGTCAGATTAGTGTAGATATATAGGCATTCTGAAAGCTAATGTAATTGTATTGCCTGTATAGGATTCTCGAGGCTGTAATCATGCATGGGTTTTGTGTTCGTTTGCATATTATTGCGAATCTATCCAATCATCAGCACTCAGCCATGGAGCTTGTGCACGGAGGCCTCTTTGAAGGGACGTATACTAAACGTGAGATTACACACAACTATGTTGGCTTTCATACAGAATAAAGTTTCATCACAATAGGAGTTGCCATGAGGAATTTGCAAGTTGTTTTTTTTATTCATGTTTTTTTTTTCCTTCACCGAAGAGCGATCTAGGTAGCAACAACACGCAGATTGTTATATAGGTTATTATGAGACGACAGTGCTTTGGTGTTGAAGACACAAATTATTCTCATTTACTTCACGTCAAGACAGCGAAATATAGTGAAATTTATGTAGAGGTAAATCGTACATTTGTAAGGTGAGAACAGCACTTATTCTTCATTATTTTGTAAACAGTGTAGGCCTATATCTTTTCCAAATATCACCATTTTGTAAAAACGGCTGAAAGTTTATAATTTCATCATTTTCTTATTCTAGGTCAAATTTTTCTTGAAACCTCTACCAATCCGTTGTATGAGTTTACTTTGTCTATCAATACGATGAGGACCTATAAGCTCCCCAGAACCTCCTTCGTCAGAGCCACGTGGTTTTACATTGCACTTTTGAAATGCCGTTGCTATAGTTAATCTCTGTGGATATCATAGAGCCCGCTGCACAATATGAGTGAGAAGAGCAATATACAACTATGCATATACATGACAAGCTATGCTTAACAAAGATTCACCCTGAACCACCCCAACAACCATAATCATACACGGATAATTAATAACGTCACAGTGTCCTTGGGAGTTTATCATACACGGTGCTTAATGCATGAAGCGCTCTGTACGGGTCGTATGCACTTTCGACCTATTCAAGTGAATCACCACTCACTCACAATACAATTGCTCTGCGTGATTTCGTTTTGTATTAATTTTGCTGCATATTGCTCTTTAATTATTCAAAAATACAACATCAACATAAAATTATGCAATAATTAAGCCACGGAACTGATTACTAACAGCGCTGTTGTTCAGTTGACACTGAACATAATGGTCACACCTATTTCCTTACCACTGCAAATGTAATTTGTAAATTTTGATTGCAGGGTTGAAAGTGAAAGTGTTCACGCCTTTTTCATGAAGTACACAAGTTTACAATAATTTTTCATCTTCGGAAGCCTTCTGTCTTGTTTAACGGAGGCCGCTGGAATTCTCTGCCATGTGGAAGTGACTTTATTATATTCATTGTATGTATTTCTTGACACAAAGCCAAATCACTTTGACAACTTTCAAACGTGACAGAACATAGTTGAAATACATTGACACTCCACAAAAAGTTTGACGAACAACCAATCATCCTCTTACAGAAAAATGAAATAAATCATTTAAGTCTAGCTACCAGAGCGCCTACGCAGAGTACCATCCAGAACTTGTGTGGAATCTGTTTCGATTGCACTTGTTTTGATAGTTCACAGTGGTTCTGATCTTTGACATTACACTAGATAACAGTTAATGGATGATATAGAGGGAACACAATAATGTATTCAAAATTTTACGATGCAATTTCTATCATGGAAGCGAACGAACAAAACCACAGAAAGCCGCACAACAGCTTCTTCAACTTTTGATTAAAGCTCAGATTGATTAGGGTGTAGCAGTTTTTTTTTTCACTGAGAGTGGCAGTAACAAGTTTTACTCACTCCCTTATTGTGCGTCACCAAAACCCCTGCAAAGTACAAAATCTTTTATAGAAGGCATGCAGCTTTAAAAAAAACAAAACAAAAAACAAAATAGGAGTATCCTTTGTTATTACGGGAAGAAACTCGACATACTATATGCTGGTAATCATTGCAATAGTGTAACCGGATTAGACCCGTAAATATCAATTGTGTGAAATTCTATTCAAACAATCAATTTTGGCTATAATATAGATATGATAACGCTTTTTATACATTGATTCCTCTACAAACGCTCACTCTATACAGTTTCGTAAATTATGTAAATAATATGCTCGGCTTCACTTGTCTAGCTTCTTTCAACCAACTGTTCATCTTATCATCTTTGTGTGGAAATTTGAATCATTTAAATTGCCGAAGTTCTCTCATCTCATGATTGAGACAGAAAGCGCGAATGAATGAAGTAAGAAGCTATTAAATGCTCTTATAGACTTCCCGATGATTCCCGCGTCGTTCGTAACCTATAGCAACCCTATCATACCCTTAAATGTTTGCTTGATATTGCTCGTCCTCTCCATCTTCCTCTTCCTCGTCCTCGAATTCTCCCTCTTCCTCGGCGGTGGCGTCTTGGTACTGCTGGTACTCGGACACCAAGTCGTTCATGTTGCTCTCAGCCTCTGTGAACTCCATCTCGTCCATGCCCTCGCCGGTGTACCAGTGGAGGAAAGCCTTTCGCCTGAACATGGCAGTGAACTGCTCAGAGATGCGCTTGAAGAGCTCCTGGATGGCGGTGCTGTTGCCAATGAAGGTGGCAGCCATCTTGAGACCACGTGGTGGGATGTCACAGACGGCGGTCTTGACATTGTTGGGGATCCACTCGACGAAGTAGCTGCTGTTCTTGTTCTGGACGTTCAGCATCTGTTCGTCAACCTCCTTCATTGACATCCGGCCGCGGAAAACAGAAGCGACGGTTAAGTAGCGACCATGACGAGGGTCGCAAGCAGCCATCATGTTCTTTGCGTCGAACATCTGCTGTGTCAGCTCGGGAACGGTGAGGGCACGGTACTGCTGGCTACCACGGCTGGTCAGAGGAGCGAAGCCTGGGATGAAGAAATGGAGGCGGGGGAAGGGAACCATGTTGACTGCCAGCTTGCGGAGATCGGCGTTGAGCTGTCCAGGGAACCTGAGACAAGTAGTACTGCCACTCATAGTGGCAGATACCAGATGATTGAGGTCACCGTAGGTTGGTGTGGTGAGCTTGAGGGTCCTGAAGCAGATGTCGTAGAGGGCTTCGTTGTCGATGCAGAATGTCTCATCAGTGTTCTCGACCAGCTGGTGGACTGACAGGGTGGCGTTGTAAGGTTCAACTACAGTGTCTGAAACCTTCGGTGAGGGAACCACGCTGAATGTGGTCATGATGCGATCAGGGTATTCCTCTCGGATCTTGCTGATCAGCAGTGTGCCCATACCGGAACCAGTACCACCTCCAAGAGAGTGCGTTAGCTGGAAACCCTGCAAATGGCAATAGATAAAAGCGCAAGTTCACTTATGAATACGTCGAACCAATGAAATGGTCATGTAGCAAGGTTAACAGAACGTTTTGAATCCAATTATATCGTTAATCATGGATTGGCTTTGTTTTGTAGGCACTTACTTGAAGACAGTCGCAGCTCTCAGCTTCCTTTCTAACCACGTCCAGCACCGTGTCGACCAGCTCGGCTCCCTCAGTGTAGTGTCCCTTGGCCCAGTTGTTCCCTGCCCCACTCTGACCGAAGACGAAGTTGTCCGGTCTGAAAATCTGACCGAATGGTCCGGCTCGGACGGAGTCCATGGTGCCGGGCTCGAGGTCGACGAGCACCGCCCTGGGGACGTACTTGCCACCAGTGGCCTCATTGTAGTAGACGTTGATGCGCTCTAGCTGGAGGTCGGAGTCGCCATGGTAGGTTCCAGTTGGGTCAACTCCATGCTCGTCAGAAATCACCTCCCAGAACTTTCGAGAAATAGGAAAATTACGCTAATAATTCATTGTTGGACATGATATTCATTCTTCTTGTAATAGACCATGGATAAAAAATTCTCACAAAATCAGCGATCAACCCACCCAAATTTTCCTTTCGTAGCCCTTGTCAACACAACATTTCTAAGAACTGCTGACCCTTTTCTTTCTTAAATTAGTGTTTACTTGCCTCTACTTTGTCGTGAAAATGTTTTTACATTTCTACATTTATATTCAAATATATATATAGGATACCACAAAGCCACTCCACTACATATATGCAGTCCAGCTCTTGCCTTCAAGCTATGTGATGATGATCAGAACGACTGTCTGTAATTGAAACATTGAAAGCAGCGAAACTAACATTCAGTTTTATTATTCACCAATAAATTACAATGATGATCTTCCCTTAAATTCTATCCTTTCCACGTTTACGCTATACTTTTTGTTGCAATCACTTGACATGTAATCAACAGTTCGTATATATTTAGAGGCAGCACGATAGCAACTGTGAGGTCTGTAAACTGGCAGAGTAACCAAGGAAAATTTCAGACGGACTTAGATTCTTGGGCGGCAGCTGCGCGACTGAAATAACGTTTTCTTTATACTGTGCAAATTCATGAAAGAAAGGGCTGAATAAGCGCACACGTGAATAAGGACATTGAAGGAAGCTATATTTGAAAGCACCACGAGATGAGCGTGGCCTATATAGGATGAGCCTCCGTATTATTGGTTCATCGCGTGGCAAGTGAGCTTAAAACACCTGCTTTGAGCGGTATACCTCCGTATAATTCATTCAAACACTGTCATGTCTTGGTTATGCGAATAATAGACACAAATAAGCGACCGTTCATAATTCATATTATACATTGACATAATGTACTAATTGCATCCCTCCATTATAGCCACGATGGCCCTGAGTTACAGACGTCTCCAGCATGAAATATTGAATTACAATCACTAATGAAAGCATTGAAACACATTCAGTAAGTCATCATATTGTCCACGAGGAGACTACAAAAGACAAGATTTGCTTTTCAGCATGTCTCCTCCATTTCCTGCAACTTTACTTCAATTCGTTATCATCAGAACTTGAAGCGTATTATTGTTGATTTCACATTGTTTTTCTACGTTGCTACATTGCATTGATATTGTGTTATTATGTGCATGTAACCGTAAATGTTTTGGATTGTTGGAAATGAAATAAAACGAAATGAAATGAATGAATGAATGAATTCAAATTAGCAAAGCTACTACTTTTTAATCGGTAAAGGGAGTGGTAGAAGTTCTGATGAGAAATTTTTCAAGCTGTCAGAATTCCCTTGACCTATAACAGGGCTGCACACTGGCGCCGGTCCGACGGTCAAAGACCGGTAAAAGTCACTGTCGGACCGGTAACTTTTCAGGAAATCCACAAGTTATCGGTCCGACATGACCAGTAAAAAAAAAAAGCATTGGTGGGGTCAGTAGAAAGGAAAAGAGCAGCCCCGATCAGGGAGAAACAGAATGCAAGATATCGCACTGTTCAACAAGTTTTACGCAAGTTTTCGTTTATGTCTACCGGTGCAATTTGTACAGGGGGGTATTTCATAAAGCTGCTCGTAAAGTTACGAACGACTTACGAGTGACTGGTGATCAGTTCTTGTGCTGAATTATGGAAATTCTGATAAGTACAGCACATCAGAACTGATCACCAGTCGCTCGTAAGTTGTTCGTAACTTTACGAACAGCTTTATGAAACAGGGCCCAGTAAACATACTACTAGTAGTAGTTTTGAGCACTAGCAGTCGACCAGTTACATTCGCGCTCGCTTGCGCATTTGGCGCTGCTCACGCACTGCCATGCAATGCAATACATGCAAAGCAAACGATGCAAAGGAACTGCTTCTCGTTTGCTTGCGATCGGCGGTCATGCCAGACAAGAAGCATTGAAAGAAGCGCACGCATTTCTGGGTCATTTTACTCATGATTTTTTAACGCAAGATCGATCCGATCCCGGCTTCGCAGCAGCGTGGCAGTTATGTTAGAACTAATTTACTTGTGTCGATTTTTAGAAAAAGTAAAAACACATTCGATATTCAGCGATAGAGTAAATGGATCTGATTGCGTTTATTTTCATTTTGCACAGTCATTTTACAAATTGATATTTTCATTCGCTCAGAATGTCCTCATAACGAAGATAGGCGCAAAAAGGATCACGAAATCGGCCCTTCCGTGTACTTTTTAAGAACGCATGCACAAAATGTGAAGAGATAATACTAGGGAGAAAAAAAAATCATGAAATCATGGCAGTCCCGCTTACATATTTCAGGTAGAAATCGTCCCAAAAAGGATCATGAATTCGACCGGCCGCGTCGTATCTTCCAAAAGATAATGTACGAAATGCGAAGAGATTATAGAGGAGAAAAAGAAAAAAAAAATAAAGGACACATTTTGGTGAGTGCATCATAAACGATTACAGCCGAATAACAATTCATGAAATCAACGCAATCCCGTTGAAATTTGAGGAAATAATAGGCGCAAAAAAAAAAAAGGATCTTGAATTCAGTCCTGCATGCCGTCTTGGTTATCAAAAACGCATACACAAATGCGACGAGATTATCGGGAGAAAAATAAAAAAGACATTTTTACCCTTCTGGTGCGTGTATTACAAAAGATTACATCCGAATTAATTCATGAAATCGCCACAATCCCGCTGATATTTGTGATAGAAATAGGCGCAAAAAGGATCGTGAATTCGGTCGTGTCGTATACCTTGTAGATAAGAACGCATGTACGAAATGGGAAAAGATTAGCGGGAGAAAAATAAAGGACACATTTTCACCGCTTTTGGCGCTTGCATCATATAAATTACAGCCGAATAGTAATTCATGAAAATTTCGCAATCCCGTTGGAATTTGAGTAAACAATAATAGACGCAAAAAGAATATCGAATTCGGCCCTGCATGCAATGTATAATTTTGAAAACGCCAAATACGAAGAAATTATCGGGAGAAAAATAAAGAACGCATTTTCAACCCTTCTGGTGAATGTATCACAAAAGATTACAGCCGAAATAATTAATGACATATCGTAATCCCGCTGATATTTGATGTAGAAATAGGCGCTAAAAGGACCGTGAATTCGGCCGTGACGTATAGGCATGTACGCAATGCGAAGTGATTATTGGGTGAAAAATGCAGCACACATTTTCAACCCCTTTTGGCCCGTGCATCATAAAGATTATAGAGCCGAGTGATATTTCATAAAATCATCTCAATCCCTTGAAGTTTGAGGAAACGATAGGCGCAAAAGAATCATGATTTTTGGCCGTGTCGTGTATCTTTTAAGAACGCATTTACAAAATGCGAAGAGTTTATCGGGGAAAAATAAAGGACACATTTTCAACCCCTTTTGGCGCGTGTATCATAAAAGATCGCATCCGAAGTCATACATGAACTCATCGCAATCCCGCTGATACTTGAGGTAGAAATAGGCGCAAAAAGGATCGTGAATTCGGCCATTTATGTCGTTTATACCTTTCAAGAACGCATGTACGGAATGCGAAGAGATTATGGGGAGAAAAATAAAGAACGCATTTTCAACCATTCTAGCTGGTGCGTGCATCACAAAAGATTACATCTGAAGTAATTCATGAACTTGCCACAATTCGTCTGATATTTAATGTAGAAATAGACGATAAAAGGATCGTGAATTCAGCCGTGTCGTTTCCGCATGTACGACATGCGAAGAGATTATTGGGAGAAAAATACAGGACACATTTTCAACCCCTTTTGGCCCGTGCATCATAAAGATTACGGCCGAATAATAATTCATGAAATCATCGCAATCCCGTTGAAGTTTGAGGAAACAATAGGCGCAAAAAGAATCATGATTTTTGGCCGTGTCGTATATCTGTTTAGAACGCATTACGAAATGCGAAGAGTTTATCCGGGAAAAATAAAGGACACATTTTCAACCCATTTTGGCGCGTTTATCATAAAAGATTACTGCCGAAGTTATTCATGAAATCATCGCAATCCCGCTGATATTTGAGGTAGAAATAGGCGCAAAAATGATCGTGAATTCGGCCGTGTCGTAGAACGCATGTACGGAATGCGAAGAGATTATGGGGAGAAAAATAAAGAACGCATTTTTAACCATTCTTGCCGGTGCGTGCATCACAAAAAGTTACATCCGAAGTAATATGTGAAATTGCCACAATTCCGCTGATATTTGAGGTAGAAATAGGCGCAAAAAGTATCATGAATTCGGCTGTGTGGAACATCTGTAAGAACGCACTTACGAAATTCGAAGAGTTTATTGGGTAAAAACAAAGGACACATTTTCAACCCCTTTTGGCGCGTGCATCATAAAAGATTACAGCCAAAGCAATTTATGAAATCGCCACAATTCCGCTGATATTTAAGGTAGAAATAGGCGCAAAAAGTATCATGAATTCGGCTGTGTGGAACATCTGTAAGAACGCACTTACGAAATTCGAAGAGTTTGTCGGGAAAAAATAAAGGACACATTTTCAACCTCTTTTGGCGCTTGCATCAGAAAATATTACAGCCGAAGTAATTCATGAAATCGTCACAATCCCGCTAATATTTGAGGTGGAAATGGGCGCAAAAAGGATCGCGAATTCGGCCCTGCATGTCGTGTACCTTTCAAGAAGGCATGCACAAATGCGAATAGATTATCGGGAGAAAAATAAAGAACCCCTTGTAGCGCGTGCATCAGAAAATATCACAGCTAAAATAATTCATTAAATCGTCGCAATCCAACTGACCACCAAGAGCAGGTTACGCAGCAAGTTCGTGTGCCGATGTTTAGAAAAAGTCACAAACGCATTTGATACAATCTGATTTTGTTCATTATCATTTTACACTGTAATTCACAAACAAACATTCTATTTTTTCCTATCTTTTTTTTAAATTTTTTTTTGTGCAATAAATAATGCAAGTTTAAAAAAAAAATATTAATCTGTAAAATGTACACGGGTGGGGTGGGGGTACGTCCATAAAAAACAAGAAAATAAGTTTGCAAGTCATTTAATGTTTTTTTTAGGTTGTTGTTGTTGACCGGTAAATTTTCTGTTCGGACCGGCAAAAAATGGTAAAACGGGGCATTTACCGGTCCGACAGAGACAGGTTGGACCGGCAGAAAAAATGGGTTAGTGTGCAGCCCTGTCTATAATTTCATAGAATTATCCCCATTTCGGTTTTTTTTTTTCAGACAAAACTAATAAAAAATCAGAACCTCACTGGAAATCAAAACAAGACTAAAAAAAAAATTGTTCAAAACTCGTCATGTTGCAGATGTCTAAATGTGCAATCCAAGTATCTTTCTCTCATTTGTCGAACGACTATGTCAAGAAAACCATGCAGAGGATGAGAGAATAAACCCTCCTTTCGTTTCGCTTCTCTTAAACGGAGTATCTTGGAATGAATCCTCATTGCTAACATGAATTAAGGGTTTTTCTCTTTTTTTTCTGACACAAAAATGTAGGGAAAAGTGTCAATGCGCGAAAGGTGTTCGTCATGCAGGTTTGGACTAGCCATTGATTGTCTTTTTCTATGGTGTGGAGTAGAGTAGCTTTGTAATTATCGAAAGAACGTACTTTCTATCTTCCACTGAATCATAAAAACAACAACAGTAGTTCAACATACAAATTAAGCGCATCACACGTGACTTGTAACGTTCCAAATCTATAACTCAGCAACACATTATAGTAAAACTCCAATATAACATTAAGTTGGCGCAAATGTGAAACAACTGTGAATTCCAGTCGTCACAGTGCTTACCTTTGACCCAATCTGGTTCCCGCATTGGCCGGTTTGGAGGTGGACAATTTCACGCATGTTGAGGAGCTATGGAAACACACCTATCAAAACGATGCACAATTTTTTAGGAAGAGCGAGATGATGTGTAGTCGGACCTCGAGAGAATCTTGAAGAGAAAATGACGGAGAAATTATTGCAGAGGTTATCTGTTAATCATCTACACAGACACACAGACTCACAGACATTGAAAAACATATATTATACAGACGAACACACATAAGTTCAGGGATCAACGGAAACAAAAACCCAACCCTGACTTGTTATCATAGTATTTCGTGTGATAACTGGATGGTTGCTTGTCTCCTTGCTGGGCTGTATTCGCAGGCGATCCCTCAACCGAGGTGTGGCAGCTCATAATGACTGGGTCCGACACACACAACCGCAATGTTGATTAAGGTAGTTAAGCGTGTGAGAAACCACTAGCTTCGCTATGGCAACCACGTGATCACGTGAACAGTAATAATTAGAAGTCTGGTACCACTTCACATGTGGCGATATGCTGAGAAGCGCCATTTGGCAATGGTGCCTATGCGTTCATTGAATTTCATTGATTTTTCAACATGAGCTCCTCCCTGCGGCTTAATCACTTAAATTGCCTTTCCCTATCATAACACTTGAAAATATCGTAGTAATTGGTATAATCCACTCATATATTACTAATGGCACGCATTTATCATGTTTATTGCACAAGACACAGTAAGGCAAGCACATTTAAAGATGAAAACGCCGTTGATATTTCGCAATGACTCCGGATTTCTTTGGAATGAATGCCCCCTTTGTCAAAGTCATGCACGCATTTTTTAGTTCCCAGGTAAATATTATATAGGCCTACCTAGTATAAAATGCAATAGAAATACAGGGGCCGCGGAACGTTTGTAGTGTGTGTGTATGTGTGTGTGTGTGGGGGGGGGGGGGAGGGTGTCCACGGTCAATATCCCCACTACCCTAATACCAAGACAAGAGGAATGAGGAGGGAACAGAATAGTTATGAAATTGCCATTAAAGAATAATGATGCAATTGCTGCAGTTGTGTCACAGGAATTATGGAATATTGACAATAGTTACTTAAAAAAAAAACATCACATCATATTGGTCTTGGACGTTGATGTTAAAATAAATGAGACGTGTTCAGAACATAGGCCTAATATAATTTAACACGCTAAAAGGCCTGCTTAACAGGATGACATCATGGTTTTTCGATTCATTCCTTTCCGCCAATTTCCATTAGAAAGGGAAAATCAAGAGATGCCAAGATGTCATGTTAGTTTCGTTAGTTGTTCTCCTCCCATTAGTGACTGTGTGCTTAAGCAAGGGAACATATGAAAATTGGTCTATATCTCCACCATTAATTGCATTTACCCTTTCAGTTACTGACGAATATCGTTTGCAGTAGAAGTTCAAGTATCGGGCAGCGTGGGAGCAATCAAGGAGGGTGGTCTGAGAAATGCGTTGCTTAGGAGTATCCAGGGTAAACAAATCGCCCCCGTTAAAATGGCGCCCAAGCGGCTGAGGGACACATGCTTTTCAGAGCTCTGGGCATGCATGTCCTTGAATGGGAAAAAAAGGTGCGGAACCTGGCTTCATATCCATTGCCTCTTCATTTTATAAAACCATTTATAATTCAGCAATATCACGACATAGAGAGGCTCCACATAATTGGCTGATAAGCTTGGATGAAGCTGCATGGTTGTTCGGTAATTGCTATACGGTTCCTACATAATGTGTTTGTGTGTGTGCATGCCTCGAGTATATGCGTGTATTTTTACCTTCAGATAACTTTTGCAAAGACACGGCATGAATTCGTTGCAAGCCATTTCAGTCTACATGAAGGAAATTCCATCAGGACGCGTGTTTTTCTTGTCCACAATGAACGCATACAGCGATAATATAAGTCCAATCAAGTAAAGGATTAATTATGACCGTCTATTAATTGTCCGGTAATCATCTACTTTGACACATAAGGAGTGTCTGAAATATTTCTGATTTGTATGAATATTAAGGCTTCAGCGAACTGCTTCGTTTTATCGGATTGAAAAGAAAAAGGCAATGTTGCAATTCTCTTCCTCAAGGTAGTTCTTGATACTCTTTTAATACTCAGACGAGGTGTTTCCCACCCTCCTGATTGTTCTGACCAACTTGGCTTGATGTAAAAATCCAGAAGTAAAAACATCTGAGATGTAATACCTGCGGTGAAAAAAAAACCCACCTAAATAACACGGGAAACTTTAAACCGTAAAAATGTCACTGGTAATAAAGATATCAGAATTTGAAACATCCAAGGTGAAAAAGAAGTGAGATAAAAATGTTAGAGGTAAAAGCAATAAATTGACAAATAAGGAAGAGGTAAATGCCACTGGTAAAAACTTCCGTGCTAAAATCAGAATCAATATTTTCAATTCAATTTCATATGATGAATTAACTAAATTTTCTAAAATTAACTAAAATTTCACCTCTGCCATATTGACATTTGTCATTCTTACCTTTTACATGCTTGCCCTGCGGCGGGACAACTTTTAAGCAAACATTCCCCCCCCCCCCCCCACACACACACACCCACACACACCACCCCCCCCCCCCGTGATATTTCTACCACTAGTTGGTTTATTTGCTTTTTTGTTTGTTTTGTTTTGTTTTGTTTTTTGCTTTTTTTTTTTCAATCTGGCATCTGCTCAACTCTACAGAGATACGGAAAGACTATTACCCACGTGAAGAGATGCCATGTTATAAGCGCCCTGGTCGCATGACGAGCACAGGCCGTTAAAGGGGATGGTAATAGTGCTGGCTGAGATGAGAATCAGCTTTTTGTGAGATGCTTCAAAACCTATTTATGAAACCAAAAAAAAAAAAAAAAACACCAAAAACAAAAACATACAATTCTAAGAGAAATTGAAAGTTTATTAGATGAAAATTATTTTGAAATGGCTGAGATATAAAAAAGAAACCCAGAGTAAAACAAAGCGATCCAAATAAAAAGTGGGTAATACCTTTTTTCAGGATTGCTTTGTTTTGGATATTACAGCAATTTCAAGCCAATTTTCATCAAATAAACTTTGAATTCCTCTCAGAATTAATGTATATGCTCTTCCATATTTCATAGGGGTTTCTCATTATCACAAAAAAAAATCATCAAGAAACATTGGAAACCTCAAAGTCTATCTCAACCGAAACTGTACCATCCCTTTAACATCGCCTACAGGGATTCACGTGAATATATCCAATATGTTCGCAGTTTCTCACTGATCCTTTTTCCTGGTTTTACTGCCATGATTCACATAGGAATGCATGAAGGTCAAATGTATGACAGTGATCATTACTGTAATTTGGAATATTGGACTCTGTAACGTGAATCGTCCACTACTGATGAGAAATGAATCATGTAATTTAATATATGCGTGGATATGCTCATCAAGTTTATTGAGGATATATGCCTACATCGCTTTCATTATCTGTTTTGTGTGTTCATTCCGTATCGTCCCTCCCCCTCTCTCTGTTCAAACACAGCCACATCCACACACGTACATAAACACATACACACCCACACATACTTTGTATGTCTCTCCCGCTCCCTCCCTCACTCACACACACACACACACACACACACACACACACACACACACACACACACACACACAAACACACACTGTGAAATTAGAGGACAGGTTTACACTTACTATATGCTCAAAACAGCTATATTCTTTAAGATGAATTTTTCTCTTATTTTATTGCGATTCATCCGTCAAGGCGGCATATCTTTAACTTAATCTGAAACGAAGAACTTACACGTCGTCACGTTTTAGTTATACAGGCTCATCTTCAGCAATTTACAAACACTTCATCATGTTCATTGTGTGCTCATGGTTATTCATTGAAGCTTTACTTTAATTGTTTGGTCCAGGACATAAAATATCGTTTTGAGCCTTCTGTGTGTATCCCGCAGTTCCATTCTATAATCATTGTGAATAAATACATTCGATGCTTCCTCGTCTCAAAGAGATTTGTTTCGATTGCACATGATTACTTCAACTAAACTAGATGGATGGTATTATTGTTTATCATGTTTTTTTTTTCATTTCTTTTCGGTCGGTTTCACTCCTAGTTGATATGTATATTTTTGGCTATGTTTCCGAAAACATCTAGTCAAATCTGAATACTTAAACTGGAGCAATGCTCTTTTTCTCGAGATTGACTGAAGATTGTGAAAAAGTCTTGATAGAAATCATAGGTTTCGTCAATGATTGAAAAGATCCAAGCAATCTTAGACCTCCTCCTGCTGCTGCATGTCGTCTTCCTCCTCCTCCTCATCAAACTCTCCCTCTTCCTCGGCGGTGGCGTCCTGGTACTGCTGGTACTCGGACACCAAGTCGTTCATGTTGCTCTCAGCCTCAGTGAACTCCATCTCGTCCATGCCTTCGCCGGTGTACCAGTGGAGGAAAGCCTTTCGCCGGAACATGGCGGTGAACTGCTCAGAGATGCGCTTGAAGAGTTCCTGAATAGCGGTGCTGTTGCCAATGAAGGTGGCAGCCATCTTAAGACCACGTGGTGGGATGTCGCAGACGGCGGTCTTGACGTTGTTGGGGATCCACTCGACGAAGTAGCTGCTGTTCTTGTTCTGGACGTTCAGCATCTGTTCGTCGACCTCCTTCATTGACATGCGACCACGGAACATCGCGGCAACTGTGAGGTAGCGGCCATGGCGAGGATCGCAGGCTGCCATCATGTTCTTAGCGTCGAACATCTGCTGCGTCAGCTCGGGAACGGTGAGAGCACGGTACTGCTGGCTTCCACGGCTGGTCAGAGGAGCGAAGCCTGGGATAAAGAAGTGGAGACGAGGGAAGGGAACCATGTTGACTGCCAACTTGCGGAGATCAGCGTTGAGCTGTCCAGGGAACCTGAGGCAGGTGGTAACACCACTCATGGTAGCAGACACCAGATGATTCAAGTCACCGTAGGTTGGTGTGGTGAGCTTGAGGGTCCTGAAGCAGATGTCGTAAAGGGCTTCGTTGTCGATACAGAATGTTTCGTCTGTGTTTTCGACAAGTTGGTGGATTGATAAAGTTGCATTGTACGGCTCAACAACAGTGTCTGAAACCTTCGGTGACGGAACAACGCTGAATGACGTCATGATGCGGTCTGGATATTCCTCCCGAATCTTGCTGATCAGCAGTGTGCCCATACCGGAACCAGTACCACCTCCAAGAGAGTGCGTTAGCTGAAAGCCCTGTATGAAGCGAGATAAGAAATACATTGTAATCACATTACCTTCCAGACCGTTGAACTCACATCTGGAGATGCTCATCATGCCCATGACACGATGAATGCAATGACATAAAATTGTGAGCAATATTTGCCGAGAACAGAAACTGGTGATTTAATTTTAACAACTGGTTCTAATCTAAAGATTCGGTACTTGAATTATGGTCGTGCGCAATGCGAAGAATTGGCCAACTATTGTATTACTGGCAGAGGAAATGCAGCTTAGGTTACCTGAAGGCAGTCACAGCTTTCCGATTCCTTCCTGACGACATCGAGCACGGAGTCGACCAGCTCGGCTCCCTCTGTGTAATGTCCCTTTGCCCAGTTGTTGCCTGCTCCACTCTGGCCGAAAGTAAAGTTGTCCGGTCTGAAGATCTGACCGAATGGTCCGGCTCGGACAGAGTCCATGGTGCCGGGTTCGAGGTCGACGAGCACTGCCCTTGGAACGTACTTGCCTCCCGAGGCCTCATTGTAGTAGACGTTGATGCGCTCTAACTGGAGGTCGGAGTCGCCATGGTAGGTTCCAGTCGGGTCGATGCCGTGCTCGTCAGAGATAACCTCCCAGAACTGTTAAAAGAATTTAAACATGTCAGGAGAAAGGATTAATAAACATATACCTAGTGCCTAAAAGGTTCATGAAATTGATCGCGTCGTATAGTGTGATTCAACTTTGAACAATAGGCAATACCGAGAAACGGTCACAGCACAAGAAATCATATAACTCTTGCACGAAATAAACTGGATAGGATTTTCAGCTCAATATTCGACCAAACGACAGATACATATTTCTGACCTTTTAGATTCAATGCGCTTAAAAGATGGACCTGACATGGGAGACACAAAGTCAAACCAGAAAACGAGAGTTTGGAGAAACACAAAACAAAAAGTTTTCTGCGACGTTCTTTAAGTCTCGTTATCTTATTTTGCAATATCTTATTCTGTGAATAATTTCCTTCGATATCATCTTTCCTTTAAATGATGATTAACTTTAGGAAATAACAATTTGGCAGAGTCATGCCATTCTCTCTCTCTCTCTCTCTCTCTCTCTTGCTTGTTTTGAATCTATATGATAAAAAGCATACTTAGCTGATATCACGCCATTAAAAGTGCAACGCTATAAAAAAACCCAATAACTACATCTGAAAGAAAAAATAATAGATGGGGGACTTCTCACCTTTGCTCCAATCTGGTTGCCACACTGGCCGGCCTGGACATGCACAATTTCACGCATTTTGTCTACGCTGTTCTTTGTTCACGTCACCCACAGGAGAAAGACAGAAGTATGAGACGGAGATGACTTGTCTTCTACAGTCAACTCTGTGATAACCGGAAAGAATAATGAGACGTGGTGCTGGTAGACAATTGTGTATAATAGTCCGATGTTAGGTTGACTCGTGCGATACCGATACAAGGCGTGCCCCGTTGAGCACCAATCAGCAATGTGCGCAGGTGAGCATTACGGTTCCGGGATCGGCTCAAAATGTCGACGTCGCGGCGATGTTTTCCTGTCAATATTACTTGACCAATAGTTTGCCACGCAGCGAAATTTTCTGTATGTTAACACGATTGTTACTAGAACTTACTATGATCAACACTTCATATTTTTGGAGGCCCCCTATTCTAATTCTTCGAAAATACTAGGAATGCACGTAAGACCTTCCTATCAGTCCCAACAACCTTGACTGACTCAGTCTATCTCGTCAGTTAACCCAAAGTAAAAAAAAATCTAGAAAGTACACACACATATCTGCATATTGTGTGGCAGTGATCACTTGCAGATTGTAGATGTTTGACCTTCTGGTGGGACGTCGCCATGGACATTGCATTTTGCATAATTTTAGGCAAATTTATCTTAATAAGTGGGAGGAGTTACCACTTGGCGATTTTAATCAGAAGAGATAGAAGTGACTTACCCATATAGTCACTTCCACTAACGGATCTTTTGACATGTGACGCGTGAGAGAGGCTGGTTTAAGGGGGCCATAATGATTCATCGTTGCGTAAGTTGCAGTGAATGACAGTTATTCTGGATGTTCAACTATTGCTAACAAATCTGGGAACTGAGCTTGATACTCTTGGTATGTCTACAACCATCTGTCTTTCTGGGTTTTGTTTAGATCATTTTCATATTATTCTCTTTAGGTAGGGGTAAAATGTCTTGAAAAAAAATCTTAAGGAAATGGTCATGGGTTTGAATGCAATGTGTGTTTCGTGAACATTTCATCAACGTGTGTTCTCCATTTGATCAGTCTGATGTCACATGACTACCATGTAATGCAAGGATTACAGTCATAGCAGAGTTTCTCAAAACAGCTCTGTTATTATCATCATTTTAATCATTTCTTCTACCATTTCTATTATATTCATTATATAGAATACGTCTTAAAATGTTGTAGATACCAGCATAAATTCGCTCATAGTTATTTAGGACGAACGATTTCATGTGCATCATAAAGCTGAATTACTGCTTTGATCATGTGGTTCTGAAGTGCCCTTTGACATTGTGTAATGAGCTCTTACAGGCACGAGGCAAACGACAGCATGAGAAAGGTGCGTGAAAGGGCCTTGGCTGTTGTGAGCAAATAACAAGTCCAATCGCATGAATGATTATGAATGTACTCCAATAATAACCCCAAGTTATCAATGGAAGATGGGTAAATATGAAATTAGAAAAAACAAGAGAAAATAATGTATCTTCCAAAATGTTCACTCAATCAATCTAGCACCAATGTTCCCTAATTAACTGCATAAGGACGGTTTCGCCAACTATACCTAAAGCAATTCTTTATAGCCTGTGGTAACACGCCTGTGTGCAGCTGAAAATTCGACGAGTAGTATGACACGACATGTGGCAGACATGCAGAGCACACACTGTCTTTTTATAAAGGAGGCACTCGCCTTTCGTTTTTCACCACAAGCTGCAAGTGGTGGCGTCCTGATAGTAGTAAGAACTCAAATTGCACGCTTCCGTGACCTCGAGAACGGTGTACGGAAAAACCCGTCGTGAGATTGCTGCGCTCATAGCATATTGCTCTTTTTTTCTTCTTCTTCTCCAGTCTGGGGACCCCTGACCAAGTGTGAATTCAGCCTTGCTGTCTGAATAGCACGAACCTTGGCAACGAGACATTAAAGTTCTAGGGGCCTGTTCACTTAGCTCTTAAATCAATCGGAAGTTTATTTTGGACTGATCTTCGAGAGAATTCTGGGATTAATCAGTCCTGAGAAGTTAGGAGCTATTTCACTATGAAACCGATATGAAAACAAAATGTCACGCTGTAGAATACACCTTGGATATCTATGCATTCTCCCTAGCTAGACCTGATTTGAATCTGTCCCAACTTTAGGTTCATTGTTTAGCTCGATGTATTTCCCATGTGAGTGAAACAGGACACAGGTAACCTCGTATTTCTGGATCTTGTTAACAATATCTCGTATTGATGTCGTACGTATTTTAAGTATTGAAGAGAGCAGACTTTTCCCCGCTGACGAAGAGTCACCATTGGGGAGGGGCTCGTAAAAAAAGCAGTTTATCGTATGATCAGAATTATGGCAAATCTAATAAATGTTTATCGATCGAAACATGATCATGATGTGACATAGCACGTTATAATAATGTAACTTAGAAAGTCAATACATATTTTGAGACGGGCTTGACAACGGCAGTATTTTTCTTTTCGTTTTTGTTTTTGTTTTTGATTTCTTTTTTTTTATATAGTTTACATCACTTTCGTGTTTCCATAGTCAGGTGGGGTAGAGAATGCTATTTTCAGCTGGACGTAAAAGAGCTTGTATTACAGAGATCTCATCCCTCTTGTAGAAATCATGAGGTCTGTAGGTATTTATGGTGGGTATGATAATGTCTTTGCTGCAGACGTCCTTCCTTCATCAACGTCTCTGTTTACTTTTATGTAACTTCCTTGTAAACTCCTCGAGTGCTTCTTGAGGCTTTGTCATCCTTAATCCCCTATCTCTTTTCAAATGACGTGTTTTCTATCTTCGAATGATGCAAGAAACGGTAGTAGTAGGGTCAATGTAGTACATCAAGGCAACATTCTCTTGCTTGCTCCTCTCCATTTCCTTTCTTTGTCGGTTCAACATCTTATTGTTGTTGTTGTTTTTTCAACACTCAAATACCTTCTTGCTTATTTATGGTTTGATATCTATACGTTTTTGCTCTTATGATATTTGAAATTGAAAGAAACTACACGTTCTGTAAGAGTTATGTACTTTCATTGTAATAAGCTTTCAACTTATGAAAACCCATGCATAGCACCCACCACAGCTGCTCAGTGTTTTACTCATGTCGCTTTTCTTGAAATCGTACATGTATCTTCCTCTGTTGTAAAACCCGATTTATAGCTCCCATAATCTACTTACAAACTTAAGGCACGGAGATATGTTCATCCCTTTTTCTCTCTTTCATTCTGCATATTTTGTCCGTGTTTAAGTGTGTGTGTGTGTATGTGTGTGTGTGTGTGTGTGTGTGTGTGTGTGTGTGTTTCCGTGTTCGTGATATCATCGTATCTCTTCAGTAGTCCGCTACCGTTTTGTTTTTCTTACTCCATCGTACTCTGACGTGCTCGCTGTCCTGTTTCTCCTTAGATATTTCCCTCTCTCAAAAAGCAGTAATATAATAACAAACACACACTTCTGTTACGTCCACACGCTGACTAAATAAAGAAAAACACTCTGATTTCTCCAATCTTGGAGTGAACTTGTCCGAAGCCAAAAAGATTTCACCCCCAGCACTTCTCATACACGCTTCTCTGCAAACATAGCACGCTGGATTGATTCCCTTGAAAAACAGGATTAAAATATCACTGAGTCGTGATGACATTATTGATGTATATGGGTTTTATTCTTTAAAGGAGACCTCCGGATGATTTTCAGATCTTTACATTTAAACAACTATAAATCAGTTATACTGAGGACAAAGTTTCAGAATTTGTGATAATTGGGATGAAGAATAAGAATATCTTTAGAATTTAGAACAAATTCCAATGAACAAGGATGATGACATAGCAGAGTCACCATAAGAATGCATGAGCTGGGGCTCAATGAAGCAGAAAAGAAGAAGAAGGCATGCATAGATTATACACAGGTAAACTTGCACGCAAGCGGTATTGTAATGGAACTACATTGCTACATTTCTGAAATATATGAACCCCCCATGTCATCATCCTTGTTCAGTGTAATTTGTGTAGGGTTTTTAAAAGTATTGTTTGTCTGCTCAAGAACCATAATAAATAAGACTAATCTACACACTGAGTTGTTGATTTATGCACTACATTATGTGAAATTATGAAAATCGTCTGGAATGTCCCTTTAAGTAAAACTCATTGGACAATGAAAGCTCGAAGTCGGATACTCCTCGTGATGAATTGAGCAGCAATGAAAGACGTATTGTATTCTTACATAGACTGAGAGCATACATACATTAGAAATAACAACGAAGACTGAGAGAAAGTGATATGTAATAAAGATTTGTTTTACTATATTATTATTCCTCTGGTCTCGGTGTGGTACTTGAAAACATCATATGCTTCACGAAGATAGGATAGATTTTCCCCAAAGTACTCACAGAGATGCTAATATTTTTTCGGTGGAATCGCCTGCCACTTTTTTCATCACTTCTGTGTTTGTTTGTTGTTGTTTTTTAATCTTTGTAGCCGCCAAAGCAACTAAAGCTGAATTTGTTTTGAAACGAAAAAGAAGCAAAAGCACAGATTTATTTCTAGGAAATTTTGACTTCACTGTTTGATAAACACACATGCATTGTGCAATTTCTAGAAAAGAAGAGAGGCTGACTCATAAGTCAATCAATGTAGACTTGGTTGAGTATTTCACTTGATCACTTTTTTCTTTTGTTCAAGAGGATGAATACCGTTTGTGGAGTACGATTCAAGTGATACGCTGTCTGCCATATATTTATTTCTGAAATCTCAGTGAAGTCATTAGGATTGTCCTGTGCTAAACACGCATTCCCAAAGATAGCTATTGTTCTTGTTGGCTTTTAAGATATGGAATGTTGTTCTTATTATTGGTCCTGTCATCAATTTATTGTTAATTTCAGTGATTGAATGAATGATATGTTTCATTATCTCAAGACGTGTCTTATGTATACAGGATGGTAGAAAACACACAGATGATTTGCATGGCAGATAGGTTGTGGGTTTGTACGATTTAAAGTACGTCTATCACTGTTCCTGCTGCTGCATGTCCTCTTCCTCTTCCTCGTCAAACTCGCCCTCCTCCTCGGCGGTGGCGTCCTGGTACTGCTGGTACTCGGACACCAAGTCGTTCATGTTGCTCTCAGCCTCAGTGAACTCCATCTCGTCCATGCCCTCGCCGGTGTACCAGTGGAGGAAAGCCTTTCGCCGGAACATGGCGGTGAACTGCTCCGATACTCGCTTGAAGAGCTCCTGGATGGCGGTGCTGTTGCCAATGAAAGTGGCTGACATCTTGAGACCACGTGGTGGGATGTCACAGACGGCGGTCTTGACGTTGTTGGGGATCCACTCGACGAAGTAGCTGCTGTTCTTGTTCTGGACGTTGAGCATCTGTTCGTCGACCTCCTTCATTGACATGCGACCACGGAACATCGCGGCAACGGTCAGGTAGCGGCCATGACGGGGATCGCAGGCAGCCATCATGTTCTTGGCGTCGAACATCTGCTGGGTCAGCTCGGGAACGGTGAGAGCGCGGTACTGTTGGCTTCCACGGCTGGTTAGAGGAGCAAAGCCTGGAATGAAGAAATGGAGACGAGGGAAGGGAACCATGTTGACTGCCAGCTTGCGGAGATCGGCGTTGAGCTGTCCAGGGAACCTGAGGCAGGTAGTAACACCACTCATGGTAGCAGACACCAGATGATTCAAGTCACCGTAGGTTGGGGTGGTGAGCTTGAGGGTCCTGAAGCAGATATCGTAGAGGGCTTCGTTGTCGATGCAGAATGTCTCATCAGTGTTCTCGACCAGCTGATGGACTGACAAGGTGGCATTGTAAGGTTCTACCACAGTGTCTGAAACCTTCGGTGAGGGGACCACGCTGAACGTGCTCATGATTCGATCAGGATACTCCTCTCGGATCTTACTGATCAGCAGTGTGCCCATACCGGAACCAGTACCACCTCCGAGAGAATGAGTAAGTTGGAAACCCTGCAAAGAACATTGAAATTGGACCATTACAACATAATCATAAAGACGCAATGACACATTCTGAAGTTAACGATAAGGGAATAATGCCTTACCGTAACCAAAAAAAAAAAAAAAAAAAAATGATGTCTACGTTGTTCACTTTGAAGCAAAAAAAAAGAAGAGAAAACTGCTTGAAACTGCACTCAAATAGGTAAGTGCAATGTCTTTTGATTGAGAGCGTAACTATGATTTGTCACACGATGCACGTGCCATAATTCATACTCCCTTTTTTCGTTGATACCAGTGCGAATGAATCTGATTATCATAATGATCAATATGACATACCTTTACCCAGTATTCGTATGGTTCTTTAGAGGTTTTCCTGCTCCGATCAGTTTATAAGACTTCTGTATACTGTTTATCCTTGCTCTATCCTACATGTTTAAGTTTAATGGCAGGTACAAACTTACTTGCAAACAGTCACAGCTTTCAGCCTCCTTCCTGACGACATCGAGAACGGAGTCGACCAGCTCGGCTCCCTCGGTGTAGTGTCCCTTGGCCCAGTTGTTGCCTGCTCCGCTCTGGCCGAAGGTAAAGTTGTCCGGTCTGAAGATCTGGCCGAAGGGCCCCGATCGAACCGAGTCCATGGTGCCGGGCTCGAGATCGACGAGCACCGCCCTTGGGACGTATTTGCCTCCGGTGGCCTCATTGTAGTAGACGTTGATTCGCTCTAACTGGAGGTCGGAGTCGCCATGGTAAGTTCCTGTCGGGTCGATGCCGTGCTCGTCAGAGATTACCTCCCAGAACTAGAGAGAAAATGGAGAGGATTATTAAAGCTTCTCAATATAATCTATGTCCTACCTACGCCCATCATACGGTAATTCAACTTAAAGAATAACAGTCTGACATGCATTGAACTAGTCGTAATCTGTTCAACAGCTGAAGGTACAGATCTGCGTTGAAAGACTGTCACTGCGTTCATTTACGACGTTTCCAGTGATACACACACAGAGTTCCTTTACAGTCTGTTGACGGTATGGAAATAGTAAAAGAAAAAAGAAAGAAAGAAAGAAAGAAAGAAAGAAAGGCCGTCTAAACAAAGCAAATGGTCTGTCACGTGACATGGATGGAAAGACTCCTTCCTCCTGCTGAGTATCACGATCGCAACGTCACACGCAAGTGCGTGTTTTGTAGGTTTGGCGCTTGAGCTAGAGATCATTTCACGGTTTGGTGACAATCCGCTCGCCTGCAAGTAACTTGCAGATACCCTGGTTACGGAGGAGCATGTGTCCTCTCAACCATCTACTTCTTTTCATCGCAATGTATTTATAAGCACTAAATTGTTATTTTGTACAAAGGAGCTGCACCAGTTGTTACTGAAACATCGCATGAAGATCTTTCAAAAAGACTATACGAATGAAGCGTGCAGCGCGAAGAAAACTATTCCAAAAGACTATGCCAATTGAAGCATAGGATTCTGTCACAAACAAGAAACCATAAATCGGAGGCAGTCCATTCGATGCAGGGCGTGCTGGAGTGCTTGTGAAAAAAAAGTTTAAGAATGCCTGATTTCCTTTTCAATCTATTTTATCTTCAAGGAATAAAGAAAAGGATAGAATCGGACCATACATTGGCAAATATTGGGTATTAGCTTAATCTTATTTTCTTCCGATTGATTTGTCCCTCCTTCCTTAAGGATACTGTATCTTTTTTATTCTTTCCTGGTCTGAATCTAAAAGTTGTATCTAATTCTTGCCATCTTTCAGAGTTTATCTCTTTCAGGCATCAGAAGAAAGTCCACGTGGTTCCTTTGATGCTAACGCTTCGTAAGTTTTGATGTCAGTCACTTGTGATAAGTAGCATGCATCACAAACTGTCGGCAAATATGAGTGTGGGACCGGGGTCTATTCGGATCGCCTTGCCCGTCTGCGATAAACATCAGTGGCATACAACGCCATTGATTCTTTTTTACTGCATGCACCGTGCACCTACAATGTACGCATGGCCATGGAGAGCGACTCATAATGATATAAAATGCAATGTTTACACGCTGATCCGCGTCTGCAAAAAGGAAAAGCCTAGATACAACAGGATATGGATACAAAAGGTGTACACAACAAAGAAATTATTTGCTCTCCCTCTCTCTCTCACATACACTCTTTGCAGTGAATTCCCTCATTCAACCGCAAACCACTCCCTGGGAGGGAATGGCAGAAGATAAGTCTTTGAATTAATTTTTCTTTCACCCTTATGAATAAAATGAAAATAATGCCTGGTTCTTCCCAACGACCTAAGTAACGACGACATTCTTTTGTGTTCTATTACGATACACGATGCAATTTATTTACGGTCAATGGCTATGTATATGAGAGGATTGGGAATGGGAGAAAATATTCTATACATGACGATTCCGATTCCATGGCCGTGCTCTCTACAGAGAACAGTTATTTCTAACGGCAGTCTTTGGACCCTCATATCTGATCGAGTGACTTGTGGGCTACTAAACCTACTCTTGCCTATGCATGTATTTGTGAAGAATAGCAGAAGAAGTGCGGGTACTCTCCAACGGACAATTATATGCCATGTCTGCACCGGATAGGCACCTATTAACTATTAACTATTAAATATTCTCGATAGAAAATAATTGGTTGTCGGAAAATAATGCATATGAAATTAGCTTTGATATCCATGGCCGCGGCATTCATTATGGTTGCAATTAAAACTCCGTGAAGCAGACATCTCTGTATGATAACGCAGTATGGTGATAGGAGATGATTAGGGCCTGAGAGGTCTGTTACTATTTCAGACAGCAGCACGGCAGTTTGGAAGCTCGCTGAATCCTGTTTAAGGTGTGCGCCAAGGCTTCAAAGATCTCCAGTTCAACTCTCAAGTTTACCCTTTTATGGATACACACCAGAAAAGTTCATATTTCAAAGAAGAATGATCATGTGGCGCTCGGCACCAACAACCATCTACGGGGCAAAACCGATTCTTCGCCGTGTATTCTCGTCTCGAGAGATTCGTCTGCGAAAGCAACACGCCATCTTGTCACAAAGTCGCTTTCGAGATCCATTCTGAAGGTTGCGTTTGGTTTTCTTTTGCGTATTTTTCCTTGCCCTCTACTACAGTGGTGACCCTTTGCAAAAAAAAAAACCGCTCTTTTGAAGAAGTTTGAAAGGGATATGAACAACCCCACTCCTCCTCCCCCACCCCCATAACATGGACAAAACAGACTGTACGAGGGCAAAATGATTAGAATATTTTGAATAGAATCAGAATCAACATCTATTCGTTACATCGACTAGACCTCAAGGAACAGCAATTAAGATATCAAGATGAGAGAGAGAGAGAGGGAGAGAGAGAGAGAGAGAGAGAGAGGAGAGAAACCGCCGAAGAGATAGAGCAATGCATAATAATTATGTATGGACCGCATTTGTAAGTGCAACAAAAATATTGTATCTGTGGGCACAATATACAAATTTGGAGTCGACTTTTTGATTAAAATGTGGCTACCATCTAGCCCTAGAGGTTATCAATTCACTACACTACTGTCTTAAAGAGAATACTAGCCGTACACGTTGTCTTAGCAACCCTGTCTCTTGACCGTTCGGGGTCAGAAAAAAAAAAATGGGTTATAAGCACTATAGCAGGCGCCGCAAACGTACTGTTCTTACCCATCACGAAGAAGCTTGATGCGCTCATATATATCAAACAAGACTTGGAAACAAAAAAAAAATATGTGAACAAACAATCAAATTCATAAGGAATAGCAGCAATACAGACAATAACTGATCCCTAAAGCAGAACATTACTTTGAATTATATTTCTCACCTTGGCTCCGATTTGGTTTCCGCACTGGCCGGCTTGGAGATGGACAATTTCGCGCATGTTGAAGATTTTCAGAAAGACACTTCGGGTAAAAAATAAACTTAGATATATCGAGCACTGCTGAGCTGCGAGATGTTCAACTTCCCTCTCTGCTCTTCCTTGATTTGGAAATGGCGTTTTTTAGTCCAATGACCGGTTGATATGATTACTAAAAAGGGGGCAAATAATCTGCTGAGGAACCAATTGGTGTTCTCGCACAATAAGCACCAATCAGCAAGCGGCTCGCCCAGCGATGCTTGAAGTCACAATTAGGGATGGGCTCAGAAGTGAAAAATGTCGTTGCCGTTGACATCAGATTATCGGGCAGGTTTGAATGTTGCATGTCAAATCTTTTTTACTGAGTATTCCAATGTTTTTACGTTTCCAGCAAGGACATGAAATTAAAAGGACATGATATTATGGTCCTAAAATCTGTGGAAGTGCAAGTTTGATTTCTGTGATAAGCAATGGTCAAATGGAGTAGAATTAAAGTATAGAAACAATTAGAATACGACCTTAATTCTTTATTTCATTTGCTGCATCATCGTGCTCTGGTTGTCATGTTTCTTCACTTGCTCATCTCTGTCTCTAAAAGCTCTCAATTGGTGTACGTCTAGAAATTATGTATCTCATCAACCAATGCTGTGAGTTTTCAACACAGCTAAATCCCTGATTCTGTTTTTATTGCACGGTGATTACAACAGTCTCTGTCGAATACTGTCTTGATAGCGGTGACACGACATTTGCTGCTGCGACGATTGCTCTGGACTTATTTTCTCCAAGGACTGAGGATTGGGGTTAGGGTTGTGATAGGATTTTTAGGTTTAGTTAGGTGTGAGGATTAGGGTTAGGGTTACGTTTGTGGGTAGAAGTTATGTTTGGCTTAACGTGCGAATATTTCATTGGAGCAATTGTCACAGGAGCAAAATATCATGGAACCCTTGATAGCAGAGTAAACGTCTGCCTTCTCTTGTTCCGTGAATACTTTGTTTGGAGACGCGTAAAACACGAAAATAATATTTGCACCTACATTTATGTTATTTTGGGTTGAATACACTCAGTGAAGTTTTACAATATTTGACTGTACACATGCAGCATGGGCCTATTTTTACTTTCTATTTCCCTTTACTTACCTCATCTATCGCTAAGATAATGTCTCAAGTTCATTGGAAAGGGCCCGCCTGTGAATTCTAATTTTCTGAGACCATCCCATGACTTTGAACCATTGCGCTTTAATAATAACAACACGTGTCCATAATATATTCTGTACTGAGAAATCAGCCGCCATGCAGTTGTGTACAGCTGCTTCGTTTACCTAGCAACAGCGCACTCGGTGGTAAATTCATTCGGCATGATGATGTTTGTGCGTGTGTAAAACAGGGGAAATTTACAGATCGATGTTTAGGTTCGTTGCTTTGGCAACGGAGAGAGCGTGCATCAACGATGGCGACTCTGTTATTCCATAAACATCGGATTCCGCATTGCTTTGGATCATACGCACTGGGATTGCAATGCCTTAGCTATCATACTTTGTGTGCGTAAGGTTATTTTTCGCCCTCAGCACACCCAGAAAGAATGAGCGCATGACGAGATGGTAAAAAGAAAGTGAATTAAATTGAAATGTAGGATTTAATTATTATATAAATGATTGATGAAATGAATGAAAGAACTATCCTATAAGGAGTACCCATGGTATTGATCGTTTAACACCGGAATGCGTAAATGTTCTCAAATTACAATTAACATTCCTTGCTTTGAGCGTGTAAGAAATCCCCTACTAATCAAAGTCTTATCAGTATTCAGACAGTCCCTTTGATGCTCGAGTGGGATGCCATATGGAATCATTTTCTGCTTACATTCAAAATCCCGATGACCATATCTTTGATATGGTCTTGTTTTAGCCCCATCTCCTATACATTTCGATCTCGAGATGCAAATTCACCCTGATCTTGTCGATAAGAAGAGTGATGCATGTAATTACATAACGCATGATAAATTTCAAGGGCGCATTTCACCCCACAAATGATAACCAGAGTATAGGTAAGTAATTGATTGATTATTAATTGATTGATTGACTGATAACTTCATTGTCTTCAATGGAAATTATTTGTACATTGGATATCACAACAAAATAGACATCAACTACTAAAGCATTACAGATACACCACAGACGATAATGTAGAATGCGGACTGAACCTAACTCATATTAACACACAATATCACATACATCATTGCAACATGATACATTAACCAGATGTTTATTTCCTATACAAAACTTTTATACAATAACTTTTCAACTCATAAATGTACAGTGGTCATTAATATCCTTTCCTGAATTATCACTATACACCAATATCTTATCTACATCCAAGTTTGATATCATAAATTATGATTATTACATAAAATTCATTAACCTCATTTTTAACCTAATCTAACTGCACCAAATACCTAAATACTGTATAAACAAATACCAAGATATTAACAACGAATTAACGGTTGTTTTAAGAAAAAAACAACAACACCAAATCTGTTAAGGGGGGGGGGGAGTAAACGACCATGTTTCTTTGATACCCATAGAATATTTATTATGTTGTATGATAATGCCACAGAGATACTATTGCCATCATAACAATGAAAAGCAAGTTGATAATAATCATATACCAGAAGCACGATGGTCTCTCGATCAATGAAATCTATTTTCTAACAGACCTTCGAACAAAGAATCACCCTTATTTGTCATCTGTTGTCAAGGTCTCCGTGTTGCTATTTAGAATTCTCTCCCTTTTTTACCTACCTCCTCTCCTGCCCCCCCCCCCTTTATATAATCGCTTCAGTAACTTTATGCTTACTGCCACTTGTTCTGGCTGTCCCACTGAGGGGCTATCGTTCTTCTTTTATATCACCAGAGTATATTCAGATTAGGTCGTTTACTGACTTAAAAAAAGAAAAGAAAAGAGATAAGTTCAGCGTAGTGAACACGCGGGAGGTTGGTCATTCATTTCCTTTACGAACGACGTGCGCCTTTCACCAGTAATCCCAATACCCCGTGATTGGCACAATACGCTCTGTTGTTCTGGTCACGGCGGTTCACAAGGTAATTTTCAATGCATCTATTTTTCTGAAAGTCGTAGATCTGATCAAAATATATCATGCATGTGTGTGGCGTAGTTTGACCCCAAGAAGGCATTTCATCGTTTAAATGACACGAGAGTGTAATAGCAGAAACATAATTATTCAGGACGCACTTAGAATGTTCGAGATCTAAACCCTTTTTTTTTCTTGATATTTATTGATTTCATTCAAATCATTCATGAATCAACCCATTCTGGGTGTAACATGAACAAAAACAATGCAAATGCAATTTAAAACACAAACAAATCCATTTTTCAGTATATACTGCAAATAATCTCTCTTCAACATAAATAACTCGATTATGAATCAAATCCCCCCCCCCCACAAACACACACACACACACGCACACACGCACACACACACACGGAGTGGGCGAGAATGTACAAAATCATTCAATCAGCGGGAAATGCATACGTGTAAAAAAGGTGTGTGTGTGTGTGTGTGTGTGTGTGTGTTTTATGGAAATTATATAGAATACATGTTTTAGAGGATTTTTTTTTTCTTAGCTCAAATAATAATGGCATTAGCTGTTGCATTGCAAAACAATCACAAAGTTTCCGTTGACCAATCAGAGTATACTTTATCTGCCAGGATATCATTTGAATTTCTTATTTCCTGGTTGTTGGATTTTCAACCGCTATTTGTGGAACCACGTCGCCAAGCAGCAAGCAGTATGATTCTCTCTCTCTCCTCTCTCTCTCTCTCTCTCTCTGCCCTCTCCATTTTTTTTCTCTCTCTTTCTTTGTGAGGAAATTCCAGTCAGAGTTTTATGATGAAAGGAATGGCTGCCTTATTCACGAGCATTCCATTGTTTGAGTGTAGGACAGACGGGCGGCCATCATGGCACGGCAGATCGTCGTGTTTTCATTCAAAATGAGCATCCAACTGTTTCAGGGATTGCTGTGCTGATTTAATTTTGCTGTTTAAGTCTCTTAAACCGTTCGTCATCAAGTTACCCAACTGCGACCATTGGCTATAGATATTATGGTGTATATACGATACACTGTGCCTGCCAACGCGTCCAGAATACCACAATTTGATTCAAAGAGCATGTAGATTCTTTTGGAACAGGCATGGAAAGGCTCCATGAGGACTTGGCCAAAAGTCAAATGAAGAACGTGCATAAGTTATTTTTTTTAATATAATTGCATCAAATGATTCAGTTTCAGTGGACAATTGCGTCAGTAGGGGTATTTGCGGTTTTTTTTTCACATGAAAGTATAATTGAAGTAGTTCTTTAAAGATTCATATGATAATATTTGTATATTCATATGAATTTTGAAATTTGCATATTAATCATTACCACTGTTTTGCTCATTTTGTAATTTGATGCAGTATGAGAATGATGATGACCGTAAGTGGCATACACTTCAGTCTAATTATATGCACCCAATTTTATTTACATTCACAGACATACAAACCCCTACACACACACACACACACACACACACACACACACACACACACACACACCCATAACCTTCAAAATCTTTTATGTAATCACACATATAGACACCAAAATACACTCACTCATAACACCTTTGAAAACTCTTACATATAGTCATCAAATCTGGCGAACATTTACACGCCTGCATACACGCACATTATGCTCTACACGATTTTGACTCAGTGCGGTTTGATGTTCCCTCAGATGTCACCTATCCCTCACGTTAATATTGATACATCATTATTGTTGTATATCTCTTGTGTGTCTATGTATCTATGATGTAACCAGTCAACCGTGTTCTGCATGTGAGGTATATGCATTCCATGTAGTACCGATGAGTTCCATGCATGCATGCATACAAAACAAAATTTCCAGTAATGGACAATAAAATCGAACTGAATTACATGCATACTGAATGAAATTATGATAAGTGTGTCATCATCCCAGATGCCCTGTAGACAGAAAGTTGTCCACACTCAATATTCAACGTATTCTGGATCAAAGAGTAGGCCTATATAACTATGCTCTTTAATTATGGCCTGGCTTCCCAACCATTTGCTTGTACATTTACTTCTCAGAATATTAACGCCCTCTGCCGACGAAAAAATAGAACTTTGAGCTGGACAGCCCTGCATGTTTGCCTGCGACTAAGTCATGGGCGGCTGCTTCGTCCGAGCATGGAGGTTTTACCTCCATGGTCCGAGTTGAGCAATTTGTTGAGGGCATATTTTGTGGTAGGGACTGCGGTTGGCAAGGGGTCTGGAAACCAGACTACATTCAAGGATCCAGACTTAATCACAGAATGAAAATGTATGTCACAGAGATTTTAAAATCTGTATATGGAACAATTCACAAGTAATTTCAGACCCCCCGAGTTCTTCAAAATGATGTTGATGCCATGTATACAGCACTCTTCCAATAACCATTATAGAGCAATCCAAGTCTTACCATCTCGACCTAAAACTTTGTATCATTTTAAAAGGCTGTACAATTTTCATTCCTCCTTGAATACAATCTTTAACAACTATTTCTCTCTTAACCACATCAAGTTCATAATTCCATTAAAAACAATCATTAACATTCCTTTCTATTATATATATATATATATATATATATATATATATATATATATATCGGGGAACTGAGCAAAACTTATGGAGATAAATCATTTGCGAAATATTATAACAACGATGTGATAATAGTCACCCTCTCAATTAGAGTGAGATTATATAATCAATCTCCCACCTCGAACTGTACTTATCAAAATTCCATCATTGTCCTAACAGATCGAGCCATTTCAAACATATTTCACTTTTTTTCAACACCGGGCCAGCTACTTTACGAAACAGATCTAATTCCTTCATAAGATAAGGCATGCATAAGTGCAGGTGTCATGTACTTATTGCCTAGCAAATTTATAGAATTTAAATCCCTCTAATGTTACAATTTTTCTTATCTTATCTGTCATAATTATATTTCACCTGCTAAAATAAATAACAATACTGAGAGTGGACAACCCTGTCTAATGCCCCCTTTAGAGAAAATATGGTTCTCGTTTTCCATCCATTAACTAACACTAAGCTGACTACATTTGTTTACACCATTTCAATCTGCAACAAAATTCTTTACCAACCTTAAATGCATTCAGGCATTTTTTTATAAACTCAAATTCTATTGTATGAAATACCTGCTTAAAATCAATCATTCCCCTTTTTTCTTCTTCTTTTTTCTTTGTTGTTGTTCATATATTCCAAAATATCTTGTGTTAGTGCAATGTCAAAACCTCTACAGATACTTATGCTTCTTAAACAAATTAGGTACATGTATTATTGACATCTATCCGCTGTCTCTCAATGTTATCCTGGTTTTAGCATTCTGGCATCCAGGAATTGAACACATCGTCATCCTTGGTGTACGCCAAGAGAGGGCGATGTTCGTTCCAATTCCGAAGGTTCGTAAATCCGAAAAAGATTCGTTGTTTCGAACACACGAAATCCGTATACCTGGATGTTTGTGGCCTTCATTATTCCTAAAATGAAGTAATATTCTTTATTCCAAAGCTTCGATAAACCGAAATAAAAGAAAAAGGGTTTGTTATTCGGACGTCTCCTTAATAAAAGAAAGTGAAAAAAAAAATAAGTGGGTACTACTGAACCTTCAGAATTACATACCTTATTTCTTTCAAAGAATAGTGGAAGAATGAAAAGTAATGTTATCCCATAAGGATGTATGTTTAAGTTCAGTTTTATTTAGAATGAATATGGGGACAGCCCCCTTTCTTCTCTCAAAACATATACGTCTCCTTATACCAATCGACCTTCCCGTGTGCGTTAACAAAAGATAGCACTAAATAATGCAGAAAGAATAGCACTGCTAACTTGACTTAGTGTCAGCATTAGAGGCTGCCTTCGTAATTGATTGCTTTTCCTTTCCTGACCTCGAACATGTACCTCTGACAGAGAGCAACAGAATAGTAATTTGTGTTTGACGATGCTATGATAATTATAAGCAGCAAGTTGATGTCCCCTTGGGTTGTGACTCCGGACTTACGGTTGGGGCAGCTATCTGTTGCCCTCTTTTCGAACAGATTCTTTTAGCCTCATCCAGGAATGCTCACATGGGGTTATGCCGTAGCTACGTTCTAAATATTACTTTCAAACATAGTTTTAATCGTAAGGCATTAAAGAACTTCCTCAAATTCATGAGGTACTCAAACAACTTACAGATAAACGTCTCACTCTCAAGACTCTGTCTTAATCATGTTAACAATAATAACACCCTTTACACATCACAGGCACCATTTCGGATTTACGAACCTTGGGAATAACGAATCTTATTACGTTTGCGGATGGACTAAACTCCAGAATTACGAACCTTACGTCATTTTTCGGATGAGCAAACCTTCGGAATAACGCCACAATATTGTTTGAATTAACGAATTCTACTTCATTTTCGAATTAACGAACATCTATGCATGTGTGTTTCGGAATAATGAACCCTCGAAATAACGAACCTTATTTCATTTTCTTATCAACGAACCTTCGGAATAACGGGCATCTTCTGTCTACAATGATCACAGAGTATTCTTCCTAGATTTCCATAAACACAGATTCCACTGTACTTGAGATTTTCCTTTAAAGATATCAGTTTGAGAACGCTTTTTCGCAAGCAGTGCATGATATTATGATGTGTAGCGGATCTCCAATTCAACTTTACTAAAGCAGGTTTAAAGTCAAGTGTAAACTATATGAATATTTTGAAATGTACAACATTCATTGTAATTACTATCACGCGTATGATTTGATATTCAAATTATATTCATTATATTCATTGTGACTGCCATATTATAGTGGAAATAGATCTTTACTAATATAACTATTAGTTTAAGCACAATCTTGGTTTTTTTTTGTGAGAAAGTTGAAGAAATTCACAACATCCGGCATATTGATGAAACAAAAGCTTTAGTTCTGTTCTTGTCAGATACCAGAGGTATAATACTCGCTCTGAACTTAAGAAAATGAATCGGAATTTCCTAGATTTGTTCTTTCAGCATTGATGACACGGACATATTCGGATTTCACAATTGCTTATTAGATCTGTTGCACCTCATCAAATGTTTGCCATCCATTCGTATCTTTTAAAACATTTTTTTTTTCACTTTAAACAGAATCACCAAGGTACCATTCATGTTGGTCTCGATGTTCATACAAAAGTGTATGTTGATAACTTTTTTTTTCAGCAGTAAGCTTTATTGAAAAAAAAACAACAACAACATATTTTTGAGCGACTATTAGGTATGATATGACGTTTTCTCACCACAAATATTTCTTTATGTTACATGCTATTGTGTTATTGTATTAGTTATGATTATGTCCATCTTGTAGAATGAATGCGCGTGACACATAGTGACTGACCACAGTGACACAGATATTGATTGATTACAACAATTTGACGTCTTAGATACATTGATAAAGTAACATTTTGAAAAGTTTTTGTCTCAAATTATAAAAAAGACATCACAATGTCGAGTCCTATATTATCAGAGTTCAAGGTAAGTACATTAAAGTATGCAATAAAACATGCTGTTCCTCACGATTGATTTCCACGATTTGCCCCCAAATAGAAGGCGTCACCATTAAAGTGACATTAACTCCCCTATGAAAGTTACCACCTCAATCCGTTAATCAAGGTACCCCATTTGGTCATTTGTATTATTATAGCCGTGATAGATTGCATGGTGAATAATTAACAACTTTGGCGTGATCATTGTCCAAACACTTTTATCGAGAATTAATGTCGAAACAGCCAGGAGTCACTTGAGCGTGTAGGTCAGTGGACCGCGGGGGCTTCCGTTACCTTTTCTGTGCTTGCTCCATGGAGGTTAAACTTTCCAGATGTATTTACAATTTTTGTAAAGAGCGACCTCTTGTGTTCCTCTACTGGGAAAACTGCGCAACTTGGCTAGACGCTAAACCTACTAATCATCACATCCCTCAATATCAGAATGAGAATGAGAGTGTGGGTGTAAGTGTGTGTGTGTGGGGGGGGGGGGAGGGCTGGGATGGGAGCAAAACATTGCATTTATTGATGTCTTTGCCCCTTAGATATCTGCTTGTATGAGTTTTCATGACCTGCTTTTCTGAGAGGTACTTTAGACCTTTTGCTAGTGTTTACAATAGAATTTACTCTTCTACTAACCTGTATCAGGTTTTTTTTTTTTTTGGGAGGGGGGGGGGGGTTGGCGAGCTTATATCCGCTCCTATGGACCTTTTCAAGCCAAGCAGTGATACTGTTTCTCCTCGGTTTAAGAAAGTATACAGGAAAGGTTGAAAGCTCTCCAACGAATTGCTAAAGGTTGGTAGAAACCTATATTTCTATCATTGTCTATTGTATGATCATCCCCAACCTATGAAAGTTCCCTGTGTGAATTGCCGATTTCTTTTTTTTTTGTTTGTTTATCTTATTTTGCTTTGTTTTGTCCGCTCGTTGTTTTCTTTTGGTATTTTTAACGACTTTATAAACTTTTTTACAGAATGATTTTTTTTTTCGCGCCGAGAGATTAGATGCGTAAACCTTTTGAATTATTATAATGAAATATAGTTTTCCTCTTGTCTATGATATGTGGTTCAACATAGCAACTTATTTGGTACACATTGATTAAGATATCACACAGGATACGTTTATGCTGGTTCTATGTCAGCCGAAAACAATGATATCAGATGGTGTTGTGTATGACACAAAAGTGGAGGATAGGCCGGGAGGCGATAGAGTTAGATATAGAGTATAAAGCTGGAATGTTTCATGAGAAGGTATAATTGATTGGATTCACGCTGAGCTGAGCTTTTTATCATCAAATGGATAGTGAGGGCAACGGCATCTGCTCCCCTCCCTCTCTCGCCCATGATGGTGATATTGATTTGACGTAAATCACGTCACTGACTCCTTACAGTTCGGATAACTGAACACAGCAAAACACACAGACGTATACACGAACATGCACAATACACGCAGAGACAAAAATACATGCCGAAAACAAGGTAAAAAACACAACAGTAAAGACTGAACGAGCTTTTTAAGACATGAAAATGAATGAAATAAAAGAGCTTGCTGTCGTAAAGCGATAAAGTGAGTAGAGGGGAAACAAAAAGTTTCACGCTACATTTCTGTTTGGATCTGAAAAAGGATTCGAAACATATTGATCCATGGTACTCCTTCAGTTTTGTATAAAGTAAAGTGCCTATAATGCAGCGAAAAGGTCATTTTCCTAGTATGCGAGTTCACTGATATTTGGGTGATGAAATGAATTCCATTTTAGTTCTTCTGAATGGATATTCATGGCTGTCGACTTAAAGCCTCATCCGCGGATTTGTCTTCATAACACGTGACATTTGAACGAGCGCATACTCAATTTAGAGGCTTCCTTCTTTCCGTACTTTACGTCCAAACGAAATCGCCCGCGTTCAAGTTTGAGACCTGCGTGAAAAGGCAATTCATCCTTGTTATACTACATAACCAACTGAGCTCACTCTCCCTCGATTTTCTTGTTAACGATTTCCCGCCGTCCCCATGCCTTTCAATGCCTCTATGTTTTCTTCATCACTCTTTTGATATTCTTCGCCATTCATGAATGAAGGTGGTGTTACTATCTTATGCGCGTGCGCCACCCCAGTCATGGTGTACCTTTTTTTTTTGTTCTTCCATGACATATTGCTGTCATTTATCACCATTTTCCCCACAAATCTACAGGATTACATTGTATGCGTCGAACAATTTACATAGTTTTTTTGATCCCCATACACTTTCCGCGTCCTTGTGTAAACTCACTTTGACTTTTTCCACCTGTAGAGATTCGCAACAACTTCTTCAAAATGGATTGGTCTTTCTCAACATTAAGGGACTGTAGGATATATTTCTCTCCCACCTTTTCTCTCAGTTACATACATACATACATACACACACACACACACACACAGACACACACACACACACACAACAACAACAACAACAACAACACTGATAGCAAAAGCAACAACGACGACGACAACGACAACGACAACAACAACAACAACAGCAACAACGACAACAAACTGCGGACACACACACAAAAAAGAACTGCGTTGCACTGAATAAGGTCATGTAAAACCGAGCGGTCAACGTGTAACTTAAACCTATCAAGAATGACGGGGGTTGATCCTCAAATACGGCTTGTAGAAATGATAACAATACGGTCTCTTTTATCCAGGGTAGTCTCTTCAGTATTATCACTGCTCTATGAATACCAGAGGGCCCTGCCAAATAGTTCTCAGTTGCACAAAATAATAGGTCGATTACAGCGTTCCTTAATCCTGCTCTTAACCCATTCACTTTGGGAACCTGGTGGTTTGTGTATTAAGTCTATGGGGATTTCAGAATTCAGTATGGAACGGGTTAATAAAAGTTAAAAGAAACACAAAGCCATAGTCCAACTTATCAAAACCTCTTTGAAGCGAGCAATGTAGCTCAGAGTACCATCCTACATGCAGAACCGAGGCATCATGATTTATGGAGTGAAAGAAAGATTCGTATGAATGATTGTCGAAATGTTTCATTGGCAGTGTAGTCGGTGGGCGACAAATCCAGTCGGTTCCAGACGGATTGGAATCCATTCTCATCAGTCAGTTGGAGGTACCGGAAGAGCCTTATTCTCGCAAAATACCTCAAATCCATACATTGCATTTATCACACAAATCCCCAACGGTGACAGTATCTATATAACACCAACATGACCAAGTTTTGTTTTCCCCCGAAAAAAGAAGAAGATATCCGCCTTGCTTATAGTCCATTTGCCATATGCGTCGCCATTCGAGCGAAGGATGTTGAGATGTACCGCCGACTTTTCCCTCCAGGAATGATTTTGTACTTGGAGCAATCAAATATGACAGTTTGTCTTTCTTGCGAGACGAACAAGCTGTTGCCACAACCAGGCACCTTTTTTTTTCTCACTTTCCTCCGAGAATTGAACCTGGGCTTCTTTGCTGTTTTCAGTGCAAAAAGTGAATCTAACTTGCAAGTGTAGCACAGAAAAAGGAGACGTCTCTTGACATTTTCATGAGAAACCAACTTTCGCAGCGTCTTAAGAGAACATTCGTTTTCTACAAATGAATTGAAGGGCTGAGGTATCAAATGTCACCACCACTTAGACGCAGCAACATGATTCATGATGGGTAACATTTCGATGCCAGGATTGTCAGCATTTTGTTTTTCCGTCGAGAGACAAAGACAGAATACAATTTTCACTTAACCCCGTCATTGGTAAATAGACATACTTTACGAGAGCGTCAATATAACACACACACACACAAAAATAGGGCCTACCTGAGTTAACCATGTTTAATTAAGTCGCCTGAAAATAATTTTTAGGCTACCTTCCCTGTGTGGATATATGTTATTCCTTTTTAGGAAAAACTACACCTGAAAAATAAATGGATGCTAATCGTGCTTCACTAGTTGAAAGACGGATAAAGGGTAAAGTCAATAAGCATACTCGTTACTCAACACACGACAATTATCATTACATTGTAATAAGCACACATACACAAGCGTCGATTTTTTTTTTCACAAACACCAAGATATATTTTACTTCATTTAATGGGCGGGAATACACATTCGTCGCTATGTGCCACTAAACTCAAAATTTGATATGATATGAAACGGATAAATATTATCCTGCAGAAGGCATAACATTCGGTGGTTTAGTCATTAACTATATGCCTTACATTATTCATTTATTGCTAGTGCTAACTTTGAATAGGTAATTGACCACACATACATTATGAAAAGCATTAAATGGCGCTACCCTGCACATTCTGATGGCGCCAATACAAGGAGATACCGAACTTGCATGTTGTTTGGTCAACAGGATACCTTGGACATGTTCACTCCTACGGACATTACCCCCCGGGAAGGCTATTACTTGCCATTTATAGAACAACACAGTTCCTTGGAGAACAATTACCAAACATGCAAGCCTGGGGATACGATGGCTGAAGGATCACGTGACCCCCATCTCGTGCAGATGATAATTAGCGATGAACATTCCCATAGTTCGCCATGGCTCAATGAAAAAGAAAAAGGTGAAAAGGTCCCTTCGGTATCACGCCTTTGGCACGTGATGGTATCATGCGTTTCATACGTTTGACAAGCAGGTAATGGCTCAAGCCATTCAGCTTTCGAAAAAAGAAGGCAAACTAGAAGCCAGCATGACTACATGTATATCGTTTCAACGGCCTGCCAAGTGTAGGCTATAAACACATCCATTTTTCTTGAACCTGCATCTTTTCGCATCTTATATGTCCCGCATGCATATCTTGTTTGGTTTTCGCCACCAATTTACGTCGTGTCTAAAACGGCGGAAAATGTAATCATCTTCCGCGCAATCAACCGGCACTGTGCTCTTCCCGAGGGATATAGCCCTCTCACGTTTGAGATATAAAAAGAAACTCTCTGAGTACCTCTTTAAAAAGACTACATCGTGATGACAGGCCGAACTAGCCTTACTCTTTTCTATCCTCCCTCGACGCATCTCATTGGAACATGGTGGCATGCCACAACAAAGAGGGAGAGAGGGGATGATGATGTTGGTGATTCATCTGTGATCCAGGAGAATTAGCTGCTTTCCTACACGGCGTAAATCCACTTTCGCACATTCTTGTTTTCTTATTGGATAGAAAGGCGTGATATATGGATGTCTAAAACCAAATCCACTCTCTCTACATCTATCTATCTATCTATCTATCTATCTATCTATCTATCTATCTATCTATCTATCTATATATCTTTCTATCTATCTATCTATTTATCTATTCATATATCTTTTTATTCATCTATCTATCTATCTATCTATCCATCTATCTATAGCTATCTTGCTTCATGCCACTAAAGCAGAGCACAATGAATCAAACAAAGCATCAACGTACATCTTATTGTTATTGTTTTGACTTGCTTGATGACGTTTTAATATTGTCTCTCTAAGCTTGTATAATCTGCATGTGTGAAGCAGTTCATAACAGGAATTCGGGTCTTCAACAATGCATCACTATACAATGTATGTATAATCAAAAATTGTTGAAATTGTAGAAACTAGCTATATTGAGTATCACATTTGTTGTATGTTTTATTACATTGATAAAAAAAATGTAAATGATGCCATACGGAGAATAAATCAATCAAATCAAATCAAATCAAATGATGACAGTCCAGATGCCCAAATCTCGTAAAACAAGCTTTGCAGTGTAAAACTAAGAGATATAATCAAGTTACATTGACGGACAGTGCTATCGATCAGAATAACCTGTGCCAAGTATTCGTTCAAACAATCGCAGGGATTATACCGATGAGAATTGAAGACATTCATTATCTATTGATCCTTTTATTTTTTTACCTTTATAGCATAAGGTCGCTATTTAGCCAAATATTCTAAACTTCGGATATTCGAAATCCGATAACACTCTCTTTTTTCAGGTATGATTTTGATAAAAAGCATATCTAAGAATTTCTTCTTCTGAATTCATTTCACCTGCTTTTAAAAATGAAAAAGCTGTCAATATTAAAGAGAGAGTGCAGTGGCACTATTCTCAATGCCAATACTTTGCCTTAAGATAGTATTTACGTCACTCTGCTGTATTGTTGTTTTTGTTTTTGCCATACCATCTCTCATAACACTGGATTCAGAAATAGTGCCCTAAATTGTGGAAAAGACATAAGTAGATGTAATTGATTTTATGCCATGTTTAAGATGTCTGGGCACGCCCCATGACTTTTAAAGGATCTATGCCATTTAGCGTAGCGCCCATGCGGCACGCATCGTCACCAGCAAGATGTTCCACCAAAACCACGGAGTCGATATAATTTTTTAGACCACCTTTTTGGAGAGTTCCATCAATGCAAAAATAGAAGTGCAGGGTAAAGACAAAAAGAAAAACAAAAAAGCTTGTCACAATCATTTTCAACGATTGTCACGTTACTTCTTTTGAACTTCTTTCCTCACTGTCGAACGCTGTGTTTCCTTCGTCTTTCAAGTTCTCTTTTCTTTTTACTTCACGCTAACCACTTCCTCTCTCTCCCATCTCCCTCTCTCTTCCCCCTCCTATCTTGCACTCATTCTCCTGTACACCACTCTTCCGTCTTTCTTCCCGGATCTCTCCTTTCTTTGTTTCTCTCTCTCTTTATTGCTCTCCCCTTCGTTCTTGTCTTCCAACAATGCAGACTCGTCGTTGCGCCTATTTCGCCCGGAGACATACACATCGCTCCTAGAAGGCACACTTTTCACGTCGTGATAACCGGACACGGACGTAGTCAATGGATGGTATCCTTAAGTGGGTCCAAAGCTTCAGCGAAGACCCCGGCGAAAAACAAGGGCAGCAATCAAACTTCATCTCTTTCACTCTCTAGGTCCGTGCAGGAGGTAGGAGGATTGGGAGAGGAGGGGGGGGGGGGGGGGGGGGGTACGCACCAGCAACTCGGAGTCGCGTGGTAACCTGCGCTTGACATAGATCGGATTGTCCACCGTTCGTTATAAAGGGAATCCCAGTGCAGTTGAAAGTTAGTCTGTAAAGAAGGACAAAACATTTCTGAGCACAACATTGAAAACTTGATCAAAACCGGGCTAAAAGTAAGGAAATACTGATATTTTTAAATTTTCACAATCTTTAAATTTTTTTGGTGGGGTGGGGGGGGGGGGGGTGGGGGCAGTTCTTGAACAGTCAAAAATGAATACGCAAATAGTGGAGTGATGATATCATTCCCTCACAATTTGTCCTATATATTTTGTATATTACATCTTTACCCTAGTTTTTGTTCAAATGCAATTACGCCCCAGTCCCAAATCTCCATATACCTAAGTGATAATTGTTCTGAAGTTATTCAACCAGGAATAACATCATGTTATACACTTCAATAACTTTAATAATAATCGTTAATTTTTTTTTGTACACGATCAATGGAAAATAATATCACCAGCTCACTCATTTGCGTATTCATATATCAAAATTAATGTATGACACAATTTCATAACTTCCCCGATCTTAAACCAATGTTGATCAAGTTCTCATTGTTGTGCACTCGTAAGATTTTACTCTTTCTTATCAGACTAACTTATAACTGGACTGGAATTCCTCTTTAAAGATAGAATGGTTGGGTGAGGTGCATTGTAAAAACTATTTATATGGTGTGAGTACGTGTACGCGTGCTTCCATCAGGCTTTAGGAGACTATGAAAATGGCGATTCCCGATGACAGTGGTAGCGAACTCTGCAATACGCAGCCCTACAAGGTGGCAGACGTCTCGGGCAAGCAGGTGGAGATATGAAGGGATCTTACCTCAAGATTCATGCAATCGGTATCTGCAAAGCACAGGACAAGTTTAGAAGATCAGTCTCATTATCTCATAAGGAAAGAAAATGAGCACCGAAGCTGCTGCTCCAAACTTCTATCCCCCTCCCCCTCCTTCCCCCCCCCCTCCCCCTCCCCCCCCCACCCCCTTCCAGGTACTGGCTACATCTTGGCACGCACAAGGATGTGGCCCATCGAAGCTGAGAATGGCAGCGGAAAGTGTGGTCTCGCGGCCTGGTTCGAGGGCCCCTGCTGGATTGCGGTTCCTTAGACCATGGATTCTTCTCACGTGTCATGTTTATGTATCCGATATATCCTCTAGTATCTTGTGTCCTAAGTTATGCATTTATGCCACCCTGACAAGTTAAAGAAAAGCATACACATTGCAATTTGAATTGCCATAACTGACTTACTGTTGCATCATTTGGCTTCTGAGAGTGACATTAATTTCTTTGACTCTGCTAATTTTTTTTTCACTTGATAGCTTTGTCTAAACAGTTATCCATGCTCCATATTCTCAACAACCTGTTTTAAATTGCTACCTACGACTAAGAGGCTTGATTTTAAAAGGATGGTATAGTTTTGGTGGTAATGGAACTTCTGGTTTTCATATTTGTATGAAATTGAGAAAACACCTATGAAATATATGAAAGAGCATACAATTCTAATTATAAGAATAATTCAAAGTTTATTTCATGAAGGCCTCGAGCCTCGTCGATCAAGTTTGTGTTTTCCTCCCGTGGCAACCAGCGATAAGCACACAGGATCACCACATTCTTTATATCGTGTAATATGACTCTCTGTTTGTACTTTATGTTGAATCGCCAAACAGATAAATTAATGAATAACAAACAAATAAGTAGATAAATAGATAGATAAATGAATAAATAAATGAATGAATAAATTGATTAATTGATAATAATACTGATAGTAATAATGATAATGATAATAATGATAATAATAGTGATATTGATAATGATAATAATAATAATGATAATAATAATAATAATAATAATAATGATAATAACAATAACAATAATAATAATAATGATAATGATAACAATAATGATAACAATGATAATGAAAATCTTTTTGAAATGGCTGACATATCCAAATACAAAGTGGTAGGTCCAACGTCTTATTAAAACCACTCTGATTTTAGATATCTCAGCCAATTCAAACCCCATTTTCGTCAAATTAACTTTGATTTCCATTGAGCATTGTATGCTCTTTCGGATTATCATTTCATAAGTAATTTCTCAATATCTCACCAAAAAATATGAAGCCCCATCTTCTCTAAAAATATGTCATCCCTTTATGTAGGTCCTGTCATACTTCTCCTACTTTGCTGCAAGATTATACATGTAGTCACCAATGCTCTACTGTCAAGTACTCATTACTTGTCATTTTCATAACGTGAATGATGCACAATCAGCTGAATGTTTCGCCTAATTTGAAATTTGTATTCTTTTTATAGTATGCATAATTGCATCGTTTTCTTACTATATTTTATTTTCCTGAGACATATGAAAATGATAGACAAATAGAACATCTTTACTTGAATTGCTTGATCATGACGGAGGTCTCATTAACCCTTTCTATGCCAGTGAGTCCAATGTGTACAAATATCACACACAAACCTATGGGCAGGTATTATAATGTGGCACGCAGAAGGTTAACCCAAATGATATACTATATCATAATGGACGTCTCAACAAAAGTAGACGGACAACTGAGAAGAAAGGCCAGAGTATAAATGGACCATAATTCAGTCAGATCATTGTTGTTCTATTATTCTCAATAGCTCCATTTCGACGGGTTTTTTTTCAATCTCTTGACAGTCCATTGTACACGCAAATTTACGTTAAGTTCGAGTGTACAGATTACATGCCTAATTAGGCTGTATTTCATATTCGATATACATTCAATGCAGAAAATTCTGAATAAATTGAATCAAATTGATTTAAGAAAAGGAAAGAAAGAGTAACCAAAGAGCACCATTGTGAGTGCGAGTAAGAGTGCGAACGTTATGAATTCATAGAATGAGGCATAGAAAATTATACAGCAACAAATCATAGAAATCTGGTCTGTTGGATATAATAGGTTAATTTTCAATACATAGTTATAGTTTTATCCATAGTCATTCATCTAATGATAATTGCACGACTCAACCTCCTCAAAGATCTCAAGTTCAATTACGAATCTTTAACCAGTCAGTAAAACAAAATGAAATTCAGCAGAAGAAAACAGCCACACACACAAAAAAAAAAATCTGTGAAAATGAGCTTAAAATGAATTATCTGTCTTTGCATGAAATGACGTACGATGCTTGGATACACATGCCTGGCGGACCATCAAATGGCTTTAGTTGTAACACTCCAGTTCACATCAACTTAATGAGGACATAATAGCTCCCGAGGTCTACTTTTCCGGCGACACAGGACGCAGCCTGACGACTGCAACATAAGTGCGTTCACCCTTCAGAACCCTTCAAATGTCGCGAAGTCAACTTTTCTATTCTCAGTCTTGTAATACTGCTTGCCCCCCCCCCCCCTTATCCTTTACTCTCACACTCGATACATTGAAACAAGGCCACGGCATGGTGTTCATACAGAGAATAAATCCCTGACAAGTATACTGATAGTTATGGTTGTTGGCGATGAAATTATGAAATGGATAACGATTATGCGAAAATCTATGTGTAAGCGAACATTTCAATTTTCTTTGCCATGTAAACGACATCAAATTGCTCATCTTCCGATTCCTCTGCCCTGAACGCACATCTTAAAACTATTTGGCTCAGTATTTATATCGTTTGACCAAATACAGGCGGCAAGTAGAGCATGATATCTGAATGATATTCAAGCCGAAATCATCGTATTAGTTAACCCCGGAGACCTTCAAATAGTGCTTCATCTCCGGGGGATTATAATGCCAATCAACCTTGTTGGGACACTTTGAAAGAGGTACGTGAGTCGATGACTTTATTAGGGGAGGAAGCAGAATAGAGCTAAAGAGAGTGCAGGTAATAAGATTCATTGTAGCTTTGTTGATTATACTTTGTTAACGAATCAAATATCAATTTTAATTCATTCACTTATTTTTTTCCATTTCCAACAGAAATATAAACATTGAATACATTGGAAAAAAAATAGATTAAAATTGAATTAAAAATTGAATATATAAATTTCATCACAATACATGGAAGATAAGTTTCCAGGATATTTTAAGTATACAGAAACGCTGGAAATCTTCCTTCATCTCCTGTGGAATCTCCTTGTCATCCATGTCTTATCTCTTTCCCTCATCATCATCATCATCATCATCATCATCATCAACAACAACAACAACATCATCATCATCATCATCATTATCATCATCATCATCATCATCATCATCATCATTACCATCACCATCACATCATCACATCATTATCATCAGCATCAGCATCATAAGCTTCATCAGCATCATCAGCATCATCAGCCTCATCATCACCATCATCATCATCTTCGTCACCATCATTTTCATCATTATCACAATCATTCTCTCTCTTTTACTTTTCTCGTTTATCTTTTGAAATTCACTTCTGAATGTTGAGGTTCCTACTATCCTCTAAATCATGAACTCACGTCGAAAGTTGCCTCCTGTCTGAACAACCTGTTCGAAGCCTTCACTCCAAAACTTAATGGCACCCCATCAAACATCACATCTCGATTTAATGGACAAGTTTTATCGATGGGCACGTGACCGACAATCTGTTGAGAACTTTTTACGATTCTCTCTCTCTCTCTTCCTCTCTGTCTTTCCCTGTCTCCCATTCCCCCTGTATAGCTTTCGACTTTACTCGTCTTCAAATAGGAGACAAGTGACGAGGTCTAAATGTCACTGAAAAAAAGAAAAAAAAAACCCGACAAGTACGAGAACACGGCAACAAAGCTAAATGGGAACACGTCCGTTGTAAGAAAGTGAAATCGAATGCATTCAACCTACTTCTGATCTATACACACATAAGGTTGGAGTGAAGTACCATTATGTCAGGAAATCGGCGCCATGATACTCGCATTGTGTGACTCAAACAATACCCCGCGTAATGGCGCCACTGGTTTAATAGGAAGGGGATGATACTCCAGACCTGTTACTACTGTGCGACGGGATTGAAGTGCGATAACTTCAATGATTCCCTTCGTCTTCTTTTTCCGGTGGAGTAACATTCTCCGCTTCTCCACAAAATAAGAACATGATATGAAAAAGGTGTTAAAGCCGGTGAGAACGCTTTTAGGAGAAAATCGTCCCTTTTATAACTGCAAGGGTCTTTTATCATCAAAACATAAATCGAAAAAGGGCCTGTAATAATTCTATGTTAAATTGGTTATGTTAAGCATGTTAAATGCATGTTAACATGTCTAAGCACATGTTGAGTTTGAAGCTAATTATGGGAGAAACATTGTGGAATAGAAAACAATTTTCAAGCACGGTCGACGATGCTCCATATTACATTGAAACTTTTCATACAATGATGATACCCGGTGAACACCTTTCACAGTGCGGTTGATTCTGACATCTCTCATACATCGCTCCTTCTAGCAGACTTCCCATTCCTTCCGTACAATTGCTTCTTCTTCTTCTTTTTTAATTATCATCAAATTACGTTCCTCCTAATACGGTAGACTGGGAAAAGCCTTTGAAGATAATTCTACCTCCCGTCGCCGGCTATCTATTCCCCCTCTTTAGAAATAGATGGGTCTGCTCTTTAACTCTTCCAACCAACCTCCCATCCCCTATCTTTTTTTTTTATTTCCTTCAATCTCATTTCCCTTTCATCAACATGGCAGACATATCAATTGATATTAATCATTCGGCGCATCCTTGAAGACCTGAAATGAAATCTCTCGTCAAACATTGGAGAATATTTTCGAGGAGGTATATCCCTGCAGATGACTCCATCAAGGAGCGCCATAGCAGAGGGGAGTCACCCCTTGAATGAAAGCACCCTTAACCATGTCTCATCGTAATCCGAGCAGGCGAACCCATCTCTTCCCCGTAGATAATAATTCGCACTTCCACATATATCTTCTTCTTTCTTTCTTTCTTTCTTTTTTGGGTCTAATGCCTAGCTGTGTCATGTACATTCGCTCGGCTATGCCTCGATGTCCGACACCGTATAATAATGTGAGTTGGACTCTTGGGCCACGATGTTACAAAATGATGTATACATGACGCAAGCATGATATGTAAATATGTGACATGAAATAGACCATTGAGACTTTGATGGGGGAGCACATTGTACTTGAATTACTACATATTCTATATCGTCATTGAGTGATATAGATTTCTGTGACGTTGTATTTGTTTACGAAGCTGCTGTCTGCGCATGATCCACACGGATACAAATTGCAAGCCTTTACACTACTTTTTGTTGAAGATGCACACTAATGGGCATAATATGATTTTTGTGTGTGTGTGAATGTGTAATCACTGGAGAGGGGTATATACACAGATATCCCGCGGATTACTCAGAGATAAAAAGGAATTAATGGATTGATGTCATTGGATAAGGTAGATCTTATATGTAATATGATATGTTTTATTACGAGTGACATCAGTTTTCATCTCTAGTCGTTAGGGCATTACCAGAATATTCGATTATATGCGTGGGTGTATCACATAATAATTACTGTTTGTACTACTTGAAACGGCATCCTAATAGTTATAAAAAAGATAATTATATGTTACCATGCGGTATCAAATATTGATTTTGCTGTTTTGTTCAAAGCACCATGTCACATATGCCTATATGTTATGTATTGTTTCAGTAAGTTTTATTTCTCCACTCTTGTATGAAAGAAATCAGTACGACAAAAGAAACATTTTCACTTGAACATGATATTTAAACTACGGGATTCTTGCTTGGGGTAATACATATCAGATGTTACTTGATAAACTTCTTTTATTGCAAAAGAAAGCGCTTAGAATTGTTTTTAATTTACATACCCGAGAACATACAGATGCTTTGTTTTCTGACCATAAAATATTAAAAGTAAATGATTTGTATGTGTTTCAACTTGGTCAGTTTATGTTTAATTACAATAGTACCTTTTTACCTAAAATATTCCACGATTTATTTCATCGAAACAGTCATGTTCATAACTATCCCACGCGACGATCCGACGAATTCCATCTTCCGTTAATGAGAACCGCACATGCCCAAAATACATTTCTTTATACCGGACCCAGACTTTGGAATAATTTAGATAATAGTTTAAAAGATTCCCCCAAATTTGTCACATTTAAATATAAACTCAGAAAACATTTACTTTCTACTTATAATCTTAGATAATTTAAATTGCTATAATTTATGTTTGAGCTTTCACCTGTCCTGATGTCGCAGCACTTGGCGAGTTCTGTGTGCAGACCTCTCTTCTTTCTTCTCTCCTTTTCCTTTCTCGTCTATTGTTCTTCGTAGACTTGTATATTGTTACCGTCTTCTCTCCTCTCGGTACTGTCTCGCGTCCAACAGTGTATATGCGTGTGGGTAATTGAATGTGTGTACGAATGTATTGTCCTTGTCATATTCCCCGGTACACGTGGTTCAATGAACAGTGTCCGGGCACTATAGCATTGGTATTCTATATTTTTTTCCCGACCTGTGTATCTCAAAATAACTACATATTGTTATAGAATAGTATATCATTCACTCATTATTTATCTAGCGATCCACGTCCGACAAGCTTTGCTTTTTAGTGGATCACTATTTTCCATGATCGAATTTATTTTCCGCTCGCCCACGTAGTATTTGTACAGTGTTCCTCTTTATTATTGTACATATATGTTGTTCTATAATTTGTCTCGTATATTACATGAATCTTTTGCAAGCGTTTGAACAATATCATTTAATGACATGTATACATTGTACTATGTTTTTGATTTTCGTTGATTGGAAATAAACTATGATTGAATTGAATTGAATTGAATTGATATTAAGAAGAATGCTCATTACAAGCATATAATTATGTGAATGATACGTACGTATACAGGGTGGCCCAAAAAGAACGGAACGCCTAAGATCTTTAATTTCAGCAATATCGTTGCAAATATGTCATCATGTTGCATACTATTAGAAAGGCCATTCTTTTTCCAATAGAATGACACCAAGCTCTTTAATTTCAGTTAATGCGTTACGATTTTAGGCTCATTTTTGTCAACCCTTGCAATTTTCAAATTGTGATCATTTTGCACTCGCAGAGATACAGAAACCAGTGAGAATTCGGCTTACCGTAGAACCAGTAGCGTTCGCAATGTGCGGAATGTGCGTGGAGCGGACAGTGTTATTGTCGTCAGGTCGTCTCATTCACAATGGTAACGGAGAATGACAGCCACATTCCACACATTGTGAACGTTACTGCTTCTATGGCAAGACGAATTCTCACTGATTCCGGTGTCTCTGAGAGTGCAAAATGATCACATTTTCAAAATTTCAAGGGTTAACAAAAATGGTCCTAAAACCATGATGCATAAGCCAAAATTAAAGAACTTGGTGTCATTCTTTTGGAAAAAGAATGGCCTTTCTAATACAGTAGTTTACAAAATAATGACATATTAGGAATAATATTGCTAAGATTAAAAATCTTAGGCGTTCCGTTCTTTTTGGGCCACCCTGTATTTCATGGTATATCTTAAAGTATACATGTGGAGGAAACCTTAATCTATAAGCAAATTGATAAACATATAAGACTTGGATAACGGCTTCTGGACATCATGTTCAATTCATGTGCCGAGTAACGCCTCGCATTTATGTTTTACGCAACATGCGAACTGATATACTCGGAGAGGCCACATTGGAAAGTTAATCAAGTGAGGAATTAATTGAAATGAAAACGAAGCCTAACTGACTATCTCATAAGATGCAAATACCGAACATTTCCTTTAAAATGTGAACCAATCCTTCAGGGTTCTCCTCTCACCAATGACGAAATATCATCGTAAAATCTGGCCATAAAGTCAAGTACTTTGAATATCCTGCATCGCGCATCCTTAATTTGAACTTCTGTAGATATTTTGTCAAAGAGATCTGTAGTATTGACAATATTCCACACGGATTCATTTTCATTGCAAATCATAAATACTGCATGGAGAAAAATGTTGGTAAGTGTAAATACGTCGTAAAAGAGCAGTCTAATAGAAAATTTAAAAGAAGAAGAAGTAGAAGAATACTTTCGGTTGTATCATTTGTCTTCATGATCATAAATCATCGACATGAGCAATTATCATGTGAGGCTTCGCCAACCTCGTGCCTTCTTCCCTGCCTCAGATGTTATTTTTGATTGATGGGAAAAACTTCGCACTCAAAAGGTAAACAGTGTACATCATAAGAGAAGTGTTGATTTGACTAGATAGAAAGGAGAAATATGTGTATGACGCGCCCTTTGACATTTCTTTTAAAAGACCAAGGGCAGCTTTGCCACTATTTATAACGTAAATAGAGTTTGATGATGAATATCAGAAGCATCAATCAATGAGAGAAAAAAAAATCCAGCATGATAAAGACGGTAACACTAAAGAAATAAAATACGTGAAGAAGAACAAAAACTTCGGAGAAAGATATAATGCCGCTTCTTTATGGAATAATCTATATACCCCAGAATCTAGGACAAAATAACCACCATGACCACATCACTAAAGTCAAATCTGTTTTGAAACGCATCTTTTGACCGTCTAAACAAACTTGAAACTTAGCACTATTGCAATTGCTATTGCATATTGTATTATTGTCTTTCCCGCTTTTTCCCCAAGTCAAAGGGAACTAAATACTATGTGTTATGCGCTGAATAAGCTTTGTTGATTATAATTATAATAAAACACAAGAAGAACAAGAAGAAGAAGAAGAAGATAATGAGTAATCAAGGGGAAAATGGGAGAAATAGATAAGGATAAAAGCATTAGAGATAGGTGATAAGAAGTGAAAGTGAAAACAGATGAAGACAGTAAATAAGAAGGAAAGGAGCTGAGAGAAAGACAGTACAGTGATAAGAATGAGAATTCAGATAAAAAACAATAAAATAGCTATCGATTTTCAGGCCAAAAAAACAACAACACAACAACAACAACACACACACACAAAAAAAAACAAGCTATGGCGACAATCATAAGAAGGAGTGAATCGAAAGTACTGGATGAATATCAAGACACGAATCCCATGATGAATCTTCGAGGCATAATTTCCCAGGGTAGTTGGTGGAATGATAATGAATAGTCCCTCTTGATATCATCTCCATAACTCATTTATTTTCCGACATCTTTTTTTAGGCATCAAATTAGGGACTCTTCTGCCATCTTTTGAAGTAACGACAAATTCTTATACCAAGGAAGGAGTGAATGATGATGATATGACATTGGATGAAAGACCGATGCGGATATGAGGGACCTGGTGAAAGAAATACGGAAATGATGGAATGCAGGATAATATTTACATACAAATGTTTCCCTCCCAAACATTACTAACAGAAGTCATTATATCCTCGAGCTGCCGATCCATTGAAAAAAAAATCCCGAAGAGCCCATTTGGTATCAGATTGTATAGCGGCTAATCGATTAAAATCTATCTCCGAGGAAATCACTTCCCAAAGAACATCATTTCTTTCCTTCTGTAATACAGATATCCTTGAAACACTTCTTTTATTTGAGAAAAAAAAGAGAGAATCTCTTTAATTAATTGCGTCCTCGTCAGAAGACCCTTTAGGTCGATGTCATTTCATCTTTGCCCCGTTTCTGTACCTATCAGCTTTTATCGTCGGTATAAAAATGACATTCGTGAGATTCTTCGCGACGAGATTAATGCAGTGAATCAATTACAATTATCTACGCAGGTCATATTTCCTTATTTACATCAAACCGCTGGGTGGAAAGCCATAGAGACGTATGTAGGTTCACCGACAATCACCGAGGCGGCCTTGGTGTGGAAGCATCTCTTTTCAATATACTCAGACATCCTGCGGGACTAGCACCAAGGATTCCGCTCAAAACAGATGGAAACTTATAAAGTCAGCCACAAACACACAGACCAGACTGACAGACTGATATACAGACAGACATACACAATCACAGAAACACAGACAGACAGGCAGACAGACGTACACATACATACACACAGACAGACAAACAGACAGACAGACATATACACATAGACACACAGACGGATGGACATAGACACATACACTCATGCCTACTCTGCATACATAATACATTTTATATTCATTCATACGTCATCATGTTTCACTTTATATCACAACATAAAATACGTCTTATCTGAGTACTAAAGGAACACATTTTTGGAGAGATATGTATATTGTTGACTATTAAGAATTCCAGTGGATGAAGAATGTTCTAGATAATAACCTGGATTTGCAAATAAGGGATACTGCCTCGTAAGAATTATATGGTTCTCTGATCAGGCTTACAACTTGTCAGGAGCAATGATATATTTGATGCATCCGGCAAGCCAAACCATCAGGGAAAACCCTTGGAACATCCTTTTAAATGTCAGAATATGACATTTCCAAAATGATACTTATTTTCGTAACCTCGACGGATATGGACATTTTCTGCTCACGTAATGAAAAACAAAACAAAACAAAACAGAGCAAAAACAAAATAAAAAACAAATCTTGCCATAGAAATAGAAAAGTGACAAGACAACAACATCATAAATTTCGACGTACACTTCGGCTGTCCCAAATCACTTGACAATGCCAATTTACAAATAAGTGAAGGACAGCGGGTGGTGGCAATGCAAATTTAAACGTGCAAATCTACAAAGGAGGAAATACTGTGAGAGAGGGAGGAGAAGATGAGCCAGATATTGAAAAAGGGAACAATAATGAAACAATGATGATAATGATAATAATGATAACGATAATAATAATAATAATAATAGTAATAGTAATAATAATAATAATAATAATAATGATGATGATAATAATAATAATAATAATGATACTGATATTGATAATAATAGTAATAATAGTAATGATAATAAAAATCATCACCGTCATAACCATAATCATGATCATATTAATGACGATGATAATAATGATAATTACAATGATATTGATAATTATAGTAAATCAAATGAAAATATCAACAATAATGATGACAACAATACTATTAAGTTTTTGCTCTCCAAACTGGCCTTTTAATTCCTAAGATCATTAATAAACAATACATAAAAAAATAAGGAGTCAAACTGGCTAGATAATATGAAGGCCGAACAGGAAGAAAAAAAAAGGAAATAAAACGAAGAAGAAAATGAAGTAAAGAAGAAAAAAGGGGAAAAAAGGTCAGTAAAGGTTAATGATGCGGAAGAATACAAGAGATGAAAACATAATAAGGTGACAGGAAAAAAAAGAGAAGGGGTGAGGGAAAGGAGAAGAAGTAGGCGGAATAAACTGAGAAGGGTGGGTGGCACAGGGTGAAGGAGTGGAAAAAATATCAACGAAAGCAAACTTAGAATACCACATGAGGTTCAGTATGCAGAAATGCGAAGATGGAATTCTACTCATATGCAATCAGTAGATGTACAACTCGGAAATGACGTCAGAGGTTTTAGTGGGTGTCAATCGGGGGGCTATTGACTCTCCCCAGTCAATGGTCACTTTCGTGGAATATGAGTTGACAAGGGAAACCATAGAGGGATAAAACGCGCCCCCTTAGCCACTCTCATTGGTGCGCTCTTACCTTCGGTGTTCATTAAAATGCGACTGAAGGATCTTGTCATTTTATCGGATATAAGTTCAAAGTGCTTGCACACGGCGAGTTTTGGCGGGCGTGGAAAGGTTGAGATATTATGACGTCACAGTTTTTGGCTCAGGGTTTAAACGTGATACATACCTTGCAGCGTGTAATGAGTCAATAATGTGTTAACAGCAGCTATAATCCCTAGGATGACACGTCACCAGTGGGCGGAGTTGGAAAGAAAAAAAAAAACCGAATGAAGACAAAGCTGAGTTTGATCTTGGGCAATACTAGAAAATTAGTAGGGCATCAAGGGCTCAGGTGCCTCTACAGTGCACCGTGGTTTTAGATAAGCTCCTCTGACGAGCTGTCTTATAGGTCACCTATATAACTGAAATGATCCTTGCATATTATACTTCTGTTCATTACCTGTGCCTCCGGATTTTATTTGTACTTCATCTGTGAAGTCTTTTTTGTATATATTTTGTTGGTGTTGTCGTGTGTATAGGTGTATGTTTGAGACTGCTGAAATGACAACAGTGTAAACACAAATGCACCACACACACCCACACGTGATATTCATAAATAATGTATGCATCATATGCCTGTGTATTACATAATGTAATTGGATTTTGGATATGGAGGGACCCAATTAAAATGTAACGCTTTTAGGATAGAGATTTAATGATTTATTAAGAATGATATTTAAAGAGAAATTGAACATCGGATTGGAAAGATAACTACAAAGTAATACACAGACATAATACAATGGGCATAATATAGCTACAAGCACGGCCATGACAGCAGAGCCTATAAGGAAAGAACATGAGATGATAATAGAAATATGAAGGACCAAAAGACCATGTGCTCCCTCTCAATATCTCTCTCTTTTTTTCATCTCGGACTTGCATACCACGTATCAACGGAATTACAAGTATTTACTTTCCATGCCTGGGATAAATGTAATTTCAAAATTGTTCTTTGGTTTTGGCACAATTTCGATAGTTCGTATTCATAGATAAACAATATTTTCATTATTTTTTTTAACCTAGTTTATGATGTAGCTAGAGATGATATACGTCATTGTTTTATTTTGTTTTGTTTTTGATATTTGTTTGTTGATTTAGGTTGCTACAAGTTGGTGACCAGTATTCGCTCAATGTGTGAATGGGGCCTATCAAAAGCTGTAAGTGGCGGAGAGTAATTTATACACAAAAACGTAACATCAGCCAAATCCCAATGTTCTTCCCCTTTAGACAGAATTACGAACAGAATTGACAAGCACACCAAATAGCTGAATGTCTCCCCCTCTCGGTCCCTTGTGACAAGTCTGTTGGGTATTTTGCCATATTAAGTGAAAGCATTTTGACATTCGCATCGTTCTTATCTTTATAGTTCAAGGCTTGTCCTTATTTCTGTCGTTTTGTCGTTTTGTGAAAAGGCTTAAATTTGCTTATAGCGTGATAATGCAAGAACTTAAAGTATTCAAACATTTGAATGCTTTCATAGCTTTTTACATTGTTTTACATAATGTGTATTTTGATTAAGATTTGGGGTGGCTTGAATAAGTTTATGGTTTCGTTTGCCTTATTATTATTATTTTTTTTTTGGGGGGGGGGGGAGGCATTGGGTTATGAGAAGCAGATACGTGTCGTTCATAGCATCTTCTCATGATTATACTTCTGTTACTACTACTGCTGCTTCTTCTGCTATGTTACCACTACTTATTATGATGATAACTACAATTGTTTTTGTCACCGTTGTCAGCATTATTGATACAAGTACTTAGTATAGTATTCATATTCGCATAATCTCTATCATCACTGAAGTCATTATCACTACTACTAGTAGTAGTGGTTGTCGTGGAAACAGGAGTATATAGGTTTGCTATAATTATCATCACCAATGGCGTCACCAGCTTTTTTCAAGGGGGTGCGTTTATATTTCTGGTTCCACTTCCGGCTTTCAGCTAAGAAGCAAAAAAAAAAAAGGCCTTTAGCGCAAAGCAAAAGAAAAAAAACACATCTTACCCGCGGGCATTTTTAGAGCCTGAAGGGTTCGCACCAAGGCACCCCAGGTGACGCCCATGATCACTAACATTGTTTTCTCACGGTTAAGCATCATTTAGTCAAAACGATTACTTTAATATTATTATTATTTTTGTTAAAGATGTTTTGAAAAGAACGCAAAGACCATCAACATTTGGAGCACACACAAAAAAAAGAAGAACGCAAACGGGTAGTGGGGTGGTGGTAGTGTCCTACGTGATTCGTGTGATCAAAGAAATAATCGAGGAAGATCTGATGCATATTCAAATTTGATAGGTAAAAAATGTCATCAAAATGTTTACAATAAGAGCAAATCCGTCATTTGTCGTCAAGTGGCATTGGAATAATATCTATTGGTCAGTACCCACCGCACACCTTTTAAAGCCCCATTCTCTTTAAATTGTCAACGAGAAAGGCCTCCAAATTTGATTCGAAATAGATGAGTTCCCTAAGTCATCGCTTGTCAGTAAATTTGCTGTAATCATATCATTAAAGCCTGATTATATTCACATGAATAATGTATATGTATCTCTGAATCTCGCTGAAGAAGGCTCTGTTTTCTTCCTCGTAATATTCTGGCCTTGGCAAGTAGTCGGTCGAGATTGAGGAACTCGAGGCCATGTGAGAGAGAAGTGAAGAAAAAAAGTGAGAGGGAGTTAAAGAGGTTTTGTAAATGATCACGTTCGTTATTTCGAAACACACAAATTCACTATACCTACAAGGTGTAGATGTTTGTTAATCCAGACATTATTATGTGCATGGCGTTATTCCCAGGGTTCGTTATTCCGAAGGTTAGTAACTGCGAAAATGAAATTTTACGGTTCGTTAAAAGTTTATTTCGAAGGCTCGTTAATCTGAATATGAAATGTTAAGTTTCGTTATCCCGAATGTTCGTTATTTTTTCCAAATGATATCAATAAGGTCCGTTATTCAGAAAATGAAAAACAAAAATGTGCGCACTAACGAATCTTGGGAATTTTCGAAACCTTCGGAACCTTCCAGCTTTAGGAAAAGCGAATCTTTTTTTTATTTCGGATTGACGAACCTACGGAATACCAAACGTTTTTTCATTTTCATGAATACCAAATCTTAGGAAAAATGAACTGTAACCTATAAGCGCGCGTGCGTGTGTGTAGTAGACAAATAGAGTGGTTGACCTGACAGAAGCGAACGAAGGATTCTTCTTTCAATGCACTAACAACAGTTATTGAAGTTTAGAAAGGTTTGTACCCTCCACAGGGGTCTATGCCTTTTGCACCGATTATATTTTCATTAGATGTTAAACGCCAGCTCTATCATGATTGCCAAACTTAATCTAAGGAGCTGATGTTGGATTGCAGTAAGAAGTATGTCGTGCCATATTGTGGTAGGAGATGAACGAGTTATCAGCACAGATTCCTTCCAATCATTTGACATTTTCTATTGCTTTTATCAAAAAAAAAAAAAACAATCTTTAAGTAACATTAACTGTAGGGATTTTCGGTGTTTCAGCATTGTTCATAAATGCATCCAGAAAGATTACCCTGAAAAAATCAAGAAAGGTCGAGAATGAAGTGGATTTGAATTAATGTAGTATGTCATGTATGTGTTATCCTACATTTTCCTACATTTTTACCGTCGTCAAACAGTATTATAGAAGTTCATGATCATACTGAGAACCCCGAGCTCCAGTATAACAGACTACGAACCAACCTCACTATTTGTCGATGAAGAATGAAGAATAGCTACTAAGTATTTCTTTTCATGCCGATCTCCTTCGATTTCCATATTAAAGGCTTTCAGTATATTAGGCTCAATGGTAAACCATTAAACATTACTGGTGGTGATATTATTCATGTTTGTGATGGAATCAAGACTTATGGTGAGCGTGATGAGTTATAATTGCAATTCGTGTTTTACGATTGCAACAGCGACTCACACAGAACATTGCAGAAGCAGTTGTAAGTTCACATCCGTGCTGAATAGACTGCATGAAGTTAGCTGCAGCTGGCATACACAATATGTTGGCCCTAGTTTCTACTTGATGTTTGAAGTGCCCTATTTTGTTCCTTATATCACACGTTCTATACGAGTTCCATCCTGCGAACCTTTAAAAAAACCTTTGAATCTCCCATTACACTCCTCCGTGTAGCTAGGATAGGCCCCGTTTCTTGATTTTATACCCTTAAGATGTAATTGTAAGCTATTCGATTATTAGGCTTTTCTATTAGCAGTTGTTTTGTGTGCATTTGTGTGTGTGGGGGGAGGGGGCGGGCATTAACCCTCGACCTACCACAAGCACTATGCATCAGACATTCCCAACACATTTTTGATTGCAAAACGAAACAAACAAACAAAAACAAATACCCGGAGTGGTGAACTAAGAAAAATATTGTAGTTTCAAATAGTTTTGAACTATTCATTTAATATTCTAAGACAGCATAAATATATAAGTACGAAATCATGTCCAAATAAGGCAATTCAATCTTTCTATTTCGAAAGTTTTTTTTTTCTAACAGTATTCTATAGCTGAAATCGATAATTTTGATAATGGCCACTGTGCTATAATCTAGCCATTCCCGCAGAGACATGTAGGCCAAACCAACGGAAATTAAACCTGCCTGTTTGGATAGAGACCTCAAATTTTCATTATCACTTTCTCGCAGACATGTACAATGTGAACCTGCCATTATCCGATCAGCTTAGTAGGCCGCAAGTCCTGAGTACGAGTGTGTGACAATATTTTCTGTGGACATTCTTTTTTTGATGGGTATAGTATAGTATTGACTTGACCCCATGGACAATCTACCAGACTTGCCAGATATGCCAATAAACTTCCTGTATTATCTTAGGACTCCGCTGGCTATACCGGCCGACCTCAATCATTTCATTCAAAGAAGAAGACCATCTTTGCACCTGCCCGCTAGAGGGTTTCATTCAAAAAAATTAAAATGAATAAACCTTTAATGATTCGGTATCCATGCTGTTATTCTTCCGAAATAAGCCATTTATTATTATTTTTTTTTCTCTCTTGGAGAAGGCAAATGCCCTATAGTAAACTGAAGAAGAATTGAAAGAGGGAGATGGAGATAGGGAGGGGCGAGGGATGGGAAGGAGAGGAAGGAGAGTAGGAGAGTGCACCAAAAAGAACAAAATTAAAAGGACTTAATTTGATCGCTGAAGTTGCATTACACCTGCTTCATTGAAAGAAGGAGGAAAGAACAAACAAACAATGATAAGGGTTCAGGATAAATGACTTTTCTTAGTTTGTGACCTGTATTCTGTGTGAAAGGAGACATCTTTTGACTAAAGTGTAGTGAACATGACAACTATCCTTACATCATCCAGGGGTGGAGCCAGGAATTCCGTAAGGAGGGGCGCCATTACAAAATTAAGGGGGGCGCACCCACCCCTCCCTTTTTTCTTTTTATTTATTTTGTTTTAACAAAAAATAAAGGGGGAGGGCGCTCCCGGTGCTCTCCCCTTGGATCCACCACTGGCATCGCAATGCATTTTTTTTTCTTCATGGTTCCCCGGAAAAGGGGAGATGCATAGGACGAGCTAAAGAGATGGTACATAGTGTTGGTTGAGATGGGATTTAGATTTTAACTTTTTGGAAGATAATTAGGAACCAAATATATTAACTATTAAAGAGCAAACAATTCTAAGAGGAATTCAAAAATTATTATTTTGACGAAAATCGGTTTTGAAATGGATGAGATACCTAAAATCAAAGAGTTCCTAATACAAGGTGGGACTCACCTTTTACCAGGACCCCCTTGTCTTACTTTGTTTTGGGTATCTCAGCCATTTTAAAACCAATTTCCTTCAAATAAATTGTGAATACCTCTTATAATTGCATGCTCTTTGATAGATATTTCATATAAGTCGTTTCTTATTATCTCGCAAAAAGTTAAAACCTGAATCTCCATCTCAACCAAAACTATAATCATCCCTTTAATGACGCAACAACGAAAAAAAAAAAAAAAAAACATGTCACATACTCTTCATTGTCATCACTACTCCAATGGTTGATAGACTCGTGGTCAGATTGCTAAAGTCGGGTCAAAGGATACACGGGAAAACATTATACTATAAATAAATTAGTATGTCTCTTAACTCGGCCTTTCCAATGCTATTTGCTTGTCAATCATAAATGAAGTTTATGTATATCTAGCCTGATTTGCTAGTAAGATAAGTTGAAGAGGGATACCATCCACATGTTCGTGTAACTTTTTTTATGTAATATAGAGCTCTCTTGTAAAGCAGCTTTATGTACTGAAGAGACTACCCTGTATAAAGAACACAGAATGAATAAAAAAAATGAATAAATGACCTCTTGGATGACTGGAGTAAGGGGCAGGTTAGAGGTGTTGTTATAGTTATTATACACAATCTTTTATGCAAAATTATGTTCCATAAATCTTATGATTTCACTTTTGATCGCCATTCCCTAAATACGTATATGTATTATCGGTATATCATATGTATAAAATATCCACATCCTTCAGAGTATTCTATGCCTGGTTCGGTGGAATATTCTTTTAGTTGTCTTTTGCAACTTCGGATGTATTAACATTATCGGGGAGGGGAATGCAGAGATAAACGTCACAACCAGAGCTTCGAACCCGTGACCAGAGCGCAGTACCAGTTAAGCGTTCAAACCACTCGATCACGCTCACCGTCACTCAAAGAGAATTAGCGTAATATATTACTGAGAGTATTGTAGCCTCCACACTTTGACATACTTTATTATGCAATAAAATCATCCCAGGCGTTATTTTTCCACCTAGTATAATACTTGTGTATAGAGGGCAGTTCACATTATATATTTGCATCTACTCCTGTTACTTTACCTCCAAGAGATGAGGGGGGGGGGGGTCATGGGGCAAACACTTCATTGGATGGCTTTAGTCATACTAGAACTTCTAAGCCCTTGCCGTGTTGTAAAATTGCACTTGTCTACAGTTTAAATCAAATAATCTGTCTCGGTTCATATTCTTCCTCCAAAAGTAAGTGGTTGCACATGAGGCTTGGATGATTTCGCAACGAATGTTGACATTATCTGCCGAGGCATCGTGACATAACTTGAATCGGGAGTTCTTTTGAGAATTTTCGCGACTTTATCACATAAAGCCCGCCGTCACGCTGTTTATATCATCGTGGCAGCTCTTCAGCTCTGATTGATGTCCGACCAAATTATGAGTTTATTTTCTTGTTGTTGCTTTTCATGACAGAGTGTAGTTTACGTGATACTTTACGACTCAATTTTTCGACTGGCTGTGTTATCCTGAAGCTTTTCGCGGATCTGGTCCGAAGATTGTAGTCTTTTCATCGGCCCAGTTTGAGGCTAAAAAACAAAATGGCTCCAAATTCCAACAGATTTTGATAACACTTTATCTGTAAATGTCTGGATTTTCATTTCAGTCCTTCGGAAACGTGCAGAGATGCTCCCGGGGTTTTGTGTTCGACATAACACCAAAAATCTACACAGTGAAAGGGCCTGGCCGGGGCATGATTTATTGAAAATAACAATGATAAAACAAAACTTTGCGGAATTAGAAGAAAACACAAACAAAACAGCAATTTTGAACGGAATTGGTCTATTCTGCGCATGCGCATGTCAAGTTTTTATTGTTGTTGTTGTTGTTGTTGTAACTATTGCAATTTTGCAACCCTATAGGAAGTGACCTGAAGGAGAATATATCTAAGTTTGATTGTCTCCCATACGCTGTGGTCAGCCCAAACACTCCTTGAAAATCACAAATTTTAAAGAAGTCTGACGCATCGAGGATGAAAGGTCGATGCAATGTATTGTAATTTTGTTTTGACATCTAGTATGAAGCGGAATTGATCTGGAGCAAACGTGAAAAACTTTGCCGGTAGATGCATGCCTTGTCTGATGGCGGACACAACATCAAAAACAAGTAGAGAATTGGCCGATGGAAAATAGATGGATGCACGAATTTCGTCGCCACCTGCTTCTGCAAGTTTGCAGGTGCTTTCAGCTACTATAGAATCCTGCCCAAGTAATGTATTTCTCATCATTATTTTTACATGACTTGTATCTAAATGTGATACTCTGATGTGACATTCTGCTGTCATTGTCATGATCCCTCCGAACAAACATCCAAACTAATTCTTTTGGTAAGTGTTGTTGGAGTGACGTTATCATGAAAGAGGACGGTCATGTTTGAATACTTGATGCATTAGCGGCACATGTTCACTCTTGTTCATGCAGACATACGTATTTTGTTTGAATGAATATGTCGTGCCCTCATGTTTTGATAATGCTAAACCCGTAAGCAGCGCTCTAGACAGTCTGTGGCCTGATGGGCAAAGTTGTGCGATGGGGGCGCTATTTACATACAAGAAAAGTTGTTCTTTTTCATCAGAAGTGCATGGCACCCCTATTGATTTCATTGCAAAGGACGTTATCATATTCGTCCGAGAGTAAATAATCTCGCGATTCATATGTCATAAAAGTAACGTGATCAATACTAGTGAAATCTTATCTCGCAAGACATGTACCACGTATGTGTTTTGCAGAAATATGCGTGCTCCGATGAAACTAAAATATTCGCACTCTCCAGACCTGCGAATGTGTCTTAGAGAAACACAAGACAATACTGCTTGATATACCGTGAAATGACATGAAAAAGAGAATTTAAAAAAATGGCAGGACGAGAACAAACTAAAAGAAGATGAATGCATCTGATTCAGAGGTGTGCAGAGGCTAGAAGGAAGTGGCGGATGAGTAAAAAGTGAAGGAAAAAGAGAAACAAAATTGAAGTAAAGCGGAGAAAATGAATGAGGACATATGACTAGAATACATTTGCCTCAGACAGTGTAAAACGGAAAAAAAGGAAGGAAAAATTAAAGAAATCTCGTAGAGGTAACAGAAATGAGAAGTAAATACGAGGGTAAGACAGAGGAGAACTACTGACGCAAGGGAGGTCGAGTACAGAAAGAGTGGGTGGGGTGGTGGGGGTGAAATGAATTTGGTTTTAAGGAATGAGAAGGAAAAAAATGGGAATCGGGGTCGGAAGAAAGATAGAGAGAAAAATGCGAAGGAAAACAGAACCGGAAGAGCTGTGAGAGAAGGGCATCTCGTATTCAATGTCAACAATAATCATGGGTAAAATTTGAGTTGACGCGTCACGTCATATCAGGTATCGGAGTGCCGACGCCCGGAGCTACGCTGCAACACGGCGAAAGTAGCGACGATGGTCTGCCTCGACGACTAACGAGTAAGGGCGCCCTTCATACTTGAGATTTAGGGGTTTCTTTAACCCCTTTAGTCCGGGGGTGATTGAGCTGCAGAAATCATGGGTGATGTTCGTTCTTCCAAAGGTTCGATAATCCGAAAATGAAATAGGTTCGTTATTCCGAAACACACAAGCTCCATTATATACCAACATGTTCATTAATCTGAATATGAAATCGTCGTCGTCGTCGTCGTCGCAGCATACTCTTGTCAGAGCGTAGCTTCCCTCACGGCAGCATGATACAAACGTCTGTTTTGAGCCATTCTAGTTGCTTTCTCCATAGAACCAAATGTCTCCCTCACCGTTCTGTCCCATCTATATCTTGGTCTCCCTCTACTACGCTTTCCAGGGAATTGGGCCATAAGGACTCTCTTTTCCATCCCACTGTGTCTCATAATATGCCCCAAATATCCAAGCTTCTGTTTCTTTACATACTTCAGTAGCCAGTCACTCGGTACATTGAGTACCTTTCTGATGTCTTCATTTGTTCGTCGTTCCACCCACGGGACTCTCAAAATTCTGCGATAACATTTATTTTCAAGTGCACAGATTCTTTTCTCATCTGCCTTCTGTACAACCCAGCAAGCTTCGGATGCGTAGGTTGCAATTGGGAAAATGCAGGCTCTGAGAACTCTGAGTTTTGACTCCTTGTCTTGTCCTTGCCACAGCTTCTTCATGGCATTCAATGCCTTCAAACCCATAGCTAGTCGGCTTTTGATTTCCCTGCTGTTATCACCATTTTGCTGCATTCTCACCCCAAGGTACTTGAAGTTGTCAACCTCTTCCAGTATTGAACCATCAATGCTAACTCTTTCATCATTTCTCCTCGTCTCTTTAGCCACTGACATAACTTTTGTCTTTGATGCGTTCATTTTCAGACCATATGAGTTGCTTCTCTCATTTAGGGTTGTGACAAAACTTCTCAGGCCAGTTTTTGATTTAGAGATTATAGCTGCATCATCTGCATATCGCAAATCTCCTAGCTCTTTCCCTCCAACATGTAGGAGATCAAAATTTTCTGCTTGTTTTCTGTCCAGTACTTCCCTCATTATGTTCTCTGTGTAGATGTTGAAAAGTGCTGGAGAGAGTGTACATCCCTGTCGTACTCCTTTCTTGATGCCAAACCAGTCCGTGGTGCCACATTCCAATCTAACAGCTGACTGTTGCTCTGCATACAAAGATTTAATCAACTTAATTACATGATAGGGGAAGCCCATTTCCAGCATCACTTTCCAAAGACATTTATATTTGATACTATCAAAAGCTTTGGAATAATCTACAAAACAAATGAATACTTTCTGGTCCATTTCATGACATTTTTGAATGAGCAGTTGTAGGTTGAAGATGTGGTCTCGAGTGCCCCGGTGTTTCCTGAAACCTGCTTGGGCATCATTCAATTCCATCTCTAGTTGTTGAGTGATCCTACTAAGAAGTATTTTTAGCATGATCTTGCTTGCATGACATATAAGGGAGATTGTTCTGTAATTTTCACAAATTTGTAGATCACCTTTCTTTGGGATGGGCACAAACAGAGCACGGCACCAGTCAACAGGCCATTCCCCTGTCTGCCATATCTTCACACAGAGCTTGTGCATCAATGTAATGGCTGCTTCACCACCAGCAAGGAGTAGTTCTGCTTGAATCCCATCACAACCTGGTGACTTTCCTCCTTTCAGAGCTTCAGATCTACTTCAGATCGCAAAGGGGTCAGGCGACTGTCTTCTGATGTCTTTATCTTCCAGTTTAGCGGACTTTCTTCTGCTTCTTCCTCCACTTCCTCATCCTCGTACAGTTCCCTACAGTATTCTTTGCAGCGATCCAGGACGTCATTTGTTTCTGTTAAAATATTGCCTTCTTTATTCTTAATAACATTCAGACTGGGTTTAAACTTTTTGGTCAAATTCTTAATTTCACCATACATTGCTTTACTGTTGCCTGCTTTACTATGTGCTTCTATACTACAACACTTGTTTAAAAGATATTGTCTCTTGTCTTTTCGGCATGCCCTCTTGATATCCTTTGTTGCATTACGGTACTCCAAGCTGGCAATGCTAACACCTTCCTCTTTCATACTTCTCCTCTTTTCAATGAGATTGAGTGTTTCTTCTGAGATCCATTCTGATTTTTTCCTCCTTCTCCGTGATAGGTGTTTTTTGGCTGTTGTGAGTGTTGCTTCCTTTGTTTCCTCCCAAAGATCATTTGGTGACATCTCTTCTGCTATCGCTGCTAGGGCCTCATATTGGTTATGTACCTCCACTGAAAAGATATCTGGTATGCTTGACACATCAAATCTCATGACTGGTTGACACTTCTTTTTGGCTTTGACTTTGCATTTCATATCTAAGCACAGTAGCTGATGATCCGACCCACAGTCTGCACCTGGAAATGTACGGGTGTTTCTAACTCTTGATCTCATGGTTCTGCGGACAAGAATGTAGTCGATCTGATTCATTGTTGTCCCATTTGGGGCTGTCCAAGTATACCGTCTCCTCTTGTGGTGTTTGAAGAGAGTGTTGCATATGCTCAGATTATTTGCTACAGCAAATGACACAAGTTGTTCTCCCCTGTCGTTTCTTTCACCTAGCCCAAAGCCACCAACTGTAGTTTCCTCACCCGGTTCAAAACCCTCACCTACTTTTGCATTAAAATCCCCCATCAGGATGACGATGTCGTTAGTTGGGATTGAGTCAAGTACTTGTTGTATGCTCTCGTAAAACTGTTCAACATCTTCATCAAGGGCTGCACTCGTCGGCGCATAGGCCTGGATGACCGTGATGTTTGCTGGTTGACCTTGTAGTTTCAGTGTTAATACCCTATCGCTAATAGGGTTATATCCTAATAAAGAGTTTGCAACATCATCTGTCAGGTATATACCAACAACCCCTATTCCAGGTTGTTCTCTACCGGAGTAGATAAACATACCTCCTTCCTCAGGTTGAAAATGTCCTTGACCTGCCCATCTGTGTTCTGCGATACCCATTATGCTGATATTATAACGCTTACTTTCATTTATGACCATTTTGAGCTTTCCTGACCTCAAGTTTCTGACATTCCATGTTGCTACTCTCATGTGGTTTCTCAGCCGTATTCTTGAGTTTTCCACACTATCGCCTTCAGGTCGTGTACTTCCTGCAGGATTTGGTGCATGGACGTCATCTTGAGTAGTGGAACTTGCATCAACAATAGGCTCTTCGCCAGTAGCAACTTCCAGGACTTCAGGCCTGGTGGAGCCACCCTCTGTCCTAAAAACGTGATTTCCATGTCTTTGTGCTGCCATTTGGGTGTGTAAGCGATACAATTGAAATGTGGTAGGTCGCCATTACTTTCCACATTCGCAGTGCTCAACTAACTAGAGCAACAGTTCCAGTCGCTGATGATACCATTCATCCGGCTGCTACTAATAACCAGTCACCTTGTTGGTAGTCTGTCACCTCATGCTGAATTTTGGTTCCTCGTCCTGCTGCCAGCGAGGGGCCTTGTCAGTTTTATGGCGCTGACTACTCGCCAGTTACAGTGTAGGTAATAATGGTCAATTATGCGCATTTTAAGAGCTTAGCTGTGGCCAAAGCTAAGTCCAATATGAAATAAGTTCCGTTAATCTGAACATTTATTGCGGCGATGTTCTGGTGGTTCGTTATTTTAATGTGAAAAAAATGAGGTCGTTATCGTTTGTTTAAATTGAAAATCAGCAAGTAAGTGCAGTTAGTAAGAAACTCTTCGAAAAACAGTGCGTTTACGATCTTCGAAATGACAAGCCGGAGGTGTTAATGATTAACCAACCTTCGAAATGAGCAACGTAAAGAAATCTTAACACCAGCTCCGTGCTTTCGTAGGTTCCCTTGCACTATGTCGTGTTAAAAAGTAAATGCCATCGAAAATTAACGATACTGTTCTGGTACCTGTTGATTGTTCTTTAGATATGTCTTCACTGTCTTTCTTGAACTTGTGAAACCTGAAAGGATATGAGCTTTCACGTTACTATGTACATAACCTCGATTTGTGTGCATTTAAAAAAAAATTAGAATCACAATCATTCTATATCTAAATCTGGTTTATCGTTACGCGATATCTGATCTTTCACTATTTAACACCGGACTTTTTGCAGTGTATGAGATCACAGAACAGAAATGATGTAATTATTGATAATTATCATTTTTTATCCAATGCAAGGAGGATTAATTCATTTTAATAATTAGTGTATTCCTATACTATCTAAATTCTTGCATTCTAATTTCATCACTTGATTTTAAGTATAGAATTCAGAGGATTGACGGGCCTTCGGTAAAAGAAGGACAAAATCAAATGTTCCATTAACATAATGAAATTTCTATATACAATCTATGAAACAGGACTGCTATATAAATGTTTAAAGCCCATACCTCAGTTTGTGCTGACCACCTTTTACATAGTGTGGTCGTCGGTCCTCTATATTTAACGCATTGGGAATTTCCTAGCTAGGAAGGCACAAAGAATGCGTCACAATGTTCACGTCGTTTCCAATTTTGAGCGATTGAACTTCTAGCGCTTGCGTAGTGCAAGATGTTGATTAATTACAGACTCAAGTGTAAGACATCTTCCGGTTGAGGAGTAAAAAAAAAAAAGGGGGGGGGGTAAATATAGAGGTCCGTCCAACGAATTCAAGTCAGCATTTTATGTAGACCTTATAATTATGTGACGACGTCCCCAATCTAACTGGAGTAGGATCACAAAGGGTAGTATGTCGGCGGATGTTCTCGTATGCCTAGCAACCAAGAGGATAAATCCGTTCCGCACACACTTCAGACTCTGGCGCTAATCAGACCGGTCATCAATTTGCCTGTAAGACGCAGATCGCCAAGGCACGAGGTTAAGACGCGAATCCAGATGTCCCCATACCCCCTACGTAATCTACCCCTACATATGCCTACGTAAATGAAAACCTACATGGGGAAGATATGGTGCAGGTTTGATTGTGCACCCCAAATTAAAGTAAAAACCAACAAAATACTACCAAATGAAAACGTGACCTCTGAACGTGATAGAAATCTGTTAATAGGAACGATACAAATCGGACTATTTATTTCTTCAAGAACTGATGGTTGGGCGTCGTTTACCAGCATGGAATTAAAATCTGAGTGTCATTCTGTTCCTGAAAGTATACAATGTTGTATGCAATGATATAGATAGGCCTATTTTAGAGACATTTGTCAAAGATATTTTCTCTTTCCCTCAGTTCTGTAAATGCATAACTCTTTATCAGTTTATTGTACTATGGGACGATTATGTATTTATGTAATACACTCACCTTTTGGACAAGTTTTTGTTTTGCTTTTGCTCTGCTTGATCATTCACTTGTATTATCTTGCAAATGCCGAGTAAGTAAGTAAGTAAGTAATAATGATAATGATAATACACTGCAAAAAGTCCGGTGTTAAATAGTGAACACCGAGCTGGTGTTAAATTTTCGGTGCTCATTTATGGTGTTAAATTAACACCTACGGGTGTCATTTCCAAATTTTAAACTGTTTTTTGAAGAGTTTCTTAGTAACTGCACTTCTTGTTGATTTCTAATCTAAACAAGACGATCAAGAATCTTACATTAAAATGGTAGATTTTTGAAAAAATGTGAAAATAAATTTACACCAAAGTAACACCAGCTGTTGTGGTCTCTTATTGAAGCTGGACGGGTGTTAAACCATTGATATTAACACCAACAAATATCAAATCAACACCATGTGGTGTCATTTTTGAATTAACACCAGTACAGTGTCAAAATAACACCAGGTACAGTGTCAAATTAACACCACGAAGTGTCAGGTGAACACTTTTCAACACCATCACAGTGCATTTTTAACACCTGTGGGTGTGGTCCTTTATTGAAGTTTGATCGGTGTTAGATTTAACACCCGTGGTGTTAAATCTAACACCGATGTTTTTACAGTGTAATAATAATAATAATAACATTCTTCAATGTATGGAATGCATGGGAATGAAAAAAAAATATATTTGTGTTTTCTGATTGATAAAATCTTCCAAAATTGAGTGAGAATAATTCGGCACTAAATCGGCAAGTATCTATCTTGAGGTCGACATCATAATTATGGGCAAACACGCATACACAGACGAGAAAGAGCATGCGCAGAAAAGGCACCTCCCACAAACACCCTGCCGTGGAGGATGGCTTTCAAAATACATTAGTATGAATTCAAATCAGACGCAACCTATCAAACCTTGCGCTATTTGCCCAATTGGCTCAGAACCTGACAATATCGAGCCGAAGCACGAGGATTAAGATTTCTCGGAAAAGAAGATCGTTTCCAGGACAATATTCTATGCCTCGGTGGCATTCGTAATCTGTTATGAACAAAAGTGAGAACGAAGGATTTGCTATTTGTCCAATAAGCCCTAACTCGGATACAGTCGGCATAATTCAGCGTCACTAAGTATATCTAGTACCGAGTGTTAGCCTCTCAGATGAACAGCAATGTGGGCATACTAGAGCAATATGCATTTTGGTAGCGTTGCTTGTTATCAAGCACTTGTATTGACCAAGATATCGAGGGATGTAGTTGGGGTATGATAGCTTATGGTATTCTTCTTCTTCTTTTTCTTCCAATATTGTGCAGAACATTCTTGTAGTGTACTCGCAAAACTTATGAAAGGCATTCAGTAATGCAGACAGTCTTAGAGTTTAAAAATCATCGTATCATTGACGATGAATGTTGCTATTCTAACTTCGTGCAGATAATGTGATCGTGCCAAAGTAGAGAATGCTTAACATTTTTTTTGTGGATGTGTGTGTGCGTGCTTGCGTGTGTGTGTTTGTGTGTAAGTGTGTGTGTGTGTGTGTGTGTGTGTGTATTGCTATTTTTTTTTTGGGGGGGAGGGGTATGCGACGGGGCTTTATGACAGTAGAAATGGGTTGCTTAAAGATTTGATTATGCCATGTCAATACTGAATGACACTTTCCTTAACTATATACGAACAATCGCTGTATTTGACTCCCCGTTTTGATGATTATAGCACCGATACAGCAAAATACAAAACAAAACAAAACAAATCAGACGCCTTTTTTGATGAATGGCCGTGTTAGCTCTCAAGCTATATAATAAAATTCGCCTCCTTTTTGCTTACCAACTACGAGATCATATTGGATGTATCATTCATCAACAACGACTACCTACCCTACATCCAAATCTCATCTTAATCCAATGGTCTTACATCCTTCAGTTTAACCTCACAATATGGATTTTGACGAGCACTTTCCCGTTGATCTGGAACCTCGTGCCGTCTGCATAAATTGGCTCCATACTGAATGATGGATAGATCGTGGGACCGGTCTTCCAGATTACATTATAATTCCTTTTTAATGCACGTTTAGGCCTCAATTAATGCAATTGAACCATTTTCTATGTCTCTATATATGACTAAGCGTACATTTATACTCGCACATATATACATGAAACATGTCATAATCACATAAACTCTCAGTGTTTCAATCACCCTCTCTCTCTCTCTCTCCTTTCCAGCAACTAAAGTGAACTATTAATCTATCTGCGTATATAGCTCCTTCCTCGGTATTATTCTCGGCGAAGAGATATGTAAATTATCTACGTTTCTGTCAGGTTATAGTTACCTATCAGGTTTATTTTCCACCATCACTAGAATGTTATGCAGGCATGGCTACCGTCAGCATTTCCTGGGTGTGCGTACTTTTCTGTTCCCAACTTTGTATACAGAGGGTATCTTCAGTTAATGTTGTTTTAGGGCGAGCACATGATAGCGTGACATATCAACGGTTAATACCCCTATCGGGAAATCTCGGCACACAGTCACCCGGCGTTCTCCTACCAAGAATTTCCCTCCCTAAATCACGATCCAAGTTTCATCATGTTTAATCAGCTGAAGCAATATGGGGTTGGCGGTGGAGGTGGTGGGGAGGGGGGGGGGGGACATAGACACAAACAAAATATCGGAGCCTTTCCTCACTTTATCCTCTTTTTTGCTGTTAACCAGACATCGAGCGCACCACTCTCAGTATTTGGCTGTCTGTCTCGGCAAAGCTAGCGATTTTCCGCCAGATTTCCGCCGTCGACTTTATATCCCACGCCATTCTCTCCACGTTGTTTTTTTTTTTTTCTGTCTGATTGTACTGGTGCTACATCTCCTTCTGTCTTGGTACCGAAGTCTTTCCACTCAACCTGACAATGGGCGTGAGCCAACGTTTTCTAACTGTAGCCTGTTGTCGACTCGACACTTGGCAACTTCTTGACTCTCTAACGCCAGCAATCCCCTAAGTATAGGTCTATGCCTTGTCGATTCTGACAGGAGAATTCCCTCTCTAACGTGTCTTTTACCAGCACTTTTGGGTTTCTGCGAATGTGTTATCTAGCGTGATGGCTGTAAGAGCAACCTCTGACATTCTGTCTATTCTTATCATCTAGGGTTAGCATCAACGGAGATCCAGCCAGCGAAAGCCGCCGCCTTTTTCACATCGAAAATCGATTGAATAAACTGCACATTCATCAAGTCAAATGTCTCCACGTTGTTGAGACATATTTCACTTTTTTTCCACTTCGCATTCTCCTCGACCGCCTTCCCCCCCCCCCCCTCCGTGTTGTGATGAAGAGTTATGCCTCCAACGAAAACACGCAGAGAGTATTCTGCGAGACGAAGTATCTCGATGACGTCACGGGCACTAGGAGGCTGCAATGCAACGTTTATTGCTTCTGGCGGTGATCGCCCCTAATTCAACCACAGCAGACGATGGGCAAAACACCGTCAGTGGCGCCGGGCAGCCTTTCCCGCCAAAAATGGAAGCTATTCAAACGAGAATGTGGGCCATTGTGGACGACGACATTCAATTTGTGAAGGGCTGCAACATGGATTGTAAGCTCTTGATTTCGCAGACTTATTGATTGATCCGCCAAGGATACTGTAAATATTCAAATACGTGAACCCAGATGCACTTTTAACATACAAATATATACAGTATATGTATCTAGGTCCTACCTACTCCATCCGTACAATACATGAGTGCCACTGCTGTAGCTCATCATACAGGCAGAGCTTTTATAGCGCTGTTATATAACACCATGTTTAGGTTGATTTTAGTTATAAGGGTAGAATCACACAAACAGATTAGTAGATATTTAATTGAAATTGGACCTGGAAAATGTAAGATTAATGACGTGATATTGTCATGACCTTTGTATCTCTTTCGTTGACATAACACGCGAATATTTACTAAATTTCCCGTATCGTCATTCTTTGAAATGCATTCAAAATTTTAAGATTCCATAACCCTTTTATGAATCTTGATTCCAAGTTGATCAAAATTCCTACAATCAGTGCATCTGTTTCTTTGTTGTCTATTAAAGTCACTTTGTATATGGCGTTGAATATCAAATTCCTATACGATGGACAGCATGCAGGTTTAAAGGTCGATTGAATCTTTGTGCAATGTGAAACAAGTTATATTCAAGTAACCCTTTTTTCAGGTTAATGCTGAAATGATCGAAAGACACTGTAAAGGCGCTATTTTACGAAGAAGAACCCGACCGACAATGGAGAACTCTGCAAATACACTGCATATTTCGACGGTAAAAAAAGTTTTGGTCAGTACGAGACAGTGATAATGTCATTTCCTTTTTTGGCCCACCCTACGCCTTGAGAAAAAATATATACCGTTTAAAGGCCCTGTTTAGCTTTGGAGTGATTAAAAAAAATTAAGATATGGCATCTAATGCATATGTGTAGGTCTGTTGTACACTACCAAACGTCCTATCATATAAAATTTTCGTGATAAAGCCTGAAATATAAGGAGAAATCTGTATTTTTCGCGATAAACCGTAACTGTAGACGGTTTAGTCTGGAAACATCTTTTTTTAAATAACTATTGTTCGCATTTTGTATATTTAACAATATTTAACATTGATTTTACCATTCCAAATTTTTACAGTGTTTGTTGTTTGTTTGTTTGTTTGTTCATTTCCATTTGAGAAGATGGCTGGATAGCCCATATTCAGCTAGGTTTAGCTGGTCTTCCATGGGGTCCATTTGGATGTGAGGTGGGACCACTTCACCGAGTTAAACACCCTGCTCTTTGCGATGAATGAATAAAGCGGGATCTTTTACGTGCATGAGCTGTGACTCTCTCGTACAAGGGACCTCCATTTTATGTCCTATCCGAGGGACAGTGGTTGTTTCTATCCCTAACTCATATCTTAGTAATATTTTAAAGCACTAATGCCGGGTTTTTGTTTCATCAGCAAATGGTAAATTATGCCTTTAAAACAAATGCATGGACATTCTACCTTGCAAGAGTTTGCTTCTTAATTCTATATATCATACGTTGAGAAATTATCACTGTAATAAAAGAAATTCTAGGATATTGCAAAGGCCATTTCATCCCCTGAGTTGTCAGACTTGGCGATATCAGCGTCGTTACTGTCTTTACTGTCAGATATTAATGGCTTTACTTTGCATATATTTCTGCTGTAAAGGAATGTGTTAAAAGAGAAATTAGCTGCGATGTGTTGTTGTTTCTTTTTTGATTGTGAGCATTACAGTTTTTTTTAGTATCTTCAGTAGATATGAACTTCCTTAAGTGTATACAAAACCCACATGTATGATATGGATTGTGTGATTGTTACACACACACACACACACACACACACACACATATATATACATATATATATATATATATATATATATATATATAAAACGTAAAGAAATGAAAATAGTAGAATGAGATGAAGTTGTATTATTATGATAATAAGGTATGTTTTGAAATTAAATATGTATTGTATATTTCAATTTGTGTATAAATGTATCTTTGGTTAATTTGTTTGTGAGTACGTAACTGTACTTGCTGAGTGTGTTTTTTTTTTACAATGTATGATGTATTTACATGTTTTTCTGTATTGTCCTTTGTCTTTGCCTTGTGCCTCCTGTTCAATCCAGGAGACAAGCTAGGCCTTTCATGTTACATTGTTTATTGATATAATAAAGAATGCTGAACACACACACACACACACACACACACACACATATATATATATATATATATATATATATATATATATATGTGTGTGTGTGTGTGTGTGTGTGTGTGTGTATACAGGCAGAGGATGAAGGACAATGATATATTCGGCTCAATTGAAAACAAGATTTTGTTGATCGGGTTGCATGATGATTCTGAAATTGATGGACAAGCAACACGAACAAAAAAAAAATAACATGGGATTGATTTTTTTTTTACTTGATTTGATTCTATACAAGAATATAACACAGAATCGGCTTAACAAAGTTATTGAATGATGTTTGAATCTAACTGTGAATATACCTGAAAACATGAACATTATCGACATAAGTGTACAACCCGTTTTTTCTCTTTGAAAATGCAAAATGAAGACGAACAGGCATCATTTTATGGATATCAAAACTTTAAAATTTCACCTTTTTGATCATGCTGTCAAGTATCACCATGTTAAATAACAATTTCTTCAGAATGAGCTATAACACACTTCTGTCTAGGGGAATACCGAGTACAGTCACTCTCATCAGTCAGAGATTTTCATTCTTATTAAGTATTTGTAAATCAATCCGTTTAAAAAAAACGTATTTCCACACAATATTAACGACACTGGTCAAACAAGTTGAGCTCTTGTCAAAGAGGAACCATCCCTCAACAATGCCTTTAACCGGGAAATTAACACAAATGTATCAATAGAATTGACTCAATGGAATACCTCTACCAAATCCATTATTACAGACGCTTGTTATTAGAAACGCTAAATAAATAACATATTCTCTCACAAATAGCCCCCATAAAACGCGCTCACATCTACGTACAGTTTAAAACACCAGCTATACGTGTCATCATGTGGGGTCAACCTTTGTTCTGGTTTGTCTTTACAACAGGCTTGAGGGATAGAACTATATAATAGTCATAGTGCTGAGCCCTGTTTCGTAAAGCTGTTCGTAAAGTTACGCTTGACTGTACGAACGACTGGAATATAGCAAGCCATGTCCGCGTTTCTTGATTGAGCTAATTTTGATAGCTGAAGTTGAAATTTGCAGAAAATAATGATTATTCTTACATTTGAATACATGTTTTTCGTTGAAAGTGCATTTTTGCTCCGGTGTAGATAAAATATTGACATACAGTCATACTTTGTTAAAACGTAAGGACAAACAAAAAATGGGCACACGTATTGCCACTTTATATTCCAGTCGTTCGTAAAGTCATGCATAACTTTACTAACAGCTTTATGAAACAGGGCCCAGTTCTGCTGCCTGGACGCCTTGAAGTAGCCTTTAAACAACACACACCATTACACAAACGCGAGCACACACGCGTATAGTTAAAATTGCCTTTAATTTGATTCTGATCAACGTTCATATCCTTGATATATGTGTCGATATAAACTTTAGAAAAAGAATGTGCGTTCATTCGGGAAATCAAACAAGATCATAATGCACATATGAAATTTATATCATTACATTCAAAATCAATCAATTTGTCATATTATACGAGTGAATGAACTCAATGATACAAAATGGAAAAAAAAAATGTCAGTTACTTATGCAGGCCTCTACACTCTGCGCATGACAATGAGACAAATTGAACTTAGCAGATGTATCTTTTTGAAGAAAATCCGTAAGGTTGCGTCTATTATTAATGCCCCATAGGCTCCACTGACGTGGTGATGGTGGTGGTGGGGGAGGGGGGGGGGAGATAGCTTAATGTTGTCGGAAAGCGATAACCCCCTGAAATTCCTTCAGGAGTCGTAAAGATACACGCGACATGTTGCCATAATGAATTCTAGTTTCATAATAATCAAAGCCTCCTGACTTCTTGTTTCGCCAGGGAAGGTCACAAGGTGATGGAAAATGTGTCGGTACCAAGGCGACACATCTGGGTGGGATGTACAGGGCCACTTCCATCACGGGAACGCTACCGGCATTTTAAAGATGAAGTGTGCTTTCATGCCGAGAATTGTTGGGAATGCTCGACTTTGTTGAAAGGGCGAAAATGAATCATATTGTCAGAAGAAATTCGAATGAAACAAAAAATTCAATGAAAAGATTTGATCAGACTTTCTTCTCTCCTTGACAAAAAAAAAATACTGTGAACAGTTGTGTATTTTGTATTAATAGAATAATGACAGTGGCTTACCATGCAATCTATGTGTTTTTAAACTTTATTTGCATGTTTCTTTTTACAGCCTCTATAATGCATTTCACGCCTACACACAGAGAAATTACGGTTCTAATTTGCACCCTAGAGGGTGCATATCGTTGTAACACCAGCGGCTCCATTTAGGGTTCTATTTTTGGGGGTGCTTATTTAGCACCCTATATTTAACACCATATATGGTGCATATTTGCACCCCTCCATTGGGTTCCCTTTCTGCACCCAATAGGGTTCATATCGTTGTAACACCAGCGGCTCCATTTAGGGTTCTATTTTTTTGGGGTGCTTATTTAGCACCCTATATTTAACACCATATATGGTGCATATTTGCACCCCTCCATTGGGTTCCCTTTCTGCACCCCATAGGGTGAACAAAAATTCAGGTGCAAATTTGCACCCTTTCTGGTTCATATCGTTGTAACACCAGCGGCTCCATTTAGGGTTCTATTTTTGGGGGTTCTTATTTAGCACCCTATATTCAACACCGTATAAGGTGCAAATATGGACCTCTATACAGGGTTCCCCTTCTGCACCTCATACCTGCACCCATTATGGTTCATATTGTTATTGTTGTAATTGTGCACCCTATGGGGTGATAAAGTCACCGCAATATAGGATGCAATACAATTTGCACACGTCTCTATATAGGGTTACCTTTCTGCACCCCATATGGTGAAAATTATAACCTTTTTTTTACCAAAATAATTATATACTGAATGCCTTCACTGACTTCACAAACAATTACCTAAGGTAACACTCCAGACATGAAGCAAAATAGCATGCATAGATTTACACACAGTTTCTCAGTCAATTAAATCCACAATCTTTCGAAAACTGAAGTCAGAGACTTCAATTCAACAACAAATAGAACATAAACATGATGAATACAGTGCATACTTACATATAAATTATTAACATTTTAATATATGTCTCATGGAAGAGGGACAAGTTAACAGCGATTTTCTTTTTCATAGTTTACTTTAAAGTGAACATCAAATATACATTGTATTTCTACAAATTCTAATACCAGATGCATATTTTGTCATAAAAAGGGCAATGTAAATCAAAAATGTATGAAATTTGGTCAGTACATTGAATAAGATAAAAAATATTCGTTCTTTCCATCAAATGATTACTTTTTCTTCTTTTAAAGGAAGTTACTACATTGACAAAAAGCACTAATTCTTTTTATTTAAAAAATCCCTGAAGCTTGTGCAGAGTAATAGTAAACTATGTGACAAATATCTTTCACATTGTCCTTCTACTTCTAGAATGGATCATAGATATGTACCTTGAATTTACGGGTACATCTTACGGTAATCAAAAGCACCTTTATGACGCTCTTAGACATTAACAGCGATGTGTCAACTCTGATTTCTCGTACACAAGTTATTGCCAAAACAATGAAGGGTATGGCAGAGTTCTATCATATATATTTGAAACTCACTACTTGTACTGACATATTCCATCCAAGTCCAAGCTTGAGAGCTTGCGAATGTGCCCCATTTTATACTTCACATTTTGTTTTTCATATACAATTACACCAATGATAAGAAAGGTGAAAAAAAAAGAATCAAAAAATGAAGAATGCACATCTAAATTTGGTTACTTTTTTATGCACACAGCTAAAGATATGTCCCAGTTATAAATCTCGGGCAGAATAGCACATCTGAAAACACTTTTCATTGCATCAAATTAACATTACCAATTCCACAGAAAATGTTACCTCAGAAAGGGAAAATAAGGTTAACCAATCAGTGGTATGACAAACTGGACATAAAGAGGAAGGAATATGTCTTGTGAGACAAGTTTAATTTTTTTTTTGATACATTGTTTTGTTTTTTTCAAGCGATGGAAACAAGAAGCACATTGTACTCAGTAGACCATAAACATAACTACACAATGTATGCAGTTTAGCCCCAACATTCAAAATATTGTAAAGAGCAGTTGATTTTTCACATTTATAAAGCAGGTATTGGTATTGGCACCATCACAAGCATAATGATCAGGAGCAAAATATATTATTATTACTATTATCATCATTATTATTACTATTATTATTATTATTATCATCATTATTATCATTATTACTATTACCATCAATATTTTACAGAGATTTATGATCATGCATGAGAAATACCTCAAGTGTTGATGTTACAGTCTCACAACTCTTCCAATCATTTTAACACTTAATTTTCACCAAGCCTTACACAAATATATCAGCACTTTATACAACCTACTTAAAGAAAGCTTAAAATTATAATCAGAGTTAGAGGGCAAGTCCACCTTCATATAGACCTACATGTGGATTGAGTGAATGCGCAGCAATAAGCCAGTCCGGAGATACCTCATGTGCACATAGGTACAAATGACCTTTCATTTTTCTCAGTTGGTTAGGCACTTCACTCAATTCAAAGTGACATAATGCAGCAGCTTGCCCACCATAGCCATTTATGGAACTCATATTCAAACAAAGAATGAACCTAACCAGTGTAGATGAAGTGACCAGTATGGTTCGTCAATCAACACTTAGGGAATCATCTATTTTATTAAGTGCTGTTTTGAATATGTTAACAAACTTTTATTGTGTGTGTTAACATTGCCAAATACCAGGCTTGCTGTCAAGTGGATGTACTGGCAGGCACCATTTATAAGGATTCCATGAATAATCCTAGCATTACAGATGCTTATCTCAGTGAAATTAAAAAACCAACCTGTCTCTCGGTACAAATAACCTTTTTCTGCACATGCTCAAACTGGTACCCCGAACTGGCTTATACTATTAGAACACATCAGTAAAAGAATTGAAAAGCGGACATTCAGTTCAGAAGTTAATAATCTTTAAATCATTTGTGCAGTCGCAGCAGAGTGAGAAGAGTTTATGATGTCACATGCGTAGAACAATTCACAGAGAATTTCACATTTTTTTTTTCTTTTAGGAAAAACATGCACATTTCCTCAACAAGTCACTGATGTATGTAAGGGCAATGATAATAGTTTCTGCCTTCTTAAAGAGTGAAGTCCAGTGTTCTTTTATATGCAAAAAAAAAAACAAAGTAGATATGATATGTTGAGTTTTCTTAGGTTTTGGAACAAACTCTATTTTTCAATCCTTATATACATAAAGGGTTTGTGAGAAAATCATGCTTTTGTCAAGTGTCACAAAGCTACTCCACTTATGACATTGCATTGCCAGAGATTGCCCAAAATTGACATACATTGTGTGGCTGTCTACTACAAAAAACAGCAGGCGACTTATTTTTTTTTTGTTCCCTACTTAAAGAATCAATTAAAAGTGTGCATGTGTTGTTGAAGCACTGAGGCTATCGATGGTGAAGAAATATCTAAAATATGAACAATACATACTAACCCCATAAATCTAGCATGAAATATAATGGAAAGCATACTTTGAGTATTTCATATCCATTAGCAGATTCATATTTTCATCCATAATCCACCCCCCCCCCCAAAAAAAGAAAAAGATAAAAGTGAATAGAAGTCAAGTTCTCTTTAGGTTGTGTTTAAATTTGTAATTTGCAAGTTCGTTCTCTTGTATTTTTCTATTATGTATTTCTTTAGAGTATTCTTGTAAATATTCAAGGCCAGTGCATTCTAAGAAAGGGAATAACCTGACAACAGTTTAGAAGACAGAATAAATAGTTATCGTCATTTATGAAATTAGATATTTTCACATATATTTTGCAAAAAAAAAAAATGCTAATCTTCATTTCATGGAGTGGCTTCATGCTCACCCTCGGCTAAAAACAGGGAGGTGGTTACTTTTTGGATTTAAATGGAGAGATGTTTCTAGAACCGTGGTGTTTAGCAATTCTAATGGGGGGGGGGGGGGGGGGATTCAATGTGACCCGTCTCAAATTTTATATGGTTTAAACATACATGACATATAGGAGTCTCATTATTATGCCTCCGCCCTGAATGGTGCCGGAGGCATATGTTTTCAGGTTGCCTGTCTGTCTCCCGGTCTATACGGATGTATCTACGGAAAAATTGATGGGCTTTCATCAAACCTGGTTCAGGGATACTACATGATGCTGATGATCTTATTGGCTTTTGGACTATATCTGCTAAAAGTCAAAGAAAATTTGAAAATAACTTTTTTGCTACTTCTCTAGTCAGGGAAATCGGTGTACTCGTGTGTACTGGTTGGTTGGCGCATTCAGTTGGGTACAGCAAGGTTTCATCCTCTGCTTTCACAGGAAAGCCGACTCCCAACATCTTGTTCTCGTAGTCAAGGTATATCTGCTCCTCTGCTTCAGCAACCTGCAGCTTGGTCTTCAAAGCTAATCTCATCTTACGCTGCATAAGTCGAAACTCCTCAAGCTCTAGTTTTTGTTGCGTTTCTATAGCAGCTGCTTCAGCTGCCAATGGTATGCCCTTCTGGCCATCACTCTCAGAAGAACTGGCATGGCTTCCACACTGACTCAACGAGGAACCAGGATTGACATCCTGAACATCTTCCATCTCCAGCTCTGGCATCCTATATGGCTCACCAGTCTCTCGAGGTTGACCTGCATCACTCATCCTGAAGACCATTATTGAACTTGATGCACAGTGAACTCGATGATAAAATAATCAATCAAACACAGGTCCCTTTGGCCCAGTATGAGACCAAGCTAACACCATGCATCAGCATGGATCAGCAAGGTTCAACCTGTAATTGAATAAAACAAAGTTCAACATACAATCAATATTGGAATATCTACCTGCTAAAGTATGGGATCAAGTAGTTGTACTTCTGAAGTGATTTACCGTTTACATACCTTGTTTGTGTGACTTATTTTATGTTATGTCTAGCACATGCAACTTCTCCAGTGGATATTATCTAAATTCACATATCGTGTATCATTGCTTATGCTCTGTGACTATGGCATTGCTAATTTAAAACACACACTCTATTTTCATTGATAGACAACAAGGAGTCAAGGCCAGCCTAAATTTTCTGACTTCAATCTTCATACATGTCTTAAATTCTCCTAAATGAACCAGGAACACTATTTTTCTTCATTAGGCACATCATACATGCCTATATCGTTTTTCTGTCAACTTCACAGAAACCAATATCCAACTGAGCCTCAACTCGGCTCAAATGTAATAATTCCCATTAACGAAAATGATGCGACTATATCCGGTCACCTATTTACGTACGTACCTTGGTAACTGCGTCCAGCAGCCCCATACGCATAGCGTAATTACGCTATGCGTATGGGGCTGTTGGTCGTAGTTAGTACCTTGGTTGAGGCTTTCCGTATTACCGTGCACTTTCATTGACTTATTCGCTATGCTTTACTGTAGGCCTATGTATGATCGCACTTCTGACATGTTAGTACACATGTACCTCGATACAAGTCTTTCGCATCAGTTTTCATCACTCAGCATTGGATGAGCATAATTCACACATATCATCATCGATTACTGTGAAATATTTTCAACGGAATTACAGTACAATTATCTACTCACAACGTTTGGCTCATCAAAAAGATTAATTCATCATCCCAACCTCACCGTCGTCTGTCCATTCCAAACGAGGAACGTCAGTAGTATGCACGTACGTATACCGCGCGACCTACGGCGTGGCGTGCGCATGCGATTTTAGCTTTGCCATTGACCAAGTGCTCAACGGTCCACGCGTGCACGCATAATACGTGTACTTGTACTCGTTTGCTTTCTCTCTATGATAACGTCATTGAAATGATATTCTTGATCCCGGTGCGAGAAGAAAAAACAAATGTTTAATTCAAGTAGTATTTTTTTTAGTACAGTATTACTGATGACACTGTTACTCTTTAACAACGTGTAGTTATATTTTCAAATAAAAATATACGATAATATCCAAAAATAGTGTGGCATTTTAAGCAAACACCATTCAACACCCACATGTCAGCTTTCGGGAAAGACTATGGAATGGTTCCAAATTCGAACCCTTAAGACTTGGCTCCCTTTAGGGTTCGGATTTGCACCCCTACATCCATCCCGAACCCTATAAGGTGCCACTTAGTGAAATTTGCTCGTAGGGTGAAAATTAGAACCCTAATAGAACCCTAATTTCTCTGTGTGTAAATAAGCACAGAAAGAGAGAAAGGGGTTAGAGAGAGGCGCGTGCGCGCTCGCACACACATGATATTTTGAAACATGTATAATTATAATATATAATAATATATAATTGGCAGCAAGACTTGCACATAGACGTGGCTGATGTTGGGTTGCACCCCTTTATTCAAGCTTTATTCAAGCCCGAAAGCTTGAATAAAGGGGTGCAACCCAACATCAGTTCAGTTCAATTCAGTTCAGTTCAAATTTATTTCATATTTCCATTTTCTCAATGATGACATTACAAAATTATTGACAACAAAACAAGAGTACAAAATATATACAATCATGTCTTTTGATTGTAGAAGAAAAAGAAAAAGAAAATATACTTGACACAAATGTACATGGTCACATCGTATGAAAATGTCACTAGTAAGTATAAGAAATATGATGGGGCCTACATAAAAGCTTTAAAGCTTGTAAAACTGTAGGTTCCCGAGTTCATAGGCATATGATTTTACACGGAGAACGGATATGTTTGTCTTGACCAACAAAAATTACACCAGTACAAAAAAATAGATGAGTAATAAACTAATGAACCACATAGATATCGCACAAACCAGACTGCATACAAATCTCGCAGTGATTGAATAACAAAAATGCTGTATTATTAAAAGATGTATCGGTACCATGAAATAACTTAAGTAACTTGGTGCTGCGGACAAGGACAAAAGACTGGGAGCGTAAAAAGGTTGCTAAAGGCTTGGTAGTGTGTATCCACTAAGTAATAACTGTTTTAATTTGCGTTTGAAGGTGAATAAAGATAAGGAAGAAGTGATATCAGCCACGTCTTTGTGCAAGTCTTGCTGCCAATTATATTAACTGTCCCTGCACCGCCCCGCCATGTTGTGGTTAAGTCCTTTGCTATAACGAGAGTAAAGAAAAGGCGGTACGTTGCTTTTGAATCCTCACAATTTGATTTTACTTCGAGCTTTCGGGCTCTGCCCTTTTTCAAGACTGAGGACAAATCGGACAAAATACAAAACATGGATATCATATACAAAAAATAATGATGATCAAGGCAATAGTGAAAATAACAACAATGGTAGAGGCAGAGACGGCAGAAAATAAATACACTAATGGGAGTATATGTATATATATATATATATATATATATATATATATATATATATATATATAAATTTATATATTTATCATATGCATTATTTATTTACATTTCATGACCTTCTTATGAATTTTCATTCTGGCTTTAAATAGTGGCACTACAAGGAAACAAGAGATTGGGATCAGCTATGAAGTAAAAATTCAGTAATATCAAGGATTCGGCTGGTCTCGATAAAGATTTGTTTATACTACTGTTGATCTTCAGTTGAAGAACACACTGTATGTTGGGGCGAGAAAGCACACAGAAATTAGCATTGCGACGACATTGACTCAAGATGTTCTCTAGTATCCTTGGACTTGATCTTCGCTTTCTGAGCCAATAAACAATGATTATGCTAGTTAAAGGAAAATCTCATCTTGTATTGAATATAAACAGCAGCATTTAAAGTCATTACGAAGCACAATATTTGGAAAGAAATACATTTTGGCATAAACAATGATAGATGAAGGGCGAATGCTAAGTGAATAGAAAGCATTATCTTGTCAAACGAAGATTTTAAAAGCTTTGAAAGACATCAAATTCATCTTGAGTGATCTTTTGTGTTCACAGAGAGAGAGAAGAAAGACCTCGAAGTATAGCTGGTTGATGACTGCAACCATCATTGTAAGATATTAAATTAGTGCGTATATGGATTGACAAAATACTCTCGTGTTGTTGTTATATTTTCGTTCTCATTCTTTGAGTAAGACTCCTTCGGGAAAGAGAGGAAAAAAACACACACCCGGAAGCTACGCAGTGGATTACATTCTACTTTATCATCCCACTATAGCAGGATAAATCGTGGATCGTAACTTCTCTGAGAATACCAAGATTCTCTTATGTATTCTCTTCTTAATCAGAGCGGCGCACTAGGGAGGAACACAGGGGAGAATGTGCGGGCCTGTACTTGGGATTTATGTCATTTTATAAAATAAAGAATATCTTCTTTTTTTCTGAAAAATTGCAAGAACAATGTATGGTATACATTTAGCGATGGCCCGATGGCCAGGGGCCATTAAAAATTTAACCTCGGGCCACCAAATTTCTCCAAATGCTATCTTTTGGTCCCCTGATATAGGGCAACTAAAATTGAAAATAGATTATCTTTTTTTTTACATGCGTTTCCTTTGAATTCTGGATTTGCCTTTTTTTCGGGCCATCAAAATTTCAAATTCACGGAGAAGGAAGTTAATGTCGAGCCCTGTATATATGATCAACATCAGATGACAGAAATGTAATTTCTTGGACCTGATCCGTGAAGACGATTCGATAATAAAGATCAATAATAAAGGGAACCAAATATTGGATACCCCGAGAATGTGATGGCATCTTATCATCTGAAAACATTTTTGTTTCCTCTAATTTCAGTCTATTTTCATATTTCTCAAAGAAAAGAATACATCTGATATAACAAAGTAGAATGACGAATGAAATTGAGCTTGGATGCACAATAAAGATTACTGAAATATTGAACACGATGGTCAATCTATGTAAACATTTTGATATATGTGAAAATGCTAGAGAAATACGATGGAGCTTACTAATAAAGCAAGCTGGTCAAGCGTATCGGTCCAAGTATACTCTTGAAAACGTGTGTGGAGTACGATAAAGAGTACGGATTAAACTTAGAACCAAACTAAAGAAGAAAAGAACAACAAATTCTAATCAAATACGATTACAGATTGCGATGGAGACATTCATAAGACTAAAGATTTGGGTCCATGAAAGACTAATAAACAAAAACTAAAAACCTGTCACGACTATAACGTCTACTATTGCAATGTTAACCCTTCTCCGAACTGTGCGTCATGAACAATTATAGGAAAGAAAATATATTGCTTATTTTTGTTCTCGTCGTTACGCATTCTTTCAGATTTGCATATGAGATCTATCTCTATTTTCCTAAATCGACATGTATTCATAAAGTTGAAATCTGACTTCCATCAATTTAACTATGATATACGACCTCTGACAGAAACGCCGCGGTTTGATGACGTCAGGATAAAACAGCAACAATCAGAAGAAGAAAAAAAAATAACGCTGCATTGCAAATGATGAAATGTGTAGAGCAATAGTTGAACAGCCTACGAGTACGCATCCTCAAGAGCGTGTACGCCAAGGACGACTGTGTCCTCCCCCAAGCCGTACACGAGCGAGCTGTCGAGCCCTGAAGCGAATGGGGGCTCGTATACAGAAGCGTAGTACACACTCGTGCAAAAATTTGTTCTTTGAACAGAGGAACGTTTGGAAAAAAAAAGTAGTCCCATCAAGAACTCGTCCGGGGGAATGTTTTCAAGAAGGTGTCACCTTCCAAAACGTCGACGGTTATTGAAATGCAGCTAGAGGGCATGCTGCCACAACTGAGTTCTTTTTCGTTCTTTAAGATTAGTCTAGTTCTTCTCATTCTTAGAATATCACTCCGCCTCAATTCTCTCTTTCTATTTAGCGTTGTCACCCTTTCCTCATCTTCATTTTGCTTGCATTAACCTTTGAAAGAGACAAAGTGGAAATGTCATTAATTTATTGTCTTTGATTACTTTGCCTCCTTCTCTTATATTATCACTCCTACACTGAAAAGTAATAATACGGCTTGCTGTTTTTCTTTTTCCTCTCTTTTGCTTTTCTTGACCTCTATTTTCTTTCACAATAATCATTACTTCTATTTCCTTTTTCTTCGGGGTGGAAAACTACTAAACTTTGATGAATAGAATGAATATCGAACAAATAAACGATGATAGTTTCACTAAATCAAATCAAGTAACAGGCAAATTATGTAATTCATAAGGTTTACATCGGTAATGTCGACCGCAACCACGTAGCAATGCTAGTGTGATCGGGGCTCGCTCTTTCTAGGAAGGAAATCAGCTTTCACTCAGATGTATTGAATGGCTTTCTGTTACTTGAAGATCGCAATGAGAGAGACAGTGCCGTGACTCTCTTTGGAGAACACTTCCGTTGCGGAGAGGAGGAGCTCGGTCAAAGTGAAATGCCTCGAGTGTCATATATGGTGTCCTTAAATAGAAAAAAAAGTAAAGAAAAAAAATCGATAGAAAACAGCCACAACTTTTTACGGACGTAGCTTTGCGTTCGGAATAACAGGTTATCTGCGCACATGCGGTGGTCTTTTTTGAAAACACACATGCAAAAACAAACAACTGAGAAAGGCAAACAAGCGATAGACACAAATAGGTTCTTGACGCAAAGCGATGCCGATGTCGTGATAGCGATACTTTACCAAACCATCCCACCCAATGGAACATGATACGAAATTTTGTCAAACGGAGGCTCGAAATAGAATGAGGCACGAACAACCTTAGATCAGTCAGGGCGTGGGTTGAAGAGAGATAGAGAGACGCCCTTGAAATTCCGTTAGTGTGTCATTTGTGGAAGGTTTGGTCAAGAGCATCTTTAAGAATTCAGGTAATCAATTTCTTCCCATAACAAAACATAATGGACACAGTCATGTTTTTATTGTTTGTGTTGTTTTTTCGGGACCATAGTTGTGTTTGTGTAAAAAGGTACTATTATATAAAATCCTTGGAGTGAAGTTTGATATGTTATGTAAATTGATCTAGTTCACCTATGATATTCGAAAATCACAGTTTATGAGGTGTCGATATTCATAGACCTTATTGTTTTTAAGGAAGTTTTATTTATAAGTTCTTACTACCATCCGAGACAATAAATCTGCCTTCGAAACGTGTGATGTTCTTCATTCCGAAGATTTGACAAATCCGAAAATGAGCTAAGGTTCGTCATTCCGAAGGGTCATCATTCCGAAACACGCATATTCCGTATTCCTAGATATTTGTTTAGCAGAAAATGCAAAAGGGTTTGTTAATCCGAAAATTTTTTGGCGTTATTTGGAAGGCTCCCTATTTTGAAGGTTTGTAATTGTGTAAAGGAAAGAAAGTGCGTCATTCCGAAGGGTCATTCATCTTAAAATGAAATAGGGTTCGTTATTCCGAAGGTTCGTATTTTCGTAATTGAAATAAAGTGCGTAATTCCGAAGATTCATTACTCAAAAAATGAGATAAGGTTCGTTATTTCGCAACTGAAAAGAAGGTGCGTACTAACATATTATTTTCGGAATTACGAACGATATTTCGTTTTCTGGTTAAAAAATTAACTTAAAAATAACGAACCTTGTTTCTTCATTTTCGGATTAACGAACCTTCGAAATAACGAACCTTATTTCGTTGTCGGATTAGCGAACCTTCAGAATAACGAAAATTTAGAAAAACGAACTGTAAACCTTCAAAACAATATAGCGGCATTGGCAGGGAGGTGTGTGCTCTATTAAGAGTACTATCAGATTACAACTGCCCTATGTATAAGCTGATTTTTTTTTAAAAGGTACAAGCCGACAAACGGAAAGGCAGAAGTTTGAATAAAATCAGAAGCGACCAAAGAAAGTTATAGAATCATACAAGTTTCTATAAAACAGTGACATTGGTAGGAACCAGCAATGCAAATCAAATTGAGCTATTATGTTATTATTCTATTCCACTTTATACGTTTCTACACGTAGGTGTTACGAAAACAATACTCTTCATATGATTAAGTATATAGATACAAACCGTTTCCGCTGAAAAATCATCATCGCAAGGTTCTTTTATCACAACAATAATTTGATGCGAGGGTTAGGATACTCCTATTGATTACATCGTATTTCCTGGTAGGAAAATTTAGTTTACACCAGCATAGGGGTTCACAGGAGACTTATTAATAGGTGATGACGTCAACAACAACGTTTCCACTTCGCATATCTGGTTTTCAACAAACATCACTGTATTCCCGAAAAGATGTAAATCTTAAGAATTGTAAGTTTTTTTCGTTTTTTTTTTTGCCCAATTTCAATGATGTTTCTTCTATTCTGTGGTTAATGAATTGCATTTAAAGAAGAAGTGGCATTGCACTTAAACTCTTCTGATGAGGAGACCTACATAATACTTTGTATATACACTCAGCAAAAAAAAAGAGAAAATAAACGCTTTTTCCAGTCAATATTTTTCATAGAAGATTTTGATAAAAATCAATGTGTCATATACCATATCGAAGATTATTTAATTGGCTATCAACCTGGTAGGTTTATACAAAGGGAATTTTTACGCATGAGTGAACACATTCGTTTTTGTCTACCAAGGCAGAAAAGTAAAAATTGCAGAATTGGACATATTGAAATCATTTGAAAATGCCCTCCAAGATAGCAATGATAACAAAAGACCAATTTAACGCAATGAGACATGAATGAAACAGCAGAAATAAGTTTCCTTTCCCTTGTTTGCCTTTATATTCAAAACAAATGCATGGTGGGGAAACTGAAGGTGGAACATCAGCATTTTCCATTAATTCAAACTTTAAATGATATAGGGAGTAAGCCGTAAAGGTTGTAAAATCGACAGAATTTCTTCATTTTACCTTTTGATTAAGGAATTTAAGAATGCATGAGACAAATTCAAGAATCAAATATTATTTCAAACTTTCTTAATTTGGAATAATGTTTCAAATTTAACTTTCTTTGTTACCATAATTTTTTTCTCTTTTGACTGCGGATTTGACAGAAGATTCTTAATTTTCTTCCATTATTTTGTCTTTGCCTTTCTTTATCTTTAGAAGGTTACAGAGAGATTATAGAGATCATAGGTTAATTTTGCATATTAATTTGCATTTCTATTGTGCTGAATTTGTCTTTTGTTCTCATAGGAAATACGCTTGAATAACAACTTGTCCATTTTGCAATTTTTACTTTTGTGGCTTTGAAGAGAGAAACGGATGTGTTCACTCATGCATACAGTTAACCTTTTCATTGACCTACTAGGTTGATAGCTAATTAAATTACCTTTAACATGGTATATAAAACACCATTTTTTACCCAGATAGTCTATGATGAACTTGAAAACGTGTTTACTTTCTTTTTTTTTGCTGAGTGTATAATTATGTAACGTTTTACAGCTTACTCCGATGGTCCAAAGTTTACAAACTTATGCAATGAGGAAATGACTTGGGATGTAATCTTAAAGCCTGAAAACAAAACTATACTCTAAAATTTCAAGTAGTCATGGAATGCATATTACTCACAGAACAATCACTATGCCCTATGCCCAAATGTTTTCGTGAAAAATTGCTCTATGCGTGAATAGGTCAGTAGCAAAAACATCCCTAACCACCCCACCCCCAGCTAAATAGAAAGCGCTGTGCGCCATCTTCAGATAGTGCCCAGAGCTTTAATCTGACAGTGTTGGGTTTCAGCACTCGGCGACCAATGGGTTAATGTATAAGATTCCACAGCGGAAGCGCGCTGAGATCAGCCAAGTGTTTGGTGTCGGGGTCAATCGTCATCGAACACGGAGGCTACCTGGGACATTATCCGGAGGAGACACCGCTGGGTGAGAACAAGGCGAGAGGAGTTCTCCCGGCGACACACGCCGGGGAGTTGAGCCTGTCAATATTGTTCCTCCCTGGTAAAACCCTGTGTCATTATATGCCCTATCCCATGACCCGGTATGTATCGTAAGGCAGAGGAGAAGTGTGACAACTTGTCCACTCTCCGACAGCCATTACTCGGAAGCTTGAGAGAAAGATAGAGAAGAGAGAGGATCAGAAAAAGAATGATAACAACCTAGATAGAATGGAGAAACACGATAGGTGCAGCTATATATATATATACATATATATACATGTATACATATATATTTTTGGTTTAACAGTTACCTTATCAGCATCAACATGCAGTCAATAAAATTAGGGCGCCTTTGTTTGGTTTTGTTATTTAATCTGGATTTAATCTGGATTAATGTTGACTACGTTACCGTGGATATGATATACATACAACAAAGTACTTAATCTGTTATAATTATCATGATGTTTCATCATTTCTATGAAATCAAAGACAATATTTTGAAATCACTTTTTTTCAGACAAACTATGTTCACATAATCGTCTTCTGATTCAATTCATGAACTGGAAAGAGTAAAGAATGAAAAAAAAAAATCAAGTCAACGTATTTAGGCCACAATATGAAAGCAGAGCAGGTTTGTCTGTTTTGGAAATACTATAAGTGGGTTTTTCAAACCAATATTGTCGAAAACGAGGACATCATCTTGAATTATTCATTCCAACATACAATCGTCTGAGAGCTATCATTGTTCTCGACCTAAATCAAAATATTGTAAGTGGGTTTCCGTTTTTCTCCTGTTGACCAAAGCCGCCTCCGTTATTACTTTGCATAAATTTAAACGTGATTTGAGAGTTAAAATGGGCGTCTGTGGTGGCTCTCTCACATCAGAGGAATCGACATTTGCTGACTCTTACTAAAAATAGCCATTAGATTATTTTCACCTGACTGATTCAGCAACGCAGTGGTAATCAATCATGTATTCATTTCTACCATCAACGTACATTTGATTCAAGACTGTCTGTACACGTGTATTCTAACATCTTGGATGTAGTGCACGTTTGTTCACTTCCAAATGTAATTTCCTACTTTTTCACGCAGTGTCTCAGCGTAGAAAAAAATATTAGAATTCATTTCCTTCTTTGGAATTTGAAGGTGATATGAATATATTTATTGTATTTATACACATGCATCAATTGAGAAAAAAAAATGCTTGACTCGTTCAGTGGATGTGAGATTACAAGTGCCCTGGGAAATATTATGGATCAATAAAGCAGGCCAAAAACAGGAATCAATTTCGTCATTTTACTCCATTCCTCAACTCAGATTCGACAAGATAGTCTAGCATAAGAATATGCTTTGAATTCTAAGAGCACTAAAACGCATGACTAATATATCTATACGAAATATCATGTAAATCAGTTGCTCAATATTCAAACAACTGAAATGAGTATTATGAGTCCCATATGATATTTCCCAAGATTAATATGCTTGAGATGAGAATGAAGTCAAATTTGCCCTTATCTCTGAAGTGACCAAGAGTAATGCATGCATTCGCTGATCAGACTAATTGATACACAGCATAATCTGTTAAACTCGGAATTATCGGAACTTTCACAGACTGACATTCTTTTTTTTCATTTATATTTATTCCACCGCCATATTACAATTAATAATGATAATAGATAATGAAAACTTTAATAATAGTAATAATGATAATAATAATAATAATGATAATAATAATAATAATAATAATGATAATAATAATTATAATAATAATAATAATAATAATAATAATAATAATGATAATAATAATAATAATAATAATAATAATAATAATAATAATACAAATAACGATAGCACATATTTCTTCCTGGAATATTTTTCCTTCAGTTCTTATTTATGAACACACATCCATGCGTCACAGAATTCTGAGTACCTTCAAAACTAACATAGAATCTTCTGTGAGTCTAATATCACTTTCAAGTGGCTCAAAACCAATCCAAGAAGGACATATTTTTAACCTAAAGTTTACTTTAATCTCGACGCACATATTAAAGACAAGGGACGAAGTCCAGACGAAATCTTAGCAACATCCGACAATTCATCCGAAATGCACACTCCAGAAATATACAGGTATCCATTGACGCAACTGTTTACCGAAACACTCGTGCGTGTCACAGAGCCAGGCAATACGGACAGTGTCAAGAAGTATAGAAAACATGATGGTGGAGAAGACAGCACGCGGAAATAGAGAAACACTCGAAAGATTTGGATAGCATCGCAGAATCTCCTCAGAGAGGTGTGGGTAGATGGAGTTTCCTTGGTAGAGGGATTGTAGGGATGTGGGGAAGCAAGAAACCATTTTTTGTGTGTGTGCGTGCGTGTGTGTGTATGTGGGTGTGTGTGTGTGTGTGTATGTGGGTGTGTGTGTGTGTGTGGGTGTGTGTGTGTGTGTGTGTGTGTTAGGAGGTGACATGAAAGATTTCAATTTTGAGTTGTATATTTTTTTTTTACATATATTTCCTTAAGAGTGGAATATGAGTTATATGTTGACATATTCGAGTGAAATATGTTTTAGATTTGTTGGCATAAACAAGTGGAATATTATGCATAGTATGAAAAGTATTGTTTCGTTAGTATTGCTTAGTTGCTTTGACTGCAATTGATCCTTTATCATTGTCAATGATAAAGAGAGAGATAATGGCAGTAAATACTACAATATAATGTTGATTTTGTCTTTAACTGTGCTTGTATATTTCATTTTGTATCCAGAACGGATTGTTTGTTTATGAATGATTTGACAATGAAATCAATAAAGGAAATCAATCAAGGAAACACAATTGTGTGTTTTAGGGTGTATCAAGTCACATTCCTTACGGAAAACGAACTTAAATGTAAGTCGTGTCTCACCAAGCATGGAAATGAAGACAATTGCCTGCAGATCGAGTGGGAACGAACCATACATCCGCCATAGCATCCCTTGTAAGAAAGACACCCTTGCAATAGGATTTCAAAGTATTAGCATTGCCTCATCAACTGCACCCATTGAGGTTTCAACATATCCTTTATGATTTTACGACATATTTATAATGTATATGTACATATATATATATATATATATATATACATATATCTATATATATATATATATATATATATACATATATATATATATATATATATATATATATATATATATATATACATACATACATATATCATATATATATATCACACATATATACATTAGTCACCTTGTCACCCAAAGGGGCTTCACATGTTTGGCCTGTCATATTACGAGAAGAAAGCAAGCACACCTACGCAATTAATTCCAGCGCGATGTGACTTGTCACACTACCGATCACGTCATGGCTAACACTCCACTTCAAGATTTGACAATAACTCAAACAAAAGAGATATCTTCTTCTCCACTTCTCCCGCACCACCCCCCCCCCTCTCTCTCTCTCTCTCTCTCTCTCTCTCTCTCTCTCTCTCTCTCTGATGGCACAATGCGGATATTTCGCTCGGTATGATACAGCTGTAGGTCGTTTCGAAGTCGGGAGCAACTATTACGCAGTATTGCATAAATCATGTCAGTAGAGGCTGGGATCCAGGGGAGATATCATAAATCTATATGGCACTGCAAGTATTATTCATTATCTGATTTCTGTCGCGTATCTGCTGAACACGGTAGAATGCCTGACTTATTATTTGTATCTTGCAACCAACCGGCAGCAAATAAATCTTGCGTGCATATTTTCGCGAGCGACTGAAATGTTGCATTCAACTTCTTTTGCTTGATTCAACATCACGATTTGTTCTGTACATGGAACTGCATTGCACGAGCACGTCCCTACCTCTTTTTTCAGTTCCTTGTAAAAAAACAACTTTGGCCTTGCATCAACAACGTTCTCGTGTCATGGTCGCACGTGACCCGCTCCTTACTTAGTGTCCTTCGCGAACATGCACATCTACAATATTTACGTTTGTGATTTTGAGTATTCACAGGCCCTGACACGAAGTACGAGAAGTACTTAAGAGATGGAGATATATTAAACAAACGTGCCCGATGGAACCTTTGGGCGATAATAATCGATACATTCAATATGGAGTATGAATTCTGTTCGCAAACAACCATGGGTGGTGCAATCTTGTGAAAAGACATTACACGCACCGCGTTTGGTTTGTCCATGACACCAAAACACGCACGTACAATCCGAGAACAAAACTTAGGCATTTGTTAGGAGACAAAAAACCCAACAAAACAAAAACGATAACATTGATGGTAATGATTAGACAGGGATTAAACAAGAAAGGCGAGAACATTATGAATAATTAAAATGGGTTACAAGAAGGTTAGCGAGAGCTATCAGGAAATAACCAAAGCATGGAATTATCATTAACGATTTCTTGGTGGTGTGACTTCGGCACAGCGAAGTTGATTGTTTCTCTCTTTACGGAAACGTTTGTAATGCGTTCATCATTAAGGTATTGCCACGGTTGGTTTGTCCCAACTTTCATATATGACAAACTCTGACTGAAAAAGTATGTGGTAGAAATGTGATTCCTACGATGTCATACTTGATTTTGTCTGTTGTTAGAAAAGGAATCATTAAATAATAATTTAGAATTTATAATATGTAGTTACAATCATTCCTGAATGCGTGCTCTATATGTTATGTAATAGAATGATCTAAACGCGAAGCTGAGATCACAAAATTGTAAAGAAAGGGTTGTCAGATTGGTTTGCTGCAATAGGCAACAGGAAATAAGCTTTAAACTTTTAAATGTGTCTTGACAAATGAGTGAAGTCTCTATTGATGAATGCTGGCGATCGAACTGCTACAGACTTCGCATTTTCAAGCGTCGTGTAAAAAGATTTGCACACTTGTTGGTTCTATCGTAAAATTACTTTTCAGTTTCATTTCAATCCAACAGAAGGGTAATACAAATACCAGGTATACAATGAAAATCATGTGTTGTTAACAATTTCTAGGTAAAAATGAAGGCCATAATTTTTATTCAAAATAAACGAATGAATATAACAACGTGACTTTGGAAGGAAAGGGTCGACTTCCTCATCTCTTCTCTTGTCCTAGAATATAGTGACAGAACAAGAACAATGAAATTACTCAGGAAACTTTTCATGGTGTACACCGACAATTTATTTTGTATTCACAATTAATTTTTGGGCACCTAATTGCTGTTTATCAAATGTTTTACAGACAAATATAAGATTATATACAAATACATATATACTATCAGTCTCCGGTTCGTCGTATGGAGTCTGTACCCGACCGTTGGTTTTGTTTATGTTTGTTTGGTTTTTTTTTTTTTTGGGGGGGGGGGGGTGAGGGAGTGCTGGGTTAGGGGGAAAGAAGTGTAGTACTAGTTAGGCATAACTATATAAGCGTTCAATCCATTCTAAATTTCATGCTGTAATTCTGGGTGACAGACACCTGTCAAAAATCTTTTAACGTGCCTTCAAGGACTCCATTAGGGAAACCATTTTCCGTATCTCTTTCAGGTGGATCAAATAAATCTAGCAGAAAATGTGATCGACGTGCAATACTTACCAGCCCCCCCCCCCCCAAAAAAAAAAGTAGAAAGACGGTTAAAACAGAAAAGTACATAGAATAAATCCTAAAACTGAAAACTCAGGCACCTCCGTGGGGGGGGGGGGGGGGGCGAGCTTATAATACTTCAGTGTGTTCACTGTCAACTTGTAATCTTATGATGATTCTTATTAATTTTCTCATTCATTTGCTCTGATGGGTTTCGTCAAGTTGCTTTCAACCTGACAGAATGAATAAAAAAGAACAAGAATCCTAGAGAAAGTACAGCAACTTTGCATTTATTCCACTACAGATACTCGTCCTTGAAGAATATCTATTTGAAATAACAAAAACGATACAATTCTTTCGTAGATTTACAATCACAGGAAACAACTAAAAAAAGAAGTCCAGTGTTGTTTAAATCCCTTAAAAATTAAAGACAAACACGTAAAGGAATGCACTTTGCCAAGCCAACCTCAACCTGCAGAAGGACAGCAAACAAATAGCGTTGGCGGTTCCCCCTCACTGAGAAGTTTATTTTTGCGACTCGCTGCAGGGCACGCAAATTGGCAATACGATGAGTGGCAGCAGGGTCTCTAGTTTTTGTATCGTTGTTGCGCGGGTGTTTCAGGTATGGGTATATGTGTCAAAGTGATCGAAAACCAAATATTGATATTAAACGAAGCTGATTTGGTCCTGCTTGATAATGGGGGCGAATCTAAGCTGATGATGAGAAAGCCTGACGAAGCTGGCATAGAGTGCATTCTCGTTTTGGTTTTTGTCCTGCTCCGTCTTTGTTTTTGAGGGCGGGGAGGGGTGTATGCAAGTTTATCAAGGGGTTGGCCATCGTCTTGCAGGACGGGGGCAAGCTGAATACATATTTACTCTTCATCAATATACTCTCGAGTGTTGGTTCAAATGATTACACACACTTTCACCGTACAGCTGATGGTCCCGTTTCTGTGTGTTTTGCATACAAACGCCACTGTCCACGGGGATACATGGCTCGGAAAAGGTTAGGCGCCGTTGCCCTCGATTGAAATCTTTGGGCGGAGAAAAGGTAGATGGAGGTGTGAGGAAGGTGACTGAGTGAGTAAGGGAGAGATGAAGAAATAAAAAGAAAGGATCTGGCAGGAAATAGGTGGGAGGAGTAATTGTCAAAAGATAATTGAATCGAAAGACAATAATGTGTTCGTCAAGTTAGAGGGCGAGAGATAAAGTTGCAAAGTCTGTTTGGTCAACAATGGTTTGAATTTCCACAGCTTTTACCCGCATGCCATACGCTTAGGGATTTTGATACCACAGGAGCTGATTGGCAGGTTGCTGGCATGAAAAGTTGACAATAGGGATAAGTGAGACCAAAATAGAAGCCGCTGTCGCAAATCTTTACTACATGGAGACCCAACGAGAGTGAAAGAGAACATATTTTAAATGTCTTAATTTTGGAGGACTGCCAAAACCCATAACAGGCAAATTCATGATTATGTATAGGGTCTACATGTAACTATATTTAATCGTAATGGTAATAATGGTAATGGCGATGGTGATGACCATAATGATAATAATAATAATAATAATAATAATAATAATAATAATAATAATAATAATAATAATAATAATAGTAATAATGCTGATAATAATAATGATAATAATAATTATAACAATAGTAATAATAACAATAATAATAATAATGATAATGATGATAATAATAATAGTAATAATAGTAATAATAGTAATAATAATAATAACAATGACAATAATAATCATTATTATTATTATCATGATGATGATCAGCTCAAATTTACTTTTTAGTGATGCAACGGAAACCTCTCCCCCCTCTAGAATTTCTCGGGCGGAGGTTATTCCCTAACGTGGGCATACATACTGTGTTCTCATAATCGATTTTGGGCAGAACTTCAAAATTTGATGATGCGGTCTATCATTCCGAGCAGACGACGATGCGTCGTGATGTCACCCTGAATGCGTGGGCATTGAACCCTCGTCAAATTCGCCTGCGGGTAGGAGGTAGGGGTTGGTTGGGGTGGGGGGCAAATATCCGCAGAGCCGAGTCATGATTCAATAGAGGGCTGTCGAAACAAGTCAGTATGTCCTGCTCAATCATAGCGACTGATCGACTATTTTTAAAGTCCTTTGGCACCGTTTGGTCTGAAAAATAACCATTGCAGACAGAGATACAGACTCTCTCTCGTCATGAGTGTAATATTTCCATTTTGCGACTGACGTAATCGCATGTTTTTACTTCGTCGAAGACCGATCACATTCGAATTCCTCCATTTACATAAAAAAGGTATACCAATTCGTTAATGAGCAAGTTATAAGGCTTGCGAATATGCGCGAGCAAAGGGTCCCGTAGATATATAATCTTGCAACATAAAACACTAATCCTTTGCTAGAACTATATCTCACATTGTTTGGAGAGTCCGCGACTGGGTAGCAAAAATAGAGAATTCCCTCTTGTCTGTAGGTCTTGTCGCCAGCTAACCACGATTGAAAGACCATATCTGGACCACCCAGCACTATGCAGGTGAGCAAATGCCTGAATTATTTGATATAATGCTGAACAATCCATGAAATTCTTGACCGACAAAGTTTATAACAGACTGGTACGTACTACACACGCGATGATTGTCCTGCAACTGCTGCAATTGTCGCGTTTAAACGTTGTTGATGTTGGTCACTGAAATATGTTGCGTTCTTTTTTATTCTATGTATTTTCACAACCTGATTGAGTTTATTGATTTTCTTTTATTACGACACGGTTACTCACTTTCGGCACAGGTTGTTCTTCAATGAGTCCTGATTAAAAAGAATGATGAGAAAAGAAACAAGAAATAAAGAGGGAAAACAGATAAATACAAAGTTACTAGACGTAAGGACGTATTTCCTTTAGGGTTATGGAATTGACATGGACGTGCAGACAGGGTTATAGTTAATTCAATACAAAGAACATAGGTTTTTATGAAAAAAGAAAACAGGCTATCATTATTGCATGAAAGAGAGATTACACCAAAGAAAAGGCGGACAATACAAAAGAGAATATACAAAGGCGAAGCAATTACCCTTAATGTTACAGAACATGTAAAATGAGCAGACGATACCTACATCTGCAATTCCTTCCAAAAGACGAACGAATGGCGACACATTTTTATATATCATTTCGAATGACAATCCTAGAATCTTTTCCTTTAGTAATTGATCCGGCAATACATGCCTTGTGGCCTTAACAATTCAGACCTTTTTTTTTTTTTGGTAAGCTAAAGTTTACTACCTCTGCTGACATGGCTGAAGAGATTATCTTTAATACTCCTGTGTTCATGAAAAAGATATAATATTAAGTGGGACAGGTTTTTTAATCAATTTTTTTATTCAACAAGAAAGGAAATTGTTTCACATGTATTTGGAAGTCAATTAATCATAAATCTGGACTTCAAGAGACTTTTACAGAAGCCGACTTTTCAAATATATATGTCATAGAATATAAGAGACCGTTGAGAATCGAAAAAGACAAACAATGATACAATTCTCTTTCTTGTGTCCGGTGGTCCCCCAATTGGCAGTTTTCAGCCCTGATAATATTGCGAGTGAAGAATACCAGTGGGATGACCCTCAAATGAAACTAATCGAAACCAGAAGCTCAGTTCATGGAATAAAACTGGCTATCTTGCCTCCTATTAAACTCAGCTGATTTCATCAGGGAGGCAATATCAACTATATAGATTGATGAACATAATGATTTTGATCTCGGGCCGTATTTAACAAACCTTTTAAGAATACTTGAGTTGAGAAGTCTACATGTAAGTGATTTCTCTTCTTTTTTAATCTTTTTGTGACAGTTGTTTCCAAAACCTCTGGAATTAGATTTAAAAAAAAATGTGATCTGACATGAAAACACATTCTAGTGTTACCCAAAGTAAAAAAATATATATTCTCTAGTTAAAATCTATATTTCAGAACAAAATGTGCCCAAGATTTTTACAGTGACTTTAATAATGACGGTACAATTCTTCACTACCGAAAATAACTCCGACATTTTAAGCCACTTTTAATCCACCTTTAATCCACCTTTAATCCACCTTTTACACACATACGAACAAACATACACACAACATTCCAATTGTGTCATTTTCTTGTTCATTTTAGACACTTTGGATCGAGACATATCATTCTGCCTTTTTGTTTCTCACCTGTTCATGAATACTGGCCGTGTGTAATGCGGTCATTTTCAACACCGTGTTTTCAGCGACCTTTAGATCTGCCACGCGAACGTAAAGTCGACGCTAATTAGGCACAAAATTGTGTCCTGCACATGCAAGAGACAGCCGTTTCCAATTGTTCAAGCCGGGAGGCTGCTTCGTCTTAGCGTTCGCGTTGCAGATCTAAAGCTTGCTATTGTCTCTTTAACACCCAAGCTATACCAATTCAATTTCAATTCAATTCAATTCAATTTATTCATTTCATAAAATCACATATAAAATATTTACATAGATGTGTGAGTCAAAGGAGGAAATCACGCAAAAGCCTAGGGCTTGGAAATGGAGATTTCCTTTACAATATAGTTTAAAATCACAGTTTTGAATGAAACATATATATATATCAAAACAAAATTAGAGGCCGTTACAAAATCAACAATACATTATGATAGAGACAGGAAACAGGAAACAAAACAACAACTGAACTAATACAATATAATACTATACAATAAAAAACAAACAAACAAACAAACATGCAGGGTAATTGTCAAAGGTTTGTATGGGAATTGCACAATTATTCATCATTCATTCATAAACATTAATCAATACAGATTAAGAAGAAGCTGCTTATATTGAGTCATAAAAAGATTCAATGTGTTAACAGATTTCAGTTTCATGCTTAACAAATTCCACAATTTAGCCCCTTTGTACTTTATAGAGTTGGACTGACAGATTTTCAGACGATAAAATGGTAAAATATAACATTGTTTATTTCTAGTATTGAAAGAATGTTTCTTGGCATGAGAAGAAAAATAATCATTGAATATATCTGGCAAGACGGAGCGAACATATTTATACATAAAAATACCACGTTTAAATGAAATTCTGTCTCGAAAATTTAACGTTTGCAAGTCCTCAAATAATGGAGGGGTTTGGGCACAGGGGTGTCAACTCCTCGCGGTTAATCGTTCTGAAGGGAAGACAAGTCAATAGCCGATGGCGCCACTGAAGTTATAAATATTTCCATCGTTGTTGTCTTCCCTAAAGAAATCTGCCTCAACCTTTGGGGAGTACCAGATGAGCACTTTGAATTTGGGAGAATATCGCTAAGAATCTTAAATTTAATTTTCCAGTATTCCATGCCTGAAATAACAACATGTTCCCAGTTTCAGTGACCACACCAAATAAATGATGTATTTCAATGTGATGAAGTCTGAATTGGGAACCTCTGCAAACTTTGTTTTGTGGTAATGCCTCTTCTGCGCGTTTTGTATTTGCGTTGTCTGCCCATACAACCTACCGACGGCCTCTAAGCGTTATTAACTGATTGCCCCAAACGCCGTCATCAACTCGGCGGAGAGGATTGGCGAATATTTCCTAACAATCACCATGAGGGTCATTAATACCGGCTGCATCCCTGACAATCCGTGATAATCTAGCTGTGAAGACATTCCTTACATCTCGTGCCATCATTATTACGCTATTCTTTCGCTTCATTTCCGTCTTGTATTTAGGAACTAAGACGAGGAATCTTAATATCACTTATCTGTCTTCTTTTCCTTCTGAAAAGGAGAGGATTTAGGACTCAAGGTGAAGTCTTGCTCTGACTTCCTACGAGTTCTCGTGCAATCCCCAGGTCACTTAATTGATCTTCTCTTGAGATATAGCGAGATGGGCCTCTCTCTCCTGTTTGGACCAATGGACTAAGACTAAATAGCTTAGAGGCCAGAAAGAGAGGTACAGTCTTCTTCTATTGGGAGCAGAAGAAAAATGGGGAAATCATATTTAGGTTCTTTTAATAGCTTCTGTGTCTGTTACTGCCTCGAATTCACTGTGAAAAATCTAAACCAAAATAAATGCCCAATCCTCTCTTCTTTTTATTCGATCAAAAGGCTACGTAGTATATTGTTGGGGCTTGTTCTGCAGGAAAACACGACGATGCTGTTATCAACATTAGCTGCGAAAATGGCAGCGCGTTTTATCTTCAGAAATCGTGAAGAATAAATTGAGATTTCCAGCTTTTCAACAAAGAGGGATATAATATATAATTAGGGATGTAAATTGCCAAATGTGCAGCCTCCAAAAAATATTTGAATGAAGGCAACGCTTTATACTAAATTATATCTATCTGTTGTTCTCTTCCTTTCTCCCTCTCCAAGAATTATTGTGAAAATTCATGTCGACCTTGAAGAGGAAGAATGCATGCGTCAAAATTTGGTATTGATAGCTATTACTCTTGGACTTCAAGATGCATTACTTCTCTACTTTGTCATAACTCTTCTCTATTGGTACCATGATGTGGACTCCAAACATCATTATATATGATATACCATGTAAAGCTTAACTGGCGAAAATTCCTTAACTTTCTATCTCTCTTGTGCGTGTGTGTGTGTGTGTGTGTGTGTGTCTGCGTGTGGGTGTGTGTGTGCGTGTGCGTGTGCGTGTGTGTGCGAGTGTGTGTGTCTTTGTCTGTGTATTTTATTTTGGTGAGTCTTGAACTTGTACTGATATTTCTTGGACCATGTACTACCATGCAAAAAATACATGAAGTAATACAAATTTCCTTCGAAATGTTACTTCCTGCTTCCAAGTTCCTCAGAACTGAAGTCATATTATGTGTCATTTCATCTGCGTTTTAGCGTCAGTGCTTGATGTACCTGCATGTTTCTCTAATATCTCTTCTTTTCGTTGTGATGATGACGTGGAAATAAACCAGAGGCTGCATAGATAAATGGAGCAGTGCATAAAATCATGACCCTACAAGGTTTGAATCCCCCACGTGTATTCAGTGAAAGACTAGGAGATGATGTCAATGCATAATTCATCTCTCCGTCACACAGATTTCTTCATTCTAGGTGGTGAGATACAAATCCGAAGTTTCAATCAAAATGCGGGGTCGTAAAAATTAGAGTGGTCATTTCTTCGGACAATCACCAGATGGCACCCGTTATTCATCACATTCATCTTTTTTCAGCTTAGATGTCTTTCATTTTGCACCCTCCTGTTTATTCATTCTAGCCTCCTTTTTGTCACTGCAATCACAAACTGCCACATTTGATAAACAGCGCTTATGCTATGTAAGAAAGTTGAATGAGTGTATAGTCTGCTTATGCCACCAGCGTATTTGGGAGTATATAATTTCATTTCCGCTGTAGATGATTGGCAATTTATCCTCTATTCTAAAATAAAGAGAAAATCCTCTCGAATGCTCACTCTGTGAATAACGCGAGCGATGTCAGAGGAAAAGGAAAAAAAATCAATTCTGAACATGGTCTACTTTCAAGTGGGATGTCATTTGAATATAGTCGATGAGTTATTTGAGGGCTTATTCTGCAGGTGAATATAATTGGCCTCAAAAAGAATATAAGGAGAAGGACGCTCATCATCATAATGATTATAACGACACTGCCAAATTCTCCAGGAATCATATGCAAATTCTAAAGAGATAGTAGCACCTGTACGACCCAGCATCCGACTCCACCAGACTTCTTCTTCTACGCTATTATTTTGTTTGGTTTGTCGTTGTCGTTGTCGTTGTTGTTGTTGTTGTTGCTGTTGCTGCTGCTGTTGTTGTTGTTGTTGTTCACTTGTCAGCCCTATGACTGCCGAATTTTTCCGTCGTCTCCTTTCTGGTGAGCGGAAAAGACGTGGACTCTATGCGGAGGTGGACCACCGTTGGACGGAATACTCGAAACAGGGGGGCATATCACGCACAATGTGGACCACCGTTAGACGGAATACTCGAACCAGGGGGGCATATCACGCACAATTCGTTCACGGCGAAAGTCTTGGGGGGTTTGCATTCAATGCTGCGATGCAGTATAATGATGTCTATCCCTCTCTAGCTGTCTCTTTTTCGTGCCACTTCGAGAGAACTCCTCACTACGACGGCAATTCAAGAGGGCGACTCGAAATTTTGAAGAGCTGAGCTTGAAGTGCTCCGAAAAGCATCGTAAAACTCGCAATGTGCCGCTAACCATTCATCTTTATCTCTCGTACTTTTTTCCATCTCTTTATTATTCAGGCATTGCTCTTCTCACTCCCTCTCCTCTCCGGGCTCTCATTTTTCTATCCAACTCTTGCTCTCTTACCGCCTCCTGTTACTCTCCCTCCTTCAATATTCATCCGCATATTGGAGTGTCTAGTTTATGAAACATGACCTCGTGATAAACGGATTCTCCTCTCACCCCTCGGAGGTGCGCCGAGAGACGCAGCACTGCCGACGACTACGTGCCGAGCCGTTGCGGCCGATCTGCTCGCATGACATCCGCGTCATAAGAATACGTTCCTCATCTTCCCCCGTTCTTACACCCTACTGACCCTTCTCTCCTTTCTCCTCCTTCGATCTGTTACCATGGAGAATGTGGAGGATATGTGACCTACTAGATGGCTCAAGCATCTCTCATTCATAGTGCAGAAATGATACTGGAGGGAGATTCCGAGCATAGATTCAAGAAAAGATCACTTTAAGAATAAAGCTTTTATAAATATAAGTCTAAACATGATGGAGAACCGAGATGGAATGAAATTGAATAATGGGTATATGCTGTTCAAACACAAAAGCCAAAATAACAGTTGAATTTTAATTCTGGAAATCTAGATGTCTTGATTTAAATGTGTACAATAATTAGATATATTAGATTGGTTAGTTTATCAATTTTAATTGCAACCAATCTCGACTGTTTATGCTCATATCAGCGTTTGTACTCAATTCATTTGGGTATAACCATTTCCTCCATTTCCACGCCTCACTCAACCTCAGACGTTCCTCCCTGAGATTGATTGTGGCATATGATGCGAACACCACTTCTGTTGGTATACTTCCTCATCTGCTTCTTCCTATGACCCTCTCATGATCCTCCCCCCCCCCTTCACTCGAATTTCTTTTCCCTATCTATCTCTTGCTTGAACTTACCATGTAGCTCGCATCCTTCGCGTACATCGACTTTTCTTTCTCTACTTCTTCCGCCGTTTTCTTTTCTTTTCTTTTTTTTTTCATTTCTCTGTTATACCCCGCTTTAACAGGCCACAAAATGCAGGGAAGACTCCAGGTAGCACCCGGGTGAGATTGTTCCCAAGTTAAGATTGTGTCTGTTCAGACGCGACACGAGGACAGCCTCCGAGTAGCCTCCGAGTAAAGCTCACCCTGCGACCGGCCAGGGAACATCCGGGTAAAGAGCTGTTAATACGCTCACGAGGTAAATCTTGCCCGGGTAGAGACCAGATGACGTCATACGAACGGCGCTGCCCTGCACTTCCACTTAAATCCTCTGAATTCTCCCTTGTATAATACATTCATCAAGTTCTGTGTGTTGAAGGTATGTAATACAGTTGCATTCTGATTGTAAATTATGTTGCTGATTTTATGATCTAAGTTTATATCCTTGTAAATATAAACTGCGTTTGCACGGTAAAGTATTTTTAAGTAAAAGCAATCATTCAAACGCCTCTGTAGATAATACATGCCTCTATCAGTAGACACGTGCACAGTACTTGACAAGAATTTTTGCTACTACAATGGCAGTGATGTGATATGCTTCCATTTCCACCATACCAGTAACCATGGTAATGAACCAGCCAAGGATACTCTAGCAATGTACCCGGAGGAGGTTTTCGAGAAACGCCTGTTAAGACGGTGCACTCATCTTTACCCCGTGTTATCTATGGGATGTTACCCGGATGATTACCATTGTGATAATTTGTAAACCCTTTCACATCAACAGAAATCAACGTGTAGTGGATGTCAGGGGGTCTTGAGCACGACTTGTTTAGCTGTTTACGGAAACAAACAAAAAAAGAATCACCGTTTATCGTTATTTTCCCATGAAGCATAACACGTCTGGATGATAAGATGGAAATCCTCAGATATTCGTGAAACCTGACTGTTCCTTCCATCTTCCTTCTCACCCTCCTTTCCCTTCTCTTCCATCTTCCATCCCCCCTTACACACTCTCTCCCTCTCTTTCTTAGTGCATAAATGTACTCCGGATTAAATCGGTTTCACCCTCCGATCCTGATGCCATGTTGCCGCAAATAATGCGTATCGAATGCATTATTGCTTTCCGTTCTTATTTCCCCGGTCGAATCTCTGAATGAACACCGCCTCCCACGACGAGATATTTCTTCCAGTCTGACCGACGCGAGGAATCACCAGGTCTTCGCCTTCTTTTCCCTTTGATGAGAAGGCAGGGGCAGGAAAAAAAGCTGGCGGGGAATATGAACGGAAGGTTGATGGATTTAATAAGAGCTATCTCTTTCAACTCTGCCCGGAATACGAAATTAGGGAGGGGGAAAAAGCGGCGACATCGTGCACTGATTTCGCTACTGCAGCTGATGACGTTACATACCAGCCCTCGGGTATCATAGCGCCGAGAGGAGCTATGTTACGCAGTGGCACGCGCACCATAAGCTCATTTTTTCGAGTGCCGAACTTGCTAAACTTGTGAGGGGGTACTGTATTTGCCCTACCCGATTGCCCTTACTCAGACTATTTTGAAAAAGGAATTTGCTTGTTTTGAAATAAGAAATTCGTTTGTTTTGAAACAGGGAAATCTGCTCCTTTTGAAATGTTCTTTGCGGTACGCATGTGAATGCTTACACACACTCACATATTCTAGGAAAAGATCAAAATGTATGTTTGATGCAAATGAAACTTTTTTATTCTGTGCTCAGAGCAAATTAAAGCTGTCAAGGTACAGAAACTGCTAAAACAAGCTTTTGGAGGGGAAAAAAGTGACGGAGTATGTACTGTAATTCATCTGTTGCAGTCATAAAGATTCAATGTTACCTCCAGCTTCATGCTGATACTGTCTGCAGACAATGCAGTCAGACTTCATATCACTATCATTTTGATCCATTTCATCTCATTCATTTTGTCACTGCACTTGCTCCTGCGACAGTTGCTGCGGTCGTATTTTCTCTAATGACTTGGGGTTGGGGTTTGAGTTGTGAAAGGGTTTTAGGTTTAGTTTGATGTGAGGATTAGTATTAGGGTTAGGGTTATGTTTGTGGGTAGAATGTTTGTCTGGCTTTTAGATTACATGCAAGTATTTCATGGGAGAGATTGCCGCAGGAGAAAATGTCATGGAACCTTTAAGAACCAGTGTCGCTGCAAGATTGATGTACTTTTCAGTCTTATAAATTGTTGGGTGCGTTTATCAACTCCTTTTCTCGGCAGAAACAGGTTTTCCAAACGGCTTTAAGGAAATTTTTACGAGATGATAAACGCTAAGCTGTTTTGAAAACCTTTTCGAATTGTGCTTTCCGAAATACATTTTGAAATAGGTTTCCAAACCTGTTTCTAGAAGCCTCTTGAAGCGAGATAAACGCAAAGCTGTTTGAAACGGCTTTGTACTGCAGTAACGAACCATGCACGCCTTATGACCTCTTCTCCTCGGGTCGAATTGCGCAATGCAGCTGTGCAGTGACAGGCCAGTTATCAAGTTCGCAATTATTTTAGAAACAGTTTCTAAAGGGCTTTGGAAACGGCTTTTGAAAGCCGTTTAAACAGGGGAAAGATGATGAACGCAGCCGTTGTTGAATCTAATATGAGTGACAACAACATTGACAAGCCGCCTGTACAGGTGTTGCTTATGAGATTCCTGGAAACAGAAAAGACGATATTAATCTGTAACAGGTAAATGCCAGAAAAAATTCTCCTAAAAGAAAGAAAGAAAAGAAAAGAAAAGAAAAGAAAAGAAAACAAAAGTGATAGTTTGCACTTTTTAAGTGGCACCTCTCTGGATAGTTGTGTAACATGGCAATAGAACTTAGCCACAAGGGAATGTCCCTAGAAACGTGTAGTCCTCGAAAAGGGAGGGCGTGTGAACTAGCTTGGTGACAAGTCATTTTGTGATCAAGGGCAAACTTCATAAACCAAGGTGTTTTTTTTTTTAGTGTGCGTTTATGTGTGTGTAGGTTTGTTTGTGTGTGTTTGACGTTGACGTGTCTATACCTAGAATAATCATGTCAGTCAAATTATTACACTATTGTCTTTAGTTCTATAACCCTTCGTATTAGTATCGTATTCGCCGGCGATAAGGCCGCAACGCCGGATATAAATAAGCTGCATCCCGACTTTGGTGATAAAGACAGAAGAAAAACAAAATCTTAAGGATTTTGTCGGGATCAAAACCTCATTGCCTTTCTACAATTTTTTTTCTAATTTGATAATAAACTTTGTCATTGCTATATCCACGTGTTTCCCCAAAACGATTTATGCTTGTTTTATCTTTTGCTCCGGTTGATACAAAGTGCGTGTCAGGATTTGAATGGTATTTCTGTATGTAGGACCATAATGTGAAGAATGACAGAGCGTATGTACACTCACACACACTATTCAATAGCTGAGTACAGGTATGTCTTCATTCACACACACTGTAGTATCAAAAGTTGAATACTGCATGAGATAGCGCTATTGTGTGATGTGTGCAGGATTGCAATCGCCGCTATAGCTATGCAAAGCAACTTATACGTACAATCGCACTGTGCTTTCTTCTTTTTTGGACTTTTTTGGAAAAAAAAAAAACATGTCCTCAGGACTGGCACCAGCGACAGTTATAAGTATACATTCAATTTATTTAAAAAAAAGTTGTCACTTGATTGCAGAACAAAGTATTGTCTGTAAGATTGATTAATTCAATGGTTGATATCGTGTTGCTTATTGGCTCATTGCATAGGTCCATACATGAGTATGTGTGTTGGTTAGGCAGGTGATTCTCTGAGTGGGAAAGACAATAATTTGCTTGTCCTGGCGTATAGGCCTCACCCCGACTTTACTGCTGCATTTTTGTTAAAAATAGTGCTGCCTTATCACCGGTGAATAAAAAATTAAGACATCTACCAGTGTATTTCAATTTATTTCAACAATATAGAAGGAGCACCCACACGTGCGCGCGCGCAACGCGCGATGACACATTCACACCACACATTCACATCTACTTAAGATCAGTATGCACGCATTGCGTACACGCGTTGTTGGCCAGGCGAGACTATTCCTTTCGGCATTCAAATGCTTTTACGTACAACTATCCTTTCACAGCTCTAATTGAATGCGACAGGGGGAATTACTGCAAAATCTCCCTTAATCCTTGTCAAGATTTCGCTCATTAATTATTCCAAATTACGAGTAAAGACATTGAGAGGACCTGCCCACCATAATTCCTTTGGCGGACAAAATATGCGAGGGTTTTTCTAGTTTAGAAGCCCACTTTTCACAGCTTGGCAATAAATATACTGTCCGTGCAAATATGTATGTAGTTACTTTGTCGAATATTTTTCGGTCACGGGCTGGACAATACTATGGATTGTCCTCCTACTTGAATAGACACGAAACGGTCAGGATTTAAGCTCGCAAGCTCTTGATTCATTTTTAGTACAAAGGTTAAATTTTTCATTCCCTGCAGTAATCCTGCATAAAAAAGCATCTATGCTGCAAATCGTTCGTTTCGTGCATGCAATGGGTGGTTGAAGCTTGAAAAGTTGCGTTGCATCCAATTTGTAACCTAGATAAAAACAGAACAATATTATTAGCTTACATACCATTGAAGCCATGCCTTCTGCTAAACAAGAACATATACGTGGGATTATGAGAATAATTTCTTCTTATATTTTTGAAACTTTCATTCAATATCAGGCTCATTTTCACAATGAAGCTAGTATGAACAAAAATAAATAGTTGTAAGAATATGCACATAAAACAAATGAATTGAAAGAGAGAGAGAAAGAAGAGGAAGAGTATTGCAAGGAAAAAAAAAAACCCACAAAAACACACACCAAAATCCACCTTTTCCAGGCTCAAACAAAAATGTTTTTACATATAATTATACAGTATCAGTCTGCTTCAGAAATGGATGATAAAGTTTAATATCAATATTACTTAGGTTGTAAAGGCAGTGCTGTATTCTGTCCAGCACCTAACTTCCATGTCTACGTTGTTGTTGTTTTTTTACGTACAGATTGTCGTTGTTACGGGAAAAGTAATCATCACACACGGAAATATCCCCGCTCTAAACTATTAGGTAGTAAAAAAGTAAGTAGTGTCAATTAACTCACTCAGTTTCTATCTATTAAATATCTCCGACACTTTTTGGAAATTCAAGTTCAAGTTCAAGTTGATTTATTTCATTTCCAGCAAACAAATAATTAGGAATACAATGAAAAGTTCGCATACACAGATAATGTCACAAAATCGGTACAACGATGCGATGAACATAATAACATATAATAAAGACACAGGTAAGTTATCAACAGAGATACAAATAAATGTTATATCATTATGTTAAAGGTAGAAACAAATTGTTGGAAATGAAGGGGACTGCTAAAAATTAAAACCGCATTCCTGATTAAGAGGTCTCTGATTCGATCATGCCAACTTTGTTTTTTTTTTTCATGTTAATCTTTCAGGGTGGGTACGTTCTTTACGCTTCGATATAAAAACGTCTGTAATACGATCACACTATTTTATCAAAGAAAGTTATACGACGCTTTCTAGGTCATAATGAGTACGTTAAGGTATACAGACGCTTGAGGTCTTATTACGAATCTGCCAAAGTTCCGTAACAGCTTAGTGCTTTAATGTTGCATAGAATTACTAGATTCGTTGTCAATGTACGGTCATAGATCTGTGCACTTTCTGAGCAAAGTAGAAAATTAGGACGGGAATATCCCTGTGTATCTTTGCGTCTTTCGCCCCGTTAGAAGGATTAAATACTCTCGATAATGTGCCACTAAGTTTTAGAATCACTAAAAAGAATTGTGTGACCAGGATGCACATTTCCATCAGTACGCTTTTGCCGTTAAAGTATCTTTTCCTCGTCCACATTTACTGGAGTATGTTTACATCACGCAATATACCGAATGGATTTAGGTCTCTTATGGGAAAAGCTCTTCTTATCAAAACCCATTCTCATTACACACAAAATGAGAGGCATTTCCTTTTGCCCTTTATTAAAGGGCTGATTTCACGGAGCACTAGAACGACTTGGGAAGGATGCGAATGTCGAAAAAAGGGCAAAATCCAACATTTGTATTGTAGTCTGTAAATGATCGGTAAAACGGCGCGGGGGCTCTCAAGGGTCGCCCAAACTATTCTTTTTTTATTATCATTATTTTTATTTGGTTGGTCGTCAATTCTTTTTTTCGTTATGGTTTGTGTGTAATAATTAATTTTATATGGCAATGTTTACCAACGTTGATTATATTTACTGATATTATCTATCTGATATTGTATTTTGTCACAATTTTTATTACATTTGTCATTCTGTGGAATACCATCTTTACCAAACATCACTATTATCTTATAATGATGATGATGATGAGGATGATGATGGTCATTTTTAACATTATTTCATCATTATCATTCTTAAGCCCCCCCCCCCCCAAAAAAAGGTATAATGCATGCAGCGTAGATTCAATAGATAGATTGACTCTCATGTCTGCATGTGTGAAAAGTTTTGTTTGCGTGCTTTTATTATTTTATTTTTGCATTTTAACACTTAGTCCCATTTGTCAAACGCAGCTTCCTAATTTAGTTACCAGGATAGTAATCATCGCTTCTCATGGTCCGGCACGGCAGAAAAAAAAAGAAAAAAAAAACAATTACTTCCAAAGCTTACCTTTGAACCTAGAGGAGAGAGATACCGGACTATTAGATGTGACCGATATAATCAGAGATAGAAAGAAAGTGAGACATAAAGAGCAGGAAATATCAATAGGGAGAGAGATAGATAAATATAGAACAGAGAGAGAGAGGGTGGGAGGGGAGAGAGAGGGAGAGGGAAGGGCGAGAGGGGGTATTATAAGACTGAATAATGGACGGAATATAGGTAGATGTATGCGAAGCCATTAGTGGTAGGTGTAACGAGTGTGTTCGTCGCAAGAACGACTAATTTTCTCATAGTCAATACATTACAGGTAGGGCGACCCATGGTAACTTGATTAGCGTAACAAAAGCATGTCATTTCTTTATAATTTGATTCTTAACCAGTTATTCAGTCCCCATGTCAAATTACGTTCCTAAAAACATTGGTCGACTGTCACTTGACTGCTTCTTTAATGATTTTAGAAAACATGTTTTGTTGTTTAGTTAACGCCGATGTGTGAAACAGGAGACCTTGTAGTATCATACACTGTACGTATTATTGGCCGTGAATTTCAGATTTCACATCAAAGTGAGGGTGAAAGACGAATAGTTATAATCATATCTACTCAGGAAAATTCTGCATGTCAACTCGTAATTACATAATTGGCAAAAGAATTTCACATAACCCTCTGGCTTCAACATCAGATAATTTCTCGTAAGTTCAATATTATGACACACCAGCAGGTTCCAGCAGTCAAGCAATGAAAGAAATCATTTGAAATGAAAGCATATCATAAATCTGGAACAGACGGACCTCTAAATGTTATTATTTTAAAATAAATGAATGAATGAAAAAAAAATGAAATGTGACAGTGAACAGTAATCGTCAATCAAAGTAATGAGCTTCTTATATATAAGGATGGGAAGCTAAAGAAAACGAGGGGAAAAACGGAAAAATGTGTCCAAAACATTTTTTCTTCACGTTCAAGTTGACTTCAATGAATACATTAAAAAAAAAGCAAAAACAACAACAAAACGATGATGGTTAAGATTGGAAGAATGATTTCCACATTTAGAATAATTTGGACTATAAAACAAAATGATATTCATCGTTCAACTAAACCGTCACCTATCATGCCTATTATGTAGATCTTCGAAAGAACAGCACAAAAATCCTTACTATTTCTGTTCTGCATGAATGTAGAAAGGGCAAAACATGTTGTGCATCAAACTATGTTAGAGTCGCGATGACCAAGTCAACTTCATTCATAATGGAGGATAGGGTTATATTTTCTGCATTATTAGAACGCAAAGGTTCTACATTTCTATATGGGCACTCCGATGGGGAATTCAGACTTCATTAATTCCCTCTTTAGGCATGAGAGAAGACGGCTTGTGACATAGAAACCTATTTACCACCCTGCCTTTTGGTGGGTTCTCCTTGAATTGTCTCCATTATAGAAGCTGGCCATACATGCAAATCAAACGCCAGCTACGGCCAATCATAATCTGTGCGATGCACATGTATACCGTCAACATTTATAGCGCCTTTTTGGCCGGGAAGAAAAAAGATCATCTGCGATCTAGGTTAAGCCGGTGACATTCCCAATCTTACAAGAATACTCCCAGTGACATTTTCTTGAAGTCGCACACTGATCAGTTCATCAATACTCGAAGATGATAAAAAAAGAAAGAAAATGAAAATAGCGCGTGAATAGAGAAAAGACAGATCTAAGAGTAGAATATTTCAAATTACAACATGCTTTTATAAATGTGTGCTATTATCATAATGGTCTATCTGGGATGACTACCAATCATGCTTGCTTTTCATTCTGACAGTTTTTTCTTTCACTCTAACAGGTGGATAAGGACGCCAGTGTTATCTATCTGATGTATCATCGTATAAGAGACCAGATGAGAACATCTGATTATATCTTTGAATAAATGCTGGCTGGAAAGTGAGAAAGGTTAAAGGGTGTGTACAGTTCTGGTCGAGGTGAGGATTTAGCTTTTAACATTTTGCGAGATATTCAGAAACCACTCTATGAGATGTCAAAGAGCATGCAATTCTAAGGGGTATGAAAAGTTTATTTGATGAAAATCGGTTTAGAAGTTGCCAAGATATCAAAAAAAAGGTGAAACAAAGAGATCCTAATAAAGTTGTAGCCTGTAGTCTTTTATTATCATCACTTTTTTGGATATCTCAGCCATTTGAAAACCAATTTTCATCAAATGAACGTTGAATCCTTCTTAAAATTACAAGCTCTTTCATATTTCATAAAAGGTTTCTCATTATCTCACTTAGGAATGTAAACATCATGAATCCCCACCTCAACCAGTACTGTACAGCCCCTTTAAACGTAGTTTCACCTGCTGACCTGGGCGAAATGGAAATTTGAGTTTCATTGCAGTTTCATTGCAATTACATTCATGCCTGTAAAAATGTCACGAAAAAAACTGATTTGCAGTTATATGAAAACAGCAGTCTACACTACATGTTGGATGAGGTCATGGCACCGTTGAACTTTTCTGTATTATTCTACTCAAGAAAAAAAAAAGTTTGATCTGAACTGCACTGGTTTGTGTGTGTGAGTGGGGGGGGGGGGGGAGCAAACGCTCTTTGAAATAAGCAAATAGGCCGGATGTCGGATTAAAGATACTAAAGATGCATCCGTCAAAAAGTGAATGGAATATTTCGTCCCACATGCCGGATAAGTAGCACAGATCATACATTAAGATGGAGTGAAAAAAAATCTAGTCATCATGGGGGAGAAATTCTCAAGTCATTAATCCCCATTCCTCCGAGTATCAAACCAGTAAGTAGTTCACGGAGCCTCCCTATATACCAGATATGCGCGCCCACGGATAGCTGCGGTATTAAAGAGCGCACAAAGCCGTGTCGAGAGGGGAAATGCCATTCTATAGTTACTATATTGTGCCATTCAGCCATCATTATGTTCAACCATAACAGCGACATGACCGACGAGTTTCCAGGCCCTGATGAATCATCATGTTCCTGATGACATCGTCATTATAATTCACTTACTGCCAATACGTAACAAAAAGCAACAAAAACAACAACAACAACTTGTTTACCGTAAAAATAATGAGGATAATAAGATAATCACTTTTCATTCATCGAACGTAGACCGCGTCTATAGGTAAAGAAAAAGATGAAGAAGCGCCGAACTTGTGGTGCAAGCGCCGACAGGCCGTCTCATGGTGTAACACTGTATGTACCTGATATTGCGCGAACATGGTGAATGTCTCAGTTGTTCCAATATAATGTCACCGTATACAACTGCAGCTCGAAATGTGTTCTTTAAAAGATCGCGGTTCAAGATGAATCCTCAAGTAAACAATATACAATTGCTTCAATACTGATTGTGCATATACTGGTGCAATAATCATGTGTACTTGTGCAATATTGTTGGGGCATCTAACAGGTCATAATGATCATGAGTCTTAATATTTGAAAATGCCTTTCGGAGGATATCTATAGTGTATACAAACAATAAATATGGCACGTCATCTCAGTATCCTTTCCTGTATGGGGCCTCCAGTGGTGAAACTCGACAGTTATCATCCGTGATATTTTCGTCAATGAATTATGCTCACAAAGCTGTCAAAAGAAAAATCACTCCGGGATGATCATTTGACTAAGAGCATGAACCAGCAGGAAGCACGCAACACAGCTCATTCCTGTCCGTAATCGTTACAAAATCAATACGCCTCAGAGTTTCGCAGCCGGTGGTTTCTGCAGAACTGAATTGGCGCCAAGTTTTGGGCGACACACTCAGCTTCCACTGTAGCTCAGGAAACGTCCATCAACTGCTACGCCATTTTCACGCCTCCTCTTTTGAGAGCTTTCGCAAAAATTTATGAGCTTATCCTGGTCTTTCCTTGTCAGATGAAACCTAATGGTAACCCCCTGTATGAATTGAAGTAACTGTTTACATCTCACACACGCTAATCATCCTGACAACGTGAACATCGGCAGGCATTAAAAAACGGGGATTTTCCGGGCAAAACGACGAGTATGAAGGAAAATGAGTGTAACAAACTATGACTTGGATTAGGACACGATTGCACACTAAGCCTCATTTAGGCTTCCCCTCCTCCTTTAAACACAGGCACATGTTGCCATTTAACACTTCTGAGATGTTTAAAGTTCTCTTGTTAGTCAAACCTTAAATTCTTGTAACCGAGGGTTCAAAGCAAAGGGAATTACAACATTAAAGAAGCATAAAAATCCCAACATTTCTCCATCAGGAGTCATTATTACCAATCTTCTCGAGTCGAAGATATGAGAAAATCATATTAAATGGAGTAAATTTGGGAGTAAAACTGAGCTCCCCAGTCACCATGTAATCAAATGAAGATATCACCATATCATTTGGTATCACTTTCAAAATTATTTGAAATGAAAATAGTTTTCTAACGTAGACATCGCTTAACTCTGCCAGTGTGTCCTAACACAAGACAATTTAGTGTCGTTAGACGATGTTCTAGTATTCCTTTGCTTCCGTCTGAGCCATTACCATTGCATACAAACCTGCATAATGAATTTAAAAAGAAAATATGCAAACATTCGCAACAAACAGGCACTGGCGGTTGGATACCCCTTCACATTATGTTTATAAGCGCCATGATATGAATAGATGTAAGGCATCGCTCAGCGTTTGTGGCAAATGAATTGAAAGACGTGAGCGGAGAACAAACTGTAGAGACACAACAAAACGCCACTTAAAAAACGCTGCAAAACGATGTGCCTAAATAACGCTCTTCTGTATAGAATAAAAGAATATCTCACTGAAAACGGACGTGGCTTGAGTGAAGCCCAATAAAAATGGATGTTTGTGATGGAAGATTGGTGTTTGCAATCACCCCTCAAAAAAAAAAACAAACATAAGCAATAAAAAGGTTGATGAAAATGATAGTTTGTTAGTGATGATAACGACAATAATTGCATTAAGAAATCTTGGAACATCTGCATGCCATCAAAATTTCTGTCCCAGCCGTTGCAACCATAAAAATCTATTGCCTTCGGTTTGATAAACCTGGATAAACTTCCGTAATCGCTAATGTGTTCAAGAAAAATCATGAAAGATTATTATTTTGATGGGACTTAATTTTTAAAATGCTGGCCGTATGTCCTAATATCCACAGGAAAGTCCTGATTATCACTGGGAACAGACAGAGGAGAAGCAAAAACTCTTGTTTAAAAGTGTAAGTGGAAAGTGAAGTGAGAACGACTTTACGTGACAGAAAGCCAGGCTTGTTTCCCACAACAAAACATACTGACCCAGAATAATCGTCTGCAGCGCGACCGACACTAACAGTCATTTCCCGCCAAATCTTTGCCCGATCATCGAGAAGAGTGATCGCCATAACATCTGTGCTAGAAAATTACTGCGGGTATCGCATGACGTAAGAAAACATTCATAGTTTTTCTCTTTCTCACTCCTTCTCTCTCTTTCATCTGCGTCGTTGCTAAATGATGATCAGAAGAAAATGATTTGGGGTTGGTTGGTTGAAAAGAGCGCCTTACGGGCTCGCGGACAATCGAGCAACAAATTGTCGGCTCTTTTTTTTTCTCCCGCCATGTAGCATATCACATTCACTTCCGTCCATCGCCGCACACGTCCGCGCTTGAAACCCGCTGCGATGACCAGAAAAAACATATGTAGTCAATGCTTTCCGTTTCTCAATGTGTGCATAGCCTAGTTTGGGTTATAGCCCTCACATATTCGCACAATGATCTATGTGTAATCCAATTCTTTTGAAATCGGGGTTTCGAGTTCAACGAAGACAACGTTACCTCTGTGAGAAGTATTGTCCGTGGAAGGGGGAACTAAAAGAAGCCATGTAAATAAGAGAAAATGGGAATGTTAAGAAAAAAGGAAGAAGCGGAATGTGTCGCCACCATCCACGGTGAAATTGCTTTAATAGATAAAGAATGAATCGTGAAACGGTTACGTCTAATAGTGGGAAAGAATGGGGAGACTAGAATTCAAGCTTTTGACATTTCGACGTCTGACACTCTGCACAATGTCTTACATCTTCTGTCCCCCCCCCCCCTCCCCGCAGCATTCACGAAGTAGATCATTAGGATTGGTACGCTTATCAAAGCCTTATGTTATCATTTTGTAAATATAAATTATGTCAGTGAAATTAAGACAAAAGATGAGTAGGTAGTAAAAGTGGTGCTGTAGCGTCATATCAACAAGCAACATGGACAAGATGTTCTACTTTATCTGGTGGCATTGTGTTCATGCCATAAACAAGATCCTTTTTTTGTAACGTCTCACATGCGTCAACCTTATTCAGTCAATTAAGTTCAAGCAACGTTCGAGTTGGACACAGACAGGTTCAGAAAGTGTCATCATTACATCCAGTGACACGTATCGGGACGGTGTACCGGGACGATAAATGATCTCATTACCCAGAAAATTATTTGACACATTTGTGCTGTCCCGCCACCTCGTGGCGACAAATCGCGTTTAGATTTCCTCCCTCACCTTGCAGACGACCGTCCCCTCTTTCCCACGCTGTCACGTTAGGGGGGCAACAAGGGAACCCCGTCTCAAGAGAGCTAAAAGAGCGACGGACTTATTAGGCAGAGGAGACAGTTACTTGGGTCCAAAACCTAGGTGTGTCTGTGTGTGTGTTTGTGTGTGCGTGTGGTATGATTGTTTCTTCACGCTTCGTGCCTGATATTGCATCGCTCCCCTTCCGTTAGAGTGTTGCATTATGCAAGCATGGTTTGAGCCTAAGGGCGTGAACTGTTTAGCCTGCCTGGTCATCGTCGGACAATGTCGTGGTCGAGCACTTCTGTCAATTACTTTACTTCCTTTATAACACCTATTGACTAGTAAAATTTACGTCATAGTAATTTCTTTCATATCTTGTGTCACTCCGGTTTAGAGTCTCCTTCGTGTTTTAATGTACATAAACTTGCGTAAAGGGCTAAGACAATAATACAATATCAACACATGCATATTATAGTCTATGGTCTATCGCTTACCTGAACGTAATATGGAAATGAGTAATACGTAGATCGATTTTAAATCGATGTGGAGCAAGCTCTATCTTAGCGCGTCATTTTCGAGAAGTATAAGAATGCCCAAGTTGGAACAATGGCTTGTGTCAAATACATGTACCATCTAAAAGTGTATGAAGTCAAGCAGTGGCCAATATATATATATATATATATATATATATATATATATATATATATATATATATATAGTTGGACTTAGCCAATTTCTCTTCGAGCACCTCAGGTCAGATCCGGTGACGTCAAACCTTGATATGAGTTTGATGCTGGAGCAGTTAAAACAGTAATTACCCAGTTTTCTCGCTTAGATTTTCAACTGGAAGATGACATCCGGGACAGGCTTTTTGTGTGATTGTGCGTGGATACCACAAACATCTCAAATGTCCTTTTCTCTTTTAAACATGTGTAGCATGGATGGAAAACTGAAGAGCCAGCTACTGGGTAAAATGCACGGCAAGAAACATCACAGCCGACAAGAGTCATATATCATCATTACACGTATGTTCCCATGGATGACAAAGCTAACACAGATTTACTTTTCCCGATGTTTCGCAGGCACATGGATGTCACACGGCTATACTGTCAGCTTCCTGTTATATACTGGAGAACCCTTTTAAAAATGGTGTTGTTGTAGCATTGTACACGACGCTAGCCGAAGATACGGCTGCATAAATAGACAGCAATGTCTGGAGACACATCTTTGCAAGGGCTAAGACTATGCAGTTGGCCATTTCTGACTGAAGGACAGAGCAGAAACCCATGTTACAAAAAGTGTTACAAAAATTACAATATTTGGTACGGCTCTTTCTACACCTACTATAACAAGTGAGATAAAATGACATGCAAGATGTAACAGGACAAACAAAACAAGATGGAAATAGTCAATTTCATATCAACTTCATCACCGCCACTCGAAAGACAACGTATCCATACTTATCAAGAGAAGAGCTTGTCTTGGCTGATTGGACCAAACGGAATATATCTATATACCCCTCTCTCCCTCCTTCCCACTTTATGTACGTGTGCGAGTATGTATGTTACGTATATCAATAATATCAATACACACACACACACACACACACACACACACACACACACACACACAGCATACATGTAGTAATAGATATGTATACTATTTAGATTCTGATAAGGAGAAACAGACAGGCAGAAAGTTAGTGATGACTTGGTGGTTTGACCCGTTGACCATCAGCTTTGGAAGCTGATGGAACTGAACAACTGAAGAGAACTTTTTTGCCCAAAAAAAAAGGTTCGCAATGGTGACTCATGTTCAGTTGGCTTCACCCTATACACACGATATAGTTGGATGGGTTGTGGTGTTGTATTAGCCGTAGTCGACTGCTTGAAGATTCGCTCAGCAATTCCCAAATTGTCGAGAAGTTTCATCTCCTAGCGTACAGATTGTTGCATGACCAGTGATGGTGGCAAAAAAAAAAATCGTTGGGCACGGTCGGTAGACGTAGTACATCGATGTGTCGGGGACCAACAAATGCCAATCAGTTGCCCCATGCTCCTAATAACGAAACAAACAAACAAACAAACAAACAAACAAACCGACAAACAGATAAGCAGACAAACATGAATACTTTGCTACGAACCACTGACCCGTGGCCCACTCTCGGACAACCGGTAGAAGATCAAAAGACATCATCTCAAAATATTTGACTGCATTGATGTTTGAAAGAGCGAGGACTTGAACGCAGCTTGGCGACTCGATAGAAGAAAACTGAAAAAAAAATCGGTGTGATGATGTTGTGACTGTGACGTAAGTTGGGAAAAGATAATCGTGAGAAAATTATGATTTATTGTAAAATTTGCTCGGAATAAGTGACTTCCCTCTGACGTATACAGCTCTTAACGCATTGTGAAGAGAGTAATGACAAGTCTGTTAGAGATTTAAGAAATTTCCACATGCAGTATGCAAAACTGACAAGGAGTATTACGCCTACCGTAGGCGTATACTCCTTGTCTACTTCGAGGTCAAGTTGAAATTTATTTTCATTTCCATCAAATAAGCAGAGATAATTATATACAATGTATAAGCAGAACATATTTGTAATAATTGCAAAAACTTGCATTAACAAAATGTAGGTGATAATGAATAACGAAAATGAAGAAAACATAACTGTCTTTTTAAATATATACATACATATGCATAATACAAATTGAATAAGGATGGGAATGGAAATAGAGGGTCCCACTAAAAAGCAAACCCTATACGATATGGGACCCTAAGAAAATACATAAGAGAACGAATAATGAATTAATGAAACTACAAACAGATATAAAACAACATCAAAGGAACCAATGTCCAATGACTTCAGAGTTGTTTTTCTTGTTGTTGTTGGTGGTGGTTTTTGTCTTTTTTTGCGGTTCTCCTATGACGCAGTAAGAACCAAGATTCGAAATACATGTTGCAGTGACTTACTTTTTTTCATGTAAGTTCGCAATGATCGCTGAGCCTTGCAGCAATTACATACAAACACTTGCAAACGACACACATACACGTACAAAATATACATACATACATATACACACACGCATATATATATATATATATATATATATATATATGAAGAGTTTGTTCGCAAAAACCGATAAGTCCATTTTTGAAGATTTTTGAAGTACGGTCTCTGTCATAAAGTACAAAATAATACCTTTTAAATGATATATTGGTCACTACATATAAAGGTACATTTTTAAAGTTATGGTCAAAAGAAGCAAAAGCTGTCTTATAATTCTCTGTATTTTTCATGACCTTTAATCGCAAATATTTTCATTTGGCAAATATGGACTTATCGGTTTTTGCTAACAAACTCTTCATATAATATTGTAATAGCATAATCATTTTTCTTTGCTGTTAAGATGCTGAGATGACATCCGTTCGCACTCCATTATCCCGTAATGATTGTAATTAGGTGCCAGTGGGAAGAAACATTTTTGACAATTAAGATCAAGGCTATTGAGTTTCAGTGATGGTCCTTATCGTAAACGAAAAAACACATGCAGGATTGCTCAGAGGGAATTTATTTGGATCTTGATATTTGGGATCCGGGTTGACATGTTTGTTCGAGTGTACACGATCCATTTCCCAGACGACAGTCCGCTCGAATTTACAGTCGAATTGAAACAGGGTAATCACGTTGTTGTGTCACTCAAGAGCATTTTGGTGCGCCGTGATGCTCTTAAAGCTACGGTCACAAAGCTTCGTACGAACGATGCGTTCGTACGAATGTAACTGTTCGTACAAATTCTGGAGTTTGTAGAGATTCGTAGAGATGGGGCACAGATTCTTACGGCCTTCTTACAAATTTCGTACGAACGCTGTTTAATTCGCAAGAACAACAACAATAACAACTTCAAAACCAAGATTTTGTCAGCGATACCAAGATTTTGTCAGCGATAAAATCTGGCCAGTGGGCCAGATGATATATCTCCTCGAGTCATTAAAGATTATACTCAGTATATTGCTGATCCATTATGTAACATTTTTAATATGTCATTGAGCACTGGTGTTGTGCCAAATGAAGTTAAACTTGCCAAAATAGTTCCTTTGTTTAAAAAAGATAATCCACAAAATATTGAAAATTATTGACCTGTTGCTCTCCTCTCTATTTTGCTAAACTTCTTGAAAGACTTACGTATGATAGGCTTTATGACTATCTTACCAAGGACAATATTTTGATTCCTGAACAGTTTGGTTTTCTGAAAAACCATTCCACCTCATTGAGTTTGATATATTTTACTGAATATATTTTACAAGAAATTGATGAAGGTAATATTTGTTGTGGAGTGTTCATGGACCTCTCAAAGGCTTTCGACACCATCAACCACCATATCTTTTTAACAAAGCATGTTTATATGGAATAAGAGGTTTACCCCTGCAGTGGTTTTCTAATTACTTGTTAAATAGAAAACAATATGTGGTGGTTGATGGTGTCGAATCCATGCAAGGAGAGGTAAACATCGGTGTACCTCAGGGCTCTGTGCTGGGGCCACTGTTATTTTTAGTATAAGCAAATGATATTGTAAATTGTTCAAAAATGTTGAAATTTTCTTTTTTTGCTGACAACACTGTAGTATCGTATTCTCACAAAAATGTAAACACACTTATATATCCTCTGAATAATGAATTACAATTGTTGAATGAATGGTTTAAATGCAATAAGTTATTTTTGAATTTTACGAAAACAAAGTATGTTTTATTTCACTCCAAGAGAAAGGAAATTTCTTTAAATTCTGATTTGATTAAGATTGAAAATGTAATTATTGAAAGAGCTCAAATGATGAATTTTCTTGGTATTTCTATTCATGAGTCTCTTGATTGGAAGCGCCATTTAGAAAACATATCTTCGAGAATATCAAAATGTGTTGGAGTGTTATCTAAATTGGTAGATTTTGTACATAGAAAATCTTATTTGACATACAAAACTCATGTTGAGAAATTATGCATGTTACAAAAGCGTGCGATACGACTGATTTCTAAGAGTAATTCTCGCAGTTCAAGTTTACCAATCTTTGTCAAGTTAAAAATTCTGCCCATTTATGAACTTGTTCGATTTAATATATTAGTGTTTATGTTTAAGTATTATAAAGGTCTTCTCCCAATTTTGCTTCATGATATGTTTAAATGTAATTTGTGTTTTCATGATTATTCTACTCGGGAAAGATATAGCCTGAGAATGCCATTAGCCCGTTTAACAGTTAGGACTCATTCAATTCATGTTACAGGTGTAAATGAATGGAATTCAGTTAGTCCAGATCTCAAGTCCAGCACTACACTTTCTCGCTTCAGAACATTATTCAAACAGCATACTTTTAAGAAACTGTTATCCATGACTGAGTAGACTGCTTGATACCAAATTTCTTCTTCTCTTCACTTCTCTGATCCTGACATTGCTACTGAATGTGTGTGTTGGGTGTGCGCTGCGTGTGTGATAAGAACATGGTATGTGTGTATAGTGTAGGGCTGATAAGTTTTTGTGTGTGTGTGTGTGTGTGTGTGTGTGTGTGTTGTCTTTCTTTTCATTTTTGCACAATATGCCATTTAACGACTGTACCAACAACAAGCACTAGATGCTTCAAAGGGGTCCCGGAATTAATTTCCTTAACATGTGCATGTACGCATTGATTTTGTTGTTATTTTGTACATAATGTACTTTTGATTTATTTTGTGCCGAATAAAATTGAATTGTATTGAATTAAATTGAATTGAATTGAATTGAATTGAATTGAATTGATATCATCTCCCAATCATCGCTGGAGTACTAATAATTCACAAGACGAATGCAACTTCCCCTAGACAGAGCATATGCCTTTTGCCAATCATATATCATATTAGTGATATAAACAAAAACCGCAAATTTTGTTCAGTCTAAGGGGAAGAAGCATTCCCTCATTTTTTCTTAGTCATATTAGTATAACGGGCCGTTAACGATCTCCCCGACACTGTACAAGCATGCTATTAACCTGGAAACATTAAACTGCACATTATTTGAATATGAGACCATTTTGAAGCAAATAATTTTCACACAACAATAGATATATAATGTATTCTTAAATGAATCCCACAAGGATTGGAACAATCATCCCCGCATTCCTGTTGATTCCCACTGATCAGTTACTAGGAATCCCCTTTAAGCAATGATTGCCCGGTGGTGTCACTGGTAGCATCTTGGTTTGGAAGTTGTGCTTTTTATTTTCCTTTGTGTGTGTGTGTGTGGACACATCCAAGTAATCTTTAAGTGATGTTGAGGGTCAACATGCCTTTGCATTTTACAGTTCCTTTAAAGGCAAGCAATCGTTAAGTGAATGTTCTGAAATAGAAAAGAACAAAATGAAACAAGATTAGGAAAATAGGATATCGAACGAATTACCAAATAGTTAGCACAGTCTGCTTGATATTATTCTGCAATAAACATTTTCTTCTCCGAAGAGTTTCAGTTGCCCCCATTTTTTTTTTCAGTGAATGGTGATAGCGCAAGACAATGTCATTCAACTTACCTAAAATAAAAAGACAAGGATCGTCGCATGTTATTCACCATCCAATGTACGACCAGTCTGAAAGTTTACAAAAAATGGCGAAGGCTGGACTTTATATGGCTCACGACTAGTTTAAATTCTGATGCATGTATACTGCCATAAAAATTTGGTTGACTGAAATAGAACACGGCAGTGCTGATGAATCTTCATACTCTGCGGCAATTTTTGAATGTCATACACTCAACTTCCCTCGGGTTTCTGAAATATAAGCTCCATATAGCAGACATAACACGAGTCTAAATCAGAAATAGCTTTAAAGAGGAATATGCAGACTTATCTTCGATTCGGAACTTTCCCCATATATCTCGCGCTCTCCCCCATTCCTTCTGAGCCGTCATCGCTTCACTCATTTGAAGTGTATTTGAGTTTCAAGTCATTACGTCTAGGCCTCGATTTTAAGGGGATTAATCAAGGGAATCGACTAGGTTGGTCGGTAAAGCAAAAAAAAAAAAATGGTAACAATGTCCGCCGCACGCTTTATTTCTGGATACCGACATCACAAGCAGCTCTTTTGGATAGGGATAAATGACCGTCCTGATAAATTAAGACAGTGATATTCTGTTTTCAGCAGTGACGTGTCTTTCACCTTATTCCAGTACTAACACACACACACACACACACACACACACACACACACACACAAGTAGAAGAAGATAAAATGGAGTAAAAAATTCTGGGTTGAGGCGTGAGGGAATACGTCCAGTTGTCCAAATGTTTCTCAACACGAGAAAATGTCCACGGCTACATTACATTTTCATATAATGTGTGTGCAACAAAAAAGAAAATGTGGAGCTAGGAGGGAAACAACCCAAATGCGCGCGCGCGTGTGTGTGTGTGTGTATGTGTGTGTGTGGGTGTGTGTGTGTGTGCATATGACAAGTTATACTGATGTGTCTTTAAGTTGATCCTTTGTATTTGTTCTTATCTTCAGTAACACTTCGTGTTGTCATGGTTGTTATTCCAAAGATGATAGTTGGTCATTTAGATTTGGCAATCTTTTACTCATTAGGCCCTACTTGTTTCTTGTTTGACTCCTGTTAGATTTGGAACTATAGTTTTCATGGTGATTATTGAAATACATTTATTTCCATATGAGTGTGTGTGTGTGTGTGTGTGTGTGTGTGTGTGTGTGTGTGTGTGTGTGTGTGTGTGTGAATGGAAATGTTGTATATATCACTGCGTACATTAACGTAGAGTCTGTAATTATTCATTCTTTCTATTCGACCGTTTTATTTTTCTTCTTTTCGAAAAGCACAACAGGTATATGTACACACAGTGTATAATTATTGACTCTAAAATACACACACACGCACACACACACACACACACACAGGAGCAATCTTCAGTGTTGAAAATGGCATTAATTGTTCTCGTTCATTACTATATCACACTTATTGTTCCCTTTTTCGAAAGGTCAAATCATTTCTAACGCGGCTATTTCTGATATGAGTCAAACAGAGTGAGCCACTTTTTTTTCCCTCCAAAACTAGGGCCAGATTGAAATTTGCATTAGTTAACATATTTTCAGTTCCTATAATGGATGGTAACTTAAAATGGAAATAGGGAATGGATACAATGAATATAAAGACAAGGTGACTACCAGATCTTGTATTTCTAGATTTTTCTCCTTCGAGTCTGCCCACTCGCAATTTTTCCAATATCTTGTCTTCTTCTCGAAGGCAAATGGCAAAACAGTCAATAGATGGAGACTTGCTCCTTCGAATGAGAGCATTTTAGGATGTTTAAACTTTTCCTCTTTTTCATCTGTAGAGCCGAACGCGTTAGCTTTTATTACACAATGATATCTTAATGTATATACCGCAGATTTTTTTTTTTCTAGCACAGTAGGCCTAGTGTTTTGAAAAAAAATGATTTGATGCATGTCGTTGCTGTTAATTCTTTTTGAAGAGTTGAAGAGTTTATGGTAACAATAAAGTGTGCCAGATTAGAGCAACGTTCTCATGCCGTGTCACATACGACGGCCTTAAACTCACTGTTAATGCAGTGAATGCGAAATCAATACACTATGAGCTTCCAATTAAATGATCACTGTATATGCCAACATGGGTTTAGCTTGTTTTCCAGGTTATAGCTGACACATTTATTCCATTGTTGGGCTTTAATCATAAGCAAATTTAGGCAGCTCGTACAATGGTTATAGTTCCTTCTTCCGAAGGTTTGTTAATCCGAAAATGATACATCCCATAAGGTTCATTTTTCGAAGGTTCGTTATTTAAATCTGAATATGAAAAATGGTTGGTAATTCCGAAGGTTCAGAAGTACGCATTTTTTTTTTTTATGTTCCTTTTTTATATTATTGGATTAATATTCCCTTGGAATACTCAGTATTATATCATATTTCATTTTCGGAACAGCGAATCTTCGGAAAAGCGAACCTATGGAATAACGCCACATTAATGTTCATTTTCTGATTAGCGAACATCTATACGTACATGGACTTTGTGTGCTTCAGAAAACGAGTCGGAATAACAAACCTCATTTCATTTCGGATTAACGAGCCTTCGAATTACAGAAACGAACGTCACCCTTGTCACTTGTTCAACACATACAGTAAGTGACGTAGTTTTCCATAAAAGCCAGGGGAACTGGTATATATATTCCTGTGGAGTCATGCTAGCAATGCAAACAGTCTCCTACACGCACACTTCATATCCGAGTGAAGGACTCGTGAAAAGTTATAGTGTCATCAACGGTCGCTATGCAGCTATGTCAAATATAGCTGTATCGATACATGTACACCTTTCCACCCTCGCAGATTGAATCTGTACATAACGCCCTATAATCTATCACATAAATTCCTCCGACGAAGGGCTATCGGCAACGTGAATATGAGGTTTATAGACTTTCATTTATGAATTTGATTGAATTGTTGAGATATAGTGTCCCTCCTGACGGCATATACATACATACACACACATGTACACCGTTATACGCAGACATTATATACCATATGCCACATATACACACACATATAAATATACATACACTTATACATATACAAATACATACACATAAACATATACATACATACATATACATACGTATACATTTACATTATACATTATACATATACATATACATATACATACATATACATATGCATATACATACAATCTATACATACAATCTATACATACATATACACATATAACATACATGCATACATATCGTACATACATGTACTAATACTTTCATCTATCCTTTCCTCGTTTGGTATTTGGTATTCATCTGTCACATTCTTCAATTAGTCTCCTGCCTGGAACAGTAGAGAATTATTTGCTTATTTTTCTAACCTCTTATTATCATTTTTTCTTAGTTTAATGCATATTGTCGAATTTGACAAAGTCATGCATGTATTATCTGAATGAGAAGAAAGATACATCATCGGCTAGGGTGAGCGATTGCGTATAAAGAAAAGCGTACTTCAGACTGCCTCTAAATCATGATCACTAAATGCTGACGCGGGCCAGTAGAGCTCGTTCGTATCTCATCTCTTTCTCGTGACGTAGTCACAAGAAGAAAAAAAAAAGAGGTTAATGGTAGAACTGCGTTGATATGGCAAAAATAAGATGTTCAACCAACATTAAGAAATCGAGGTCAAAGGTGCAATCACGGACAAACGAAGATTTGTTGTTTGTTTGGGATTTTTTTCCCCTGGTATTTCTATTCCCTATGTTTCGTGTTAAAAGCGTCAACTGTGAGGCAACTGCATGGAAGGCCCACAAAATGACACCATATCCAAGGCTTCTTCTTCTTCTTCTTCTTTTCTTTTTTTTTTCTTTGAAAAGAACCCATGAGAGAAGAGGTGTCGTTATGCACCCATTAAAAGGCCACCACGAGGCATATTGCTCTGGCTCTGAGGCACCTGCATCATGATAATCCCCATTTACCAACAATTGCATTTTTTGGTGCCTTAAGAGTGGATGCATGCACGGAGTCAATTTGGGCATTAAAACTCGCAGAATTGTTTTCCTCGCAACGGCTTTTCCTGAAGCGAGGACTGTTATGATATCAAATGAAAGCTTGTGCTGGGGTATATATCCAGTCTTCATCTCTCTCCCTCTACCCCACACCCATCTCTCTATCTCTCTCCCTCTCTGTCACCTATCTATCATTCTCTTCTCCCTCCTTCTTCTTTCCCCTCTTTCTCTTCGTTTTTTTTTCCTTCCACTATTTGGTGTCCAGTGCTACTGAAATTAATTTGTCTGCACGTACTTTCTACCTGCTTTTTGTAGAATGCAATCGTGGTATAACTCTCAACGCTGTGATCGTATTTTCAGTATCACATGATGATCTAAACAAAACACAAAAAAGGAAAGAAGGATATTCGCAGGAAAGGTCGATGCTCTCCATTGTGATCAGCAGCATATGATTTATGCACATCCAAACCATCTAAATCATTGTGCTTGCATGTAATTTTTCATTCTTGCGTGAGTTGGAGGGGAGGAGGCGACACGTTTGCTTTCCCAAAAGGATTGTTAGACATATTCATCTCTGTGTATTTTTTCTATTTTAATGATCCCATGGACTGGCCGAGTCAATGGGACTAAAAATGATATTTGCCAAATCCTTCTCAGACTGACAAAAAAAAAAGAGTAACCGCATGAATACAACAAAAACGACTTGTTGATATGAAGGCCTCTAAAGTGGTAGTCAGGTAGTCAGTTTATTGCATATAGGCCTGTATATCGCGCTGGATTGTTTGTGTGGGTTTGAATCCCGATCAAGACACTTTGTAACCACCCCCTCCCCCCGTTCTCAGCTACAGCGTTATTCATGGATGTCCAGTATGTAGCTGACCATAAATTTGCTTTTTCATTCGGGTGATATTCGTTATTCCGAAGGTTCATTAATCCGAAGTTTCGTTATTCCGAAAATTCGTTATTCCTAAAACGCAAACCCCTGTACCCAGATTTTCATTAATCCGAAATAAGGTTCGTTAACCGGAAAATGCCAAGAAAGTGCGTACTAACGTTAGAATCTTGTATCGTGTTCGGATTGAAGAACCATCGGAATGATGAACCTTCGGTATGACGAACTTTCAGAATAACGAACCTTCGAAATAACGAACTATAACCACACATTCAGCATGTCAGGGGCGTCACCAGCTTTTTTTTAAGGGGGGTGCGTTTTGACACTAAATGTTTACGAGATTTTTTTGACAGACATTTGGAATATAGGAAGCTCTCAATCCCTAGACTTTTACTGTTTTTTTTAGGAAACCAAGCGGGGAAAGGGCACCGGCGCGCCGGTAGCTAGGATTTCATCTTAGGGGGGGGGGGGGGGGGGGGGGGGGGGGGGGGGTTAGTATGCGAGGGAGCGAGAAAGGGTGGGGGAGGGTGTGGAAGTGCGGGAGAGGGTTGTACCCCTTATAAATGGATTATGGAATGACGGTGTGAAACGACAAATTACTGGCAGCGATATCAGGAGAATGGCATCACGACTACATGCGAGCGAGCGGAGCGAGCGAGCTTGAAAAAATTGACATTTTACAGTTCCAAAACTGCCGTTTGTAGCCATATTTTTTGCTTTGTAAATTAAGGGGGGCGCACCGGGCGCAACTGCTGGCAATTACTGGCAGCAACATCAGGTGAATGGCATAATCATTAAATGCGAGCGAGCAAAGAGAGCGAGCTTGGAAATTTTGACATTTTACAGTCCAAAAACTGCCATTTGGAGCCATATTTTTTCGCTTTGGAAATAAAGGAGGGGTGGGGGCGCAACGGGCGCAACTGCCGGTAATTATTGGCAGCAACATCAGGAGAATTGCATAACAATTAAATGCGAGCGAGCGAGCGAGCGAGCGAGCTTGAAAATTTTGACATTTTACAGTCCCAAAACTGCCGTTTGTAGCCATATTTTTTTTGCTTTGTAAATTAAGGGGGGGGGGAGCGCAACGGGCGCAACTGCTGGCAATTACTGGCAGCAACATCAGGTGAATGGCATAATAATTAGATGCGAGCGAGCAAAGAGAGCGAGCTTGGAAATTTTGACATTTTACAGTCCAAAAACTGCCATTTGGAGCCATATTTTTTCGCTTTGGAAATAAAGGAGGGGTGGGGGCGCAACGGGCGCATTGACGGTAATTACTGGCAGCAACATCAGGAGAATTGCATAACAATTAAATGCGAGCGAGCGAGCGAGCTTGAAAATTTTGACATTTTACAGTCCAAAAACTGCCGTTTGTAGCCATATTTTTTTGCTTTGGAAATTAAGGGGGGTGGGGGTCGCACCGGGCGAAACTGCTGGCAATTACTGGCAGCAACATCAGGGGAATGGCATAACAATTAAATGCGAGCGAGCGAAGAGAGCGAGCTTGGAAATTTTGACATTTTACAGTCCAAAAACTGCCATTTGGAGCCATATTTTTTCGCTTTGGAGATAAAGGAAGGGTGGGGGCGCAACGTGCGCAAATGCCGGTAATTAGTGGCAGTAACATCGGGAGAATTGCATAACAATTAAATGCGAGCGAGTGAGCGAGCGAGCTTGAAAATTTTGACATTTTACAGTCCCAAAACTGCATTTTGTAGCCGCATCTTTTTTTTTGCTTTGGAAATCAAGGGGGGGGGGGCGCACCGGGCGCATCTTACTGCTGGCAATTACTGGCAGCAACATCAGGTGAATAGCATAACGATTAAATGCGAGCGAGCGAAGAGAGCGAGCTTGAAAATGTTGACATTTTACAGTCCCAAAACTGCCATTTGGAGCCATATTTTTTCGCTTTGGAAATAAAGGAGGTGGGGGGGGGGGGGGGGCGCACCGGGCGCAACTGCCGGCAATTACTGGCAGCAACATCAGGAGAATTGCGTATAACAATAAAATGCGAGCGAGCGAGCGAGCGAGCTTGAAGATTTTGACATTTTACAGTAAAAGACAAACAAACAAACAAACTGCCGTTTGTAGCTATATTTCTTCGCTTTAGAATTTAAGGGGGCGCATCGGGCGCAACTGCTGGCAAATACTAGAAGCAATATCAGGAGAGCATATTGATTACATTCGAGTGAGCGGAACGAGCGAGCTTGAAAATATTACATTTTACAGTCCAAAAACTGCCGGTCTTTTCTTAGCCATATTTTTTCGCTTTGGAAATTAAGGGGGGAGGGGCACCGGGCGCAACTGCTGGCAATTACTGGCAGCAACATCCAGGTGAATTGCATAACAATTAAATGCGAGTGTGCGAAGAGAGCGAGCTTGAAAATTTTACATTTTACAGTCCCAAAACTGCCGTTCTTAGCCATAATTATTTTTTCATTTTGGAAGTTAAGGGGGGGGGGGGCGCACCGGGCGCACCTGCAGGCAATTACTGGCAGCAACATCAGAAGAATGGCATAAAGATTAAATGCGAGCGAACGGAGCGAACGATCTTGAAAATTTTGACATTTTACAGTCCCCAAATTGCCGTTTGTTGCTATATTTTTTTACTTTGGAAATTAAGGTGGGGGGCGCACCAGGCGCAACTGCCGGCAATTACTGGCAGCAACTTCAGGAGAATGGCATTACGACTAATGCGAGCGAGAGGAACGAGCGAGCTTGAAAATTTTGACATTTTACTGTCCAAAAACTGCCGTTTGAAGCTATATTATTATTTTTTTTTCGCTTTGGAAATTAAAGGGGGGGGACGCCCGGTGAGCCCGGTGCGCCCCTCTCCCTGGATCCGCCACTGGTAGTCAAGGGTGTGGGTTTATGTTCATGACTGGGGGAGGTATGACCAGCGAGGTGGCGTCGAAGTGACCAAGCGGGGAAAGGATGTCCAAAATCTGCACTTTAGAGCATCCCGTAAACTATAATTGTGCGTGTTTGTTTGTGTGTGTGTCTTATATGTACAAGGAAAAGTTAGGAATTAGCCCAGGGCAAGTCTTTTTATTGGCAATGCAAGACATTTTTACATAGACTAGTATGTATAAAGCAACACTGCAAAATCAATGATCTAGCTTTGATATAACGAAGAGTAAGGTACAAAAGTATACATTCTACATCACATTGCGCAACATTGTAGCGACTCTTCGTTCGGATGTACTGAGTACACTGCGCACATCCTGCTTATAATTATGCAGAATGCCAACCAGGAATCACGTTGAATCACAATCTTTTGTCGGGTCCGGGCTTTTTGAACAATGTTTCACACTATATACCTATCTAATTATGGTTAAAAGGAATCATAGAAAAATATCTTATTTCTTGATCACCCTTTCATTCAAAAGCAGTTTACTAACACTTGAATCACTATTTCGGTAAGTCTTTTTTTTTTTGCCAGCGGATTGGGAGGGGGGGGGGCGCACCCCCCTCCGTAGTTACGCCACTGCTTTTGGGTGAACTAATTGGACAGATTTCTTGAATTCTAACAAAAAAGCAAGAAAATCTTTTCATTGCGGGAATTATGATTATATGGGATGGGGCAAACGTGTATAAGTGCTCCGTATCGTACGGATGTACAGTACGGTCGATAAATAGTAAACACTGTAGAATACTAATAGATATGTACAAAATCAGTGCTGCCAGGTGACCAGGGGTGCGAATTATTATTATTATTTGTGTGTGTGTGTGTGTGTGTGTGTCCCTGGTGCAAAATATAAAAACAAATTAGAAAAGAGTAATTATTTAGCCTCCGGCGTTGAGGTCGCTCGCAGACTGATTTTTTTTTTTTTTTTTTTTTTTTTTTTTTAGATCTGAAGGGGGGTGCGTTCGCACCCAACGCACCCCCCCCCCCCCCCCCCCCTGGTGACGCCCATGCATGTGCGCCCTGTCTGCGAGGCAGTCTGGCTTGGACTGGTCGTCGCAGATTAGACTGAATGAACAGTGCAGCAGCTTTGTTCTAAGTGGTCGACTAGATGGCGAAGATGTTTTATCAAGAGGTTTGGTCATCACAATTCACCTCAGAGAAAAATATTCCTTAAACAGAAAACCCGACTATAATATGTCAAACTCATGACGCCGACACGCTGGCATATTTGCTCCTTCTTCAGGCAGAAACGTTTGTGTGATGTAGTGGCCAGGTCTAAAAGAAAATGTTATAATTAATTGGTTTACATTGCATTGTCAACTTATGATGTCATGACCCTATGATTTGAACTTAATTAGACTTCTTTCTCGTTTTTCATGACAAAAAAGTCAACAATAAAATCCAATACATGTACATCATCGACAAAAACAAGAAAACCAAAAATTATCAAACTACGATCAGAAACACACAAATTAATCAAAATGATGTATGAGTACAAGGTTATATTTGAATGATATTTAAATATGAAAGTCATTCCATTCGGAAATGAAAAACGTCAGCAGCTGATTAGCTGTAATCACAACAGAAGTAAGGAAACAGAAATTCGGAAATCAATTAAGTGAGTTGCATATCCAAGAAGTAAATAATGTCCATAACATTTTCATATTTAATGGTGGTTGTTGCTGAAACCATGGCTGTTCATATTCCGTTTTACGTCATTATTTTTTTTTCTTTCGTCTGAAATGTCTATAAAAGTGTTCATCACTGCCACGACTAATCATTAATCTTCCTCACTTTCATGTGATGAGGTATTGACACGTTTACTGTTACTGCAAACGTTGGTAAATAAACGCCTTCATTATATGGCACACAAATGAATGTCCCCCCCCCCAAAAAAAAAAAAATCAGAACAAAACAGGGAGGCTTTGCAAACATCATCATATTCGTGCGCGTCACTACTTTGCCTTTTTCCAATTCATCAACAGACGAGTTGGACTTAAAGATTTTTTTTTTGATCCATCAAATCTCCGAGGAGCTGGGAATACTCCGATAAAGCACTATTATCTGAAGGAATACGACCAGGCGCCATGTTTCTTTAAGGCTTCTCTTTCTGTTTTCACTCGAAGAAGCAGATCACAAAGATGCTGTTGAAAAAACGAAATCTGAGAGATGACTGACAGTGGAGTTGAGTCGAATACTGTTCTCCTATAAAACTCTTTAAGATTAATCGACAACCTGTCGAAATATGTTGAGCTCGTCTAGCGATTATCTTCTGATCTTAGATGCTTATAACTGGGAATTAAGATGAGAGCTACATTGTAGTTCACTACAATCATGTTACTGTCCACGTCTAATAAGGATATCATGCGATTTTAAAAGAGCTGTTTTACTCAATATCAATCACTCTTTTTTCAAACTCAATGTCAATTTATTCTTAAAAAAAAAACACAGGAAGCTATGGAATCACAGTGTACAATGGTGTAGATAATCGCAAATACTCTCAGAAGTAAATCAGTTGCAAATCTCTAGACTTCGTGTCTGCATGTATCAAAGTTCTGTGAGATCATTATGCATCTGTATTGCCGACTGTCTATGTGTGCACTGCGTTTTAATATGCATCTATTGCTATTTAAACTATATTACGTACACGTATGTTTGTATTTGTATGAAGAACCTGTTCTATATACAAACTCATTAGTTTCCATTAGGTTTCTTCCACTGAGATTATTAGTAAGATTTAGCTTATAGAGCAGACACTTTAATATCTTAAAGTGTCTATGGGATAAAGGATTATGATCATGTAAATTCAGTCTGCATCCATATATGCTTGTATATTCACTTAATTGAAAATTGGTAACCGCTACGACTTATAATTGTCTCATTATCAATAATCATTGTGTTATTCATTACCAATTTGATCCTTATGGTCAAAGTTTAAATGAGTTCAGTTTGTGTCTCATGTTTATACGTGAAAGTAGATGTGAATTGAATAAAAAAAAAGAATTTAATGAGTGTCTGTTTAGCCTTCCGTAGCATTTGCCCTACCTTTTTAGAGCAGTATACATGCATGTATTATGATATCCATAACGTGTCAGGACTATCACTTAAAGGAAGGATGCACAAATCAATCAAAGCGTAAATTGCTGTGCTGAGGTTTTTCAACCACGACATTGTGATTTCAGAGACGACACTGAAAGACAAAATATGTGAAAAGAATAAGATTTGATTGACGTCAAAGGTGAATAACAAAAATGGATTACATAGAACTTATCAATAAAGAAATAAAAATGGAAATACGTGCGCGTACAACCCAAGGTATGCGGACAGATACACCATGCGTACAAAATTAAAGTCAAATTTTTTATGGATTAGGCAGAGACACAAATAATTTGAACTGCGTTTTGCTCTAGTCTGTTTAGACATGTGTCTTGTATTTCATTGTGGTCAAGCGTGCAAGCAACAGCCAATTACTCTGTATGTCTAATGTCCGCCCTTTATCGAAGAAGGTGGCGGCGTTCGTGTGGAGAGAAAGAAAGCTGCGGAGGTTTGGTCGGCCGACATGGCGAAGGGAATGTGCATTGCTACCCACATTGTGTACTCAGCTGCCTGCGGCCAGCACAAACAGTGCCAATTTCTTTTTTCCTATTAGAGTACATGGGAGTTGGATGGAAAGTTGAGAAGAATAGGTATTGCCTCGCTCCTGTGCGTACGTCCTGCACAGAAAAGACGATTAACCCGCTCGTTGTGCATGCTTTTTGTTTGTGTGTTTTTGTTTCGAGGAGTAGGTGAATAATTATGATACCATTAAAGCACACCCTGTCAATTTACACACCGTTAACCCTATATAGTTAACATCTTTAAACCATTTTGAGCCACTTGAGAAAAAACAACAACAAACAGGCAAAATACACACACACGTACACTTTGCATGTATTGCCATCATGATAAAAACATTTGTCATGAATCTTCTACGTCCCATGCTCTTGTACTATTGTATCCGATTTATTTATTCATCTATCCATTCATTTTTTTTCCCATTTCCAACAGAAACATATAACTTGTTTGCAGACGTTGAATGTATAAATTGCATTACAATGTACATTAAACATTGAACGAAACAAGTTTAAAAATTATTGTTTACCTATATATTCAACAAAACAATATTTAAAAGTGCAGAATTTAAGGTCTATTTTGTACAATTTGCAATTATGATATTCTTGTATAATTTAAGGCATTTTTATATCATTTATGTACGCAATGAACAAAAGACGACCTAGTAAACTTCCTTTAAAGGAACATCACAGTTGATAGAATATTTGCTACAGTTTTGACCAGATAACGAAACGTATTGTTTGCGACCGGTAGGGTAGCTCCTGAACCAATCCAATGCTTTACCACGGACACCATAGTGACACAAATTATGAAGTAATATTTTATGATCAATGGTATTGAAGTCCTTGGAGAGGTCCAGGAAGACATGTAGTCGGGGATTTTCATTCGCAACGGGCAACAACACCATTACTTAATGATAAATTAGAGATATAAGTTAAGGGTTCAACAACATGCTCATTTACACTCTTTAAGGTAACATCCAGTAAAGATCCAGTACGGTATCCAATCCAATATCCCCCTTTTTATATGTATCTATCTCTCTATCTATATGTGTATCTTCTGTGTGGCCATTTTAACACAAGGCTGATGTAGTAACTACCTTCTAACACAAGATTGGCACTGCAATAGTTGAATGCTGTCTTCATGACAAGATTACAGATGATTAATTTTACTCTTAGAATCACTCCTACCAAGCTATACTACATCATATTTACCTGCATCGAAATGTGTGTATGTTTTCGTGAATTGCTCGACGTTGAGTACAGTTTGAGTTTGTTTAGCGCATCTTTACGTTCCCGCTTTTCCAAGATTTTGACGAATCAGTAACACATTCTCATTTCCACATGCAAATATACAAGAATGAAAATCACTGTAATATGTCACTATAACAACTTTCTTACCTGATGGACAACTAGACGCCACAATGGCGAATTCCACTCATACTCAAACATGGTATGTATGTATATACAGTCATTTATGTGTATCATAAACATAATATACACTCAGCATGAGTGTATGAGTGATGAAAATTAATGTGTTATATAATGATAATGATAATGATAATGAATAATACTTATATAGCACTTAATACTGGTGTTTCTAGCCGCATTAATCCGAAAAAATATACCATATATATATATATATATATACTATATTGAACGTTATTTAATCGACTTTAAACTCAGTAGGTCAATGTAAAGCGAAACTTTACGCATGAGTGAACACATTCGTGTTTGTCCTCCAAGGCACAAAAGTAAAAGATGGCATATTGTCTTTCATTTACAAATGCCCTTTAAGATAACAATGATAACAAAAAACCAGTTTAACACAATGAAAGACATGAATGAAATAGCAAAAATAAGTTTTCGTTCTCTTTATCAGTTTATAACCTCAAACAGAATCAAAGTGGGAAGCTTAAGGGGGAAATATGAATTTTCTGTCAACTCAAACTTCAAATGACGTAGGCAGTTAAGGCACAAAGATGATTAAATGAACAGAATATCGTTATTTCTTTCATTCGATTCAGTAATTCAAGAATTCGTAAGACAAATTTTCCTTATTTGAGAAATCAATTCCAAATCCTATCAGTTTTGTTAATATTGCTTCTTCGCTCATTTCATTTGAATTTGTATTTGACAGAAAATTCTTCATTTTCCTCCATTATTTTTAGCCTTTATCAATCTTTTGGGCTTCAAAAATATCATAGAGTGATATATCAAAGGTATATTTTTGCAACTTAATTCATGTTTTTTTTTATTGTGTTGAATTTGTCTTTTGTTCTTATTGTTACGTGGAAGAGCATTTACGCATGATGACAACTTGCTCATTTTTGCGATTTTCACTTTTGTGCCTTGGAAGAGAGAAACAAAGTTGTTCAGTCATGCGTAAAGTTTCACTTTATATTGACTTACCAAGTTGATAGCCAATTAAATTACCTTTCATATGGTATATAATACATTAACATTTATCCAAAAATTCTATGAAAAAATATAAACTTGCAAAAGTGTTTATTTTCTTTCTTTCTTTTTTTGCTGAGTGTACCCCCATGCAAGCGATTATATTCCAAAAACATCATTGATAATAACGCAAGGATACTCTATCAATAATCCAAAAATAAATGGCACATGGGTAAATCCTGGTTTCACTGCACTTGAAATGAAGAAATGTGCGTGTTATTTGTTTTGGCGTTGTTATTTTTATGCAATAGTTGTTGCCAACGTAACTCAACTCGAAGAGTTTTGCAGTGAGAGGCCGCCGTCTGGTCAAGATGACAAGGATCCAAACTCCATCGCGCTTCCTGGAAAAACGAGTAAAGAATCCCCATATCTTTAAAAATGCACACACTTACTAAAATGTTGAGAACTCTGAAATACTCTGGTTTCAAAACATTTTTTGATTGTTGTCAATGATCCACTAATTCTCAAGTAACTGATAGCCACAAAAAAGACTTTTACATTATTGATATATTAAAGTGACGCCACTGCGTATGACGCCAGCCAAAGATCAAAACCAACATTGTTTAGTTTATCCCGTAATCAAAAGGGAAAGAGGAATAAAGTTCCTACGGCAAGGAAATTAGCAACCATTACAATCAGTTGGTGGGGGTAGGAGGTGGAGAGACAAAGTGGCTGCGGTGTGGTATACACTGACGTCCCATTATAGTGATATCCGTAAAATAACTGAACAATCACAGAATTTAATTCCCCGCAGACAGTAAGGCGCACATTGCTGTCTGCGGGAATGTTACACACAGGCGTATCTGTACAACCACAAATTGATTGTGGTTTTAATACGATGTCCCTTACTGCACGGCATGTAGATGGACAAGCAACTAAACGCTACAGTATGCACAGCTGTGGGGAAAGTTTTGTGCCATACAGTTAAAAAGAATGTTCAAATAGCAAGTAATTCAAAACTCTAAAAACTACTGACTGTTCAACTGCTAAACCCAATTCCTCGGCTTTGGTTCTTATGTCGCCTTCTATTCCTGCTGCCATAGAATACATGTTTTGGATAAACTGATATTTCTTGAATCCAATGCAATTAATCGTAATAAGTCAGTTTTATCATATATGTATATGTATATGTATATGTATAATTATGTATAGGTATCTCTGTCTAGGTCTCTCTCTCTCTATATATATACATATATACATATATGATAATATATGTATATATATATTTATATATATAGGTGTGACGGAGGAATGACTGCTGGTAGACGTTGCAGTATGTTCACTTGCCTTTAATTGTATATATATATATATATATATATATATATATGCATTCATGTATGTATATACATTATATACACATATACATATATATACATTGTATATATATATATATTAGATTGTGTTTATTTCTTTTCACAGTATACGTTGCATGTTAATGAAATCTTGAAATACCGCTTGCCCATTAAGATTGCTTTTTTAGTCTCTCAAAAGGTCTTTGTAAACAAGAGTCACTGAACATCTAATATATATCTTTCTCTCCCCTTTCTCTCTCTGAATATATTTTTCTATCTATTTATATTCCTATCTATTCATCTATCTCTATGTATGTATGTATCTATCTATATGCGTATCATCGACAACCATGTCATTGTAACAATGACGGTACAGAGGGGGAATGATCCGTGAATGAAAGCTGGCTGGCGGAGGTGATGGGTCTCCCTCGACTTTCAGCGCGCCCGAGCGAAAACCACGATCCCGGGCAGGCGACACCGATGGATCTCCGGGGTGATATCTAAAATCCTCCGTGTCGGCCAGATGTCATCGAGGGTGTTAACGTGAATTCCCCGTTCAGCCGGTAAAGTGTGCACTGCAGAGTCCAATTGCCGTATAAATACAGTCATGCCATTTTCGCGTCGAGGTCAATTTGAACACACAACATGTAAAGGATATCTTCCTTTTTTTCCCCCACGAACTGTCTCTTTCTTGGTCTCCTATTTGCCGAAATGCACTTAACAACATTCATCGGTGCTCTGTAGAGAAGTTGACGTTTGGTAATGATACGCCGAGTGAGCGGTGTATAATTTTGACACTTTCTTAAAAGCATGGCGGTAGAGCGATGCACGCCTGTACAGCAGCTAGACTGTCCGTGTTGTTAGCAAGAAACTATATAGTCTTGCGTCCAGCGCACAACGCACTTTTTATTTCTTTCTTTCTTTTTTCTTTCTCTCCTTGCTTGTAGATGAAAGAACGATGCATTTCGTGAGCAGTGGGACATTAACTTACTCGTATTTCGATTGTTTACATCGAGTTCCCAGCAGCGTCTGTTCTTCCCAGAAAATTAATAATACAGCAAGGAAACCCGAGTAAACAATTTTCATTAAATTTCAATAACGATAAACGTCGTTCAGATGAATTTTGGCGAGAATGTAAACTGCAAACAAGTTCAAATGCGCACCGATCTACTCCTACCTTTCATCATGGTGTTTTGGACAAATTTTAACATCTAAGAATAACTACGTCTTCCTTACCACTGGGAACTTAAGGCCACAAAGTGGAAAAGGTTAAAAAAAAAATCAGACAACATAAGAAATTACTGTTTCGTTCATGTAACACAACATTCTGAGCATGATAGCTAGTCACAACAAAATTTCGTAATAAACACATATAAAACACACATATTCAAGATTCAATATCCATACACCATACACACATATGCATAGAGATTTACACATTATTTTCAGCTAACTTTAAAACAAAGTTTAATCATGTTTCTGTTAGTGTCTGTGTGGTGGGGGATCATCAGACGACTTGTAGCAAAAAAAAAACAAAAAAAAAAATCCCTATTCTAATTGAAATTTGTATATCATTATGACATAATTCGTGGCAACACTGACGGCGTAATCAGGTGATGAAAGCCAACCCGTACAACAAACGACTGGCAAAGGACAATACTCTCTTCGCTACCTTAATTGGTAAATTGGATCAAGTGCGTTTCGCTTTACGCTGCTCTATAATGAACGCATCAAGACAGGGCGCGATGTATACTTGTATGATATCGTTGCATTATACACCTGTCCTTTGGTAATTGGGTTCCGTGAAGTGGCAATGAGTATAGTGAGCGTGTTGATGGCGCTGTGTATTATATTAACCCCTCTCACATCTTCGGGGAACGTTGCTGCAAAAATTAACATATTGCATCATTGAATTGGGAAGTACATAGTTTCTGCATGCCTTATACCCAGTCCAAAAAGATCAGTTTCAAACTCACTCATGACTCCTTCTCACCTACCCCCCCCCATTCCTTATTGCAAGAATGTGACCTTCCAAAGGGCTTTGTAGGGTTTTAGTTTTGTCGTCAATGTTTGATATATTGTTGCCAATATATATATATATATATATATATATATATATATATATATATGTATATATAAGTTGCTTTGCACCTACATTGTTACATTTATTTCACCTTATTAATAGTGGTTTTGAGGGGAATGCATTTTACAACCACTGCTTTTTAGCTTCCCCTCCATTTTCAACATTTTTAACATTATTTAGTTAATACTATTATGATACATCCATTGCCTACTTAATTGGTTGTGCCTATATCATGTTTCGATGTATATATAACATGTTCGTTGCCTTTTTCAAGCTATGTTCTGTATACTGATACTCATTGTTGGAAATGAAAAATAAATGAAATGAGATGAAATGAAATGAAGTTGAATAATGGTAAAGATTGGATGGAATTGTAAAATTTCATAAATATGCACAAAATGTGGAAAAATTGAGAACAACTTTACAAAATTCTGCTTATTTAAGAGGAAAACATGAACATTGATCTTCTGAAAGTTGTATTTGAGGATTAATCATGAATTTACCAATTTAGCAGGGGATTTTGACAATGCTGCAATCGAATATATGATATACATATCAAATGAGAGATATTCACTTATCTTAAAGGCATTAGTTAGCAGTTACTTATACCCAAGTGGAAAAGCTGAGCTGCATATTATTACCGGTGTCACTGATGTCATACAAAAGTGGAGCTTTAGAAATTGCTGGTGAAATTACATCTGACAACAGTGTGGATGAAGCAGACAGGATAACGTGGTTTTTAAATGTAAAATTTCGGGGGGGGGGGGGAATAGAGACTGGTGATGTATGCAGCACATATCTTTATTGTGATGGCGTTATTTTCAAACTGTGAATGCTACTTTAATGTTCACTCAGAGACAAATCTTTTCAGTATTTCAAACCAGTCATATCAAATATTTCAATGAGCTTACAAAATATTGAATCAGGAGCAGCGAGGGTGATAAAGGAAAAAAGAAAGAAGCATGCTTCTGCCTGTCATTGCGTTGAAGGTAAAGATTTATTATTTCTTTCATACCAATTCATCACTTTCTTTGCAGTAGACTTTTCATGTCAAACCAATTAGGCAGCCACGTGTAATGTTGGGACTTCCATTGTATTCTGTTCGCGCTGACGCAACACTGACATATATTATTATCCATATATTATGGAAACTGGCGGAGAGTATGCTGATAAATGAACAACATAAATAGGAAATGAGGAGGTGGAGTTTTCTCAGACATAAATATTTCTGCAAATTATGACTTCACCAAAGCAAGGACAAGTTAGTACACACACACGCATATACGTAGACACACACATACACTAACACACGGACACACACATACAAACACTAACACCCCGCACATGTGAGCAAACGCACATCGAAAAAAAAAAATCAGGAGATCGTTGGTTCAAATCCAGTCCTTGAGTAGTATGTGTATGCTCATGATATTATTTTCATTGCTTCTACTAAAATAATGCATTATGCACATTATCAATTCCTATAAGCTCATCAGATAATGTAATAATAATAATAATGATAATAATGATAATAATAATAATGATAATAATAAGAAGAATTGGATTTATGATGGCGCCAAGCGCACGTGTGCTATCTGTGAGAGATATAGTAATCATGGTAACATCAGGACAATGCAAAACCAAAGTAACAGTAACAAAATAAGATAAAAGAATGCAATGTATAGGTATGTTTCTTTTGCAATCTATAAAAAAAGTAGATTTCATGAAAGGTCGACCGAGCGAAACTGCGGGACATAAATTTGGTTGCTTGTCACATCAGCTTAGCTGAACTTGAGCCGACCGGACTGACGCTTGATTTGCACTTGAACTTACTCAGGAAGGTGCAGTATCAGTTACAAACCCATTTCGTATTCGATGTGGAAACCAATTGCCGAGTTACCTCAAAACATCTTCTCAGAAATTCGGCAGTATTCGGTCCAGTATTGCGCTGATGGGTGCAGAGCATTGGTGCCAGAACATTGGCGAGGTGCGGAAATGCAGACAGAGTGCTAACTGGACATAGTTTTTGTGAAAGCAAATAGATTTTTTTTTCGCCTGGAGACTTTCCGCCATTGATTCCAGTCACTCCAACTTCGAAGAAAAGCCCCGAAAGTGGCATGAAACACAATTAGAATTCCCGTCGAGAGAGGTCTACAAACTTTGACACCCATGTGAAGTGTTGTTTAAAATCTTCCAAGAATTACAACTTTTTTTTTTCCCCCGAAGGCCAATCGAAAGAGTAATATATATATACAAAGAGGGGACGGGCAGCTGTAAGGAAAATATTCTACTCTTACTATTTCATTCTATTATATAACATGTTATAAAGAGTAAGAGACCGTTTCTTAAAGAGGTAGATCCAGTCCAAATATATTGGCAGTAAATTTGATAAGTAAGAGTAAAATAATACAAGTTCAACAGCAACATTTTGATTAAAATTGGTTGAAAAATAAGGAAGTTATTACATTTTGAAGTTTTGCTAATTTTTCAGGAAACAGTTCTTGAACGGTCAATATGAATATGCAAATGGCAAAGCGGGCATATCTAACCCTCACAACTTGTACATAATTTGTACATACAATTTTGACATTTCCAGATTTTCATTCAAACGCAATTATGCCCGAGGCTCAAATCCTGGTACACCCAACTTATCACTATTCTGAAGTTATTCAATCAGGAATAACATAATGTTTCAGACTTCTATGGCAGAAACACTGAATTTTCATCATTTTTTGTACACGATCAATGAAAAATTATGAGGTTATGACATGGTTGGCTCACAAATTTGCATATTCATATCCTCTGTACAAGATCTGTTTCGCAGAAATTAGCAAAGCTTCAAAATGTCATAACTTTACTATTTTTTATCCGATTTCAGTCAAATTTTAACCGTTGAGCTTTTACTCTTTTTTATCAGACTAACTTATATTTAGATTTCCCCTTTAAGTAATGATTTCATGTTGACGCCATTCTGAATCCTGAATTCGGAAAACTGATGGGAGGGGTAGGGTGGGGGAGGGGTGAAGGAGGGGTGGGGCTGGTGGAAGACTGAAATGGCTTCTACCTTTAGAGAATGCAATCGATGACGCGGCACGTACTTCGGTTTGATGTCGCCATGCCATGACCGACCACTGAGTGGCATCCTGTCTTCACGTTTGGCTGATGACCATTTTTTACTTGCTTTTGTTTCAGAAAACTCGGCATGTTTTACCCCTTCGTTGCGTTCCCCTTTACCCCTCCGTCAAGCTCTTTCCCCTCTTTCCTTTCCTTTCGTTCTCCCTCCTTCTCTCCTGCCTACCTTCACAATGCCTAGACTCCATCTCATGTTGTTCGTGACGTTCTACGCTCTTAATCGATATCTACCTCGGCGTCGGCTGTGGGGTTTGATTTACAATTCCATTCAAGGACTCCTTTCTCAAAAAGCCACGTACCAAACCAATCAAATAAAATCATTATCCGCCGTGTGCGCGGAATGGCCAGTGTAACAACGGTGCACTGCGAGCACGTTCTCAGCGGTTAGTACCTGTGAGAATTCTGAAGTTACCACCTGATTGAAAAATAGAAAAAAAAACACAAGAGATGAGAGAAAGGTACAAGTGGGAGATACAATATTCTCTTATTCATGAAAATGTATTTCGCCTTTAAGCAGCTCACATCATTGACGGTGTACGGTTAGCAAGTGGCAGTATCATTTTCTCCGATTCGGAAAAAGCGGTTGTAATTAATCTAGCCTTTCATGATACCCGTGACACCATGCGGTTTAACAAGAGGCTGGGACGCACGCCTATTCATGTCGCCAATGCCATGCAGGTTCAATTTCATGAAAATCACGGATACCCTTTGTTTTTGTTTTTGTATTTGTTTTTCAATGAAGGTTTTGAGTGGGGCGTGTATTTTTTATTTCGATTATTCATTTTTTGACCTTTTATTCAGGCTTGCGTTCATTGACATGTAGCTCTTTACCTTGCTCACCCCTCCCCTACCTCCCATCTCTCTCTCTCTCTCTCTCTCTCTCTCTCTCTATATATATATATATATATATATATATATACATATATATATATATATATATATATATATATATATATATTATTTATACCTTAATTAGAGGGGCATTTCATGAAGTGTTTCGTCGGACAAATTTGTCGGAAAAGTTTGCTCTTAGCCAATCAGAAGCGAGAATTTCAGTGACAAAATGACAAAGTGACAAAATGATCCATGAAATGTCCTCGTGGTCATTCGCGATTACAATGATGTGGTTATTTTACAACTTTTTTTCGCGAAAGTTCAGAGAATAGGCAGGAGTGAGCCAGTGCTTGTATACAGCACACACCTGATTAGTATGTAAACTGATGTAGCGGAACCATGGCTCCGAAGGTAAACGTCAAACTATATTAAAATTTCACGTTACTTCCAGTCATTACAATGAAATGTATTTTACGCCTCAATGACATGATGACCATTAATGAAATCTAGCACTGCTGTTTTAAAGAGATTGCATTCATTTTCCATTTCGTTAATGTTTGATTGTATACGCACAACAAACAAGTAACCCCTTCCTAAATCAAAATGGCATAACTTCTGAACAAATAATATGTTTTTAGCAAAATGATTCAATACACGAATAATCATACATACGCACATATGTACATATTTAGCGACGTTTGGTGATACATTCATATTGACGTGCACAAACACGAATCTGCTAATAAAACATGATGTTTAATTGTAGTTGATCAATTTCATTCCAGAGAAAACAAAATGATGCTACCAGAGCACCCTTCAACCGGGGGAAGTTTCATGGTATATAATGATTAGAAGTCCATAAACTGCGATTTGAAGATTTGTTTGTTTTTTTCGATCGACATAGCCTTCACGCAAATGCAAATCATTAATAATATAAAATTAATTACGATGTGAATATACTTGGATCAAATCGCCACACACTATAGTGTGTATTTTTGTTGGCCTTGAGATATAGGGAATGAATGTGATTTCATTATTGCTTGGATAAATAATTGTTGAATGATTGCTTTACGATGCTTTTCTGTTGGCAGGACACAAGCTGCAAACGGATGTTAGAAAATGACATCCTGATCCATCGCAACACATACACCTGACATAAAAATGATAAATCATGTCCAAGCAAGCAGTGATTTGGTTAAAAAAGATGACAATAAGGAGAGCAAATGAGGGGTTACATCTCGTTATTCCGAAGGTTCGTTATTCCGAAGGCCCTTTATTCTTAAGATTCGTTATTCCGAAGGTTCATTGTTCCGAATTTCATTTTCGGATTAACCAATCTTCGGAAAAACGAACCTTTGGAATAACGCCACAAATTTTCGGATTAACGAACCTGTAGGTATAGGGAATTTGCGTGTTTCAGATTAACGACCCTTCGGAATAACGAACCTTCGGAATAGCGAACCTTAGGAATAACGAACAGCACCCCAAATGGTGCACCCCGTCGTAAAATGAGATGATTTTTCTCTTCCCTTTTTTTTTTATGTGATTCAACTTAGCATATTTAAGTTAATAATTATACATCCGATTCGTCATGGAACGTGCTCCGATACATGTTTACCAACGAGTTCTTAGAAAGTATGAAAACCCTCAATGTGTAATTAAAATGCAACCAACGAAACTGTGGGCGGTCCTTCGGGCGCTCTTAAACGGCTAATCTAGTAGTCGCAATGACGTGAACATAATTCCTAGTTGTGTATGGTGTGTGTGTGTGTGTGTGTGTGTGTGTGATACGTTTGTATGCGTACCCAAAATCTTCCGCGCCGCGCTATTGATATCTGTACTGTTGCCAGAATGGGCCGGGTTAGTACATTTCAAGCCAATGAAAATTCATTCGAGTACCAGTCATAAACTATACCATTCATTTGTGTCTATACGCTTATACGAAAATATATTTTCGTACTCAGTTCCCGTTTGCATGTTTATTTCATTGGTGTTTGAATAGACTGAAGCATATTTTACCTTTTGATATTCGCGTTATATTTGATCAAACCTTGATCTTGCCACACGTTACCTGCAGCAATTTTATTTGAGGAAATACTGGGTCACGGCATTTGAATAGAATCCTAAATCTTCAGAAGCGTGCAATAAGAATTTTGACAAACTAAAAACTCCATTCGGAATGTCCCCATCTATTTGAATTTCTTGAAAATATCTGATATTAACAAAACTCAAACTGTTTGCTTCATGTGTTTAGAAGTGATATAAAGCCATGCTCTTAATTAAAAAAGAAAGGAGGTAAATGCATACTGTACAAGACGGGCGTAAAATTATAGACTGCCCAATTTAAAGTACAGTGAGCTGTCGTGATACACAATGACATATTTTTGCCCTAAAATGTGAAATACTTTCACAAATATGATGTTATCAAGTAGTTTCCTTCTTTGTCTTCATTCAACAGATAACATATATAATTATGTTGTAAAATCATGTATAAGCGATATAATAATATAGTAATTCCTATTATAGACCCATATATGTTATTGATGCTTTGCTATACATTCATAGTTTCCTTTTTGTTCTGTTTTGCATTGTTTTGTCTGGGTGTTGATTATAATTGTTACCTTTTACTAGGGGAAAAGCCTTGACAGGTCAATGACATTTGCTTCTTCCTCCACACTCTGTATTGCACTTGATTGCCATGTCGAGTAAACATATGGTGAACTCTCGGGATAGGGCCTTATAGGAACAATCCCTGCTATCATTGGTTTATGAAGGTATGCCTAGGATTCGAATATGTTTGTCTATTGTTCTCTTTTTGTTTATGTTTCATGAAATGGGGAAATATCAATTTCTCTGCCTGTATTATCGTATCCTTCAATCGGACTCATGGAAAATCACGCATTACCAGTGAGTTAACGAGTTTGGAAAAATATCGTTTTCTGCATTTGTGAAAGTCAAGTGTAATGGCTCATCCAAAATATTTCTCTGTGGCCATGAGCTGAATCTTTGCAGTCGCCAAATGCATCTTCTATGATGTGAAGGTTCCGTGATAGGGCAGAAAGTGAATGTTTGGTGATATATTAATCAAATCTTCTTTGCTATAAAAGCAAGGCCTCGATTCAGCTGTCGATGAAATCAAAGCTTTTCATTCATGTATCCTGTACCATTACGACAAAGATATATCTCAGGTGTTTGTTTGAAATTCCACCAGCTGTTATTCTGTGTGTTACAGTCGAAAACTTTTGCATCTGAGGCATTAATGATGTTAAAGGACAAGTTCACCTTCATAAACATAAGGATTGAGAGAATGTAGCAATATTAGCAGAACACATCATTGAAAGTTTGAGGAAAATCGGACAATCCGTTCAAAAGTTATGAATTTTAGAAGTTTTAATGCAGTAACCACTGGATGAGAAGACTACTGCATTGTATGACTAACTTAGATGTCACATGCGTACAACAATATAAGGAAAATACAAAGAGAATTTCACAAAATTTCATCTTTTGAAAAAAAGTACACATTCCCTTGACTCGTTACCGACATATGTTAGGGGTAATATCATTCCCCCTGCCTTTAGAAAGAGGCAAGTCAAGTGCTCTTTTATTATGCGAAAAAAGTGAAAATATGTTGAATTTTCTTTACATTTTCTTTATACTGTTGTACGCATATGACTCACAAGCTGTAGTAGTCTCCTCATCCAGCAGTTCCAACACAGAAATTTTAGAAATTCATAACTTTTGCATCGATTGTCCAATTTTCCTCCAACTTTCACTGATGTGTTCTACTAATATTGCTGCATTCTCTCAATCCTTATGTTTATGAAGGTGAACTTGTCCTTTAAGTTACCTCCGTTATGAACACAAAGGATAATGTTATGCGATAATGATGATGGAAATCTTCTATATTACAATAATAATCATTATTGCTATTCTTATTGTTATTATTATTAAAATTATTATTGTTATTGATAATATTATTATGATTATCATTATTGTCATCATCATCACCATCATCATCATCATCATCATCATCATCATCAAGAAAATCAACACAATATAGTTAATGTGGAGATGAAGTGGTTCAGTGGAGCACGCGCTGCACTCTAAGTGAAAATAAAGATCCTTAGTTTAAGGCGCGCCATGGTACGTACATGTCCTTGCGCCGAGGCACCTTTAATATCCACAATGCCCCCCCCCCTCTCTGAGTGAGTGAATCGGTACCTGGGGGAGGGGTGTGCTATCTGTGGTTAGTCTATATTATGCATGTGTGTGCCATGCCCCCTATATAACCACCAATCTCAAAATGTCATTGATACTGTACGTTAAAAATTCGGAGCTGGTGGTGGCAGAGTTAAGAGGCCGCACGGATAGAATGTTCTTCCAGAGGGTGGGGTGAGCGCACTGTAGGGGTGCAAGTTTAATTTCAGACACTGGGGCCATTATACAATAATGTTGCTAAAAGCTCTGAGCACTTAGAGGTGGTAGAAAACTCTATACTAAATAACAATTTAGTATCATAAATATTCTTCGGAACCGACTATTCTTGTCAGTAGCAGTACTATCAATATTATTATCAATTTACATGTAACTTATACATTTGTTGTTGTTTTTCATTATTGTCACGATCATTATTACAATTATGATTACGTATTAAAGTCGTAGGTCTATGATTCCGCCGAATCGTTTCTCAGTATGTTTCTGTTTTGTATATTGACCAGCAAACTCCCCACCCCCATCCGCCATCACTCTCTCTCTCTCCCCCTTTTCCATGGAGAGTGCATCGCTAAACAATCCCTACAAGGTAAACAGTCTCCATAGCGACAGATTTATAACATTACCTCGAGCCGTTAGTCAGGGTCCAATTTACCGCCAAAGCACTAGCCATGAATGAACCGTTTCATGGTACTGAATGTGATATTGCTCTGAGCTGCTCTGAGTATTTTCACTCAATAATGCCAGATTTATCCTTCCCCAGTTTGTCTTTTATAGACAAATGGCCTCCGAGAGAATTTGATCCACCGAAGGTCATTATCAACAAAAATTGCAATGTGGAGGAAGTATTTGCTTCCAGAAGGAAAAATTCGCCAACTTTGAATTGTCTATCTTGCGTGAAGAGCACACCAAGCCGAACTTGAGGGCATTCCCGTTTTCCTTCTAAGTCAGGCTGCATGGGCGGGTAACTTGTAACACCGCCTCACACACGTACACGCTGGTCACTCTCCTGATTGGCCGAAACAACTTTGATGTTTGTGACGTCATCGCGCTGACAGACAAGAGTGGGTCATCACGACGACTCCGGCGACGCCACGCGAGCACGCCGTCACTCGAGGCGTACATAAGACCAGACGGCGAGCGTCACTTGGCGGCAGATTTGTTACTCAACCTCCACGCGCTACTTCGTTATCAGCCCCGTTTTTTCTCCACCACCTACAGTATCACCTGTGTTCCCGAGAAGGCAACGTATCAACCACCACGCATTTAACATCTACATAAGATAACAAACCCGACAAGTTGGGCATAGCAACAATCTGCTGATTCATATCGGAAGCCTCGTCTTGGGTGCTATCTCTACTTCCCTCCGGCAGTTTGTTTCCACTTTATCAAGGTCCTTATTGAATTAAACAAGCCAGAACCATGAATAGCTACGCTGTATTATTTTGCTTGGTCTGTGCCGTTGGGCAGGTGTGGACTCTACCAGTCGACAGCAAGGTAAACCCAATCTTTTGTCTCATTTACTCGGGGCTTCAAAATGATTTCATATTTAAGGAGAATGATAAAATGGTATTCTCGTGATTGGATAATAATCAATAAAACCAAACACAAACGCGAGGCATTACTTACGGCCTTTCGTACACAATATAGAGCGACTTACCAATGGCAATGTACTGTAGTCTCTGTTGAAAGAATCCGAATGCCAATGCAATTAGCACTCATGAAAATGTCCTTAACAGTACTTAAACGATCTGCATAGTTAATGTTCGCAATGAAAGGCAATGGGAAACAGATCCATACTAAGCAATCACATTAGTGTCAATTTATTGTCCGGAGGATAAAAAACGAAACTCGCACATTTCCATTTCAGCGGAATTGGAACTGAAGGATGGGGTAGTTCGTTCTGTTTGATTTTTTGATCAGAAGTACGAATAACTCGATGCTCTTTGTATTGCGTTTTCAACTGCGATATCTTCCTTTTTACAGCGTCATGTATGAGTACCTGTCTGTTTGAATTCAAATGCTGTTGGTTTAGACCCTAAGATAGGAGGAATTCAAACGTTATTGGTCTTATTTTTGGTCGCCTACATATCATGGCGGGGATGGATGAGGTCGCGGTTGCCCGACAGTGTAATAAATCCGCATCTGAATCTGCATCTGACATCAGATTAATGGAAGTTTTGATTCAGCCAGGATTTGTCGATATAAATAACCACGTGGGTTCTGACCTCTGTCGGCGTGATTTACTGGGCAATTGCTCTTCGGGACCATACAATATGACACGACTCGTCTTTTATAGTCGTCTTCTTATCTTTTCGAGGATCGCTGAAGTTTGGTGATCTGAGAATTTCGAACACGATGCATGTGCACGAGCAGGAATAGCTCTAGAATGTATATTCTTTCTTGCAATGCAAGTTAGAATTTATCTAGTCGTCTCAGTCATCAGGATTGCATCTACTAATGTTTGACTGGGATAAGATGTCGCTGCAGTGACAGAAATCGAGTGAATTTTGGTTTAAAATAACATTATGTATAATGGATTTACAGTACTCATAGTATTTTAAGACTTACACGAATGTTAGATATATTCGATACCAAGTTTATACTTTTAACAAAAAAAGGTTAGCTAGCCCAGTGCAACGAATGCATACTACAGGAAGTGCTTATAGTGTGAAGTTGGGAAACATGATTACTCCGTTTTATACAGGAAAAGAAAAAAAATATAATTGCTTTAAGAAAGCAGCGAGAGTGAAGAGGACGCCATACCTAGGTCTCCAGCCCGCGTGATTTACCAGGCCATTTCGCCCAGCAAACGAGCCATTACCGGCGAAATGATGATTGCAGGAGGGAAAGTTCATACCCCTATTAAAGTTCATATGCCTCCTAGAAGTGAAAAACAATGATGGTATGATAGATTTCAGTTAAGAAAAACATAATCCCAAATGAGAAATCATCTTCTTGACCTTTTTCAGGCGCTCATAAAAAAGAGATGGAAATAAAAGTGTTGTTGGAAAAATGCACAGTACATGAAAGTGCGCTTGCGTCTCGAGCGCCTAGCAACAACAAATGTTTGAGTGTAGATTTTGGCTCCAACGGACAATATGGCAGTCGACTTTCTCCGCCAAAAAGCAGCACTCCCTGTGTGTAGCACATATATTATATTGATTAATGCAAAAGACACATTTGTAATTAAATGTGTATTGTACGTATACTTTAATCGATCAGGATACTCACTCCATAACTGCGCGTTTAATGTTACATCATCTACGAACGCGTCAGGAAAAGGAGATGCTAAGTGCTGTTGGTTCTTCTCTGTGTTTGAAAGAGCAGGTAATGGTTGCTCCAATCTTCATTACTGTCTGCATAAGGTGCAGTCGGACTCTAGAGTTTACTGTAATGACACTATTTTGATCATTTCTTCGCATTAATATCTGATGCTCTGCTCGGATGGTGGTCTGGTGATTTAGTCAACGTCATTTTCGTAAAGGAATGTAACTTTGTTTATCGAAGGAAATGATTATGAAAGGAAAGTGTATATGAGTGAGGTAATTTCAAATTCGACCTTCGTATAATCCTTGTAGACTGACGGTAGAAAAATCAAGTACTTAAATTTCGAACTCAAGAGATGCAAACCTCCATTCGCCATTAGAAAGCGGAAGCTATACTTTATCCTTTAACATTGTTACAAAGTGGTGGTCTCGTATTTTACTGTATTATACTATAAGACAATGACTTGCAAACAGCGTCTTACACAATCACCTTTAACAATATGAAATATGTGTTTACAACAGTATTGTCAAAAGAAGGGTTTTGTTATATAATAGTTACGACTCGTTCATATCAGTAGAAAAATAAGCAAAGCTCAATAATTCAATATTCCTGAATGTTGTTAATACAGACGCTAGATCAAAGCTCAAACTTTGTCTTTTTGCTTCATATTGCACGTCTCAGTGAGCTGCAATATTGACTACAGGGTTCTTGGGAATTCATTTTCCAGGAACCTGGACTGAATCTATTTTTGACGGTGATGGTATAAACCTTCAATAATTCTGAAAAGGAGGGACCATTGTTACTAGTCTTTTGACACTCGTAGTCACTTTCAAGCATTTGATACCGTCATTAAAAAAAAAATCATACATTCTGATCTAGCGAGTAGATGGATGAGAATTAAAATAGACGCCACCTGTGAAGAAGCCATTTTACCGTCTTTTAAAAACGAAACGCTATTCTTTCTTCGACCAATTTTGTGATCTTATTTTCTCTTTATGTGCGTAGTTACTATATCAGTAGTTAAAACCGACGAGGTAATCTTGAACGCGTTCTAGATTAACGCATTAACACACAGAAATCAAGTAAATCAAGTTGATATTCATATTCGTGACTTATTTCGTATAGAGTGTATAAAGCTTTTTTTTTTTCTTTTTACCGTCAGTACCTGTTTGTATTGATCCCCAAACCGACAATACAACTTTTTGTGTCCCGTCATATTGAACACGCAAAGAGCCAACAGCTACTTCGGTAAAGGGTTGGTTATAGACTTTAATATTGATCGAAAAATTTTGGCGAGAAATGCAGAGAACGCAATATTCGATTCGTATATTCGACTTGTTGCTGCGACGAACTTACACCTTGACAAGATATGCCATGTTGAGGATGTTGTCGTTTAGCTTTCTTCGACTTTATGTCTGCAATGTCCACCTTTCACCACGGATCCACTAAAGACATCATACTACCACCAGTGATGTCATTTTTCTCTTTTTTTTGAGAAGCAAAGATAATCAGTTTCTTATGATCATATAGACATTTTGTTACATTTGATGGCTTGCCGGTTTTTTTCGGAGAAATAATGCATGTGTCTTCGTTTGCGTAGGGGCGGAGACAATTTTGTCTACACCTGCATGCGCCAAAATGTTCTCTTTTTTTTTTTTTTTTGGGGGGGGTTCTCTAGAAGTTAAAACAACTGACACATCTAGGATTTTGATTGTGTCGTGCAAAGATGAATGAAAAGAATGGAGGGAGAGATGGGGGGGGGGGAGGGCAGCTAAAATAGGGGAAAGAGAGGGACGGAGAGAATGGGGGAGAGAGAGTAAGACGGTTTTATGCGTGTGTGTGTTCGTGTTAATTGTGAAAGTCGCACTGAATCATGAACGCTAAATTGTAGAAAAGTGCTTTCGAGTTTTCTCTCTTCTCTTTTAATCAAGCACACGTTGTATCCAGAGTTCTAAGCATTACAGTCTTTAAAAATAGAGTATAATATAGGTTGAGTTGAAGCTGGTCACGATGCAAGACGATTTATCTCGATTACTGCACACTCAATCCGCTTAATTGGAAAAGATATTTTGGCCTAACATTTTGCCGGACTGATAGTTTCCGCATGCGCTGTGATTTATGTCAGCAGTATTTCAAATCTGACATTCTACCGACCAGATATTCCATATTTATTCATCAGCTCGACATGACGACAAGAAACAGCCTCAGTAAAGGCGAAAATATGAAAGAAATCACTTATCACAATCCTTACGCTGTGTTTTGTGACGGGGGGGGGGGGGGAGGGAAGTCGAAGAAATTGTGTACTTGATCTGCCGATGACAGGGATTAAACGGAGCTTTGATACGTAACAAAGATTCAAGTACATAGTGAAGTGTGGGCATCGTGGGATATTCACCCGGCCAATAAATCTCCATGAAGGCGGGATTTCGATTTGTAAGTCTGCGCTGTCACTGTTGCGTCTTGTCTAGATGAAGAAGCATTACTGTCAAAGTACAGTGATTCGATGTGTTGTCGTTTTTGTTCTTCTCTCGTAAAGTTCGAGCTGTTTTGCTAAGCAAATGAATACAAAGGTTTGATCTCGGGAAGGCATGTCAAGGTCCCAAAGTTTTTCAATCCGTACAGAGGCCTTAATTCCAATATCAAAACACGAATCAATTACCGTCTGAAGGGAGATTTATTTGGGAATTGGACGTTTATATTGATCACGTGTGTATGTTGGCGCTCGGGCGCGCAGAAACAAGACGATCTTATTGTATACTCGTCCAGTTTAGTCGTGGTAATGCTTGTCACAGCATATTCTGTCCCCTTTCACCCACCCTCCCGTACCTACGAAGGAACCATTATCAGAATCCAACAATGGAACTGTGCTATATCATGAATTTATTGGTTTTCTGCCATAATACAGCTGATCGTAGTGCGGTCTGTTGTATTTTAGCGATATATTTGTGTATGTGTGTATGTGGATATATTCAAAGACATGTTTTTGTGCTAATATTCTGCACAGCATTCTAAAATAATGACTAATTACATAAACTGTTTTGTCTAATTACTTCGAAAACTAAATTGAGACAAGACAAATGGAAAGAAGAAGAAGGAATGGCTTGACCTAATTTAAGACAGGCTTGGTGAAGAGACGCTATAAGATAAAACGAAATTATTCTGCAATGAAATTATTGACCTAATAATTGTTGACACCGAAATTAATATCAAACTCGTGGTTAATCCCTTTTGATGTCAGTTCCGTCGGTGAAGGATGATGCGGCCTAATTATTTTCTTGGCTATAGCAATGCCTTTATCATATAACCGGTAAAATCCGGCAACCGGTTAAGAACACAAGCAATTTTGAAAGTTTTTTTTTCTTGATTTTTCGAGAGTACATGTTGCACCGCCAGTACTTTTATCGTTGTTATCGGGTAAAGTTCGTCATTAATTAAGTATTTCCTTGTTCATAAGTTATGTTTGAATGTGAAAACTAAATGCTTATCACCGTACACTGTAAACTTCTTATCCAACGTAAACATATCAATCCATTAGGAAATGAAAAAAAAAAAACTTCCAGTGTTATTCAAGCAAATGAAACAATCAATATATGATTTCCCGCATGAAAGTTTGTAAAGGAAAATTGCAGCAGCACTTGCAATAAACCCTGGCTGCTAGTAATTAAACCATCGTAATTCAGTTCATCTATGTTCTTTTTTGTGTGTGATGTTTTCAATAATCTTAAGCTGTTAGTTATAATGTCAATTTGCTCCAAGCAGTGTCTAATAGTCAAGAAACCATTAAAGTTAACAAAAGATTTACAATCGTTTTCATTCGAATGTTTGTTCCGACTCAACGCTTGACATGTGAACAGTATTTCCGCCTAATGATACGTTTTATGTCAATTTAATTTCATAAATACCTGTCTTTTATTCATTTCGTCTTATATTGCATCCCAATTATATACTTCTTAGTCAGTTAGTGACGTATCAACATTGCAAAATACTTATTAGTGTTTGCTTTTCGACTTTTTGTGCCTCCTTCATTGTCTCTAAAGAGCTGATAATAACATTCTTATATGGAATCTGCAATCTTTACTGTTGATTGGTTATACTATTTTATAATTTTGCTAAGTTTAATTAGCCTAGTTTCTGACACTAATGCACAACCTTTGGACATTGTACGAGAAAGAAGAATTCTTCGGTCCTACATATATACCCAAGAGAAAGAAGTGATTAAAAACTCGTAGCCATAAATTTCCAAATGCTAAATATCGAATATAAACACAAATATGTGAGAGGTCGGCACTTGATTAATGTTTTTCGTCTAAACATGCTTGGATTGGTTTCAGTGTTTCACGGTATTTGCAGCTAACTAAAATAGTCTAGATGGTATACGGTTCGTAGAAACAATTGCATAAAGACGGTCTCAGAGCGACAATATTGCTAGCTGTTTGAGCGCCCTGGCAAAAACAGATAAATCAACTCGCCCTATATTAGAATCTCTCCCGGCAGACGTCGAAGGCACACGAGATAAGATATTGGCAAACGTGGCTGACATTTTCAGCTTCGTGAGTTCGCTTCGATCTCGGCAAGGATTAATGATCAATTCATGTAAAGGCGTCTTACATCAGAAATTCAAATCCAGGCAATTCACAGCAGTGCCAGCTGCTAGCCACGTGTGGTTTGACTCCAGTTAGTATACTTTCAAGTTTGGGTCATGGATCAATGAGTACTAAGCACTTTACAATATTCGTGGTAATTTTCTGATTCTCTTCTACCTGCATTATACTTCTACAGTCGACGTGAGAGTAAAGTGATCAAATCAGCACAACAATGCTCTACAAGCTGTGCAATAGTTTTGTTGCTACCAATCATTTTCTTAGCGGCCGCTCTCCCAATAATGCCCGCGATTGAGCGGCTTGACTCCTCCACCATCTACCGCCAGCGGGTTGATCCATGAGCATCGCTCTGCCGTGAACCACAGTCACACTGCGACCATGAATTACCGAAAATAAAAAAAAACTGCCAGTGTGCATAACCAATTTGATACATTGTTCCACTATCCCCGTGTGCGTCATTGTATATGAATGATCACTCATAATTTGATTAGTTTTATCTGGCCGTATGATAGACAAACGTGAACCCACACAATAAATTATCAATCAGCAGTCAACGTTCTACAACCATCGACAACGTTGAAGTTATGACTTTGCATTGCAAGGGTTTATTTGTCAATTAACTTTAATTTTTCTTCTACGTTGGGAAAAAATATCTAGATTATGATAAAGTGCATGTTTGATAACTTCAAATCTGTTTTTCGTTTTCTTCATTGTATTGTTCCGAAAACACCTTGACCTTACCCTTTACAAGTGCTAGTTGTACTGAATTCACTTGCTGTTTATTAAATCGCAAATTCCTAAGAAAGGGGTCCTTTATAATCACTTGCAAATTAATTTATTTCTTGTGTAAACTAGGCTGAGGAAAGTCGGACACATTTACACATTGCTAAAGAAATAAATCAAGGAAAGCTATAAACCCGCTCAGTGAGGCAAGATAAGACTTGCTGTGCAGCTGATATTTGTAAGGACCGAGTGTTAGGTTGACTGTGTTTAACATGTGTTTAATTCTGTATCTCCCGCTTTCGTCTCAAGGTGAGTTGTATTTTAATGATGTGTGATTATGGGCGAGTTGATGCTGTCGGGGCCAAGATGCAGAGATCTATTGCGTTTTCGTTTAAATTTTTCAACGGAACCGTCCGGGAGAATCTCCACGATTTGGGGCCAAAAAATTCACGGCAGGTTTGCTAATTTACTATTGCATGTAGTATGTATGTTTTAGATCGCGAAGTAAACCCGCAGGTTCGCTGAGCGCGTATATTAAACAAGGAGGGATCTTTAAAATTCGGGAGAATAGTTCTTGCAAGTTGGACTCAAAGTGGAGATATTATTGTACAATGAATTTTATCAAGTCTGCGACCAGAAACACACGTACATACATACACGCACATACACACACAGAGAAATACACAAACACAAGGTGAGCTTTCAAGAAATTCCTTATTAATTTTGTGAGAACATGTTAAAGTTCAGTAATGTGTGATAAACAAAATACTCATTTGAAGTCATGCACTTTCTGGGACGTCTCTGATAGACGTTGTATACTTGTCGCATCGAGAACATGGTCTTAATTCGTTGGTGTTCATTAAAGCCAGTCGCTAATCTCAGAAACACTTTCCAAGGATGAGCTTTGATGTTCCCGCCCTGCTGCGCTCCGGTGCTTGAATAATTTTATCTGCGTGATTTTAAGAGTTGGCAAAAGAAGCACGACTTGACGAAATCTATCTCCGCCTGAGTGACTGTTAACGCGTTTCGAGATGGACAGTTAATGTGTGTTTAGGTCCAACAACGTGACTACTGCCCCCTCATGCTTAAAACTCATCATCATTGCGCACTCATGCATGCAGAAACGCCCACCATGTTCGTAAATGCCGAGCGATTGTGAACGTCATTACTTAAGATCAAACCTACGAACATTTTGTGTCAGGCCTCTTATACCCCCCCCCCCCTCCTCTCTCTCTCTCTTGATGTAATATGTATTAAATGTATGTATACATACACACATTTCATCGCAAAATGGGATAAGTGTCATTTTTAATCATTTTAAAGTAAGTCCATCATCAGATAGAGCAAAATAAAACCTTTCAAGTGATATCTCATTGGTAACATAACATTTTTACTTGTTTTTAGCAGATTTAATCGCAAATATCTCAAATTGATAAGAATGCAGTTCGATAGCTTTGCGATAAGACTCTCTCTCTCTCTCTCTCTCTCTCTCTCTCTCTCTCTCTATCATATATGTAGATATATATATATATATATATATATATATATATATATATATATATATATATCAGAAATTATAAACTTCTCGAGTTAACCAACTGGTATGGCCAGGGGAACATGACGGCTTCAATACAAAATTCTACAATGATATAAGAATCTTATTGGAAATGAGTTCACTATACATTCTAAAATTGGACATGTTGTCTCCTCGTCTTTATAGAGGCTGAATGGAAAATAAATAATATAGTTAAATAACATAAATTATAGATGATTATACAACTGTTTTCGGAATCAGTTTATCTAGTAGCGTCCAAAACAATTGAGGTTTGCCCCAACGCCTATCAAGCGATGGGATGAATGAATGTTGTTCATATCAATTCGCATCATTTATCATAATATAACCATCAAATATGATACTTATCATCTTAAATTATGATATCAGCATCTGGGAATCTAGCTCCTAAAATTGTGCTCCTATGTAGATTCCTCATATTCACATGTCCAGTTGTTTTAATTGCTGTGTCCGACAATTCACCCATTAAGATTTGTTGTTTGTGGAATATGGAACAATAACAAACAAACAAACAAACAAACAAACAAACAAGCTACTAAAGAAGCCAAAATAAAATCAACTTGATTGTCAATCTTTTGAAACAACTTGTCCATAATAAATCAGAAAAGTAGCGAGGATATAGACGGAATAGTGTCAGTTACTTTGCATAGTTTACAAGGTATACACGGTCTCAATATATATACTTACAGCCCGCCAACCTTCAATCAAGTTAAGGGAGAGGGTAAATTGTCATGTTCTTTGCAACATGGACAACAGAACTTGGTTAACAATCTCTACAAGCAATTTCACTCAATTTAGCGAAGGAGGTAAGCACCTCTCTGGCAAAAAAATTGAGAATAGTGCGCCGATGCCATTCTTATTTGCTCTTTCTGGCCACTAGAGATTTTGCTACACAGGAGACCACGTACCTGTATTTCCTGCTCGCGCCTAGCTGCCTGTGCTAATTCGTGTATTTATGCCCCCCTTGGACATTTTAGGCCGTCATGTCTTTTGACTGATCCCGTGACAATTAGTCTTGATCGCAGCCGCGGGGAAAAGACATTACGCCTGATCGAGTTGCGGGTTCGGGATGTAATCGACACAGAACGGCGCCTCGTAACACCATACCCGGTGTGGCGCAGCTGGTGCTCATTTCGCTTCATGCCTAACCCACATTGAGTCGACTTGATTGTATCCTCAGGAAGTGTAAACATTTTTGTGTTGTTTCCTTCTTCGCCCTTTGTTTTTTCCGTAATATTCAAAGTATTGTTCCAGCTAATGGGTGGAAATGCATGATAGTTTGTCGTCGCCGGAGGGGGCTCTCCTGATCATGAACACTTTAAGCGATCTGAAATTGCCTGCATTAAATGACTTTTCACGCCAATAGGCTTCGCAAAGGTGAATGGCCATGAAGACAATTACAGTCCTTTCCTAGCTGTAAATGTCCTCATTTCGATGACACGTTACGTAGCTCTCGCCTCACGCAGTCGGTTCTTCCGAGGTTCATCTTTGATAGACGAAAGATTCACATTATTGATGATTTTTTAAATAGACAAATTATTGCCAGTTGATACAACCTAAAATTCCGACCTCTGACTGATCATAAGTGTTATTCTTCAAAATCTTAAATCATTGGTCGATTTGTCAGCAGCATAAATAAATAAATAAATAAAACTAAATAGATAGAGAAACTAGGCGAATTGATTAATCAAAAATAGAAATGAATAATACGTGAAATAAGATAAATAGATAATAATGACATTAAAATGTAATGACAATTTATCAATATTGTAAATCACGCAAATTTCACACATCAATCAATGATATTGACAATCAATATGATTTATGAGGCGCATTCAGTTAATGCAGAAATTATGGTAGGTGTTCTAAAAAAAAAGAAAGATAAACCTTACCCCATCCACTCAAAAAGGGGTTGCCTGAGTGCGCGAAGATTTTCATCAGGGTATCCAGTCTTTAAGAGGAGAGAAGCAGTTGAACAACAATGACTTAAATACAGTCCTGACGTTCGCAATTGATTGAAGACGAGTACGAGTTAAAGGCCAAATGCTGCAAGAATATAAAGAAGAGGTAAATTGCAGTATCCCTCAAAGCACCAGTGTTGTGAATCGTTCTGAAACCTAAACAAAACAGTGAGTGAACTGTGTTGTTTTTCAATCAAATATTTGACATTAATCAGAAAGGCTGAAATAGCTAAGTGCTTTCCACAAGAAAGGCAATGGCTATTGTTTCACAAGGTCGCTTCCTACTTGGGAAGCCCGAATATGGAACTTCATTTCCTAAATACTGGTAGTTGTTGTTCAGCAGCAATTCTTTACGTTTGACGTAGTTTGACTTTGCACGCCTTCGATATTCTCTGGTGACACGGGAAACCGTCAAAGAGAAAGAAATTTGGCGGGAAAAAGTGCGAGAAATTCATGTTTATATAGCTCGACTTTTTCTAACTCCTTGTGCTGTGCATTTGTGTGTGTGTGTGTGTGTGTGTGTGTGTGTGATTGCCTGCGTATCATTTGATACGACGATGGTGAAATACTTAAAAACAGAAATTTACAGCAAACATAATGTGTTTAGTGAAGAAAAAACCCATGTTTTTACATAGAGTACAGTATCCCCTTGACTTGTTACCAAGTTACTAAAATAACATGGATAACATGTCGGACACACCCCTCCCTTCCAAAAGCGGCGTAAGTCAAGGGCCTGTCATTATGTTAGAAAGGAAAAATCAAGTGGTATGATTATTCTCTTCGTTCCTCATATCAATTTTAACTACTACGACATCAGAAAATTCTTGTATAGCCTCCTTCTTCGTGGAACATGGATTGAATTCATTGAAAAACTTCCTAATTTTTTAACGGATTGACCAATTTTCCAAAAACTTGGAAAACTTGGAACGCAAAATGTGTTCTTATTATATGTCTGCATTCACAGGATTCACACACATGTTTTGGGTGGATGATGCCTGTTAAGGTTTGTTAATCAGAAAATGAAATAAGGTTCGCTATTCCGAGGGTCCGTTATTCCGAAGGTTCGTTATTCCGAAAATACACAAATTCCCTGTGCCTTGATGTCGGCTAATCCTAATAATGAAATAGGGTTGGCTAATGCGAACATGTCCGTTATTCCGATGGTTCGTTATTCCGAAAATACACAAATTCCCTGTGCCTTGATGTCGGTCAATCCTAATAATGAAAAAGGGTTGGCTAATGCGAACATGTTTGCTGTTATTCCGACGGTTCGTTAATCTGAAAATGAAATTGGATTATTCGTTGCTAATGTTCACTCATCCGAAATCAAAATAAGGTTTGACATTCTGAAGAGTCGTTAATCCGAAAATACTACGAGGTTCGTTATTCGGGATTTCGTTTAACCAAAAATGAAATGAGGTCCTTTCATCCGAAAATGAAAATTAAGGTACATGCTATAAATAGCGAACTTTCATAATAGCGAACCTTGTTTATTGGGATTAATGAACCTTCGGTATAACGAACCTTCGGAAAATCGACCTCTAACTGCTTTGGATAAATTCCCCTTGAGTGCGAAGTTGAATAAACGTCGATTCTTTGATCAAACTAAACACTTTTTTTTTTTTGATGGAGGGCACATGCTAGGTAGATAGTAGCTTGTATTGGAAAAGTCACTCAAGAGAGAAAAATTGTAAGGTTTGACGGTGAGAAAAATGCAGAGACTGGATTATAACTATACGTGCACACGTACACGTGCGCGCAAACGCACGCACACGTAAATGAGCTATGCATGAGTTATTCAGACAAGTTACATGATATGTGCGTAGACATAAAACAAAATAGTATCTTTTGTTGGAGCAACAAAAAAATCGACCTAAGTAATTTGTTTCCCAAGTGAAGTCAATAAACTTTTGTCTTGAAAGTTCAACGTACACCGGCAAAAACATGAACAGTGAATGATGCAGTTTTGACAAATACCAGTACTGCAATTAAACTTGGTAGAAATGCGTCTCTCTTAATCAGCTGTTGTGACGACACCTGGACTCCCATGTATTACAAGACAAGCAAATAAACACAGACAAATATAAATATGATGACGTGTAATTTCATTTTGCCCATTTTAGGGCACTCCTTCATGCTACATCAAATCATTTCCGCCAATAAACGAACATCGAATAAGCGAAATGACCACGGGTGAGCTAACCTCTGTCTTAGAATGCAGGTGCTTATACGCTCTTGCAACTTGGCCTATTAGCGCTTGAGGCGGACGAGTTAAATAAGAAAGAAGGATATGTGTGGTCTAAATGAAATAGTGTTTGTGCATCATGAACTCATCTCGGAAGGAAATTTAAATTATATCATTTTTATGTCTCCTCTTCTTTACATCATGGAAATTACCGCGCTACGTTCACTACTCGGGGACACACAATCTTTCCACTTTTCTGAGTCATATTATTGCAAAATTGGTACCCTTCCTCATGCGGTCTGTGTTATTCTTTTTAATTTCGCATATATATTCATATTCTTTCGATTGAAAATATAACAAAATCACAAATAAAACTGACTGACTTAATGAGCATTATTGATACAGGGCGACAAAATGTTCAATGACACAGTTATATTTTGTACGTTCCAAACGAAACACGAAAATGTAATGGGACTCAACATGAAAACAAGTTTGTTTGCTGTTGAGATATAATCATTGGTGTTATTGAATTAAGGAGATCATAATATAGATAAGTACTTACCACAATGAACGGATTGATAAGTGAATGAATAAACACATTAATAAATCAATAATGACAAGGAAAATTTGATGATAAAAAGTAATATATAGAAGAAAGTATAACAAAATGACAACTGTTTGGATAAACTCATACTATGAGATGTTCTACAAGCTTGATATGTCTGATGTATCAATTTCAGTACGTTTCTCAAATAATGTCGTACAGGATGGGTAAATAGAATTAACTGTATTCATTTCCATCGAATGGAAATATAATTCGGCAAAACAATGTTCCTTTATGCGATTTTTTTTTCTTTCTTTTTGTAAGGTCGAATGACTAAAAACTAAGGGCATCATTAAACGCCTTTTATTTTTACTAGCTATTAGGTGGTAGGCCTATAGAGCAGAACTGTCATTGTCTTACTTGAATTAATTTTACCTAAAAAGCAGTTTAAAGGAGCGTAAAGGTTATATCTCGTTATTTAAGCCAATTAACTTTCATTGATACGTTTTCCAACGCATAAACCAAATAGGACAAAAAAAAAATAGAGTGATATAAATCAATGTGTTGCAGGCAGGACTCACTGTTATGTGTATTCTTATATATATATATATATATATATATATATATATATATATATATATAATATATATACCAAATATTTCCGTTTTAAGACTTCTCCCTCGCTTGTACCTGTGATTTGTCTCACGATGAAAAGATGCTACACTCGCCGATGAAACTTTTCAACGAGTGTTGCTGCTAGTTGGTAAAATGGTATATGCATACGGGTTTTTCCCCTCTAATGGTCCTTTATCTCCTCTCTTCCATAGAATCTAATTTTTCCCCTACCGATACAAAGGAAGGTAATATTTTGGATGAGAGGATAAACAATAGCAACAACTGCCGTGACCATCAACTCATGATAAACGCAGTGAGACCGACAAATCTCAGCACCGCTCAGTTTCTGTGTTTGGCAAAATAGATACACTTTAGTCTACAGTTTATCTTCTGCGACTTCGCGTTCCAAAAGCACTGTTAGAATTCTTACTTTTTCATACCCATATATATAAAGTCTTTAAAAAAGAAAAAAAATGCGTGGAAAAGTTAGGACTTATAGGATGATTGCTCTTATCTGATGCTATGTTACAATTTGGACATGAAACTAGGCGCTCGTAGAGGAAAATTGGAGTATGAGGAAGTAATTCGCTTGATTTATTCCGCTCCGCCATAGGTATATCGATACCTACCTAGGATTTTCGTTTTTAATTGTCGCTGGTGAGCAGGAAGTTCCCGGAGCTAGCACGGTAAGTAGTATTGGGACCCGGAGTGGTCGGTACACGGGAGTTACGTTACCGCTAATTTGCCCCCCTACGGGTGTCATTAGTCACCTCTTATTTGGTATCTGGATTATCTGGTGTCCAACGAAAAACTCACCTGGGGCCTATTACCACTCGAAGATACCGAGTATTTCGTTTTCTTTGCTATCTTTTCTCTCTATTCCACTCTGTTTCTATGTTGTTTGTTCGTAAATAAAAATGCTACCGATAGTAGCATGTACGACCAGTGTATGATTATTGAAAAAATCCGTTAAACTATTTTCCCATTCGAAAATTGAGGATAAGTTTATAAGACAAACAATTCTGCTCATTAACCTCTCTTTTCGACAGAACTTCCCATCATCCCCCTCCCCCATGCCTCGGAAGAGAGGGCCGGGAGAACACCTCACTGTCGTTTCACCTTCTTCCCCCCCCCCCCTCCCATGTGGGGAATGTGAAGCAAAATGATCAAAAAGAGCAAAAATATAACAGTCTCCTAGACATTAGCACCTAGATATCGGAATCGAGGTGGGTTTTGACTGGGGCATTTAGCAGGCGTGAGAAACTAGATATGCGTAGTTGCTGCCGAGGCCGTGGCGACATTTGGGGTCATCACAACATTTGCTCACTTTCGAGTGTGCCGAGTTATTAAGGGCGTTACATGATAGCACCTTCTCTGATGTAGCTGCCACAGCTACGTCTCACGTTTGGATATTGCCTTACTTTTTTTTTTCGATAAATGACACACGCGTGCCTGTAGCATCTACAATCGAGTTATCGTTTTTATCAAAACTGGCCGTATATACACACCGGGAACTGCGGCGTACCTGACGAATTACACAGCAGAGAACCTCGAGTTCACTAACCAAGCCAACAAGAGTTCTGATGTTGTTCAATGAAAAAGTAAAAAGATTTAAAGCGTTCTACCTGTTAACCCTTTGTATCAGCGCCGATTGGCTGCATAAAAAAAGCAAAGCAAAACAAAACAGAAACACACCCATGGAATTGTAGACACTGTCCAAAGTCAGTGGCACAGAATGAGATATTTCTGCCAAATGTTTTGTGCTGCCACAAAAGCAGGCAACAAAACTCATCGACATAATCTATTAACCAAGTATGTGAAGTATACAAGATTAATTTTCCCCAAGTGCCTTTGATATGAACGAAGAGCTAGTATAGACTTTTGTTTGTTTAAAAATATACCATAAAAATAGATGCAAATTCTCTTGAAATGTGTGATATGATGCACTTATCATGGACAACTGACTTGATAAGGTCAGAAAAAACGATGAAAACAGGCTTGTGTAGTGCAAGTTTCTCTAGAAAAGGTAAACATCATTATGAAGAAATTCCTGTCCGTCCAGGAAATATAACGTATTTTTTTTTATTATTTGATTACTTAATCTATATAAACTTCGGGGACCAGCATAACCAGCTCAACTCGTGGTAGCGTTCCCTTCACAAATTTGATTGTGCGTCAATAATATCTCCTTTCAGACTATTCTTAAATAAGAGGGAACTTTACATAAAGAATAAGAAAATGGGGATGATTTCTGAAGACATAGCACGGGTTCTAATATCTCGTTGGCAAAAGCTGGCTGACTCGTGATTTGATAATGCTGTTTGAAGCACAGTCAATAGGTAAACTCAACATGGGCGTGTTGTATTGGTCCGGTGACACGATGGTCAACTAACTCTCTTCGCTTTCTGGGCTATCATATTCAAGCTTCGTCTTCGGTATCGCCGCCGTAATTGTATTAGCGGGACGTCGCGATTGAATTGGTTTATTTTTGGAGGGAGGGCCGTGCGAACTCCTGGCTAACATACTTTCAACAGAGGTAAGGACCCCCATTCCCGCATGACGCCAATCACACTTTATACAAGTGTGTCACTAGCAATGACAATTATACTCTCAACTGTCCTTTCACCGATACGCCATTTTGTCCTTATGTAAAGGGAGTCAGGCGTCACCGAAAGTTTACTGCATGTGTTCCATCAAGTAGAGTTATTATCAAGCGTGACACATGCACTGTCTTGAATATAGACACCCCTCCCGATGAAGGATATCTAATGTGTGTTTTATGATTACATTTTTTTTGTGTGTTTATCGGAGCTTTGAGTAGATTAAGGGTGGTTTAGGATAATTGAACTATGTTGTGTGATTAAGGATAATTACTTAACTTCTTTTATCCTCTTTAAACGCGCAGACTACGATATTTTAGAGGTTTATGTTGCTATAGGTTGTGTGATTAATAATGATTATTATTACTTTTTTTAACACAGCCGGCGCCACGTTTTTAAAAGTGGGGGGGGGGGGGGGGTGGGAGCTAGTTTATACTTCTCGTGCCACTTCCGGGTTTCATCAGCAAACAAGCAAAAAAACAAAAAAGGTTTTCAGCGCAACTCTATCATTCCATTCCACTTCCGGGTTTCTTCAGATGAAAAGCAAAAAAGCAAAAAACAAAAACATTAAAAAAAAAAACCTGTTTTGGTTTAAGTCATTCTGACTACAGAACTTAATAAGTTTCGAAAAAACCTTTACATCGTACACATACTGTGGTTGTAAATAGATATGCTGTCGTAACTCGCTCGAAACCATATTACTCTCTTCCTCTCTCTCTCTCTCTCTCTCTCTCTCTCTCTCTCTCTCTTATGAACAGAATATTTCCATCCCGTCATTTTCTCAATTTCCTATCTAATTATTCACATGGCTAATAATTGCTTTTCAAATGCATGGATGCATTATGAAAATTGCCAGATCGAGTGAAAAGAATAATAGAAATGAGAAAAGGGAAATGCGAAAAAAAATGGCACCTCAAATAGAAAGTTCCTGGTTGATCCACTCTAACGACATTGCTCTGTCAGACGACCCTGCTCCGTCCCGTCATGAATATTTCAAACCGAGTATTTTTGGCACTTCTGATATCAGTTCTGCCTGTTTTACCAGATAGGTATAATTATGTACGTCATGTAACGTTCAATTGTCATCTCAAAGCAAGATGCAAGAAGTATGCTCTTGCAAAATTTGCACTTTGGCGAAGCAATGTCGATGCACCTGCAAAAGATAATGTGACCACTGAATTCTGGAGGGGAAGGAGATATTTACCTTCACCTCTTGCTCTTTCTACTTCTTTATTCTCTGACCATCCTCTTCTTAAAGGTAAGGTATAGATTTTGCTTGAGATGAGAATTCAGGTTTTGATTTTAAAATCACTTATATAAGATTTTAAAAAGCACACAATTCCAAGAGGAATTCAAAGTTTATTTGATGAAAATTGGTTTTAGAATGGCTGAGATATCTAAAAAAAAAAAAAAAAAAAAAAAAGATGTCTGAGTAAAAGTTGAGTCCCACCTTTTCTTCAGACAACTTTGTTTTTGGATATCGCAGCGATTTTCAAACCTCTTTTCATCAAATAAACTTTTAATTCCTCTTAAAATTGTATGCTCCTTAATTTTCCGTATTAGTGTTTTCTAATTGTTTCACACACACACAAAAAGATAAAATCTGAATCCCCATCTTCACCAAAACTATACCATATCCCTTGAACGGATTACACGCGTTCTCACTCCCTGTATGTTAGATAATATTTGGTGAAACACGTGAACCCATCCTATTCCTTCCTGCACGTGGATGTAATAGTTTGAACCATGGAGCATTTTGTCCCCAAAATGGAACGGTTTCTTCCACCACTTTTCAACAAAGACGCTGCCGGATGCCTGACGGCTTCAAAAAAAAAAACAAAAAAAAAAACACTGCGATATCATATAAGAAAGGCTGAAAGAAAACTATACTCACTCCTCACGTCAAACCATATGCACCCATCATCCACTGATGAATATATATTTTGGGTATAGCTGACTCAATCAGGCATTTCAGAGATGAGAAATCCTGCAAGGTCGGCCTCAAACATGTTATTGTGTCTAGAATTAAATAAACAAACAAACAAACAAAGAGAATCAGCATGTATATGACATATTGTAATCAAACAACATCCTGTCAAAATGCGTTGCCGATATTGAAACAAGTTACCATTTACTCGAATATAGACAGTCCTCTCTCCTTTTTTTCCTTTTGTTCTCTCTCTTACTTTAAGCAACTAATCTCACTTGCTTATACCGGCAGGGTATTTTTCTACCATGAACCACACTGATTGTGACTCATACCTTTACATCGTCCCTGCTGATTTGGCGCGAATGCGTTTGAACGGTTGTCTGCTTTTATACCAAGCCGTTGCCCGTTTTCTCTCTGATTGGTGATGTGATAGGACCTATATATGACTCCAGTGGCATGAGAAACAGTATCTACGGGTACATCAACTGAAGGGGACGACTATGGTGTTTTTTTTTTTGCTTCCACTGGAAAAAAGAAAGAAAAAGAAAAGAATTATGTCTTCATTCCTCAATATACTCACTCTATCTCTTTATCTACCTTTCTTTCTATCTATCTACATACAACAAATCTCTTTATCTGTCTGACTGTCCACTCTCTTTCCCCTTCTTTTACTGTATTTCTCTGAGTCTCTCTTTTAAGCAAACGCACTAGGCTTCCTCACCCTGGTTTCTCATCATTTGGCCATTGCAGGATTTGATTACGGCCTAAGCTAACATCACTAAAATATACATCAAGATCAACCGCAACAATCTGAGAACGGAGATAAATTATTATTTTATGTTTTTGATCATCTAATGAGCAATCTTGATGGAAAGCACTGCGATCGTTATCTGTACATTCACACGTCCATTAAACAGCTACTATTTCGTTTACAGCTTTGATGATCAGAAGGCGATCCCGCATTCAGCAAAGAGCCGCCATTGCCGCAACGGACCCCAAATACCGAGTTAATCATAGTTGAATAGTCTAGATCAGGTTTTTTTTATATAAAGTGTGTGCAAAAGAATGGAATGTAGGCTAGAACAGAACCATTTCATGTTTAAATCGAATCTCACAGAAATAGTAATTTCAGTTACAAACAGAGCAGAAATAGGTAGGTCGTGAAAGAGAATTAAAAAGAACTTTTCTTTTTATTCTTTAGACTCATAAACATTACATTATCAAAACAATGTGCCTGTGTGTGTGTTTTTTTTTGTTTATTTCACCACATTTCGCAAACTTCCAATGTTTGCCTGGTTTATTCAAGACCTATTTTTGTATTAACAATTGACTTCCTTTACGTTATATCGTTATACATGTTTCACAACAATCGCTTCAAAACTCTGACTGATATGGAAATTGGTGTCATTTGATCCACACAGGACAGCGAGAAAAACATATCGGTGAGCCGAACAACACCAGAACATTCTTTTCTAATCCACCTGGGTTAAAAATAAACTTCTTTGAAAAATATCAATAGCACCAGACCACGAAAAGCGTCATTTAGGATGTCGCGAGGTGGTTGCATGACATCTTTGTTAACAAAAGTTGATCAAAATGGGAATGTTGATATGGAATTGTGACATTTTAGTTCTTGTTTTTCATTCTATAAAAAGCTGTCGCCGGCTACATAAGTTATGATACCATGAATGGCTACAATACTTCATAAAACCATTGACTTGTAGTTTTGACGTTATCACACATGTACAGTTTCCGGTACGATCAGCAGCAAAGAAAGAAAGAAAGAGCGTGGTAGGTAGGAAGAAAACCAACAAACGCACTAATAGAGATATTTTCCACATCCAATAATCTTCTCAGAGAATATCCATTATCGCCAAGGGAAATCGTTCGGCCAACGACCGAGCGTTTCGATATCATAATCAAGTTTCATTTACCCTTTTATACTGACCACACGTTGCTCTGGTTTTTAAGGTCCATTGTTGATGGAGAACGAGACGAGTTTCTGGTAACAATGAGATGATACCGCCGGTCGAAGATCTCGGAAAGAATAACAACCCCTGAGACTATAAGACGCAAATCCTGTCGGGTATCTTCGTTTCATCCTCGGCTGACGCAGAATGTTACTCGAGCTTGCGAATATTTTTCTGAAAAACCTCGTTGTAATTACGTATTTTCGAAAGTGGAGATTAGATTGGAAACGCGTCCGTCTTCAATGGTCCTTGGACTGATTAAAGAGTTAACACTGAAAGACTTTGCTAACCGCTTGATTGACACATTTTTTTTTTGGGGGGGGGGAGGGGGTGGGCAAGATTGGTTCTTTTATTCTTTGGTCATGTGTAATAAAATATGTTATTTGGAAATTTAGATTCACCGTCCTCGTTGATTCCAGTGTTATTTTTAATAATCAAGTTGTTTATAAGAAAAGCAAGTGCGTATAGAGAGTTGCACATCTCATATTTTGCACAGTTGTTATGTCCAAAGGGAAACTCCAAAGGGCTGTCACTGGTGTAGCATAGTGGTCTTAATTGTCCGGGGTGACCTCCTCAGTGCTATCTCACAGACCCCACAGCTGGCCCTGCTATTATGATTAAAGATGGGCTCCGTATTGTCATCCATTTATACACCAAGGTTGAGAGGACGATTAAAAAGATGTCTTCTAGCGACGTAAGTGCCGGGTAGGATTCGAATTCAGGACCTCTTGTTTGAAATATCCCTGTCCCTTAAACCACTGTGTTAAATGTTTAGGTACATTCGCCATGTTTTAAGAGATTACAATGTAATTTCTATTACGTAAAAGGGAACAGAAAGAAAAGGAGGACAATTTCCAACCTGTTCATGCAAAATGTAGGTCGCGCCTACGAACAATGTATGGTTTACCAATCGAAGAAATTTCCAATGACACAAATCAGTACTGCGCTCAAATGCAACCACAGGATTTCGTTTCGTTTCGGTTTTTCCCCTCCAGCAACATGCCTATCCAAGAAGAGAAGCCCTAAACCGACGCTTTGCTAAAATGGTGTTTGACTCATCTGAAAAGACTTTAAGTCTTCGCTCATCCATTGGAGTATCAAATTTCGAGCGATGTTTCCTCTTGTTGAAACCGTTACAGAAGATTGGGGGCGGGGGGGGGGGGATGAATTCAAGTTTAGGGCGAGATTATGAAGAGAGTGTAAAACGTTTGATTTCTTACACCCAGACATGGTAAATCAACTGGTGCATACAATGTATCATGACTAAATCGGACGAACCTAATTTCCTTGTGTTTATAGATAATTTGTAGGACGTTATTTATTTCAAACCGAATTCAGATATCAGCTAGGCCTACGTGTACCATGATGTCACTACAGGCTGCGTGACATAGATCTATCTGATATAATAAACCATTAGGCCATTACGAAGTCCAAACGACAAAGTCGACGGTCATCTTGTTTTTTCTCTGTGTTGAGTCAATGTCCAATGACAAATCCTTTACCTGACACTGACATCATGGCCCCACTGTTCTTCTGATCCCCTCCTCTTGGCCCTGTCCCCCAGTCTCAGGAGTCAAGAACTTCCATGCTTTTCTCATTTACTCTGTCGTTCATTCCACCTCGGTTGCCCCCCTGAAAACCCATGCATTGGCAGCCTTCTGCTCTTGTATGGCTGTTGTTCCGTGCGGTGAGGTAATGTGAGGCGCCCTCAGTATTGCAAACTATTGTCCTATGGAATTACCACACGCCCCACGCACTGCTCGTGTGTCGAGGGGAAGATTATATGGCCATCAGGAACCCACCTCGAGTTCTCAGCATGAATGTTTAATAGCCTCTATGAGTAGAACCGATGTCTCGTGCTGTTGCACTGGATATTACATGCCAAATTCGCCTCTTGATGGCGCACATTGATGAGAAGATTACTGCTGGACAATTATTGCGGAAACAGCCTCCAGCATACTAAAGGCATATAAGATGTATTATACATCATTTTCAAGATCACAGATTTTCTTTCTACGTCATTCTTTAAAGCTCATGGAAGACTAGATAGATTTATTTCATTCGTTCACTTATCATTTTTGTACTGAATGCAATATACGGGCAGACAGTTCAACCAAATAATCCCGAACTTTTTGATGCAAGTCAAACAATACACTCATACACATACAGTTCCTCAACACCTATTGTCTTGTTTCATCATTGCATCTAGTGAGACTTTTATACAAGACACGCGTCAATACATACATTGAAAAGGAGGTTTCCCAAAAAATATGAAATGGGGATTTAGTTAATGCAAAGATGTTATTGAAGCACTCAGTAAATGTTTGGATTGACCGCTAGTTTTTCAAGTCTGTCACGGAGTGCTTCATCACCCACTAATCGTTTGAACCGTGGAGCTACAAACAATTTCGTTTGTAGCTCCATGTTTGAACTAACTGAATTCACACTAAAATATTGGGAAAACTTCCCTTAAAAGTGGCACGTATCTTTGCACCCCCCCCCCCCCACACACACACGCACACACACATACATACACACACGCACGCACACACAAAGGAACCCGAAATGTAGCACTGTGCAATTGCCTTCGTTGCATGGGCGCACTAATAGCACCTTCCCGTTTGCTTTCTCCTCAATGTGATGCACACCCCGCTATTTGAGCAATCTTTGTCGATATCAAACTAGACCCTGCCGTGGAAGAGAGCGATATACACACATCCATGATCAGAATATTTCATTTTCAGCAGACGATTCCGCGATGCTGTCTTTTATCTCACCTCGTTCAAGCGATTTGGCTGCGGTCTTCCGGAGGCGTTACGATACCGTCCATTATGCACGCGCTTGGAACGATCGGAAACTCATTGCTGTTTATCAATGTCAGGGTTGGTAAACCGATACTTTTTGAAAAGGGAGAAAACAATTCATGAAAACTTAATGAGCACAGGGCGACGAAAAATTGGAAGGGTATATGAAAAAAAAAGGAGAAGATAGGGGCAGGCGATCGTGATGGAGCTGTGGTGTGCTCAAGACGGTAGTCAAGGATACATTGATCCGCGTAATCATGTGCCTGTGTCTCTCCGTGACATTAGCTTTTGTGTCCTGAATTATCACGTTTTAATATCACCCTGAGTTTGCACCGGAAGTGATAAAGACCTACAAAACCCTCAATGACTACGTGCCAATTAGCATGTATTTTCAGTGTCCCTGCATCGTAATAAGCAATTCCGTGAAATTGATTTTTTTTCCCCGTACGGTAAGCATACTGATGAAGTGAACTGTACACCCGCGTCAATATTTTCCTTGTTTTTGTTTTGAAATTTGATTAAATAATAATGCAAATGCACTTCCACTCCGATGTACCATCACGTTGCTGGAGGATATTTTCTTGTTTTCTTGTTTTCTCCTACTTTTTTTTTCTTACACTCTTTCTCGACCGCAAAGAAATCACGAGCAGTTAAGTCTTGAAGTCTTTGATGAAAAGGAGAATGATTGTGATGAACTCCGTCATTGATGGTGTAGGATGTGCGCATTTTGAAGACAAGACACAATGCCTGCCTATGTCATGGATCAAAGTGCAAAGGTCACGTGCCTATAAACTAGAGACAAACTTATACAGGTACAGTACTAGCAGCCTACTACCATAATTACTACTGCTACCACTATTACCACTGCTGCTGCTGCGACTATAAAAACAACAAGAAGAGCTACTATAGTACTACTGCTGTTACTACTATCAAAGTATTGTCGAATGTTCCTAGACTACGACTTATTTGGCTCGGAGTCCCTAACTCTCAAACATACGTAATAGCATACATTATGGAACGTACGATAATGGCTCCCTGGCGATTAGTTTTGATGCTCTGCACGTCTTAGGGAAAAAAGTACTCGTGCAAAATGTTTCACAGTTGAAGAGAAAAATACATGCAGTTCCTCTCTCCCACTCACCCACCTACACGTACACATACACACACACACACACACACACACACACACACACACACACACACACACACACACACACACACACACACTTTTCTATGTTATTCTTTATTTGAATTTCATTTAATATTTGAATCTTTTTCATAATAATACTAATTCGAACAAGAATAAGCAGCTGTTCTTCTCACTCGTTATACTGCTAAATCACATTATTTTTTTAACATACAATTCAATAGTTGTTTTGGTTTTGTCTTTTTTACAAAGCAAACCATGTATGTGAAAGTGATATAAAACTCTGCATAAATCTCAGAAAAATCCATCTTGATCAACCTGATCATACTAATCAACATCTGCTTCATATCAGTAATACTTGTGCTGCTGAATCACATTTTTTAACATATAATACAACTTTTCTTCTTTTTTTTTGCAAAAATGTCGTGTATACGAAGGTGTATACAAATGTATACACACACACGCACGCACACTCTCAGAGAGAATAGTTTCCCATTGTGCCCTACCTCCCCCCCCCCCCCCCATTCCTTTCCAACCACTTCCACCAGTCGCACCACCACCTCCACTATCCCTTCTATACGACGCAATCAAATCTTCCCTACTGATGGCCGGTATCACGAGTTAGCGGAATATCAGCCTCCCTCCTCGGGGATCCCGGGGATAAGTACCCGTACTTTATCCCATTATAACCATTCAGTTAAGCACAGAGTGTAAGACACCCTTGGGGGCGTTCATCTTTCTGCTGATCCAAGAATTACCCGGTGTAGATTGACTTCTATATCCCCCTGGAGATCATCTCGTCCAGTCGTCAAAAGTGTAACGATATCGTCCAGAAACCTAGAATTTGACCCGAAATAGGCGATAATTTACATCGTATTTCGCAAAGCAGGGACGAGAAGAGAACGAAGGAGGAAGCGATTAGTAGGGCAATGTGAATTCAGGTTAGGGCCACTAAAAACCACGTCATTGAATACATATGCATATATGTGTACATGCGTTAAGTAGTAGTTTGCACCAGTTCTTCGAAAGGGAATTTATGTCTTCAGCTAGTATCCTATGTTCTGCATAAAAAAGACTTTAAAGGGTTCCCCTCCCCTCCTCATCCCATTCGCTCTCTTTAACATTCTCTATTGTTTCGTCTGTTAAAGTGTTTCTGTCTTCTTTTTTTTTTCCACCAGGAAAACGGTGAGTGAGGATATCCACCAATGTCACTTGCCCGTATCATGACTTACGTGGTATTGTGGATTGAATTTCGTCAAACAATATCAAACGCAATTAGTAATTAAGATCATTAAGTTCAATTAAAATCGAGTAGGATCATTACAACAACAACAACAACAAACAAACAAACAAACAAACAAACAAACAAACAAACAAACAGGTGCATTGCCTAATCAATCCCTGGCCAACTTTTCAACTTTTCAACCCTCTCCCACTTTTTCCTTATCAATAACGACAGTTCAAACTTCCTATTAGAGTTTATACAAAATAGTCTATCAATCTCGCACCTGCTGTAGGCAATAAAAAAGTCTTGAAAGTTTTAAGTATCGTATGGCATTTCTCTTGTGTTGCATTAACCTAGCAAATATGGCTTCCTTGGAAAAGAGGTTGTGGTTCTTTAACTGTGGACTACAACACACAATAACTTATGACTTGGAGTGTGTTGCGAGATGACGACACCACAAACTCAGTTGATATATAGATTTTTCTTTTTTGTACACACGGGGTCCGACCAGAATTACTACTCTGCAATTTTAACTTCTATTATTTCTCATCTGATAGATGAAACTCTACATTTTTCCCGTCTGATTTACTCGCTTGATTCCACATTGAATGACTTAGACACGATTTGGATGAAGATAACCGAGTGATACTGGAAGCACTTGAAGATATATCTTAAGACATCCTCAGAACCCCCCCCCCCCCCGAAAAACAAAACAAAACAAACAAACAGTAAAATGAGAAAAGAATAGCAGGCAGATTCACTTGAGGAAAGGAATTTCGACAAGATCTTATCTCGTTGACTTACGTAGATAATCCCCCACAGAAAAGAAGATGAAGAAGAAGAAGAAGAAGAAGAAGAAGAAGAGAAACAGAACAAACCTTACGATTGTACACATATTAGGCATGGCACACGTTAACCTTCCTAAGTTTTGGAAGTGGTAACGATGGTTACCGAACACGGATAGTGCGTCCGGGAGGCGGATCGTTATTCCAGGCATCTATGGTGATGTCATTCTTTGTAGTTGTTACTTGTTTGTATTGATGAAGAGAATAACGTGTACATCTGGGCTTTTTTGTTTGTTCGTTTGTTTGTTTTTTATTTTGCTTATTGTCTCGTCATTCATTTCGCTGACTCAAATTCCTGATAGCTCGATCAGTACGGGCCTATACCACGTCATCTCAATCCTTCCACGTTCAGTCAAGATGAGTTCAACAATACATTCAACCACCTCTGCGTATGCCAACGTGTCATTTGGGCAAATATTCCAAAGTCGCTTTTCTTTTCATACTAGTGTGCTGCCAAAAGCCTGGTTGATGAAATTTAATAGAAAAAACTCATTGTGGCATGCATTGCTTTTATCCCTTTTGGTTCGGCGTTATGTCCCGACAACGGGAAGTTGTAACGATTTTCGGCTCTCCGGAATGGGGGGTGATGACACTCTATCGACTTGGTAGTTGTGTCTGTAAGTAAGTATGTATGCGCGCATCTTTTTGTTTCTTGCTTTGTTTGTTTTTGTGCGTATGTGTGTCTGTATTTCTGTTCATCATTAGAATCCTTCGGAAATGAGGTCGGTTCCGTTAAGGTGGGCGTCCCACCGCAACCGCCGAATTCATTGAGGGAGACACGATTCGGCGCTAGTGAGCCGTATATTGAGGCACCTGCGCTTCCAGCAGAAGTACAGTGGCGTGCACCTGGCTTTTTTTCCTTTTATCCTTTTTCTTTTTCAACTCGCGTCGATGTGATCCCTTATCAAAGTGTGATTAATTATTTGTTTGAATAATGTGAGATGAAAAGTCTTATTCTCAAAACGACGAGTTGATTTAGGGTCACATCATAAAGCATAAAGTCATGCACGTGTTTGTTTTTTCGCCCTGAAATGTGTGCTTTAGTTGAAATTTGGGCCATGACATGCCTCAATGTGACATCTTCAGGAACCCTCCTTAGTACTAGTAGTTCAGTAAAAGTTTATGGCTGCGCAGATTTCTCCTTATTTCCTTGTACTTAAAACTGGATATTGCAAATAATAAACGAAGCAAAATGATTAGGTCCTCGGCTACCTTTGTGAACAATTCGTCGAATCCCAGCTCTCTATAATCACTATAGGAAACCGTCCTTTCATGCATTTCATCTGCTGCAATCCTAACTTACTTGATATTAGATATTAATAATTCCGCTAAACTTCTCGCAGAACAACGGCTACTCATAACCTATGTACCTCCCCCCCCCCCTCCCCACACATACACACGATGTTATTCAGTTGCTGTCTCGTCAGACGCAACACAGTAGCTGGACGAACTAGACTTTCTGTGTTTTCTTTTGTTCTTTGTCTTCACTATCCATAACTTTGGTCTAACACCTTAATCTTTTCATAGACGATAAGCATGGCGTATTGTGATCAGTGCTTTGTCTGGTTACCTAGCAACATATTTGGTCTTCTCCTCTCGTTCTCTCTCTTCCTCTATACCTCCATCTCTGACTCTCTCTTTCTCTCTTTCATTCTATCTCTCGCTCTTATCATCCTTCCTTCATTGTTGTGAAAGAAATAATTCAGTCATATTCTATGACTCTGATGAAAAAGCCCCTATGCCTAGGAAACCAAAAAAAAAAAAAAAAATCGCTATGTTATTGCCACAGAGCCAATAATTTTGCTCCTGCAAGCGTCATCCGTTTTCTCTCTTTGATCCGTTCTGTTTTATTCGCTTTGTTTTTCTTGGGAGTGATAGAATGATAAATGTGTCGTTATACAGGGAGGATGTCTCATGTATGTAGGTTGAGTTCTTGTTATAATTGGGATTTGTAAGTACTATGAATATCTCGCTGATGAAAACCCAAAATGGTGAATGATGATTTTTTCATTTATTTTTATGATTAAGAGGCAGGCAGATATTCGTTGTTATAATAGTTATTTCCGGTTTCGGATGGCAATTGACATTTGGCAGCCTATCGATACTCAGTGCAGCCTATACACTAGCGCGTTCACAATCACCGTGGTATAAGAATTAAAGTTTGTTCGTTTATTTAGCGAAGTTACACCGTAAAGGGAGAGGGAGAGATAATTCCTTTTGAAGGAATTATGACACACGTGCTGTAGGACTGTTAATATAGTGAAATGATTCGAATTTATGTTTCACTTCACATTCATAATACTAATAGAACTCAATAGAGAAGACACTAATACAAACAATACACAAAAAAAAGCTAACAAAATTTGTCCTTTCACATTTACTATGTTAAGAATTTATTGGTTACGTTTTGATGGAAATAGCTTATAAATTACAGTTGATGGTTGAGGCAAACATGAACAGAATATATTACGAGGCTTACTCCTTGAAGTGGTTGGATGTATTAAAGTCTCTGCCGGGCTCTACTTATCATAGTTTGCATTAAAGAAAAATCAGTCCCTTGGAGGGGGGGGGGGGGGTGGTTAGGAATGAGAACAAAGAGCATTTGCGAAGGAAGTTTGACTAAAGAGAGAAACTGATTCCAGCTTTTCTTTTCTCCTGATTGTCAATATTCAATCAACGTAAAATCCGACAGAATAATGGTCTACGAGAATATAATATTATATTGACAATTCCATGGGAGGATTAAACCCCTTCCTCACGCCTTCTTGGAGAACGAGAAAGACAAAAGGAGAGAGGGGAGAAGCGTGAATGACTTCCAATCAGAGCACAATATTTCAGATATTATAGAGAATATTTCAAGTTATATTTTCCTTCTTGTTTTTCTCCTGTGTGGTCACATATTTCTATCTCAATTGTCCTTAGTATACTCGTATACTCGTGTATATGTTTAGCTCCGTCTCTCTCCTCTATAAGCTATAAGCTTTTTTCGTACTTCATCGCTCTCCTTTCTTCACTTTTAATGAGACACGTGTCTTTTCGTGTGTGTTGTAACTACTTTTTTTTTTCCTTTTTGTGTTTTTGCTTTGTAATCGTATTTGACAAGTGTACCCAATACTCCATAGACGCATCAATGATTTTCACCTATTCATATTATGGATTTATCTCCTCTAGCTCACTTCAATTTGAAATAAGTATGAGAAATTCAGAATGTCACGTTATTGAAGCCGATAAGGCCGACAGTTCGAAAATCATGTCACCTCGATTTTTATGTACTGCGCACGCACTTTGTGACTGGTTTCTTTCGTCGTTTGAGATGCCTGCCAGCGTACTGTACAATGCTATGACGACACGTTTTGTGGCAAAGCGTTCTGACGTTGTCTCTGGTATAGTCATGTTTTACAAAGCCGCTAATCACAAAACATTCTGTAGGAGTCACAGTGAGCTTGCATAAAATCAGCTATTTAAGGCATTATTCACCATTTGCAGATGAAACAAAAAAAAAATCAGCTTTAGTGCAAAAAAATAGTTCTAAAATGTGAGTTAGGGACAAAAATAACCAATGTAAAACTATCAATCAGTATAATCAATGCTAAGTATTATTAGATTTACAAAATGTAAAAAAAATAGTTATAATAAAATTGTTTTTAGAATAAACCGTCTATAGTTATGGTTTATTGAGAAAAATAGTGATATCTCCTTACTTTTTAGTCAAAATTGTTATAGGGTAGGATGTTTTGAAATACAACTGACCTACACATATGCATCAAATGTTATAACTCGAACATTTCTTTAAATCACTGCTCCATATGGTAAACAATATCTTTAAAAGACCTTAAATCAAGTAGAAATGCATTGTGATGGAGGAACAGGGAGGGGCCTGGGCAGACATAATAGTGATGCTGGCATGACGCACTTGATCTGGACGTAATGTGAAAATGTTAATATTTTGATTAAATGTGCAAATGATGATTATATAAACATTATCCAAGCGTAAAGAGACACAAAATAATTAATCAAATTCATGGTAAATGCGTTGCCAAATGCTGACGATATCTACGCATTTTTTTTTCCTGTTTACAAATCAGCTATTAAAGTTCCCAAAATCAACGTAAGAGGGTCTGGCAATCGGTGAAGCGTGGCATAGGGGGAAGGTCGGCCGGCACTGATCGGGCACAGGGAAATGAACGTGACTTACATTGGCTCGCACGGTGATTTGGGTATTATTGGAAATGATTAATCATTAATGGGGGGCCTGGTCCGCACATTGCCTCGCGTCCGGCTTTAAGAGCATACGGACTGATTTGTTTTATTCTCCTCACATGCCTAAGCAATGAAATCAATCTAAGCTAGTAAGAAAAAAAAACCACACTATATTTTAAAACAAAACATAGAAAGAAGCAGATATTCATCAGAGTCAACCCATTTGCCTTATTTGATAAATCAGGCTGAATTAATTATTCTTTGCCGACAATGGGACGTTAAATTTGAAGCCGAAAGATTTTACCCGTGAGTCCATACATCTTTCCGGATATATAAAAGTGGCATGCAACAAGACTAGGTGGACGTTATCACTGTATTGAATTCTTCTTGTTGTTATTGTTGTTCTTGTTCTTCTTTGCTGTTGTCTTTGTTGCACTTGGCATTTCCATTTAATTTCACTTTAATAAGTAAACACAAATACAGACAAGTAATGGTGTCTGCTTTTTACATCATAACCAGATTATGAGGTCGGTTAACACGAGTAAAAGCAAAATCGGTTCATGATAAAATCAACATGCCCCACTATTACTGAATGCTGGTGCTGGCTCAGTAATTCAGAAAATAATGAATGAGAAAGACAAGAGTGGAAATGTATGAGTTCGTATTATATACGTACACTTAAAAAACATACGCATTGTGAATCACACGCGCTAGGTGCAATCGCTGATGAAGACGAATACATTGTAACATTTACACAAATATTCTATAATTATGGTATATAACGTAATCCTGCATTGCTGAAATTTATGCGCATGCGCAAAAGAATGAGAGAAAGGGGATGGGGTAGAATCAGAAGCAGGGCGCTCCAAAAAGTCAAGGATTTGCGATTTATCATCCCAGACCTCCTCCAAGCAGCTCAAATCCACCCATATTGCGACGTCCACCCTCACAAACCCTTCTGCGATCCATTCGGTGATCCGGATCATTACCAAAATTTAATCATCTCTTTTTCATAATTTCATAATGTAATGTTGTGTCCTGCAAGGTAAACCCGAAAAGAATTGTAAGGATATCATAACTGCAATCACATTTTTTCCCAGTCGACCAGCTGTTCTAGCTATAAGCTGCATACATCAACAAACTTGTTGGGTTGCATCGTGGTGCTTGACTGCTGGTACTTTTTTTTTTTTTTTTTTGAGGCGGGGGTGGGGGGGGGGGGGGGGTTGTGGCAGGGTTTAATGCTCTATTTAAAGGTTTGTTGTTGTTTTTTCCCCCGAGTCTGCTGTCTGCCTGTATCTCCAAAGTGATGAGTCAAGACTCTGTGGAAGGAATTAAAAGTTTAAAATTCATTGAGCATTTGCGTGATAATGCTGATTGATGTTTTATCGTGCTGGTCTTGCCGAAATGCGAGTAAATTTAGATGTATAAAATCGTTAATGTAATATAATAATCTCTCCATGTAATGAAGTCGTAGCTCCACATAAATGTCGAGGAAAGATCTTTAGTATGGTAAATCCGGGTTCCGTTTCATAAAACTTGTTATCACTGACAACTACTACATTTATATGACAAATTTGCTCTCAGCCAGTCAGATGTAAGGATTTCAGTAGCTTATAACAGCTATCGTAACGTGTTATTAATAACAAGTTTTATGAAATGGGGCCCAGGTCACTCAAATCGTAGAGGTAGAAAAGACTACCCCCATGCTCAAATATTTACTGTTTTTGCTGCCTTTCTGCCAATTTTCACCCACAATTGCATCATATGGCTTTCACATAGGCTGCGTTCATGTAGGATATCTAAACTGGAAACATTGTTAAACGCTGCCTTTAAGACAACCATGACCTTTTCAAAATAGATGTTTTTGATGGCCCGACAAGTATGGGGATATGTTCGGGTGCATTTCCGGACACGGTACTGAATGTTTGCGTGTCTCTGGAATGATGTAGACCCGTTTCACCTCTTTCCATATTCATATCGGACTTTTAAACTTGCTATCGGTAATGAAATGAGAAAATCAGTATGTATTAGTCTCCCCTGATTTCTTTTTTATTTATTTTACTCTTCATTTCCCCCAGCTCTCCCATCATTCTCTTTCTGTCTCCTCCGCGCTCTTCAAAGACAAAATTAATTTCCATTGGATACAATTTCCGTTTCCTTTTCTTCAGACAGCTAGCTGCATGCACAGAATGTCAGATAGAACGTTCCGTTAGAAAGTCAAGCAAGGTCAAATTATTTTCCGGAAGGGCAAAAGCTTATCGTGTTTTGTTGTCTTTGGTACCCTGACATTCTTCCATGAATTAGTTTATGTTTGCCAAGGTTTCCTTCATGAAATGCTCAATCTGTCTGCTGCATAATTATCATAATTTTATTCTTTGCTTTTCCCCTCCATGTGCGACACATTTGGCCTGTGCCATTCTCCTTTCAATTTCTCTCTTTTTCGCTTGACTTTATTCATTTTCTCATTGTGATAACTCGACATTTTCCCAAACATTAAACCCATCGACGGCGGGACCCGATTCTGTGTTGTTTCAACTCCATGTTGAATTACAAAATCTCGGAATCACTGTTCAACTTTGTGGTTGGTCAGTCTATAATAAAAAGAAAAGGAAAAGGTATCGAGCTTGGCTGACAGAGCTGTATGACGTTGAAATGAATGAAAATACATGTAATATCGTCACTATTGATATATATTTTTACAAATAAAGGATTTGATCTCAAAAAGCTGCTGAAAAACGACGAAAATAATTAGTAACTATGGAATATTCTTAATCATCACTTCAAGAATATCTTTTTTTTTTCAAGTGATGTATTATTGGAAAGGATTGATTTCACTGATGATGTCTAACTTTATGTAAAGTTGTTCATGAGTGGCGCTTAATTCGTTGGCAATTAAAATCTTCATATACCACCATACTACCGGACGTATATCAATATCTGTGGAAGTAACATGACTGTTTCCGTGAAACATTGAGTAAGTTGAGATCGTTCATTAACAGATCTCTATCTTGTTTTTTTTTTTCTAAGGACGAGGAATGCATTGCAATGGTTATTTTGTTTCGCATAAAAAAAAAAAATCTTTCATTCCTTACACAAAGCCAGGGACGCTGTGAGCAGTTTGGATTGTTCCAACTGGAAACATTTTAAAACTAGGTTATCTAATGAAATTGATAGATCCATTTCGTCATGCCCTACTTTTCAGTGTTTCTCTTTCTTTCTGACTCTCATTGACCATCTTTATGTCTTTATGTTCCCTTTCTTTTATATATATATGTTTCTCTCTCTCTTGCATGAGAGGGAAGAAGAATTTACTTTTCATACCATAACTATCATAAGTTGTTATTTCATTTTCATAGAAGTAGTTATTATCATAGTGAGTGACCCATGGTGAATAAAATAAACGCAGACTCAACTCAAACTTATACCTTTCCCACCTATTCCCCCGCTGTTCAGTCGAGTTCTCTGTTGATCTCTCTCTCTCTCTCTCTCTCTCTCTCTCTCTCTCGTCTTCTCTATCCTATCTCACCCCTCTTGTCCCTCCCTCTCTCTCTTATACCTCTCTTCCTCTCTTCATGTCCTTGGCTCTTCCACTCTCCTTGTCACTTTTATCTGTCGTGTTTCTCTCTCCCTCCCTCTCCCTCTCTCTCTCTCTCTTTCTCAAACTCTGACTCTCTTACTTTAGCTCTACTTCTCCCTCCCCTCTTGGGCTCGCTTTCCGACGGAGTGTTTTATGGCACTCGATCGTCCAGGAGAACGCAATCTCGCGAGACTCGGCCAATTGATTGCGTAACCCGATCCCACTTTTTAGAGGTGTCGTTTTCCGACAAACGTCTGATGCGGATTGCAGCCTGCGTTTTCCGACGTCGCCTCACCCCCATCCCTCCCCCCCCCCCCCCCCCCAAGACAATGACTGCAAGGTATGATGGGAAGGAGTGGGAGTCGGAAGAGGTTGAGGAAAAGGCTGGGGATGAAACAAGGTCGTTTGGGAAATGCATGAATAAAACGGCGAGGTGGATAGACCCGCATGCAAGTGGTATACCACCCACAAGATCTGGAAAGACATTTGCACGCCAGGTCAACTTAAGTCACGTCAACATGGATTGCTAGAGCATACAAGCATTACGCGCTTAAGTAGATGGTCGGTCATGAATGCCCCTAAGTGACCGGAGGTGTCAAGTGATACTTTTGGCGGCAAATAGAGTTAGTACTCAGTGTCATCATGGATTACAACAACAGTTTTCAACTCTATAGTACCCCCAATTATGATCCCTTGATTCGATATACGTGCCTTTGTACTATGAAGGCTTCATCATTATCTGAAATTTACAAGACGCGAGAAATGACGCCGCATATTATGTTACATGGATTCTCACTGGCGTCGTATCTACGATGTATCTTATCTGAAAAACGGATAAATGGTTACCCTGATTGATTAGAAAATTTTGAGTGGATTACATGATGATCATGTGTGTTTCATTGGCAGACAGACAGCTACTAAGATTCATTTTCTGGAAGTTGCCAAAACTTAGGTTGTTTTCGAAGATGAAGACGGTTTGACTAGACCTTGAGCGACTTCTTTTAATGCACAGTGTTAGATAGTTTTACGAAAGTTCTATAGCGCCTTTAAAGCAGTGAACCCTCTCCTCACACGTTATGATATAACATTGGATTATGCTCTCAGTAGCATGCATCGTGGCGGAACAACATCATACCAGTCTGGGCTTAAAATCGACACAGTAGGGGCCTTGCTTCTCTCACGAAATTCAGATAGAGGTGCAGCTTATTAAAAGCAGGTGCTTTTCCGCCTGGCGTACACTCTGCGTAATCAGGCCGCTTTCACGCTGTCTGCGCACAGCCAACCAATCACAGTCGCAACATTTCAACATGTTACAAACAATGACAAACAAAGTGTGCTGAGTAGCTACGGCATCTCCGAGTGCATTAAGAATGGCGTGGTTTTTTTTTAGCATACTTTTGTGACTTTCAAATTTGCTAACGTTGATAATAAGATGACCTTTGGTCGAGTCATTTTCAGTTGTATAGAATTATGTATGTGCAACCCCTAGTAGGAAAAAGGGCTTTGATTGCGCGGTACTAAGCCGATTTGGGTCGTGGTTAGTCCCCGTTGTAATTATCTTATGGAATTTAATTCCATTTCTGCATACTCTGTGTCTTTTTCATCAATCCCCCCCCCCTTCCAAAAGCGTGCCAAAGTTTACTAAGGTAATGGCTTTGCTTTTATGACCGAGTCACACCGCTGGAATTTTCGTTGTACTTGAGAAACAAGGGATGGAACATTCCAAAGTTTGATCAGATTCTGTCGTCAGAACGAAAGATCGGATGTGATTTAATCAATTGGTGAAAGGGACTGTACATATCTGAATGTCTTAACGCTAAGGAAGATTGTCAACCTTCTTCTTGGCAGGCTCATCATTTTCTTCCCAGGACAATTTCACCAGAAAATAAGAAAATATATAACAATAACCGGTATTACATTATAATAGTATCCAAATACTAGACATATGGAGAGCTTATAGCACCCCAGATTGCTGGACAAGGCTTGTGATATCTGAAAACCACAAAACAGAGATCGACTTGAACAAAATGGACTACACTGGGGAGGCTCATTCATTTGTCAGTTTCCTTCTTGCAAATTCAGCCTTAGTGTTTAATATAATTATACACAGATCGAGATTGAAAGCGGGAACAGAAGTCATAACAACGATATACATGTACCATACCGTTGTGTTTAGGTTTGTAAGGGTTGGATCTTGAGATTGTTTTGGATGTCATAAAGAGGTTTATAGGACAAGGAAATATAAGTAATGGAAAACAATATGAAAGTAATTGAGCATGTGTACCGTAACTTGCGTCAGAGTATTTTCGCTCACCGGCCTGTCGTATGATACCACCTGCCTGGGAAAACACATGACAGATTACATCACTGTTGATATGCTGATTGGAAAGGGCTTTGCGTAAATGGGTACGTTAAGTCCCCCTCTGTGGATAAAGCTTTTGACTCCTGTTAGTTTCGGCAGGTGGAAAAAAAAAACTTGCAATAGAACCCGGAAGTGTCAGACGTGACGCACCTGAGACGCATGGACGTCGAAACCAGCGGGTACCAACCAGTTGTATTATCAAAAGGCTTTTACTTTATTACTGTCAATATGGCGTAGACCTATATTATGAAGGTCAGGTTCCTGACAAGGTTTGTTTACACATCCTCCTCTAAATTACGTTAGGGGCATCTTCTGACCCATAAATACTCAATATCTTTTATTTCCCAGTGGGCCAAGCAATGGCATTTTATACTTTTTTATCAGACAAAGAACAAAGAAAATCAATGCCAAGTCAGTTTGTCTGTGATATAGTTTTCTTCTCATACCATTCCGGAACTTTGCTCTCTCACAAATATGCATATATATATATATATATATATATATATATATATATATATATCACATGTTAACCAAAGAACTTGACATTTGAGAAGATGAACTAACAAGACTGTCTACACTATTGATGCAAAGTACGAGTTCTCTGTCTCCCGGCAGTAGAGACATTCTCGGCTTGCACTTTGCTGCGGATAAGGCCGCATGGATCATTTACGACCTGGTCTATGATCCGGATCCCCACTCACCCATATATATATATTTTTTTTTCAATCAAAAGACGAAGAAACAAAACAACAACAAAACAAATAGGCCAACACAATATTGAACAAGAGGAAGGTCATTTCACGGAAGATGACTATAGGGAGAGCGGCAAAAACTGTCCAATAAACTAGAGTATAAACTGATAGGGAAAAGGAGTCAATTTCTTGTGGCGGTTTTAGCCCCCTCAAGCGCGCACCGTGTGTCAAAATATTGCCAACCGCTTTAAAGCGCCCTGAGTCAACGTACTCACACGGTTGCCCAAGCACTGCATGGAAACATTCATAAAACAGACCCAGTAACAAGCACGCTGTTAAGTCTTTATTATCCCGGTTTTTTCTCCCTCCTTTTCACTTCTCTCGTGTACTGCCACGAAAACTCATCTCAGTTTATGAGCTCTTTGTTTTCTCCCGCGTTAGAATGGGATCCAGTGTTGCCTCGGTTAACAGTCTCTCAATCTTTGCTCTGCTTGGCCGTCGGCTTGGTAATATCACTTCTCTTCTGCCGACCCTTCTGTCGCTTTCTCTCCATCTCTCTCCCCCTTTCTCTTCTTTCACCTCTACCTCTTTATCTCTCTCTCTCTCTCCCTCTCTCTCTCTCTCTCTCTCTCTCTCTCTCTCACCCTGCTTTTCACTGGCATTAGTGTCGCGACTCCTTATACGTCGACCATGACCAATATTCAATCCGTCGGCTTATCATAATAACCATCAAGTATATGGCGAGAATGTACGCAAAGAGGGAAAAGAAGAAAATATCTGAGAGTTATACTCGAGAGAAAATAGAAATAGAGAGAGGGGGATGGAAAGAGAAATAGTGTGTGAGAGAGGGGGGCAGGAGAGGTGGGAGGATAATAGGAAAGAGAGGAAAGAAGACGAGGGAGGGAATGGGAGAGAGATAAATAGCTGGGAGAACAAGAGAAACAAATGAGCGATAGAAAAAGTCTTAGCGTGAGGAAATAAAAACACATAGAAAGTGATTTAATAGATAAAATGCTTAATATAGACGAACGTCGTGTTTAGATTAATTAACTGCGGCATGGAGCTACGACCCCGCATTTTATGAGGTTCTATGCATTTTACATCCGACAAGGAACTAAAGTGCATTTGTCAGAATCAGGTCCAAGCCTTGTGGAGGAATAACAAATGATAATTGTAAAATTATGGTCTCATAATTATCCAGGGAAGACTCATAAGTGTTGCTACTGCTCTGCCAGAGGGCCCTGCCATTAGCCATCCAGTGTTTCCAGGTTGCCACACGAGTCGACAGGGACACGGTGGGTAAAACATCTTTTCCAAGGACGTAGGCATTCGACGGAACTCGAACCCAGGACCGCCGATAGAGAGCCAAAATCCTATCCACTATGCCACAATGCCCGGCTGCAGCAACGGGCCCGCGTTCTACAGAGCTCTGGGGGTTTCGCATTCGATGAGATACTATAACGCAAAATCGGGTCAAAATCGGGTCAAATCAGGTCTAAGCATTATGAAGGTATATGAGTGATGATGATAAGGATATACAATAGCAATATGGTCTTCTAAGAATAACCAGGGTAGCCTTTTCAGTTTTACCACTAAAGCACTCATCATTTTCCAGTGATGCACAATCTTATTTGTTGCTTGAAGTATACACTGTGATCATGATTATGCATGTATCAGACGGTAGGACATCTTTGCCTGGATAGCGTAAATATAGTATACGACCGGATTTACTGGAACGCTCATTCTAAGACATAACGAGCACGCCGAAAGGTAGTGTCTGTTAACTGTAATACCATTATCATGTTTTGCTGAGGGCAATTTTGTAGCAAGGCTCTGGTGTCTATGGATTCGCGCAGTTCATAAATTCTAGGAATGAAACCTCACCGTACATTGAAGTCCTAAAGTCGTCAAAAGGTGTGGGAGTGGGGAGAGGCATACAGCATTGAAAAGATTTCTATCAGGAAGGCATTCTATTGTGTATTATGATGGGATAATTCCAACCTGTTTGAAGCGCTGTGCTGCTACCGGTGTTTCGGGAGAAAAGCGAAGATGGCGCACGGATCGCTCCGGCTGAGTGCCTTGGGCGCAAACAACTCCACTGCACTCTTCCCTCCCGGAACTTTTTTTTTTGCCGCTCTCCTCTTGAAAACGACTCACTGCCAACGAGACGAGAAATGTGAGCCGCGAAGAATGACTGCCAAAATAGCCACGGGGGGACGCGCCGTTTTCCCACTGCAAGTACGGCGAAGTGGGGGTGTAAAGTGATTTTACGGAGAGTTGTATACAGCTTCCAAATCGGCACGCCTTTGAATTTGTATGAGCAAGTGGCTGCCCCTGTTGATCATAACTATCAGCCCTCAAGCAAAGCTCCAGTAAGTATTGTTTCTGTAGTGCTTCGCGCGCCAAATTTATATACACATGAAGACGAATTTTAAATCACATTTCATCTTTGTTAGGAAAAATGAAACATTCAAAATTAAAAACAGTGATTAATTAAAGATGAATCATCGTGTTTCGATGATATACATATAAAATATGTGTATGATACATATAACAATGTATATAATATGTATTATATATACATTAAGTTATGTAGGTAGGTGCGTGTGTGTATGTGTGTGTGTGTATGTGTGTGTGTGTGTGTGTGCATTGAAGTGTATGTTTAAATTGAGGAATCTGTATCCAGAGTGTTAAGTTATCATTAGTAACATCTACTGCCAGTGTTGTTCAATATTGTTATCTCAGGTAGATATGAATGTATTAAGCGCTCACAGTCTACCCGCCCGATAGATGTTAATTCATGTGAACAAGCACACTTAACTCTAAGTGACCATCCTCCCTTCAACATGAACCCGTTTAAGAGTCCTGGGGGAAGATTTGGCGGCAGAAGGTATATCATAATCATTTAATTGGCACCTCGGAATTCCACTTCATATCTTATATTATAGGACGATTCCATAGAAGAGGTCAAAGTTAACATCACAAACGACCTATGGAAACAAAAGGATGCCAATTAACGTTTCCTTTATGAATTTAGCAATTAAAGTCTTTTGAAAATTCTGCAACAAAGCCAAGCAACAATATTTGAAAGGTTGCAGACCACACAAAAATGAATAGCAGAATTATGATAAAGACATACATCATGAAGCAACGAAAGAGTAGTTTCTCGAACTTGATTTGTTAAAGCGAGATTCCCTTCCTGTTAAAAGTTAAGATAGAGTAAAATTGAAAAGCATAAATGTGAAAATTTGATCAAAATTTGTACAAGAATTAAGGAAGTTATGAAATTGTGAAGTTTCGCTCATGTTCATAAACATTTGTCGAACACGCAGTATAAGTATGCTAATGGGTGAGTTGCTGATGTCATCCCCTTACAACATATTACCATATAGTTCGTATACAAACTCTTGAAATTTCACATTTTTGTTCAAATGCATTTACTTTTGCCCTAGTCCCAAATCTTAGTAATATCTGACTAATCATTCTTCTGAAGTTATTCAACAAGGAAAAATATTGCGTTTTACACTTTTGTAACAGAAAAATTGAATTTTTGTCAATTGTATGCACATGATCAATGATGAAGACATCATCAGCTCACGCCTATGCATTTTCATATCAACTCTTAGAGAACTCTGGAAAAAAGCTAAACTTCACAATTTCAGAACTTCACTAATTTCTATCTTCCATTACTTTGATCAAATTTTCTCTGCTGTTCTTATGAAACTCTAATCTCTCTATTCAGACTAATTTAAAACTGAGCTGGAATTCTCCTTTGACTATTCCTTCTCTAATATATGTATTCAGAATGATGGACTTGAAAGCATTTCTTTCGTAAAGTAACGGATTTTCATTTTTAAAAGTAAAATATCAATGAAGTGAAAAATCATCAGTTTTTACAACTATATGCTGCTTTCAGCGCGCCTTATCGAAACAATTTGTCCTACATTCGCCCTTGATGGTTCCCTAGAACAATTGTGGGAAATGGCTAATCAAATATTTTAATGTGAGGCAGCAGGCGATGTTCCCACTGCACTCGACAAAGCTTCTGCCTCAAAACCATGATTCAACACGAACCTATATATTGACGCAGGTCGTGAAGAAACACCCCACCAATTACAAAGGGGAGAGAAAGAAGATAAAAAAGACCTCTTGATAGTGTGTAATAAGACATGAACCACGCAACGACGAAATATTTTGCTACACATTTCCTTCATGCAGACAAAATTACTGTGCATCACCTTGAAGAAACAAACGTAGCGTGATGACCTGTTAAAAAGCAAGTCAAGGAAGGAAAAATTGATTGATTGAAATTGTTAGAAATTTCGCAGCCTCCATTCATACTATATATGGTTCATTATTTCGGATAGGCATTACAGAAAGAATATACTTTTGCCCGTTTCATTCCAAATATAGCAAGTGTGTCGGTAAACGGACAGTTGTGCAACATATCTGACCCTTGGTACCCTTGTTGAAAACTCAAGTGCACAAACCTTGAGAATTTTCAGTGATACAAGATTGCAGCTACACTTATACTTTTTAATTCGAAACTTGTTTAGAGAAGAGCCTTCTTGCAGGAAAGACGAGTTTGTTAGAATCAAACACTCTCCATCTCTTCTTCTCTTCACGCGTTTATAACGACAGCGATGAGGAGCATGTTTGAATTAATATAAGTATATGCATTTCGTATTACTAACATTGTATATCAGCACATCAAAAATATAGCATTTCTGATCATTGAATTTGATTCGATATCTCTCAACGGAACTTGTGTTTAAGATTAGTGTGCGTCCCTGTTTGCTAAGGGTAAACACAACCATGAGCGTAACATCGTCGTCTCATGTGCGACTGTAATATTATTCCTTTCTGATGTAACACATGCTTAATTCACTTACACACCACCGCATCTAGGTGCGATAAGGAACTGTCCTATACTCATACGTGAGAATCGTCCATTCCAAACAACGTGCACAACGTGCACCTGAGATATCGACGTTGTCTATTAACGAGTCTTGCGCTGCGAAATTTGTTTAATGAGAATGTCGTGTGTGATTGTGCAATCGCCATGTCCGATCAGCCGGGAAGCACGGCTTTCCGTGAGAGGCGATGCGACTTTTCAATTTCTGCTTTTCATACAACGGTATATTTCCAGCCGTATACACAAAACCAAAACAAAAAAGTGAAGGAGTAAGAGTTTGATCTTTGTCTGTCTGTACGATGGACCAAATTCTCGCCTCATAGAAATCAGGGATGATCTGTACGTGCCTAATCAGGAGCAGTGTAGCAATGGCGGCCAGACGAGCTGTGAAATCGGAGATGAAAATCACCCATGCAAGTGAAGAAAAAAAAATCACTGATCGAGGAACATTATTTTGACAAAGGCATACGTTTGCTGAGTAAATTAGTAAAGGTAAATTGGAAATAGTCTATGATCCATACCCGTTTCCCCCATCTATTTTCGTATTACCACATCACGGTACTTTACAGTGTTTAGAATGTAATCATGGCTTTTACACCAACGTTACTATGTACAAGACTATCAAGACTATAAGGTTTTTGTCTCCTTAGACTAAGCGTCCTTTTCAAATTAAATGATGATGATGATGATGATGATGAGACGAAACGACATTGATAATGATGCAATATAACTGATAACTTGAACTTGAACTTGAACTTGGCAGCTTTAGAACATTTTCCGTGACATTTTAACTTCTTTCTCACTGTGTATCAAAGGATATGGCGGACCAATGGATTTATATAAAAAACAGTGACTATTCCAAGCAAGAATCCAGTTCTTTATCTATCATGTTTGTGTTGATGCCCTGGTTACCATCTTGATGAAAAAAAAATCACAAATACCTTTTGCACTGGAAGAGTACTATGAAACTGCAGAATACAGCAAAACTTTGCTGCAGTCCCCAATAAAGAGCAACCAACTTTATACTTAAAGACATACTGAGTCAATTTCCACCTATATATTCACGATGTACATCTCATTTATTTCAATAGAACGAGGACATCTTGGCGATCATATGCCTCCACCTACGCTGTAAAAGTCTGTTTGAGCGGAGGAATTACTGATTTCTCTTTTTCAATTCATGGTGATAACAACCTCATACAGGGATGATGAGAACTTGCTTCCACAAATTAAAAAAAAAAAGTAAAAAAAAGCAATACTCGAGGAAGTTCAATGGGCAGAACATGTCGTGGGCTATTTCCAATGGCCGTATGGATTACAACCTTTTGTCAAATATAATGAATAACGTGAATGAGAGGATGTTGTTGACAAAGACTAATGATATCAACTATAGAAGAGACTTAAAGTGCTCTGCGGCTTTGTCATGGGAATCGAATGCAAATCTTGGTAACCTGTGCAAGGTATATGATCTTCGTTCGAATGAATCAGGGAAAACCGAAGTTGTGAATTTGGTTTTTTTTTTCTTTTCTTTTTCTTCTTCTTTTGCATTTGAGACAGACTCTGATCGACTTTGGGTTTTCTTTTCTTCTTTTTGTGTTATTATTCTGTAATCCTGTGGGTAACAGAGAAGCATCATAAGAGCAAACATCACTGCAGAGAAGCGCACAGCCGCGGGAAACCCACCACAATTAATTACAACGATTACTGATCGTCTGCTCGGGTGTAACGTAATGAGGTTGGCCTGAGAGGATGCCAGGCAATATAGTCTCCTGCTTGGCAGAAAGACAAGCGATCCCTGTGATAGAATGGTGAAATTTAGGTATGAATATGGAATCCCGAAAAACAGTGTAAATAAACAAACAAACAAACAAACAAGCGAAAAAGTGTGGAAAGCAAATCCTCATCGAGAATTGTCGCAGATTGGTGTGAAGTGATCCCCTGTGCTGCGAAGGAGGAGAAGAAAAAGAAGTGGGAAAGACAATCAAATAAAATCAGATTGTCTCGACGAAATTCCCCTGCCGGACCAGAGGGTGCCGCCACCCCCCCCCCCCCCCCTTAAGGTGGTGTGAATACCATTGTAGAGACGGTGACAATCATATTATCGAGGAATGGCTCTTTTTCCAGTTTGAAACTGAACACCAACTATAAGTTGAGATTTCATATCGTAAAAATTAATCTAAAGAATAAAGAACTCGGTCTCTCGGAAGATCTGCCGAAGTGGTATGCTGAAGACACATTTCTTGCGGCCAGAGATCCGGCGGGGAATACTTAGAAGGATGCGTCTTAGAGGAAAGCATGGTCTAAATCTGCTTGCTGGTTCCCTTAAACCTTAAACAGCAATTGCACTCATGGCAACGAAAAGCAAAAAGCAAACAAACAAACAAACAAAAACAAAGACAACAACAAAACCACTCACACACTCTAAAGTTAAATGTTAAGAAAGAAAGAACAGAAGAGACTAGTCCTGGAACAGAAGTGCACAAAAATCAGTCTAAATCGCGCCGCTTATTAACGTCGTATAATGTGCGGTAATTACGTAGTACTGTACGACACTTCATTCGTTCCACATTACAGTCAAGCTCGACTGATTTTTTTTTCTTTTCTGTTTAACCAAATCAAAACAGTACCAGTGGTACACATAAAAATAGACAATGTTTTAATGAAATGCTCATGAAGAACAAGTTCCTCATAAAGAGCTTTCTTATTGATATTGTAACGTGTACAGCATATGCCTGTTGACAGACAACACTATAAGGCAGTCACAACTAAAAAGGTACAGTGCGACGAAGTGTCAAATGCAGCCATAAAATATTGATAAAAGCAAAGTAATAAGATCATAGGTATATGTTTCGTGGTAAAGTGTTCTTGACATAATAATTGTTGAAAAAAAACTTTAATATAAGTAGAGTAAATCAAGACGAGGTAAATAAAAGAGGATTGGACAAACAAAACTCAACAAAATTGTTGTCCTGAAACACTGAAACACTTTGATGTTATGGATTTACGAGCGCACTTTTTGATAGAACGTGCTCATTAAGTGTTAAAGAGAATTACGCCAACAAAATATCGAGAAAAAAAGTCTTTATATACATGCTATTATGACACCCTTTCAAGACCTGAATTGTGAGTTGGCAAGCAATAGTGAACAAGCGTGATACCGTACCAATACTATTAGGAAACTATTGCGAGGGCTGCTAAAGTATAATATACTCAAAAAATGTAAAATTCCTAATCGATAATATGCAGTTTCATATGTTTGATGTACATTGTACGTGCTTACTTTGCGGAATGATATCCTGTTAAGATTTAAAGAAGACTATTTTGGCTTCTATCAATACTATTGTAAGTAACTCTATCTCCAGTTCATGTATTACTGTTTTCCCAGAGATTTTTGTTTCAATTAATGCTATTTCAACATTGACAAAATAACCATTGATTCACCTGGGTTAAGAGGATAATATGAATAAAAACATTTTCATTTTCATTTTCACTTCATTTCATCTATTTCCATATCCAAATAACACAAAATTCTCGCAAAGTAGACTTGACGATTTTTACAAGAATTCGAACTCGAGATTTATTTTTGTTTAAAGAGGTAGAAATCGTTTCCAATATGCTAATGTGCTCGTTACATTCTGGAAGAGGCCATATGCCTAAATTACGTAATGTGTTTAACACGTTATATACAGACTAACCCTATCGTTCCATTTGCAGTCATTATAAATAGCTTCTTCATGAATTCATATAAATTGATGTGCAGTGGCTAGTCAAAGAACTTTCTAGATGTTAACAAGAATGCCTACAAGTTCACACGGACGCACATCAGTCATTTCAGTCTACGTGAACCCACGAAAGGTCCTGAAAGTTGCGTCCGTTCCTGTACGAGACGAAATAAACTGTAGCACTTCTGTCCCTCTCACCCTCTCTCTCTCTCTCTCTCTCCCTCTCCCTCTCTCTCTTTCTCTTTCTCTCTCTGCCTCTTTCTTTCCTGTTTTTCGATCAATGCCATCGAGGCGAAATGCCCCCACTTAGGTGGCGGTGTGTATTTACACCGCCGGCCACTCGAGATGCGAGGGGAGAGCTCGCCGAGGGTGCTCAACGCTTGGTAATGCAGTTAGCGTTTCGATAGCGTATCGCTGCATCCAGTCAAGCCCCTATGCCGCTGTTACCATGGAAACGGCGACAAAACAAGAAGAGCAATGGCAGCGATACCAACAACACCAGCAGAGGGAGCAAGGGTCAGACTTGTGCCCTAGACTTGTAAAATTTGATGAAATCTTTGTTTGACGTTGTCTACAGAATTCTTTTTTGAGTGAAATGTATATCATATTATTTCTAGGATAGTGGAAAAATGTGCAGGCCCCGGAAATGTGTTAGCCGTAAAAGTTTTTTTTTCCAACGTATATCGTATAGGGAGGTAAATGGCCCACATGGCGCCATTTTTGATATTATGTGTACAACGTATATGCATGACATAAAACGTTTAACTCTGTCAGCAAATATGACATGATAATTATACTGGCTTTCCACTTGATTAAGTACAACTACTACAAGTATGTGTTAGGTTAATAGTCTAGTCATGCATGGATGCCTCAAGAAAATTTCGACAATGGAAATGGCAGCCAATATGTCATTCAATAGTCTGACATATACTAGTCTTTTGTCATCAAAGTTTTATTCTATTCATGCATACATGCCCTTTTAATTACAATATAGCACAATGCCCGTGCTCATTTCATTGTATAGCATGTTATTTTACCATTTACCATGATTGGTTACTCTGCATATTAAGTGAGTCAATTGTCAATGTCGTTCAGCCATGCTGTATCTTAATTCCAAAAGGTGTATGTACAGCATTTGCATTTCACGTTTGTAAAGAGCCGTAATCAGAGTTTTGACGAGAACTCCCCGGCAGCGCATCCATATTCTGTGGGCGAACTAACAACTAAATTGTCGTGTGCCACATCCCATACCTCTTGCTAATCACCCAAAGCACATGACGAGATTACCAAACATCCGAGTCCTGTATTCATGTGCCACCAGCGAACGCCTACACAAACGTGTGCGATTCTTTACGCGTACGAAGGGGTGCACACGTCACGAGACCTACACCCACGAGTCATACAGCCCACGAGTCATACAGCTCACAAGTCATACAGTCCATGACTTATACAGCTCACGAGTCATACAGCCCATCAGTTCGACACTAAGCCAACAAGGCCCACGAGACCGACACATTACGCGCCGTGTTGTATCTGTCGAACTCATGGGCTGTTTTCACTTAGTGTCGGTCTCATCGGCTTTATTTGCCTATAGTGTCGAACTCATGGGCCGTATGACTCGTGAGCTGTATGACTCATGGACCTGTTTTTAATGTCGGACTCGTGGGCTATATGACTCGTGGGTGTCGGTCTAGTGGGATGATCCCGTACGAAGTACCAAGTGAAATAAACGTCTACGGGAAACAAAAAAATTACTTGCCACTGGATTTTTTTTAATAAAAACGAAGCGGTACGTTCATTTTGCATGTGATCACGATTAGGAGGAAACTTAAAGTCCCTACAATACATGCCCCTTCTGTGATCATACCCATACATCCTTTCGTCTATTACAATCAGTATACACGTTCATGTTTAATATTTGCATAAGGCTTTCCCCTCTATAATGCTTTTGTCTTTGTCTGCAAAGGACTATGATAATACTTCTTTTGTACTAGTATCTTCCCCATAAAAAGAGCTTTTGATATTGAATGCGCTTAACTGCTCATTAGTTACTTTCATGGCAATTTTTGCTGTTAAATCCCAGCGTAGGAGAACAGATTCAAATCCATTATAAGAAAACCAAAACGAGTCCAAATAGATCAAAACGAACAAAATACATTTACACATTTCTGCATATAAAGCCTCACGATGCCGAATACCGAAAGATAACGCCGAAAAGAACTTGGTTACATGATCACTTCTGCCACTGAATTAAGATTTGTATCCTTTTATATGACAGTGTGAACTTTGTGAAAAAGAAACCTTTTTTCATGTTACATTCACTCCCCCATAAACCTAGCACAATACAACGAGAGATGACTTTTATAATTGGACGAGAACATTTTGGGTAATCTTAAAGTTAACTTTCCCGCGCCTTTTAGTTCTCATATGATAATGATAATCAAATGACAAATTCTAAGTTGACGTAGTAATTGATTTCACTTGTAAACTCAGAAAATAATTTATTTTTGTAGGACAGCATAAGACAGAAAAATACCCCGCATGCATAGAAGAAGGTCACGAATTGACACTTGGATGTTGTTAAGCACTATCAGGTTAGAGTTGAATTAGCGACAATCAAGGATGAGAGAAAATCAAAGCGGTTCATCTTCAATTTATAGTTTGCCTCCATCAGGTAGTAATGGAGAAATGTCTGTCGCAAAATCTCATTATCGTTCGTGTTCTGATTTCAACACGTTCCGAAAGAGAGGGGGGAGAGAGAGCGGGTGCAGATGCGAGTCAGATGCCGTTCTTAACCTCAAATCGAGTAGAAAATTAGACCGCTGTACACTTTAATAGCAATCATCTCATTCACAGTAGAAATCAACTCAGAAAAAGCCAATAGCAATTCCTCATTAATATGAAGAAAAAAATACATTGGAAATTATTATGCAATGGGGTTAAACCGACTTTTGCCTGAAAATGTCAAAGCAGTCTATAAGGGTATTAGCCAACGGGATGACATTTTCTCGCCGTTATTATGAGGACACATATTCGCATCTCGGGAGCCGATTTTTTACTCTCTTCTAAGTGCTAGCAACCCGCCATAAACTCAGGTCGGAATTGCGGATTTACTCGCCAGAAAAAAAGAAGAAGAAACAAACAAAAATAAAACCGAGAATCCGCTCCTTATTTTTCTCAATGCCGACTGCGAGAATCCGCGCTATATAAGCTCACGTGTAGTAATAATTTGTGTAAGCTCAGTTTTCATAGTTTAGATTTTTACTCGTCACCATCGTTGCCACCTCGACAAAGCACGCCCTCAACCGCGGTCGGCATAGATCACAGAGAATTATTTGATTCTGAATTAAATGCAACGATACATAAGTGTTTTTTTCTACCTATTTTTCTTTCGTTCTCTGGTCTTTTTGCCCCCCACACTTGAATAGCGAACAAGCGAACCACGTGCAGTGGAATCTCCCTATCTTTCTCCCTCTCCCTCTCTTTTCATCTCTCATAGTTTAAAGTAACAAAGTTGTAAAGATCCAGCTCTTGACTCTCTCTCTCTCTCTCTCTCTCTCTCTTGTCTCCCAGGAGATCTGGAAGATTGAATTTCGAATATTAGTCTCGCATGATATGTCACGCAAAAGCCTTCCTGTACTGTTAATCATTTCCCGACGTCAATCATGCGTAGACCCAGATTCATCATGACTCGACGTTCCGACGCGTTTTTCGGCCCTCGTGCAGGAGAACACCGAACCTGAACTCAAGGATCGCTTTTAAGAGAGAGAAAAGGATCATAAAGAAACATGCATGATACTCAGTATGCGAAACACTTCTATTTGTGCTGATTGTGGAGATAATTAGAGCATGATATATTTTTTGTGTGTATTTTAGTAAAGAAAGACCATAAACTGAATACATTATTTGATGAAATTCTGTTCTAGTTATACTACTCACGTATCCATATTCTACCATGAGGGTTACAAGTTTCCATTAATACAGGACAGCAGGTGATGTTCCCTCCTCAGAGCGTATAATTGCGTTAGCTAAACAAATGGAATTATATGCCCGGAGGATAAGCAAAGAGAGAGAGAGAGAGAGAGAGAGAGAGAGAGAGAGGGAGAGATGGAAAAGGAAATGAAGAAAAATGCACTGCAACCAGGCGATAAGCCGTGAAAATTGTGAAATTAAAAAGCGTCAGTTCATTGAGGTTAATTAGCCGCTTGACGGATTGCGTTACTTAACGTCGGCGCTGCTCGTCCGTCACTGCCCGTTGATTTGGCATGTTTGAGCGCGCTGCTGTCCATCCCCATTCTCTCTCTTTCTCTCTTTTTTTTTTCTCTCTCTCTGATATGATTCACTGGGAATATACGAATCTCTGCGATCAATGGAGTCAATGTTGAAAAGAGAATACGAGACGAGAAAGAGACAGGTATATACACGTAGATTAAGAATGGAAGAGAGATGGTAGTGTGTCCTATCCGCGATAATCTAACGGGTTGATTCGTATTCATGACGTCAATTTTGATCTTTAAAGATAGATATATAGATAGATAGATAGATAGATAGATATATAGATAGATAGATAGATAGATAGATAGATAGATGGATAAATAGATAGATAGATAGACAAACAGATAGATAGATAGATGAATAGAGAAAGAGAGAGTGAGTGAGAATAACAGAGAGAGAGAGAGCCTGTTACAGATTTATCTCGAGAATATCATTCATATCCAATGATACTCTCGAGATAAATCTGTGTAGATTCGTGTAGATTAGTCCTCTAGTGTTGGTATATTTCTGAATGGTCAATATCAGCATTCTCTGTCCAAAACGCGCTTGACAACAGGGAGATGAAGTCTTCACTTTCATGCTCATCTTCATTTGTTTTTTTCTCGATGTTCCACGTGAGTAATTGAGCAAAGCATACGATGCCTCTCCTGTTTCGTCACAGATCTAAAGGCTGGCCTTCAGTGGGGCATACGGTCACTATTTACTCGCCAAAATAGTCTCTCGAAACCGTTGAGTATATCAGTGGAAAAAAATGAATAATTTGCAGGGTCTTTTTCATCTCTGAAAGGTGTCCTGTTATCGTTTGCAGATGACTTGTGGCGCGATACTTTGGCAATCCAAATCTTTATCTCACAATAACTTCCCGCTGAAATTGAAAGTATTCACTGAGTTCATTTTAATGTCCACTGAATGATTGTACAAGTAGCATCTTTCAGCTCTATCAGAGCCTGGGAAATATTGCTGTGATGAAAGTTACCTTCGACTCAACCTCTGGAACGGTCCGGTCCTATGTTTGAAGCGAACGTGAGCCCAGCCCAACCCCGTCCCCCTTCCCCCTCCCCCTGCAGACACCGAGCAAAAAGAAGAAAAGTGGGAAAATGCAAGTAAGAGCTGCTTTCTTTAGTTTTCTTATTTCTTGTATTGGGTCTGTTGTTGTTGTTGTTGTTGTTTTCGACAACCTGTTCCCATCCGAACCCGCCGATACCCTTTCCCGGAATCAACTTTTGTATCCTTTTTTTTTTCAACTGACTTTGAGAAGGCTACACATTTTAATCACCCCGATTTCCAATCTGCCAGGCCCTGCGGGCGTGCAGCAACGGGGACAGCTATTCACACCAGAGGCTACCAAGAATGTCAAGGCGATATTATAGCCGCTCACTGTTCAACCCGACTTCGATTTTACGATCCTCTTTTCTCTTTGTTCGTGGGTTTGCTAACCCATCTTATTGGCTCGCCCTGATGATTGGATAGAAATGCTATCTGTAGATTCACGACATTGCCAAGAAGAGCCTGATGAATAAGAGTAAACTCAAACAATCGAAACAGTTAAAGGGGTATCGCACTGAGCGGCGAACGTTTGCGAACGTAGCGAATTTGAGATTTCGCCAGGGTTAGTAAAGGGTTGCAAAAGGTTCGTTAACAGTTGCAAGAATATTCGCAAACGGTTTTTATTGTCGCAAGCAGTTTTTCTTGTCTCAAAGAAATTTTGAACATGTTCAAAATTTCTTTGCGAATTTCTATTTTCGCTAACAGTGGCAAATATTCGCAATACACTCGTAAGAATTCGCAAACGGTCGTAATACGGTGTCGCTAACATATTTATTTGATTCGCCACTGCTAGCGAATAAGTAACCATAGAGTGCCTACGTGTATATAAAAGTTCCTGAAATAGGAAAGGTTCCACTCTAAGAGAGTTCTTGAAGTTCTTGACATCTCCATCATATAATTGCTGCGAAAGCTTTTCATATTGACCAAAGTCTGTCCTCAACAACCACTCTCTGACCCAAACAGTCTTTCTTTTCTTCTTCCTTTCTTGTTTTTCTTCATCTTCTTTCTCTTAAGCTGCACGATAGCTGTAGCAGCAGCCAGGCAAAGCAACTCTTCAAGGATTGTAGCACGTTGAGCCTCTTCTTGGAAGAAATTCATTTCCATATTTTGGAAATCCATCTTGAACGGTGGTTACAAGAGATCTGAATGCAGTGGAAGGTTGTACGTTCGTTTTATGGTTCTAACTTTACATAATTGCCGGGTACTTTTCCAGGTCCCAAAACATTCGCAAATTGTCGCAAGGAATTTGCAAACAGTTGCTAATATTTGAGAAAGTGTCGCTAACATTTTCAAAAGTGTCGCTAGCATTTGCCAACAGTCGCTAATAGTCGCCACCTGTGTTTCGCAAACACTTTCGCAAACATTCGCTCAAGTGTTGCTAATTGTCGCTAAACATCGATAGAAGTCGCTAACTGTCGCTAATGGCAGAAGTGAACCTTGATTTTTCGCAAACATTCGTCAGAAAAGTTGGCGAATCTCAAATTCGCTACGTTGGCAAACGTTCGCCGCTCAGTGAGATACCAGCTTTAGAGCTACATTAAGTTTAGCCTGAAAGCGGGGAAATATCGAAGTTTAACATGCTTTCGTGAAACGGTATTTAAATACAGCCATTACACACTCATATGGATACGGGAATTAACATGATTGATGTACGCAAAACACCATTTTACAAAAATAAGAGATTTTATCACAGCTTCAAACTTGGATTAATTTTGTAAACGTAAACGTATCATAACACAATCAGACTCTTTCTGTCAATGAATCAGCACCTAATAACCCTTTCATTTGGCATCGATGAAAATATTAGAACAATCCTGTTTTAACGAGTAGCAAATTTAGTGCGGTTTTCAAAATGGGTAATCGCATTGTGAAGCTATGACATATATAGTCTTCTTATGTAGAAAACGTATGTGACTGTGATCGCTAAACTGCTATTTAATGAAAACATAAGAAAGATTCAAATTTCCATCATTTTTATATCTATATTACTTTCTTTTGCTTTTGTAAGGAAACAGCTATTGCTCCGTTCATTCAATTTTAGGCTAATATTAAAGTCTACCTGACCTGGTCCGAAAGGTGGATTTCTTCTTTCTATTGTCGAATCGCAGTCGCAGGTAATAGTGCGCGATAGCCTTCCGAGAAGGGCATCTCTGGCGAACTCAAGTGGCCAGGCAGCATCTATAGCAGATTTCCTTACTATCCCTTCCTCTTTAGCGACGCCTCCTTGTCCGAGAAAAATGGATACACTTTCACCGAGGCGAAAATACTGGCTCGGTTTGGTTTGTGAGAAAGAAAACAGGCTTGGTGTACGTTCTGCAGGGAAGCAAGTTCACCATCTTTGCATTTACCTCTATACGGCTTCTGTTCGGAAATCGGTCAACATGTCGGCCCATGAAAGGAGGAAGTACATTAAAGTGAAAACCGAGTTCTCCTATCTCTTCAGAACTGTCGATGTTTGCTCCAAAATGTACGCTTATTGCATAAGAAATGTGTGATAATTGCAACGCTGTAATGACTTGAAAGAAATAAAACGATTTCAGTTGGGTAACGACGAAAATGTGAAATGTCGGCCAAACAGTTTAGCAAAAGTATCAGAGTTAGAAAGTCATTAAGATATCTGCAACTGCCCATGAATATCCGGGTTTGGGATTGGTTGCTGTAAGTCCTGTGAGGGCAGTAGACCAAACACGAGGGCCGTCATACCAAAGAAAAAAGAATAATAAAGTGCAGGTCAAAATATTGGGGGAAATGCGATTTTGTTTGACAACATGTCCACTGAAAAGCCTTTGACGTCACGTGACATTAAATTTGCTTAAAGACGAAATGCACATCTCTTTTGGGGCACCGATTTATGACTCGTTTTAATTCTGGTAATTCTCGAAGAGTACATTAAGGGTAGACGTTCCTTCTTATTTGAAGGCGCATCCTTGGTAATAACTCTTTCCATGAAAAACAATTAAGGCTCACTTTTTTTTTTTGACAATTAATATTGTTACGTCACAACCACTGCGCTAAACGATCTATTAAGTTTGCTTGCAAACGACGCGTATGCATCGACGCGTGTCTAGCATGAACAAGCTGGAAGAGAAATAAACATATTAAGCATGTTAAAAGGTCGTTATGACTCATACCGGAAGGTTCACCGAAGAGCATGGCAGCTCGGGAAAGATCTTCGTTTTTCCCCCTACTCAAGAATTATATTATAGATGGAGCATCACAAAGTGCACGAAAAATTACCAGATAAGTGTATCTTTTTATATGTTCGGGTCAGATTGTAAGTGATAAGATTCTCAATTTTGATATGATATATGATTTATTTGAATTGGACGTTCCTTGAAAACACTATATCCCTCTACATACTCTATAACAACATCTCTTTCAACACACACACACACACGCAAACACACATACGCAAAAGGTAAGCTTAGGTCTACTTTATACTTTGTGCACGCAATAAAGCAATTTAATGCTCCCTAGCAGCCACTTTGCTATAATCATGTTTATCCAGAAAATTAATGCCACATTCAGGACGTTCTATCCATGATAATGCAAAGTATCAATGTCGCTGGTGACTTTTATGGGCCTCATCGATGGAAAATGGAGGAGAAAAATTAATGTCAGGCCGAAAACACATTAGTTTATATGTCAAAAGCTAGAACCGTTACTTTTACGCAATGTAATGCTTCAAAACTTTAGCTTTAGATGGTATATTAGTGGCCTCTTCAGAAACTTGCAATTTCGCATTTATTATTCAACAACTTTGATGGTTGCTTTGAAGAAAGTTCTTGACCCCAAATTTTCAAATCTTAATTTTTGAAATTAAATCTCTGCGGCCTTTTGTCGGTTTCGGGGGCACATGGACATCAATCGCAAGCGCTGTTATATTTGTTTTCTCTTGCCTCCTTTTTCAGAAGCCCTAATGACTAATAACCATATCATAATAATTTAAGGGGGAAAACACTGAATGATATTGCTGTGTCGTGCAATATCATTTTGCCAATATTGTCAGCAATTATATTTTCCTTACCTAAATTCCACGCAAGCGGGTGTGGACTGAGGGGCTGTATATAGAGGGGGATACTTTAAAGACGTAATTTGCCATTTGCAGATGAAAAAAAAAAGCAGCTTTATAGTGCTTGGAAATAGTTTTAAAATGTGAGTTAGGGATAGAAACAACCAATGTAAAAATTTGAATCAGTATAATTAACGTTGAGTATTGTTAAATATACACAATGTGAACATAGTCATAATAACAATGTTTCTAGACTAAACCGTATACAGTTATGGTTTATTGAAAAAAAAATAGTGATATCTCCTTATATTTTTGGCTTTACTGCAAAATGTTTACATGGTATAATAGGATGTTTTGTGGTACAACTGATCTGTGTACACATTTGCATCAAATGTGATATTTCGAACATTTTTAAATCACTGCTCCCAATGGTAAACTGTACCTTTAAGGTGACAGAGCCTGAGGAGGAATCCTATCAAAAAAACAAAAAACAAAAAACAAAAGGATATAGGTAAGGTAGGTAATAAGTAATAACCTGAAAAACCAAAAACAACAACAAAACTTCAGGGTATAACTTAAAGGTATGCTTACAAATCTGATAAAAGATTTAGGAAGTTTAATTAGACACTTCCATCGGAAAAAAAAAACGGTAACAGAAGGGAACGACCTTGAGATCGAGAAAAAGAAAATAACACGATCATAAATTTTGTGTATTCCCAACCAGTAAAGTTTTGTACATTTTCTTGGATAATGGAAGCGAAGGGATCACATATACTCACAAGTTGTTAGCCATTCTGCGCGAGTTCCAACATCGCGACGAGACACACCACAGCGGCTCTCAAGCGCTTTGATCTACCACTTTTGTATGCATGAGGCGAACGGGTCGAGATCGTCTCGTATAATAATGACCACCATTATCTGTATGGTGTATCGACACAGGTCAAGGCTGTGGACTTGCGGTAAATGATGTAGGATATCTATGCCTTCAGACACACTTTTGGAGTGATGGGGAAAATCTATTCGGCGATTCATGTGTCGACCCGACCTTGTATCTTTTTACTGTTGTTGTAAAGAGGGGGGCTGATCAATACTTACAGACGGTATCTCAAAAAATACTCATAAAGAGTTCTTCGCAATTTTGTTTGATATTATAGAAACCATGTGAAAATCTTGCTTCTCATTGGCATCTTCTAGAGTTTTTGATTGGTTTCTTTGTTTTCTCTTTTTTTTTTTTGTTTTTTTTGTTTTTTTTTTTTTGGGGGGGGGAGGTGGATGGCGTGTGTATGTGTGTGTTCAATGACTGGCAATGTCGAGAATTAAATGGATGATGAAAAATGTTTTGACAGAGGAATAAAATACCGTAATGTTTCGGAGTGATGAATATTATACACGTTGAGTTCTCAGAGTTGGTCGATCATTAAGAGGTATCAAAGCCATTTGACGCCTCACTACCTTCCGTTACATAAAAATATTGCGTTACGGGGTACCCTCTATATGGATTATAAAGCATACAAACGACCATTATGATGGCAATTGCCTTTCCTAATTCCATTTCAAGACGTGAAAATGAAAAGTGAAAAAGAGTGAACTAATGTTTGATCGTACTATGACTAATGGAGCTGAGAGATATACATTCCCCGTTATAAGTGGCAATAGCAGACATTGTGCTTCCTTAATGCGTTTTATAGCAGCGTAATGTTTTGGGTATAGTTCAGACAAACGTTGGGATTTTGGTGCAAGATATTGTTTCGTGCTTTATGTTTAGCTGCCCGGGGAGTCAGGAACGAACATTTGTGATGCTGTCATGTTCCTTGACAAGTGGTTTCAAAAGTTCCTGGGGGAAAAAAAAGCAAACAAACAAGCGTATTTTTTTTCCAGTTTTCGTGAACGATTCTGCACATATCTACCAATATTCACACACACTCGCGCGCGCGCAAAAGCGGGTATTCTGTTTAATTCTTTGAGAAAAGAAGGAAAGCGTCGGATGTGGAAACCGTGTTACACAATCAATTTTTACGAACAGACTGACCAAAAAAAAAAAACAACAACAACAACTGATACACAATAATCTGAAAAAGGAACGAACCATTAACCAAAATGTCACCAACGTGTCTTTCCAGCAAAACAATCACTTCGAAGCACTTACCATTCTCACTCGGGGTTTTTTCCCTCCTTACTCTTCAAGGATCGAGTAGAGCAAACCCAAAACAAACATGAAAAAGGCACTCTGTCCTCCTCTCGTATCCTCTGTGCTGCATTTAGTAGACGTGACAAGTGCAACGAAAAAATTGACATCGTGACCGAGCGTAAGATCGAGTTAAGCCATTGTTTACGGCTATAGGATCTACCGATGCTCTTACTCTAGGGAGAATTGACCTGTTTCGGAGTCAACAGGTTAAGTCACGCATGCTTCCCCTTATCCATCCAGATACCACTCTGGTCAGTGTAATTACCGAGAGCCAGGTACGTGCTATTGCAGACATGAGTGACGATCGGAAGTGACGTCACAAGAATAAACCAACGCTTGGTCTACTTTGTTATACTTTTACCGAGATCGTTCTGAACGGGGCAAAATAAAAGTGTCACGCATTGCGATGAGGTGCTTAAACGTATTTCGATAAATAACTTTTAGTTGTTACGAATCATTGTTGCAACTGTAAAGATAGGGAAAAAAATACATATTCTTATATGAATTGATCGTTGTACCGTGTTGAACTAGACCCAAGTTGCGTAACTGTGACACAAGATGCGGAATGAATGAAATTGTTGGATTTTGTTATTATTATCATTCTGGTAGTTCATTGCAGTTGATCCTCTTTTGAGGATGATTCGAGAGATTGCATACTTGTAAGTGATGACTGAATGCTGCTGAAGATACCAACGTCTCCGTCAACACAGCAAAAATTCTCACTGCTCTTAAGAGACTCTCCACATTTTATTACCGACGTCGAAGTATACAAAATTGGTAAGGTAACATTGACATGCTTGCCATAGGAGTCAATATTGACCTTAAACACATTTGCACTTCAGAAACTTCAACTTTTTATCTCCTTTTTTTCTCCCAATCTCTCACACACACTCATACTCACTCCCTCATCTTTCAAAAAATGACTTGATGTAAGGAAAATCATGCCTTAAAGCCCTCCATGTCAAACCCGGAAAGTAAATACGTTTTGATTTGGACCTCGCGAACAAATTCTCCCCAATCCCATCAAATGCGGAGGTTTGATTTTTTTTTTCTCTTTGAGGACGCGTTACCTCATCCTGTGAGCATTCTAAATGTGTTCATTTCTTTGATGACCACATTGCATGCAGTGTCACAAAATACATAGAATCCACATTGCATGTCAACAGATACAGACTTCACTAAAAAAAAAAATATCACCGGCTATACGAGGTGGAGGTTTGATGGGCTGCCAGGGATCGGGAAAGAAAATTGTCGAGCAGCATTTTCATCTTTCAGCTGTATGTTTGCTTAATTTTTCTTTATTTTACAAGGTTTGGTGCACCTAGGTACTGCAAGTAGATGCCCATGATTTAAAGAATGGATCTTTTAAAACTAAACTGCTATCATTTATTCGCCTCCTCTCTCAAAGTCCCTGGACTTGTCTCTTGTATCATCCCTCTTTCCCGGATATTTCTCGGAAATCGTCCGTAGTCTTTATAATACCTCTTAACCTTTTCATGTACTCGCTGATTATTTTTTTTTTGTGTGCGCGATTTCATTTATCAGTTTGGGGGCGCTAAATTTTTCTTTGAGCGTCGTCCCGATCAGACACAACACCTAACTTTTTAAAGGTTCAAACTTCCTGGTAAGGGACAAAGGAGTGTCGATACTTCAAGTAGTTTTACCAACTGAATAGAGTTGGGGAAAATAATGAACTCTTCTGCCAAGTTAGTAAAAACATAAATCATGGCATGCAGTTGGATTTGCAGAATCGTATCTGTGTTATTACTACGGTGTTACTGTTTTTTTTTAATTATCACTTCGAAAATATATGATATCAGCGTTTTCTCTAGTAAGAAAAAAGAACAATATATCCATGAAATATTGAAGAGATGTGGAGGAAGGAATGTTACTGCGTTTACGCAAAGACAAGAAAGTGATAAATTTGCCATGAATAAAACCATACTCTGAATCTGGGATTAACATGTATATGGAACACAATTTTTCTCGTGGGAGATTTGTAACTCTGAAAACACACCTGAATAGAGAGAAAAGAGGAAAGATAGATTCAAGGATATTTATTTTCCTCACATCGAGTCATAACCTCGAGCCATGATTAGGATTAACACTGTACCCGCTTTGATAAAAAAAAAAAATAACTATATGCCGCCAATAAACAATCAGTAAGAGTGCGCTATGATTTGTTATTGTTTTCGTTCTGAAGCTCAGTTTGCTGATGATGCAGGGATAATTTTCTACATTTTAATGGAGTAGCTGACTTGCTGGAACCTTTGTATCACCATGATTATGTAAATCCATAAAAAGTATCTGACTGAATAAAACAATGATTGAACACTGTCCCGCCGTTTGCTCATGATATCTTGCCAGGAAATTGAGTCTAGTTTTTATTCCCTTTGGCTGTGATAATGCATGCATTTTGTCTTGATATTAAATCTTATCCCTTATGTAATGTCAATCTTCAATTTTTCCCCTGCGCTGCAAGTTGTTTTATTCTGAGTTTGCATTATAATATAGGTTTATGTAACTTGACGACCTGTCTTTCTGAGTTTTTTCCCCCCATTTTTCCTTTTTCATTAGCTCTGTCAGCTCATTACAGAATGATGACGGGACCCCGTAAGACGTCCATGTCTGTCATGAACGCCTGTCATGAACCTGCAGGTCAAACAACCTTCTTTCGAACGGTCAGCTAGGACAGGGAAACAAATGAGAATGAAATTGCACTAAAGAACGAAAAAGAGAGGTAGAAAATGGGAATGACCACTTAGAGTCGGGTAGTATGCCATCTGATGGGCATGGTTGAGAATATTGAAAGGGGGTGGTTAGTAGAATGATCTCACCCGCCTTCCGTCCACTTGAAGAGCGTCGGCCGTTGAGAGAGCGACAAATGGACCCAGCGGATATCGACGACGCGCTCAACGGCGGCGTATCACCGCCAGAATGTAGGGTGTTAAGGTGGTGATCGATTTCGTATCATGTTGCAAAGACTGGCTAGAGAGCGTGCGGTCTCGACTTGAAAATGGGTCGCGGTAAGGAAACGGGGATACTGGGAGGGGTGGGGACTGGGGATCTATAGATAGGACCGTAAACCCCAAGTATTATAAGACAAGAATACAGTGGAGGAGTGAATAAGGGCTTAAGCGCGATGTCAGGCTTCTTGCAAATATTTGTACACCTGGTCTATACTTCACATCAGGCGTTTTGTAAAGTTGCGTTATCTCTTCATCGGCAAATTTAATGTTTTTTCAGGCGACAGATTCTAGACTGATGTCTAATGTACCAGTACTTTGTAACCTGTAAGTTCATTCTGCATAAACGAGGTTTTCAAATGTATATTATTATCGTTTGATATGTAGGTGCATGTAACGAATGCTTAATAAATAAAATGAAAATCGACCGTTGTAAAAAAAAAACAACATACACGTTTATCATCTGCCATGACGAAGTTGCACAAAAAGTGTGAATGAAAACATAAAGGTACACAAAGTAGCCACGGAATGTACTTCAATATTGATTGAACGACTGTGATATTCAATCATTTCTCATGTTGATATACCCCCCCCCCAAAAAAAAAAAATAAAAAAGAGAGAGAGAGAGAGAAAAGAAATACGAGTAGGCATATTAGTCATTTCTCATTTGCCAACTGTGTAATGTCAGTCTGACGATAGTCACGATCTTTGCTTTTTTTTTCCGCATCATCTGCACCTCAAATTTAGAGGTTCAATCAGGCGCCTGTCACATCCACGGAATGTTCATTCATTCTGGCAAAACGTTTCTGTGACATTCATCAACGCGCAGTCGGCCGCGGCTGTGTGCTCTAATCGGCAGAAGAGCTTCTTTTTTTTTCTCTCTCTGCTGAAGTTTACCCGCAGATCACGCAGTTGGAAAAAAAAGAGGAAATTGCACTTTGCCTGTTTGGTGATTTCGATATAAAGAATAATCTCTGCGTGCCCTCATGGCACTTTTAGTCTCTCCGAACGTTGTGTCACCCTGGGAGAGGCTTTCGAGTGGACAGCCTTTATATAACAGATTGTAACCGGGAACGGCCGGTTTTTCGGAAGTAAATCTTGAAGAATGGTGCTGAATATGGACAAAAAACAAAACAAAACAAAACATTCTATCATGGTTTCCATTCTCGAGGAACAACAACAACATTTTGCCAGTTTGATTTGTTTCTTTGTTTGTTTGTTTGTTTTGTTTTGTCTACGTTCTCCTTTTCGCAGACGCGGAGCTTTTTCCATTGCTCATCTTGTTTTGATTGTTTCGTCCATAAATGCGACATCAAGGCCGCTAGATTCGTCGCAAATTGATGACAGTTTTGATCCGCGCGATTGTCAATCTTTATGAATTCGAAAATCTTCGATTTCGAAGAACCTATATGCCACAATAAAATCAGCGATTGACGAAAACAAAACAAAAGAGAGAAAGAAACCATAAGAGTCACGCCGATTCTTTATTCTATCTTGAAGTTTTCATTTTCTGTAGGTATATCAAGAAATGACAAGATTCGAGGTTGTACCCTCAGCTTTATCTGGTTAAAGCTTCAACAAGAGATAAGAACGATATCAGTCAAACAAGGAAAATTGATATAATTTGTAAAGATAAGTCGGGTATATATACTGCAGAGTGAAATGCATATATTCCTATCAATACTCGCCGTTAAGAAAGATTCTTCAAATCACTTTCAATAGAGAGGTTTTGAAAAAAAGTTTGGTGGCCTTTGAACTAGAAGGGCTAACTGATTCTAGTAATTGGTGGCGCCCTTCGCCCGGCATCGCCCGATGGCCGTGCATTTTCATAATCATGCTTGCAGAACTGTCGATTTCAGTTGCTCTAAAATGTACACAAATTGCATAAGAAATGTGTGAAACTACGCCGTAGTAACACGATTTCAGTTGGGTAACGACGAAAATGAGAAATATCAGCCAAAAAGCTTCACCTGAAGTACTACTATCTCAGAGCTTACCCGATCGTGGTTGCTACGTCATGTTTTATGTTCGATTACACCGATTGCAATATATCGGGCCTTTGTGTTACCCATTGCGCGAGTGAAATGCATGTAGCTCGTTTCACATTTAATAATGTTTGGGCACGATTCCATCATCACTTGTTAGCTTTAGCAGCTCTCTACATACCTACTACTGAACGGGGAGGACGCTCAAGGTTTTATCATTTCACACTTTTGATCTCTAAATACTTCGAAACAACTCGTTATCCCAGCAAATCGCATCGGCCAGAGAGGTTTCACGGTAAAGCCTTTCGATATTATTGCGAATGCCAAATGGTGGAAGATGAGCTTTTCCGAGTACAGGTCTTACTGTGTTTTAGCTTTAGCGACGCAGGAGGCTCCCCCAGTCGAAAGGACGTGCTCCATCCTTGACGCACGAGAGTCGAAGCTAATTTGGAACGTGATCCCAATCTTCAATCTGGGTTCAGGCTCCCGAGACAGCAGAAATCTCTGTGTTTGTCTGCACAAAATGTAATTGAGCTAATGGCGTTCTCACGAGTCCCGAAGCACACTTTGGTCTCATAATGTTGTCGGAGGGATAAGATACATACTAACGAATTATCCCTCAGTGCCTGTTGTTCAGATTTTGTTTTTGTCTTCTCTTTTTGTGCACGTGCCACCTTGTCTGTGAACTACTGCGTAGCAGTCCTTTCACGTTTTAGCAGTCACGTACAATCAACGTTATTGTGCTTCAAAATAAACTTCAAGCACTTTAGTCTTTTCAATCATGTCATTTCCAATATCCAATTATTCAGTATTCCATTTGGGGCAGGTTCTTTCCTTGATACACGTGCAATCGTTGTTTCCATTGTGTCTAACAAAGTCGTTGTGTTATTTTTCCTTTTCTTGTTCCCTTATAGGATGCTGTAGATCAAGAAGAGGGGGGTGAGGCTCTAGACTTCAGACCGCTCTCATCCGGACTTCTCAAACGATTCGGAGGAAGCATGAACATGGAACCGATGCAGAGCGGATTCTTCAAGCGGTTCGGAGCCAGCGCGAACATGGAACCCATGCAGAGCGGATTCTTCAAGAGGTTCGGTGCAAGCGCAAACATGGAACCCATGCAGAGCGGATTCTTCAAGCGATTCGGAGCTAGCGCGAACATGGAACCAATGCAGAGCGGATTCTTCAAGCGATTCGGAGCAAGTGCGAACATGGAACCAATGCAGAGCGGATTCTTCAAGCGGTTCGGAGGAAGCATGAACATGGAGCCAATGCAGAGCGGATTCTTCAAGCGGTTCGGAGCAAGCGCGAATATGGAACCAATGCAGAGCGGATTCTTCAAGCGGTTCGGAGCAAGCATGAACATGGAACCAATGCAAAGCGGATTTTTCAAGAGGCAAGCTGACGAATCAGACTGAATAATAACCGCATACTTCACTACAAAGATATAATTCAAACAATAACTCTTGTCCGTGCAATTTCCCCCTATTCACCCGACTGGAATTTGTCCTAATTGAATTCTAATCCTATTTTTAAGAAGCTCTTGTCGGAGAGATCTTAAAATTCAAATAAATTGACGTATAAAAAATAAAACAGAGCAAGACATTCGTGTTCACAACACTGGTGGAATCAATAGTATTCCTTTTTGTCATGTGGTGTATAAGGATCCAGGAGTAGTATCTTCTGATTCTTGGGACGACAAAATCCCCAGAAGATAATACTGCTGGATTATTCTAAACATCAATGGTGGTTTCTCGAAGCAGATCGCTTCATGATGGGATGCCCTGTTTCTTACAAAAATACGAATCACACCTATGATTAGGAGGAAACGATGACAGGGACAGGGGGCGTATTTATGTGACCAAATACAAATTAGACTGGGATAACGAATAACGAGTTAAATGTGTTATTCCGAATGTAAATTTCGTGTCCATTTTATCTGTCTATACCAATACTGCCACCTACGGTACGCATGTGTTTCTCTCTTTCCTATTCTTTCTTAGTCTTTCTCCATCCGTCAACATGAATTAGGCTTCAGCATAGAAACTTTCGTAGTACTGTGAAGTATGGTTAGGTGGGGGTGCTCCACCACTCGAAAGAAACAAGACTTGTTATTTCCTATGGGGGTTATTGAAGCCTCTCTTGATAAAGGCATAGAGGGAGAGAGAGATAGATTAAGAGAGAAACAAATGCCATGTTTGAGGACTTTGTAGCAGTTCTAGTCTTGAAGAGGTATCTGTCCAGGCGGGGTATGAAAGAGGAACAAACTGGGTCCAGACGCCATGTTGACGGCTATTCTAGATTTCGTCATTAATCTTTCCCAGAACAGAGTTCTTAAAACAAAACACATACACACAAAAAAGGAATTGACTTGAAAGACAATTCCTCAATGAAATAATGCCAAAATTAGCGAATCCTCATCGGTATTAGAAATTATTGCGTTCAAAGAGGACATTGTTTATGGTTGTCAGGTGCGGTGCTTCAGGTTCGTTCTTGCTATCCGGGTAAATTGAATCGATTCTTTATTTTCAATTTCACGTGAGAGGTGACAAAAAAAGTAACGCTCACTTATTTCTAGTGCTCCCTAATGCTAGAGTAAATAGCTACTTTTAGGAACGTCCACTGCGGCACCAAATGTAAATACCTAATCGCAGATAAAAAAATATATATGTTATATTTTCATTGATATCTTTATCATTCTTTTGCTTTGCTCTTAAACAACTTAGACGTTTTATCACGAAAGGTCTATTTTCTTAAGTTGTATTTCCCCACCGGGCGAAGAGCGTGAGGCGACTGCGAATTGTTTTACTGATCTAGAAACCAGCTTGGGGAAGCACAGAACACTGTTATAGAGTAAATAGAGAAAAAGAAGATTGTGTTTTCTTGGTAAGTCAGGCAATCTTAAAACATTTGGTAGTAGACAAAGCTCTGGCTAGTTTCCGTATATCATGCATGCATCAACACCAGGTAGGAGAGTTTATTCTGGTTTAACCACATCAGGAGCGGCACATTCAGGTTTTCTGTTCAAGGGGGGCACGCCCTGCAGTTAGGATGAGAGATGATCCTTGTCCAGGGTTAGCTACCACTTTTCGGCACCAGGTCAAAAGAATCGACGCTTTGTGTACTCATGTTTGCATTGTTTGTCATATCGGAATAAATCAAGCAATCGTTTTCAGTTCACATCTTCACTGTGTCTATCTACGATCATTGCATTCTACAGTTGCACTCGTGTTTCCACAACATCTAAAGCAATAATCACGGCCTGATCATAAATCCAGGGAAGCAGCTTTATCTGCTGTTCGGGAGGGGGGGGGGGGGGGGTTATCATGATTATCTTCAAACCGGCATTGAGCACGTTGAGAGGTGCCTTCACCTTAGTGAAGTTATGGTAAATAGATTTGTTTTTATTTTTTGGACAGATACATTCAAATTGTGGACCTCATTCACTATACATATTAGCATGATTGGGGATCATAATGGACACATGGCACATGATATTTGTGTCTTCTTTGTTCAAAGTTTTTTAACAGAAATTTCAGGAATATACTACAAAATTAATTATTTTGAACTTTCAAACACAATTATGATGGAAATGGTAAGTTTGCGGTGGGTACTGCAAACAAAAAATTGAAACTGAAACAATCGTTTTTTTTTACACGAGTTCCCAACGGGGACAACAACACAGGAATACGAATAAAGTTAGTTACATTTCAGTAAATGCAAGAAAATAATTAATTCAATAAAATTCTTCCATATAAGGCCTACACCATAAATATCACTATCATCCCATGAAACAGACTAACGCCCTTGCACAAAGCTGCATACATTGAACTTATGCCTGTTATCTATCTGTCTATCTTTCTATATATCTATGTACATTTATCCTTAAATATATATGAATTATGTTTATATTATATTTATATATATAAGCATATAATTTTATGATATTTATACATTATATTGAAATGTGTATGTTTATGTACATATGATAACGGACAGACATGTGTGAATGTGTGTGTGTGTGTGTGTGTGTGTGTGTGACTTGTCTCCACGTACATTGACATGATATATAAGTTGCAATCACTGCAACCGTGAAATCATACGAAGTAATGACGAAAAATCCATAGTTTTAATGTAAAACTACTTGACTTCCTGTCCAAATGAAAAAAAAAAACACACAAATAAAATACACATTCCAAAAGGGCTGATCGTTCAAATGAGAATCATGAAAGATTGTTTGATTCCTTTCAAATAAAAAAGTCAGCATATACTTAAGAGGATATTAATTCATGTCTTTGCAGATGATATCAGAAAGTTATTTTCAGAGGTAATATATATATATATATATATATATATATATATATATATATATATTGGCTACTTGAAAAACGCAAATATTTTTGCTTACTTTCGGCGATTTCCTTGATTATTTCTATACTGTTCTAAGCTTGACAAAAGCTTTATTTTAAAGCTAATATGTACATCTTGCTGAGGCTCTCATAACACATATTGAGATACTAGCAGTTTGCCTTTAAAGAGATCGTACAGTTTTGGTTGAGACCTAATTTCAGGTTTCTAAAATTTTTTGGTCAAATAATGAGAAACCTCTTCTGAAATATGAAAGAGCATGTAATTCTATGAGGAATTGAACGTTTGTTTGATGAAAATTGGTTTTGAAATGGCTGAGATATCCAAAAAAGAGCGATTCTAATAAAGTGTGGGACCCACACTTTATTACGATTGCTTTGTTTTACTTTGTTTTGGGATGTTTCAGTCATTCCAAACCCGATTTTAATCAAATAAACTTTGAATTCCTCTTAAAATCGTATGCTCTGTACTATATCATAAGTGTTTTCTTGGTATCTCGCAAAAAGTTAAAAGCCCAATTCTCATCTCCACCAATACTGTACCATCCCTTTAAGATAGGACATGTTATAATGCATTATTAAGAAGCGTAGATTCGTAAAGAAGAAAGATGAACATTGATGATAGAAAAGTACATAATACACACAGTAACAAAATAAAACAACACGAAATGATTTGATTATACCGTTACTGGACTGCATATTGATGAAGCATTTATTCTGTTGTTGCAGTTGCATTGCAAATACACATGATAACCTGTTGAGTTCATAGAGTTTTGGTTCTAAAAAAATACATCATTACCTGTGGCGATCTTGCTACACTTTGATATAGAAAAAGAAAATCCAAGATATAGTCTATAGAGTAATATTGACTCACAGGCAGAGACGGTCTTGTGGTTAAAAAGATTGTATTTCGTTATTCGGAAGGTTCGTTATTCGGAAAGTTCCTTATTCCGAAGGTTTGTTTTTCCAAAAGTTCGTTTATCCGAAAGTTTGTTGATTCGAAAATGAAATAAGGATCCTTATACCGAAGGTTCATGATCCGAAGCTGAAAAGAGTCAGCTATTCCGAAGGTTCGTAAGTCTGAAAACAAAATGAGGTCCATTGTCCCGAAGATTCGTTAGTACGCACCGTCTTAACATTTTCGGATTAATATGATTAACGAAACTTATTTCATTTTCGGAATAACGAACACCACCCGGTTAAAAATATGTGTGATACTGAAATGTTTGCAAAGACTGAGAGAGATGCATCGCCTTGACATGTCATTATTCTTTATATCATGCCGCTCCCACAAACTTACACACACGCACACTCACACGCACTCACACACACACACACACACACACACACACACACACATGCGCGCGCGCGCACGCACGCACTGTACATCTCACAGGCCTAATGGTTTGGTTACACAATATTAATAGTTAGGGGATATCCTCAGTATAACAGGGTGAACATCAAAAACTCCAGGGGGGGCATTTCATGAAGCGTTTTGGTCGGATATTTTTCTGACAAACTGTTACAAGCTACTGAAATCCTTGCATCTGATTGGCTGAGAGCAAATTTATCTGACAGCTTTGTCGGACAACATGCTTCATGAAGTGCCCTCCTGGGCTACAAAAACTTGTACGTGTATAGTTGACATGAATTCTAAATTCTAACCACAGGCGCAGAAATATGCGGCAGAGGTTTAACGTGAAGGGAAGCTGGGTGCATGGATGGTCATTGACAATAACAAATAGAGTGTGCTATAACGTAAGGGAAAGTGCATGCCCTCTTTGAACATTTGCAATCCAGGTATTTCACCGGATGTCAGAATGTCGTGGAGCAAGGGATGAAAGCCTGCGGTATCCGTTGGCATTTTATAGGGCAACCTTCTTACCGCGTGTATTAGTGAGAATTATCAGTGGCGAAAAGTAAAAAGGCGGGAAATGAGTAGAGGAAAAGATGCCCGTTTGATTCTCAGCAACACCCGCTGTCGAACGGAAGCTGCCCACGGGGTCCCTTTCCCTGAGATGACTTGTAACCCCGGCAACTGAGAAGATTTCGACATCCCCGCTCTAAGTCTGTTCCTGCAGGCATGAGAGAGAGAGAGGGAGGGGAAAAAAGAATCACACAAACTCCAATGCTGACGGCGATTCCTGTCACGAAGAAAAGCATGGCTCATATTCGTCGTGTTTTACTAACAAGCACATTAGGGACTTACACCTACGAGAGATGGCCAGACATTGGTTATGAATTTCTCTCGCAGAATACAAAATCACGATACTCATCCTCCTACCCCAAGACAGGTACAAAGCGCAAGTACATTGCACTCTGGTATAATCTCCGAAACCCCGTTGTCATTGTCATCTAGTTGAGTTCCCTTCCTCGGTGAAAGCCTATCATAAGGTATTTTTACTGCAACGAAGAAATTGCATTAAAGGACATTAATAAATTCCCATTAAACTATGAAGATGAAAAATCGGGGAAGTTTGAAGAAGAACTTGAGAGGAATTAGAATGATGACGGCTTGGGATGATGCAGATAAGTGGTTTTGTATATAATTATTCCCCTATTATTATTCTCTTACAAAGATCTTCTTTCAAGTGTCATCCAAGTGACCTTGAATCACTTTCCATAGAATCATTGACGTCACTTATCTCACAGGACGTGAACAAACATGGAATTCTTGACCTGTCTTCAGTACATCCCTGGGGAAAATTTCGTCTTTCATTGAAATGAGAGTAAATCACGTTACAGTGTACGAGTTCTTAATCATAACACCTTCATCATGCGGCCAATCATGATATCCACTTTTCTAGTAATATAAATGACCAATAATCAATTGCCATTACTTTGTCAACGATCCACTGATATTGCTGTTTTGGTGGTGGATTTTATTTTCTTTGGTTTTTTTTATATAATAAAATCCTTTTTTTCCTCAGAGTTAACATTTCCAACAACTACAACAACAACAACAACAACAACAACAACAACAGCAGCAGCAGCAGCAGCAGCAGCTGCAACATCAACAACAACTACTACTACTATTACTACTTCTACTACTACTAACTTATTGAGAAAACACTTCAAGAACCAGAGAACATAATAAAAAAATGTATGCCCCAATAATCAACTATAGAAACCATAGGAACGTTTTGGTATTTATATAACGTTTGATTATAAGTCCGATGACGATCAATTTGACCTTCCTTGTCATGAGACTGCGATGCAATTTTTTAAAGTAGAAAACCGAGAAGTACTTGAAATACGAGAAGTATTCATTTAATTTGGAAGTCATGAGAGCGTCAGGACATCAAGCGTTCTCAAACATGAAATTCGCCGAAGACGATTAAATTCGAAAATCATCTTTTGATGTTGCCTGTGAAGACCAAAAAAAGTCCATTATTACATGATAGATCAGTATTGTTCTCTAGGTGATGTTTCTTTCACTTTAAAGGGATGGTATAGTATTGGTGGAGATGAGGATTGGGTTTTTAATTTTTTGTGAGATACGAAATTCGAAAATCATCTTTTGATGTTGCCTGTGAAGATCAAAAAGAGTCCATTATTATACGTTAGGTCAGTATTGTTCTCTAGGTGATGTTTCTTTCACTTTAAAGGGATGGTATAGTATTGGTGGAGATGAGGATTGGGTCTTTAATTTTTTGTGAGATACCAAGAAACCACTTGTGAAATAGTACAGAGCATCCATTCTTAGGGGAATTCAAAGGTTATTTGACGAAAATCGGTTTTGCTATAGCTGAGACATCCAAAAGCAAATTACAAGAAGGCAATCGTAATAAAAGGTTGATCCCACCTTTTATTGGGAATATTTGGGATCGCTCTGTTTCGGATATCTCAGCCAATTCAAAACCAATTTTCGTTAAAGAAATGTTGAATTCCTTTTGGAATTACATGCTCTTTCAAATTTCATAAGAGGTTTCTCATTATCTCACGAAAAATGTTTGAAACCTGAAGACAGGTCTGAACCAAACCTGTACGATCCCTTGAAGTATAAAGAGATGCTCAATTTACATTATCCTAATACTGCAATACTGTCACGTTCTACCACTGTCTACTGTATCGTATCTTTTCCATTTCTCAGATTGTATGAATCAAATACGCAATGGGTTTGCGAGACTATAATGATAAGAAAATGATCCAGTTCGTTTCTTCGAGGTAGATTTTCTTACTAACCGGAAAATCCCATGTGATTTCTTTGCATTTGACGAAGAGGCATGATGATTTGGCTCAAAAACTCGAAGTCAAACCACGGGGATTGTACAGGGGCGGATCCAGAAATTTCTAAAAGGGAGGGGGGCGCAAAAATATTTCTGGTGCCACTGTAATCAGCTGACAAGCAGGAAAAAAAAAACTTCAACGCAATTTTCTGGTGCCACTCCAACAGATTTTTGTTTTCTTTTGTATTTCTTTTATTTTCAGAAAAATTAAAGGGGGTGCGCACCCGGTGCACCCCCTCCCCCTGGATCCGCCACTGTTGTATCTTGAGTGCAGTCTTGAGTCAGGTCAGGGAGAAAGTACAATGGCGTCTTCACTTCTGAATGGCGGGAGAGTCTTGACTGACAATGACTTGTCAAGCAGCGGGTATATACACAACAATAAGAAACAAAAAAAAAAGCACAAGAAGATCAAGAACAGCGGCAATAACAGACCCGGGGGGGGGGGGTGTTTCACGAAGAGTTTCAGTCGAACTTAGAAGTTAAGATGGACGTCAAAATGATTATGGTATGCCGCTGGTTTGTTTTTTCAGTTTATCTAAAATGTTTTCAGAATCCACTTCAGATTGTTTTGATTATTTACTAAAAAAAAATCATTGGTTGCTTACTTTGTTTTGTTAATTAATGCATGGGTGAAGAGTCTCCAAAATTGTCATTCTTTTAATAAGTAAGAATATTATTGAAGACGCACACAGCCTATAGCCTTAAGTTGATCTTATGATTTAACCAATTCCATACGGGAACCTGGTGGCCTGTGTAAAAGTCTATGGGGATTTCAGAATTCAGCATGGAATGGGTTAAGATCGACTTAAATTCTTTGTGACACACCCTCACACGTGACGGAGGGAGCAAATGTCAGTATTTATCAATTTTTTTTTGAAAACCATAATCCTAAGAAGACAAATCGGAGAGATGTATTGTCAAAATCAACCTTTTACCTCGCAAGATATGGTCATTGATCCAATGTGTAATGCACGCTGCACCATGTTCCCTTTAGTAAAATGGATAACCCACACACAGTGTTATCAGTATCATTTGTGAGTGGAAAAATGTGCAAAGAAAATGGGATTCCATCGGGATTCGAACCCGAGATCTCTGGAGCTAGCCCGGTGCTCTACAAACTGAGCTATAGAAAGCCCTAGTTCAGTATTCGTCCCAAAAACCCTAAATTCTTAGGGATTACCAATCAAAAGGTGGACATCCAAAGGAAACGAAGGAAAAGTTAACTGATTGTACGCATGCGTGTATGGCAAAGGTCAAGAAGGGTCAAGAAGCATCAACCAATCACCACTGATACTGAGGCCTCATATAGTCACGTGACGCCATTTCGCCTTCACAGACGGAAGCGTCTGGGTTTGGGGAAATCGGATATATAGATGTTGAAAAATCATACGACCATTCAACACGATAATACAGAAAGGAAGTCTCTGGCAACGAAAAAACATTAAAACAAAAAATATGATTTTCAAAACCACCAATTCATCTCACATTTTGGGCTCGTTGAGTTTAAACACCCTGTTACGTTATTCAAGGACACTATGTGCGTTTAGATATCAGCCTCCATGTGACAAAATTTCAAACTGTAAAGACATTTTCAAATTTCAGGCTCAGTTGTTTGGCCTATCGTGTCGACCTTTTTTTTAGCTTGTTCGTCTTTGTTTTTCAGCAATATAACATGGAACATCGGGAAACAGCGGGAGTCTACAAAATGTAAAAACAAAAGCAAAAACAAAACAAATTCAGAGACAAGTGAATGCCGGTGACTTTATCAGGCTGTCATAGTGAATGGCCTAATTAATACACGCTATATATATATATATATATATATATATATATATATATATATATACATATAGCAATAATAATGTCACAATACAGGAATGCATTAATTGCCAATTGCCTTGATTTCAATTGAAAATCCGAATTTTCGGGGGCTTCGTCCCCTTTCGTTCCTTCGTCAGGGATGAAAGTGGTAATTAGCACTTTCATCCCTGACGAAGGGGGAGGCCTCCGAAAATTCGGATTTGGAGAAGAGTTTTATTCATGGAGATCAATGTACGGTGGGTGTATGGATAGGGCCCACAATGAGTATTGTGAGTATGTCTGCTGTAGGCCTACTTGTTGGGGCTACACTGATGATTTTCGTTATCTTTTGGCTATTGGTTGCTGGATGTTGGTATTGTTCAGGATAGTGACTGTTATGAATCGTGGTACTGGTGGTGATAGGTAGGGTCTACAATGAATATTTTTGCACGTTTCTGCACTTCAAGGGTGTGTGATTGATGGGCGTGGTTTTCCTATCGTCCTGTTGGTTTTGCTCAGTGGTGGTGTGTGGTTGCTGGGCGTGGATGGTGGTGCATGCGCGCTTCTGGGGTTTCGATATCGAGATTGTGGTGGGTGGTGTGTGGTTGCTGGGCGTGGATGGTGGTGGGGTGTATGGCCGATTGCGTGGAGGGCTTGTGATGCGCGTCCGTTCATAACGCCCGCCAGGGAGAATTCCACCCGACCATCTATTCTATTCTATTCTATTGTCGTATTTAATGGGGACCTATCTATTGATAATTTTCCCCACAATGTGCGTATTCTTTATATAAAATCATGAGTTGTTAATGAGGATGGATGGTTTGTTAGGTGAAATGAGGGATGTAGCGATATGTATTGAGTTCATAAATTCGTAACAATTTAAATTGGTTTGTTCTATAGTAGATGCATGCGGGATGCATCTCTTTTATTGACTCCCAGGGTTCTGCATGAATGATTCTCAAGTGGCCTAGTCTTTTCTTACCAGCCGCTTTCTTCTGAACCCAAAGAGGACAATAACCAAAAGCTCGAGTAACCTAGTCTTTTCTTGCCAGCCGTTTCTCTAAATTCTAGAGAGGACAGTGTCCAACAGCACAATCACTTTATCTAGAGTGATGTGCATGAAAAAGACTAATGACCAAAAGGCCAAACCCTTATTATCCTCATCAAGAGTCCATGATGTAGCTTCAAAAGATCCAGTGATTCTGTATAAAGACAGGTTGTGAATAGTGCAGACAGTTTCAATACACCGTGTTAGTAGACTTTATAGTTGAAAAGGAACTCTGATATCAAGTATTCTTCCAGCACGGTCGAGTACTGAAGTTCAAAAGACTGGCATGGACAATGGACAGTGTAAGGCTGATTTTTTCTATACGGATTAAGAATATTCAGATTATAGTGTCGAGGCTTTCTGCACGCATTCATTCGCCCCGCTTTGGCAGGGCTGGCATAGGCGCAATAAGCCAATTCACAGTTACCACTAGTCTGCAATGACCTCTCCAACCATAGATTTTTACAAAACATGGGATTGTCTTCAAGAAGAGCAGGAAGATGTAGTTTGCATGCAAGTGTTGCATGAATGGTTTTGTTAATGTTAATTTTGTTTATGAAAAATATGCACATTCACACCTGCACCTGGTTCATCTATAACACAGCCCTATGAAGGCATATCTAGATTTTGAATACCTCAGTTGCAAATCCATTTCAAGACAAGGTCTGTAATGACCTTTATCTGCACATGCTCAGATTGGAACTGTGAACTGGCTTTGAAAGAATACAAGAGTCACACCTCATCCATACACCAAAGCACGGTTCAAATTGCGTATCCCTTGAATTCAGTACTTGAAGTTTGAGATCTAATGGACACCTCAAATAAAAAAAAAACTATTGACGAGAGGAGCTCATCTTGCTCAGTAGGACACTTTCCATGCCTGATTATCTGCTTTAAGACATTAATATCCCTTTCCCACCACTAGTCATTCTCCAATGAACCCTTTGAGATATTATTTTCGCCCCAAATCACATTACGAAGAGAGGAATAAGCGATACATTATAATGTAACTTGCTTTGATCAGTCGTCACCAACCGGCTCTTGTCCTATGCGCTGCTCCTCATTGCAGGGCTGTCAAGTCATTTCCATTCCTTGATGTTGTTCATCCAGCATTTGGGCGGGTGCACGTCACGAGACCGACACCCACGAGTCATGCAGCCCACGAGTCATACAGCCCATAAGTCATACAGCCCACGATTTATACAGCCCACGAGTCACAAAGCACATGAGTTTGACAGTCATAGGCAAAGAAGGTCCATGAATTCGACACTGGGTAAACAAAGAAATAAAACAAAACAAAACAAAAAACAACTCACGAGTTCGACATGACAACACGGGGCTGAATGTGTTTGTCTCGTCTTGGGCCTTGTTTGCTTAGTGTCTAACTCATGGGCTGTATGACTTGCATGCAGGCAGTATAACTTGTGGGCTGTAATGGGCTATATGACGCATGACTCATTCCTTGTATGATTGTCTTTGAATTGGAGAGAATGTCGTGAAGGGTTATTATGGCCATACCAAGACAGTGTCCTCCTCCTTAGAAATTACGGGGAGGAGTTAATTCCTGAGATCTCCCCCAGGAAAGTGATTCGTTGATCACGAACAAACTCATTTGTTTTCCTTCTCTGTCCAAGAGATGCCAAAAGAGACGCTTGAAACTCGTTTCAAATGATTGGATCCGCATCAGTTTGAAGTAGTCAAGAGAAACATCGAGCAAATTAATAACTAGGTCACCTCCTCCACTAGTCTGGTTTCCAAACCCTTTGCCAACTGGACTCTGCAGGCGACTTCGTCGCCTTTGCCGAAGGACAAAACCACCTTAAACTATACTAGTTTTTGACGTTGAGGGCGTCAATATCCTGAATAGCGAAATAATACGGGCAGAGGGTCTGGAAGCCAGACCACTCCTCCGCATTCATACGTGTCCACAGGCACTGTATAGGCCCTGTTTTGTCATGATTATAACGATATCTCGCCAAGCGACTCTCCAGAACCACTTACAATGCGTCCTCAGGTGGGTTGGCTAGTCTACGGGTCTCACAATTCTCCCCCCCCCCCCCAAAAAAAAAAGAAAAAAAAAGATAAATGAATAATAAACTCGCAATGTATGGTTTTAACACGTTGTCGTACAGATGATGAAAAGAAGTAGGGCCTACAGAAAATTGTATGTTATTATGAAATGTTCATATAGTGTGTGTGTGTTTGTGCTTGTGTGTGTGAGTGTGTGTGTGTGTGTGTGAATGTGGCACATTATAGTGTTATGCATGTTCTCGACAGATCAAAACAGATAGATTGCCGTGCTCACGAGGCCTTGTTACTCTTGCGTCATCAATAAGACGAAGGAAGGACACAGAACATACAGCGTGCCTGACAAGATGTGACGACATTACGTAATCAGGGAGAAGGTGTCACACCACGAGCCACGTGTCACACACTCACTGACTGATCTACATTAAGGACAAAGCGGATTGTATTTTGAAAACTGCCAAGACAGCAACATAATAGGTACGTGAAAATCGTCTGGGTTCGGCTTTTTCCCAGAATGAGATTGAATGTCTTTCTTTCTTCTTTCTTTTTTGAAGGAGAAAACAATTAAATATCAAAGTCGTGTCAATCATGCTAATGAGGGGATTCTTTCATATACTAAATGGGTCGTAGACAATGAGCCAGTTAGGACTTTGCGTATGTGCACTATAGGCGTTTTCACATCAGCCCGATAAAAATCCAAGCTCAAAATATTTTTCGCGATTGCGAATTAGCGCGCTATTTCATTTCTTACTCACATCAGCCCGAAGAGAATTAGCCCGAATTTTTTTCGAGCTAATTCGACAGGTGAGTATGTGCAAACAGCATTAGTAATGTGTGTGCCCTCTCAAAAATTCCTCATGATTTGTGTGCAGTTTGCCTCGATCGATCGGCTCACACACGCTAGGCATGATGGGATGCATCGCGCTAATTTCTCGAGTCGTTTTCACATTATCAAATAGCGCGCTACTATCCCGCTATTTCAGAAATTTCCCGAGTAGGACTCGAGAAATTTTCTCGATCAGAGCGATACAATTAGCGCGCTAATTTGTGTTCACATTATCAAATAGCGCGCTATTTCGCTATCGGGATAATTTCCCAAGTCAGAAAATAGCGCGCTATTTCGAAACATCGGGCTGATGTGAACACGCCTATTGGTACAAATGAGCTTTCTTATTTCCCAGTTGGCTAGGTAATTCATTCGTTTTGAACATACTGCATAAGCTTGCCTGACGTACAATGTATGGAATCCATCAATCAACCACATGAACAAAAAATAAACTCATAATTGGAATGGGCCCTCAACTTCATTTGGGGTGGCATACATGTCATTATTCTGCATATTAGCAAATACCAGTCTTGCTGTTAGGTGAGATATGTGCTTGCAAGCTCCTTTTATAAGGACTTCTTGAATAATCATTATATCACAGATGCTTATCTCAATGAATCTATTAAAAAACCAACAACATGGCTGATGGTAACCATGATCTTTTTCTGCTCATGTGCAAAATGGAACTCCAAACTGGCTTATGCTAAATCATATTGGATCTTTTTATGAGTTCCCAACCTTCATATAAATTGGTATCTGCTCTATTTTTGATACGACACTGTAAAAACATGGGTGTTAATTCTAACACCGATCAAGTGTTAATAGAGGACCACACCCACGGGTGTAGAAAATGCACTGTGATGGTGTTGAAAAATGTTCACCTGGCACTTCGTGGTGTTAATTTGACACTGTATCTGGTGATATTTTTGACACTGTGTTGGTGTTAATTCAATAATGACACCACATGGTGTTGATTTGATATTGCTGGTGTTAATGTCAATGGTATAACACCCGTCCAGCTTCAATAGGAGACCACACCAACTGGTGTTACTGTAGTGTGAATTTGTTTACATATTTTTTTTTCAAAAATCAAGTACTTTATCGGAAAATTATTGATCGTCTTGTTGAAGTTCAAAATCAACAAGGAGTGCAGTTACTAAGAATCTCTTCAAAAAACAATTTTGCATTTTGAAATGACACCCGGAGGTGTTAATCTAACACCATAAATGAGCACCGAAAATTTAACACCAGCTCAGTGTTTCATATTTAACACCGGACCTTTTGCAGTGGAGCAGACAGAGAGAGATGAAGAACAAGACGGTTTCGAAATTATTTCTGCTAGGTCAAAACATAAAACGAAAAATCATAGATCTCACGCTGTGAATATCCCACCAGATATTTGCCGAAGGAACATGGAGTTTGGAAATACGTTGATAATAACCGGCAAGTATGTAATCACTAGTCCACCAAATGGGCGAAAGTCGCGTTTTGAGGAGAAACTGGAGATTCTAGCCACTGTGAGCATTTGCAACACAATCCAGATGAAGTACGATCTCCTGTGAATTTCGAGGACACCAACGAACGAATCCTCAAAATCTTGTAATTGGGTCTACTGAGATTTGGAAATCGGCAAATTTGCTGATTCGAAGTATAATGAGCACATTTCTGCTTGATCAGACATCACTGGACAATGGAATGGTCCCAGTATTGACCAGTCTTGACCACCTAGCAATGAAACTTAGCAAGTGAATGCAAGTATAAATAGTTTGTACACCACTATCTAGCTCTAACGCCTCACCTTTGTACACTGTAAAAACAGCGGTGTTAGATTTAACACCATGGGTGTTAAATCTAACACCGATCAAACTTCAATAGAGGACCACACCCACATGTGTAGAAAATGTATTGTGGCGGTGTTAAAAAGAGTTCGCCAGGCACTTTGTGGTGTTAATTTGACACTGTGGCTGGTGATATTTTTGACACTGCGCTAGAGTTAATTCAATAATGACACCGCATGGTGTTGATTTGATATTGGTGGTGTTAATTTCAATGGTATAACACCCGTCCAGTTTCAATAGGGGACCACACCAACTGGTGTTACTGTGGTGTAAATGTGTTTACACATTTTTTAAAAAATCAAGTACTTTATCGGAAAATTCTTTATCGTCTTGTTGAAGTTAAAAATCAACAAGAAGTGCAGTAACTAAGAAACTATTCAAAAATCAATTTTAAATTTTGAAATGACACCAGGAGGTGTTAATCTAACACCACGAATGAGCACCGGAAATTTAACACCAGCTCGGTGTTTCATATATAACATCGGACTTTTTGCAGTGTACGAAGATTTATGTATGGTAATATATATATATATATATATATATATATATATATATATATATATATATGTGTATATATATATATATATATATATACATATATATATGTATATATATTTATATATGTATATATATATATATACAAAAAATAGAAAGAATACTTTTATAGATTGTTTTGACATACAGATAAAAAAAACAAATAAAGATATGTATGTATACAGAAAAAATGTGTGTGTGAAAGATTGTAATGAACTTTGATCGATTCCATTATTTGATATAATTTCAGAGATATCCATGATGTGTACCAACCACGCCAACTGAAAAACAATGGTTGCGGACGTGACATTAAAAAGAAGAAGAATTCGAAAGAATTGTGATATGTCGACTGTGTCGAATGTCTATGCGTGCACATGACGAATGGATTTAGTTACACCTCCGGTTTAGACTGATGTTTCAATCGTTTTTCCTGTCCTTTTTATTCTTCTTTGTCTTTTTTTGTTATGTGGAGGACAAAAGAAGAGGCCGTATTTGACAGCGGATATTAAAAGACGCGGATATCATATCATCGCAATATCCGGCTGGTACGGAAGGATAAATTCTCAATCCTTTAGAGGAATATATCGATTGAATAGATGAAGTATATGACATGACCACGTTGTGACATAAAGAACAAGCACGTGTGTGACAAACTCCGGGGTGGCTAGGTGGAATCCAATTTTAGGCGGGTCCCATGATGTCGCCAGGGGCAATGACTTCTGTGTGTAGATTCGTATTAGCGTTTATGTGTCAGTCACCAGATTTTAATTCATTTAACTTATTTTCGTTTTATTTCAGCAGGGGATTCTGTGCTGTCAAAGAGCCGCATATACTAAAGGCCTTGCGTACGAATCAACGTACAATGCACAAGATATATACCTTCGACAACTTTTACAGTAACAGTATTTATCACACAGTTTGATGTACGAAGTGTGTTTGAAGATACATCAAGTACAACTTCAAAGTAAAGCAAGAACAAGAGTAACAATTGAAATTAGATACACTAGTATAAATAAAAATTGCCAAGTTTTTTATACGAGTCTTCAAGACATTTGAAATAATTGGTGACACACGAGCGGGGAAATTGTTCAAACGATTCGGCCATCAAATTTGCAAGCAAATATGTGTATCTGAGGGTGTCAAAACAACATCGAAAGACAAAATGAACTGATGGAAGACAAAACTAAAGCGATGTACATGTTGTGGTAGTATGTCTAGATTAATATTCTTCTCTATTATCTTTAGGTTGCAGACCCATTGTTTATAATACATGCATATCATGTCTATCTTTACGTCTAATTATGTACATATCAAATGTATACTTATATTACATTATTTTCAAATTATATGTATGAATTGAGACAAAATTGAGTCCTAGTTAAAAAAAGAAAAAAGAGATGTGCCATAACTGTATCGCCTTATTTAACTTGTGCTCAGTTTGAGCTTGCTTATTTATAGAGTTAACCATTCATTAGAAAGAATAGTATAAGAACACATCAACCTTTCTATACACGCCTTGACTTCAGTGTATATACCTCTACACGAAGTAGTCTGTTAAATGTCATCATTTTGTGCCAGATCTTTGACCTCTTTCTGTTTGGAAGTCTCTGAAGGGGGGAAAAAGTATCTCATTTTGTTGACCACATTTCGCATGGATCAAAGGGTGTAAATTCTAATTCAGTCAAATAGGTTGGATGAACACAACTCGCAAGTAATTGTCACGATCTACATTAAGCTGCATTTTTATGCACATACAAAGTATTCTAACAAGGATGCGTCCAAATTGTGTTATTTATATATGTACAAGACTTGGCATTATAGCTTCTTTTCTTGGTTCCCCGTTCGGGCCACCAAAATCTTTTTTTTTCTTTGTGGTGGCCCAACAATGAAATGCAGTGGCCCGAAAATGTAAGAGACAAACATTAAACATAAGATTCAATGAATATTCAAAACAATTAAACTTATGGTAATCATGTGAAAATTGGCACGCGTGTAGATGGCTTCCAATACAACACACTGTGACTGGGAAGTAAGAAAAAACAAAGAAAATGGGATGATTTGATCAAACATTAAAACGATTCATGTCAATCATGATAATTGGCAGTCTGTCAGTCTTCAGAATTCTTCATAATGATTACATAATGCAAAACGTGATGAGATATAAAAAAAAAACATTATAGTTTGTTATGGATAGATGTCTTTTTATGCCGACACTTCAAGTCGAATGTAACTCAAAAGTCAGGTTTTTTGTATACCACTTAAATTTTGCAGAAATCTTTACGACTTCTCAGGCAAGCATCAAATTTTCCTAGATATACTATATACGCGGTCGATGTAAAGCATGGAAAACATTTAAAGACGATACAAAATATGAAATACGACTAGAAAGAAAGAAAAAAACATGAATTATAACTACTGGTAGATCAATTACTAGTGACGTGATTCGATCAAGCATCAATATGAATTAAACAAGGAACGGTAAATATCGTTTCTTACGTCAGCACAGTAGTGACGTAGCGTACCTCAAATTTTGTTACATTCACGGACTATTTTGCATGATCAATCGCTCCTTGCATAAGACATCTGTCTTCCATTTTGGTGAGAGAAAAGAAATGAACATAAAGAATGTTATTTCTCTCAATTAAGTCTGCTGACATCATTTACTGTAGGGAGTGTTAGAAAAGGGCCTGTGGATTTCCATTGAATGATAGCTGAACCTGAGGTCATAAATCTCAAAATCTTGCTACTCCATGTCTTCGAACACGTCGAATATGCTCCCCAAATTTCATTTACGACATTATACGAGTTATGACAGCACACGTCATCTACATTAGGTAGGCATAAATGCGTTTTTGTGAGTGGGTACGCAGGGACGGATCCAGGAATTCCGTACAAAGGGGGGCGCAAACAATCTTTCTGGTGCTACTTCCGGGTTTTATCTCTTTTTTTTCTTTTGTTTTAACAACAAATAAAGAGCTGGCGCGCACCCGGTGCGCCCCCCTCTGGATCCGCCACTGGGTATGTATGATATGAACATCTGTCATTATTTTCTCTTCCCTTTTGTTCAGAGGTATAGTCATGCCTGCTATCAAAAATAGAAAGAATTCAAACAAAAACATATTGCGTGTAAACGTTCGAATACTTTTAGTTTGCATCTGGTCCAAAATTAAAAAAAAAATGTAAATACAAAATTATCATCCACAATTTATTCCTGTTCATAATGATCCTGAACATTGGAAGATGACGAAAAGTTTTGACACTGATTTTTTACACTGTAGCAAAACGCTGAACAGTGCAAAGCGTAAGTTCGTTTGGTTTAAACAATGTTCATCCAATTCGGATTTAATCAGCTATCTGTATTCTATGCAGTTAAGTTCAAACTGCCTACTGATAGGCAGTTTTTACATCAGATGAACTCTTTACATGATAATTATGTACGATGTATTTGGTCAAGGCCCAAAAGTCCATTTTCGGTAAGACTCTTTTCCTAGCGGTCATTCGAGTGAATGACTGTAGTATATCCAAAGAGTTGTCATTAGTATGATGCACAGACACGAATGTAGGAGGTTTAGTTTAGACAGAGTGACAGGGTGTTCTGTAACGGAGAAATTGTCGGAGTTTTTGAGATGATAACCACCAAAAACGAGAATTGAGATTGAAGAAATACTTCAACTGCCCTGAAAATAAAATGTAATTCTCTGCAACGAGCAAAGCTTAACTAGCTGTGCTAGAAAGGCCACTAGCTCTGTAGAATGGCTTACTGAATTGGTTATCTCACTGTACATGCTGTCCGTAGATCCACTTACTACTACATTTTACACGGCAAAGCACACATCATACAGTCGTGTGGATGCTGTATTTATCCTTAAGCAGGCGCAGCCTTAAAGTGGGATGAGAACGGGAAAGCAAATATTCTTAAAGATCCTGAATCATTAAAATCTATCCAGATGAACATATTCTGTGCGAGGACTTGTCTCCAAAAAGTTGTTTGTTCCTTTTTAAAGCTATAACACGTCTAATGAAGCCTAAATGGTTTTCTAGAGAACTAGTTTAATGACGACAGCATGAATACGCCGCTGTCACACCGCATTAAACAGGCTAACAAAGAATATTAGAAAGAGGATAAGATCTTTACATTACCGCTAAGCAAAAAACAAAACGAAACAAAAAGAAAACACAAACACAAACAAACATTATGTTTTCAATAAACAGGAAAGAACACCTGCTTTCAATATTAGGCAATAAACGGATCGATCATATCACATTCAGTCTTTCTGTTATCACGGCATTCACACATTTGCGGCAGCCGACCGCCTTCATCTGCTCATTTTCGCCTTTTTACTGAGACAAAAAAAAAAGGAAAACGGCGAGAAAAGTAGGGAAGCTAACAGAGCCCAATATAATCATTTACCCACCCATGTCAAGATGATCAAATATAATTAGAGCAAAGGGGCGTCATGCATTACACCCTTACGCTCTGCCCTGCAATCAGGGGTTTGTCTTCTTTTCTTCCTTTTTCCTGAAGGTACTCGGGTGTCAATGGCTAATTCCCGCCAAAAATGTCGTTCACATGCTACTGTCATTGCAGAGTCCATTACCGTAAACGCCTTGCCTATCAGGCGTCCGGTCTGGCCTCTTTGCGCACCCAACACACACACACACACACACACACACACACACACACACACACACACACACACACACACACACACACACACACACACACACACACACACACACACACACACACACACACACACACACACACACACACACACACACACACACACATCCCCCGACAACAGTGGATGAGCGAAATCGGCGGATGAGCTCGTTAGCCTGCACTCACGGGCCATCAGGTGGGTATGTCATTCGGGGGAATCCCCAATTACCAAACCAGGCGCGCCCAGTGGAAAGAAAGTACAATGCTGGCAGCCCCTTGTTCATCAACACAGTGCAGTTCAAGGTCACCATGCATCTTTTAAAGGTCGTATATCCCTATTGTTAAACATCACGAACTTTTGCATGGTTTAAAATGATAATAGTGTCTTCCAAAATGGTGTATGAAATCTTGCGATAATAGACCTCAGAGTTTAAAAAGAAAAATAAATGAAAGCTAACCCTTTGTCACTCGAGAAAATGTCCCCTTTTGTACAAAGAATTTTGTTGTTTGTTGTTGGATTTTCTTTGAGGTCGGAAGATATTCATTTGAAATCTGTAAAATGTATTCCCTCCCTATCATAGTTTCCAGTTTTATTATTCCTTTGAAAGGTCTGAATTATCTATCGCTGCAATATATGCCAGCTTATGAAAGGAATCTTATTTTCAGGTTTGCAAAAGGGACACGCGAACCTCAACGTCTTTCCAAACACGTCTTCACTGCACAGAAATACACGTTGTAACCCTATTCATGTTTTAATTGAAACCATTTTACTTTCTTCTATTTTTTTCTTGTAACCAAACATTGCATCACCATTACGACTGAGAGTGTTCTTCGCGCCTTAAGAGAAGATTATCACTCCTATAGATTCCAGACCTAAGAATTTAGGGACCAGGGTGTGCAGAAAGGAAGAACATGCTTTATCCATACTTTATCCATGATACATACATAAATACTTAAAGATATAACGCCATATGAAGAAAAGTTTCAACAGAACCCCCCTGCTGCTAGGCACGATGACGCTGGAATATCAATGAGCAAGCTACTGCGGGCCGCAGGGGCACCTCAAGGTAGGCGCCTTGCTCACGAGACAGAGGAGTTGCTTACGTAAGAGCTGTGCATCTGTTTCATACCGAGAAAATCGAAGTTGTGAATTTCCTCAAGAAAATAAACGATTTTCTCTCTGTCTTGGAGGGTATTTGAAAATAGATTCTCGTTGATTTGAACATAAATGTATTAATGATGGAATCATTTCTGTCTGGAAACGTGACATAGCATATAGTTACGTTAGGCTTCGTTACAATGTGTAAATCGTTATCTATAAGACAAGAAGGGTAATTTTTTTCAAGTTGGTTGTTCTCATGTAGTCAGTATTTTTTTTTTTGTGCGGAACTACTTTATGTTCAGATTATTTTCTCCAACACTAAATTGTCTAAACAATCAAACGAAGAAGCTGTAAGCTGGAGTTTATGGTTGATTCTTCTGGCTTTTATTTTTCATAAACTGTTTTACACAGCCTTCATTTGTCAAACAATGTTATCAAGCATGTTAAGAACTTCGGGTGGACCTAACGGGCCACTGCAAATTCAAGCTATTTACTTAAGTTGTTTACTTATAAACCTGAAACTTTGTCTTTCTAGATAAATTCACGTATGTTCCATTCATTCATGTTGCACTTTGTTATAAGATGTCTCCCTGACTCCACTTGAACAAGAGTACATAATTATTATGATTATAGAGTACGTAAAGTGCAAAAGTATGAGGAAGTTAATGATTTTACGTACTATAATCGTATGTACTCTTGTTTAAATCGCGTCAGGAAGACATCTGTATTTTCTTGTTAGCGCATCCATTTAGAGAACAAGACACAAGTAAAAACAACACAACATTAAAGCTTCCATGCACCGCTAGCTGCAACTATAATATGTCTGTATCTGACTCTCATGTGATTGCTGTTGAGTAGGAGAGAGAAAGAAAATGTAAAAGACCGTGTCCCTCATGTTTGCTGGAATGCATCCAAAATGCATCAAGTCGATTTCCGTATGGCTATTTCTGTTGTCAACTGGATTAATATGGAACACCTCGGGGAGGCGTACCAGAGAGGACCCGTCTTTCGAAGTATAGCTTCTTCGTAGGTTTTCAGCGGTTTGACTGACATTACCTCAGAGGACTGCTGCTCATCTCTAGCAAAAAGATGAAGAAATCGATTCGTTGTGACGACATAATCGCTTCCTTCTCCCATACACGTAATACTGTCGTAAACTTCACCCAGTCCGGTGCCTCGAAAACCCACGACTCCGACATTCCACATGATCCTCCTATGGGCAAAGGGAGGAGGTGTTAGTGATATACATAACACATCTTAAGGCTCTTGACCTGCTGGGCGGCTCCGTGGCGACACCGTGGAATATAAGTCTGAAATGGGACTTCAAACTATTCAGAGGGTGGGATTCAGCTTTGCACTTTCTCCATTTCCCAGCTCACCATTCTGTTCTTTTTTTTTGTCTTTACAGGAATCTTGCAGATGTACGGAAGTTGACGCATAGAAAAACAGTCAAATTAGAGGCAACTTCTTGATTTTGAAACAACATCAACAACAACACAATCAATTCAAGCTTTAAAGATGTATAAGACATCCTACAATGGCCTCAAGATAATCAGTATTCGATGCATGGATATGGAATTGGTGTGCTTCTTCAGTTCTATTTCAATAAAACTCAACATTTATCAACTGTACGTCAATATGATGAAAGTCTAAAACATGTTCTATGACTTGAATGAGGAAGATACACAATGAAACGAGAAACAAAAGCGAATGTTACTGTTTTCGGAACCATTTATTTCTAATAGGTTTTAGAGGGTTTAAGAAAGGTAGGTATGAATTTTTTGAGCTTTTGATTTCTTTATAACAATCATCTTGATGACTGCATATACTGTCAGGCGGAAATTTAGTGTTCGGAATATAAGACTGATCTATAAAGACAACAGCAGTAATGATCGATTAAAATGATCTAAATGATATCAAGCTAATTGTAGGTTTGGACTCAAAGCCGTAGCCTCTATTTCTTGTAAATGTTGGTTTCTGTTCTTCATTATAACATCTAGTATAAAAAAACTTATCTATAGATACCCATGTTGCGCATCACAGTGTGAACGAAAAACCTTCAAAAACTCCAATCCTAATAGCACAAAGGATTGGCAAACGCTTTGAAATGATCCAAAAAAAAAAAAATGAAATTTGACTAACGAATTTGCCGAATGTTCGATAAGCTCAAAATCCTTCATATACATGACATAGCGGCTGCTACAGTTTTTTAATTGTATTTTTGTCCCCGCACAAAAGAAGTATTCCACGGCATATCATACACCACTAATTCAAAGCAGCATTGCTCACTGTAAATTTCCTATCATCCGTATAGAGGATGAAATTTCCTCCTCTTTGATTTCGATGGGTTAAGAACATCCATTTTAGATGAGAAATACATAAATATTCATTTGGACGCCTGAATATGTATACGGTGCATGTGTTTGTCCTAAACTAACAAACATTGTAGAGGAAATTTATGCCATTTTCTTTATACATATATATTCATTGTACTTCCTCACAATTCCGCCTTCTCCTATCTATTTATTTTCTCTCCTGAGAGATCTATTTTATACATGATGTCAGATTTAAGATGAGTACCCCTGACAATGTCCCTGTAAATTCTGTGTAAGAATACTTCAATTTGCTTTATATTATCCCCAACTTCTCTTAATTTGACGTCATGACCTTGCAAACTGTATCAATTACGTTTTAATTTTAGCTCACCTCACGACCGGTGCTCCCTGCTAGTTGCTAATTGTGTCTCTTGTTGGCAAGTATGTTGAAATATATTCGTTGCTTGGTAGGTCTCAAAGCAGCATGAATTCCTTCCGTTCCACATATGAGGAATGTGGAAATAAATGTGACACACGTACTGACACAGACGCAGACACAGACGTACACACACTCACTCACACACACACACACACATACACACACACACACACACACACACACACATATATATATATATATATATATATATATATATATATATATATACATACATATATGTTCCTCTAAAATTCTTTCAATCGAATCGAATGAGCAAATCGGCTATACGAAGTGTGCATCTAGAGATCATGTGCATCGAAAGTGAATTGGTCAAATCAAGACATCGTAATATCTTATGATTAAACTAAAATAAATGGAAGAAAAGAAAAACATTATTTTCCCACACCACTCTTAGGCTTTTACATCCAAACACGTTTGTATATATTTTGTGTGTTCGAGGTCGAATGTGATTTGTATGTATATAATGGATGTGCGAGAGTGGCATAAAATCGAAAATGCGCAGTTGACTCATAAGATAGGGGTGGTATTGATTGGCGGCTGAAGGTGAAAGACTGTTGAAGGCTGAACGGGAGGAAGGAGAGAAAAAGAAAGAGATAGAAGGTGAGAGAGGGGAGAAGGAGAAAGAAAGAGCGAGAGAAAATGAAAGTGAAATATCAACATCTGTCAAGCCTGTCTAAGGTCAAACCTCAGATACGGCGAGAGTGCAATTCGATACGGACGAAGTCGCCCAATTCGACCGAGGGAGTCGCACGAGAAAAGGACTCGATACCATTCCAAACGAGAAAGTGCCACGTCTCATGAAGGTTGTAAGCCGATACCAATCGATAGCTCCTTGTAAATCACGAAAAAAGGGCAAAAGAATTAAAACAAAAAAAGTTTCTTCGTCTGACGTCGACAGCTAAGACGACCCTAGAGTCTTCCAGACCATTCTTCCTCGTATAGCCTTAGACACTGTTAGAAATAATGTAAGAAGACTATTCGCTAAGTGATCTCTCAGGAATTGCATCGTGCTAGCTTGTAATGTCAAAGAACTCTCTTTTTTATTCCTTCGAGGTAGAAATAAACTCATCTTAGCAGAAACATATTTACGTCTACGTTTCCCATGCATGCCATAGTAAACATCTGAGGAGGAATTGGGAGGGAAATCTACATTCGCTTTGTTATACTGTATTTCTCAATCGACTGCGTAATCACATTATGTTAAAATGGCGTGATAATCAATCTTTGCCTTCAAATAAATAGGTGTGCATGTTTATCACCTTCTTTTTGCGTAGGCAGCACATTCTACTCCAGGGGTTGCTCACTTACAAAATGCTTTTATTTCCTTCTCTGTTATGTGATTTATGAATACACGATGTAAAAATGGATATCGACCCCACTTCCCGACGTCCATAATGTTTTGATCAGTTGAAGCAGTCAAAATTCCAAGGAATGTATCAAATGAACCATCGAGTGATTTGAAAGGCGCGCTATAGGCGTCATAATTCGTCTTAACCAACGTCAGAAAACTGATGAAATTTGGACGTAAGACCTAGCTGAGTTGGTACGGTTTTCCCTCTCAAAACGAAAGAGCTACAAGTTCACATCTAATCGAGATTAAAGGATAATGAGTCTCAAAATGTGGATTGAGTGAAAACAGCCAAATTAGAAGAACACATCTGTGAAATTGTGAGAAAAATTGGACATTCGATTCAAAAATTATTCAGTGATTCGGTGCCATCATTATTGTATGAGAAGACTACTGCAGTAATGACGACATTATGGACAATATAAAGAAAAATATAATAAAATCCACAAAATATCATTTTTCATGAAAGTATACACTCTATCGACTTGTTACTGACATATTATGTTAAGGGTAATATTACTTCCCCTCTTTTCTGAAAGAGGTGTAAGTCAAGTGCTCTTTCATTATGGTAGAGTGTGAAAATATGTCGAATTCTCTTGATATTTGCTGTCCATATAATAACGTCATGAAGAGTAGTAGTCTTCCCATTCAGGGATGACCGCAACGGATCTTTATAGAAATTCATAACTTTTGAATCGATTGCCGATTTCCTCAAAATTTCGCTGGTGTTTTCTGCTAATATTGCTGCCTTCACTCAATTCATATTCATATTTTGGTTTTGGTTTCCTTGAAAGTCAGTCCCCACCCATTTACAAGAAGCGTTTTAACAGCTGAACAAGTGGAATTAATCATTTTGTATACGTCCACTTGTAGATATCCAATTCAATATACTGTACATTGTATGCCATATTGTGTTCAACCCAAATGATTTTGCGATGAATTGATACATTGCGCATACACAGTAATGATTATGGTTAAACATGAAGAGAAAGATAAACAAATAGGCATAATTACAATGGTGATTTGCCAATATCATGTCGTTTCAAATCAAGTGAAAGCAAGAGATGCAAGATTGAACGTACTTGAAAATTGGCGTTGTACAGCTACAGAATTAGAGAGGCGTGATTATAACATTTCTATTATAACACTTCTATGAGTGTGGGACTAGCTTTCTAGTGTCAAGGGTCATACTATTAATCATGGAAGCTAGGCATACATATAGAATAAATAAAGGATTTTATGCCAGCAACAGCTTGAGCAACAACAAATTAATCGAGTTATGTTTTGGTGTCGCACATGCACGTTGGACGGGATCGCGAAATCTGACTATCTGCTTTAACAGATCCTGACTAAACTTGTCACGTGAATGAAATAGATCACGTGACAGCTCGCATTAGGTGTGTATTCTTTCCGAGGGACTTGATTGCCTGCAGCCATGGGTCTGTTCTTCCTCTTCCTACACATCGCTCTGACAGAGATAAATATGGCGGAAGATCACGCAAGTTATGCACTTAGCCAAGGTGGCTCGTGCTTTTCCCTCATTTAACACAGAATGTGTCGTCCAACTCGGGTTTATTTAGTTGCTTGTTTTCCTTTTCCTGTCTTTCAAAATGAGACCACTTTCTTGCTCCTTCACATCACTGTCCCTTACTGTCTTTCTGTGCTCATGGCTCTGTTAAATTTAGGGGAGGTGTCTTCCTACACTATAGCTCGGGGAGGATTTTTTTTTTTTATTGATCGCTGTTGGTTTTCTTGTTTGTTTGCTCGGTTTTTCAGTTTTGTTTTTATGTTTTGTCACTATTTAAGGGCGGATCCAGCAATTCCTGTAAAAAAATAAAAAAAAAATCTTGTGCCATTTCGGGGTTTAACCAGCTGACAAGCAACAAAAAGTTGCTTCAGCGCAAATTTTCTGGTGCCACTACAATCAACATTAAAGGAGGCGCACGCGCCCCCTTTCATTTTTTTGTTCTTTTTATTTCTGTTATTTTTAGAAAAATTAAAGGGGGTGTGCGCGCCCGTTGCACCCCCCCCCCCCCCCGATTCGCCGGGGTCATCCCACAAGACCGGCACCCACGAGTCTTACAGCTCACGAGTTTGACGCTGAAAAGAGGTCCAAGAGTCATACAGCCCATGAGTTTGACACTAGGCAAGTAAAGCCCATGACTTCGACACTAGGTAAAAACAGTCCATGGGTTCGACAGATACAACAGGGGGCTTAATGTGTCGGTCTCGTGGGCCTTGTTTAATAGCTTAGTGTCGAACTCATTGGCTGTATGACTCGTGAACTCTATGACTCGTGGGCTGTATGACTCGTGGGTGTCGGTCTCGTGACGTGCACCCGTGATTACTGCCTCTTTTAACGAACTCAAGCGATCTTAAAGCTAGTTAGTCCTAACAAATGGGACCGAAGGGGTGTTAATGGTAACTGAGAGACACACACATACAGTGCTTCATTCTGTAATCATTTATTTTAGCACAGGCTCGCCTTGGAAAATATTGATAAGTTCAAGCCACCCATCGCGGCATAGGTAAGGGTCTTTGATAAGAACTCGAGGTGTCGACGGTTCGATACGTATTTTCCAAGAGATTTACATATTGACAAGATCCCCGAGTTTTCCAGCAAAAAAAAAACAACAACAACGACAAAGAACAAGGATCGGCTTAGTCTGATTTTCCTAAGGGACTACTGATACTCATTATGGAGCTTTTCCTGTCATCTGCGAGAAAAAGAACACATAGAAGGAGTTTCAGTTCTTAAAGCATTATATGCATCAGGGTTTTTCCAGTTCACAGTGATATATACATAAAAGTATGTCGTAATGTGTAGATGGGGATATTTGCGTCACAATATTTTGACAATTATGTTAATGACGCCAGCGTATAACAACGCATAGTCAAATGATTCTAAAGTAAACTCCATCAACCCAGCTGATAAAACTCCAAGGGATGTTGCAAGAAATCAGTGACAGAAACTCAAGTATTACTGATTTACTTCCCAAGACACTCTCGCGTCAGTTCGCTGTATAATTGCTTTGCTTTTCGTGTATAGTGTTCGTATATTATAGCTTTCCTTTCGACTTGCGTTCGCAAAACAATTGCGAGATTCTACCGCTGATGAAAAGAGTAATTAGGTTTTCGGGTTTCTAGGTAGCCAATTTGCAGTTTTCCAATCACTTCGCATACCACTCAAGGCCTCTCTCAATTCATGCCCGTTAACTTTTACAAAAATTATGTACAAAAATATCTCTGCTTTTGATTTTTCGGGCGTTTTATCGGTGTAGAGACAGAGACACGTACAAGCATTTGACATGAACACACACGTAAATATTCACAAACGCTCGTGTTCGCCTGCGATCCCATTTATTCATATTACCATGAAATTCATATATATAATATAAGTGCAAGTGTGTTAATTTCTTATATATGCATGTACAGTGTGTTATACATGAAAGACGTATATCTTTGTGTGTGTGTGTGTGTGTGTGTGTGTGTGTGTGTGTGTGTGTATGTGTGTGTGTGTGTGTTAATAAACTGAAAATATATGGAGTCATATATTCAGAGCCTATATTATTCATCTAAAGACAGTGAGAGAAAGAGAGAGCGGAGCGAAAGAAATGATTATGCGCACGTATTCTTAAAATGCGCCCAAGAACCTCAGAAATCAGATTTTTCTTACGATTCATTTTCATTTTAGATTCTTTTATATTCAGCTTTACAAAGATGCTTATGAATTAAGGAAGAGATTGATGAACAACAACAACGACATATGATAGATGATGAGAGCATACAACTGAAAGCAAATTGAAGGAAAACTCCTAGCAATTTGAAGCAAAATCATTTCGCTGCTTTCATACCAACAAAATTTGATATTTAGGCAGACTGACTCTTCTTGATTGCAGGGGAAGGATTATCTGCTACACTCGAGGACGTCAAAAGCACACTCGGTCTATTAAAATTAAATCAAACTTTTCCGAACAAATTCATAATGCATGATGACGAAACCCTCGAATCTATATAGTGTTTGTCATATAACATCGGCAAACAGGAACCTGCACGCGCCAATTCAGTTTGTCTTGAACAATGCTGTAAAAGCAACATTCATCGTGTGCTTAAATTATCAAAGAGTCAGTTCGAACCATTCATTTCTGATGATCCCCGCCAACCAGCTGCTCTCTACAAATATAAGAAAGCAAAAATGAAATAACATTTGTCGGAGTTCTAGGCTGATCGTGCAAGATTGTATTATACTGTGACAGAAAGCTTAAGCAAATAATTAAAGACGAGAGATTGATTATACTGCATTGAATAGCTCGCGCGATGTGAGTTATAACGAAAATGCGGGGTCTACAGCCAAACATGGGGAGCCGACTTTAGAGCTGACTTGAGTTGGTGATTTGAAAGCCGTCTGCAGACAATCTGTCGTTTACGAACCACTTTCAAATATAGGTGAAGAGACTGATGAATTACCACCTCTTTTCCCTTCTACTGATTTTTCTCCTTCGGGTAAAATGTGCATCTGTACTTTCCATGAGCGTAGAATGCGATAGGTTTGTCAATTACGGAGCATCATGAATGTGCAGGCGTCTCGGCGGTACAAAGTCGAAGGTCGTAGAGTAATGATAGTAATTGCTAGAAGCCATGATTGGGTGGTTGTCGCGTTGGCGCCACAGACAGTTACTGAGAAGACAAATCAACAAGTGTGCACATGGAAGGCCATCACGTGCTGGACGAGGACCCTAGAAATGAAAATGAGATGAGCTCGGAGGATGAGAGGAACATGAAGAGGAAGATGACGAATATTATCTTCGCCATGGCAATCCATAGAATATTGATCTAGTAGTAAAGAAAACTATAATGAAGAACGAAACGTCCGTTATTCAACATGAAATGAGGATCTTTAATCCGAAAATGAGAACAAGGTGTGCATTTAACGAACTTTCGGAATGCTTTTACAATAAATAAATCAATAGATTTTTTTAACGTTATGAAAAACGAAATTGTTTCACATTCAGATTTTAAGTAATCATAACACCGTACCCATCTAGAACAGCGAAAGAGTTGGGTGACACGAACTTGCGAGTTGCGCAACGGCAGGAACAAACTCTGATGATGGTGCAACCACATGTAGGCGAGACGCCAGTGGAAAACGGGTGTTCTGCTCTCCCTATACCGCCGTTATAAATCTGGCCTTAAAATCCTGTTCCTGCCTCATTCAAAATGTATGGATCTCCGCTCAGAGAGAGTGGAGTTATGAAGGCTAAGCACCCCGCAGTGCGCGAGCCCTAAGCACCTCAAAATCCCTCTCTTGAACTCGAGTTTAAAAAAAAGAAAACCTCTAATACCCGTGGCATTATTATGAGTATCGTCGGTGTGCAGCGTGAGATGTATGATAATGAATATCCATAATTCAAGAATCTGGAGGAATAATGAACAAAACAAGACATAGTGACGAAATTGTGCAAGGGAGAATAACGAACCAAACGTTGTAGTAGTAATAATAGTAGTAGTTGTAGTTGTAGTAGTAGTAGTAGTAGTAGTAGTAGTAGTAGTAGTAGTAGTAGCAGTAGTAGTAGTAGTAGTAGAAGTATAGTTTGAGCAGCAGCAGCAGCAGCACTGCGGCAGTAGTAAGTAGTAGTATGATAGTAGTAATAGTCATAGTAACAGTAGCAGTAGGATAAGTACTAGCAGTATATATTAATGGTAGTAGTAGTAGTAGTAGTAGTAGTAGTAGTAGTAGTAGTAGTAGTGGTGGTAGCAGTATAGTAGTCAGTGGTTGATCCAGAGGGGGCGCACTAGTGAGCGCCCTCTCTTTATATTTTGTTTAACCAAAAGAAATAAAAAGAAAAATGGGGGGGGGGCGTTGGCGCCCCTTTTTAATTTTGTAAGGGCGCCTCCCCTTTACGAAACTCCTGGATCAGGCCCTGGTAGTTAATGGTTAAATGTAGCAGTATGTACTATGATTAAGCAGTAACGGTATTGGTAGTGGTGGTGGTGGTGGTAATTGAAAAAGACGAAACTCAAACAAAAAAGAAGAAGGAAAAGAAGTGAATAAAGAGGAAAGAGGAAGAATCAAACTAAGATAGTAAGAAGCAAGAAGGAAGATGAAAAGGACAGAAAGAGAGAAGAAAGAAAGAAGCGAAAGACGAGAAGGTGCACGGGAAAGTCAGAAAAAGATTGAAACAGGAGTAGAGTACTAGCAATAGTAGCAATGGAAAATGAAGAAGAAGAAATCTAAGACTAAGAAAAGGATAGATTCGAGGAGAAAACAGAGTAGATAAAAAAACAGGAGGAAGGCCACACGGCCGGAAGTAGGGAAGTGTGAAGCGATTTTAGTTAACGTCCATTTTCCACATAACGTAGGTACTCTATGGTACGAAATGACACCTTGCATGCGATGCCTGAATAGATTCGGTTGCGTTGATCTTCTTCAAAGTTCAATAAAGACGATCGACTTGCATAAGCCTTTCCATAAAAAAAAAGGTAACGCATAGCCAGCATTATCGGTTAAAGGAGATGCCACATGACTGTACTTGAGCATGTGTTGAGTAGAATAAAATTTCCCCCAGGTGAAAATATCTTACATGACGAGGTCACTTGCTTTCTCAAGAGCACTTTTCAAAATTTATTTAAGTTATTTTTTGCCAACACAAACTATTATTCGATCTATTGAAGTGCAATCTTCCGGTGCCTTTGGACAGAGAAGTTATGGCGGGTAACTACAGTAACCGTACTGACCGTACGTGAAATACTATCAGTGCATGAACATGAACATAACCATGAACATGAACATCCTTGTTATTATGTAACAGTGACAGGTTTCTTATAAAACTGATTATCCATCTTAAAGAGGATATTAGTTCTTTGTGAGAGAATCTATTCCCTACTCCAAACTTACTTCACTATCAATCAATAGAGTAAGTTGGTAGATCAGGGAAGACAATTGCGCTGTTCGACAGACAAGAAGAAGTATGACCGTTTTAATGTCATTTAATTCAGTCAGCAAGGTGTCCTGACGAAAGCTGATGATGGCATATGGGCTATTTAAGTGATGACGTTATTGTGACGTCATTTCGAGAGTCAATCTCATCTTTCTTTTCATGTATAATGCCTGCCACTAAATTGCATGTTTGTACATTTCGTCATCGACACTCTAGTTTGCGTCGAAGGACGCGTTTCCTTTGTTTCTTTCTTTTTTCTTTTCTTTTCTTTTTTGGCCGCAGCAGCTATAAGTCACGTGTTTCCAAAGTGTCCGACGAGTGACCTACCCTGACATTTTCTATAAAGGATGCCACCTTGTGATAGGTTCCATAAATCAAAGTAGGGCTCCAACATCGCGGGCTCGATATAGCAAGATCGCCTCGTGCGAAAGACAATTAGAGGAAGACGTATTCATTTCATGAATTCTTGCGCTCGATGCAGGATCATAGCTTACCCGCACTTACCAAGTGCTTTTTTTTTTCATTTACTATTGGAGATCAAACCAGAGAAGTAAAGAGCATGGATTGTTTTTTTTTTAATGCATATCTGCTTTTGTTTACTCGATGTAATCTTCAAATTAATGAATTCTTTAAAGAATGCCATATAATCTTGTTATCAAGCCATGTAGTCGTCAATCTATTTTTCTTACGAAACTCCTTTTATATCGATTTACATTTCTTCTGTTTTCACATAGATTAATGCACAAAATACGCAATGGATACCGAAATATGGATGAACTGCGATACCCATTACTATCATGCTTGCATCATCATGTGTCTGAGTTGCTGACTCCCCTCTCTCTTCCGTTAAAATTAGTAGTAGTTCAGCCCATTCACTTCTTGACTATAAGAGTTATGTGATCTCGGCACTAGGCCTTGTTGTCCTTATGCGACAAGTACAAACGATTCAAGCATTCGAAGCAAATTTTCGGGCTAACTGACACCCCCTTAATACTTTGAGCTAATCCAGTAAATAACTCCCCTTCCTCCCCCCCCCCCCCCCACACACACACAAAACAACAACTACAACGACGACAAGAAGCTGAAATAAAAACGCCATCTTCAGAAGACACCTTGTTGATATTTGAAAGTGTTTGTGGGGAAAAGAGCACCAATCTCTCGAGAGACCTGGAGATGTTAATGTTGCGCTTAAGATGGCTGAGGAGAGTCCATTGAGGGATAAGTGCTAATCTTCGAAAAAGTGGTGATTGGGCCATTACATTGTTCCACCTGCACATTTACAGGTTCACGATTAACCCTATTTTGGACGGTGCTCCACATCGCTGAGGACCGTTACCCTGACAACAAAGGATGTTGGCCATGTTTTGAATTTGCACTAACAAATTGGATTGGATTCAGTATCGGACAGGGGCAAGAGAAATGATCACTGGTGACAAAAGAGAAAGGTTCATGAGTCGATCAGCATTTCCCTTCTAACCCCTCTACCTCTCATCTTATTCTCTCCATCTCCCCCCCCCCTCTCTCTCTCTCATCTCTCAACTCCCTCTTCCCTCTCTCTTATCTCCCTAAGATGTACTTTGACAAGAGTGTGTGTAGGTGTGTGCATCTATGACTGTGCTTTGTGTTACACACGTAAAGCTTGTTGTGATGTAAATACAAGGACAATCTAACGTTTCAGAGCTTATATCCGGTAAAACACCTCAGATACCATGCCAGCTTTGATGAGAGCATCATTCTAGACCGTAATTTTGCATGTTTTGGAGAAATGCATTTCAAGTTTGCAGGCAGACCTACAAAATGAAATTAACTTGATAAAGAATTGATTAACATGAGACACGTTTCACAACACGTTTACAAAACGAGTCCCTCTGTTAGCCCGAAAGACGCAAAGTTGTATAAAACACACTGCACTTAAGTTTTATTTGTTACTTATTTTCGTATTTTTCGATGGAAAATACATAAAGCTTGAGAAAATATGATAATTCATAATTTCCAGCTTGGATATACAAGAAGAAAATACAAACATAGGACAAAGGGGTCGATGTATCAGTTTCAATCAAAGTAAGGAATGCTTTAGAGAAATACGATAGGACCTATACTTGAAAGCAAGAAAGTTGAGCGTGGGTCCCAACAAAAGCCTACAGTGTGAAGAACAGGATAAGGAGCACGGGTACAACTAAAGACCAAACTAAGCAAAAGAGACCAATAATACTTGGGATACGGAAGTTTCTTCTCAAATACAAACAAAGGAGAACAAACAGCCACATGCTGCACACAGGTTAGCGGTTGCTATATGACGTCAGTTTTGACAGAGGAGTGATAATTGTGATTTGCGACATGAGTTTATCATTACCGGTTTCCATTTGAGAATACAAGGGAAATGTTTGAAAACGAAAAATGAGGCAAGCTCTCGGTATATTTTCCGTATACCTGGAATGTTATGATATTTCTCTCTTAAATTAGATGAACACCTGAATCATTCATTGAAATAATGGACAACTAAAAAGCATCATATCTCTTAGTTAAAGAAACTACTCTTACCCCTCCCTCGACATACAGCTGTATTTCCCTTTTTCTACCCCTTCCTCCCTTGTTTCGCTTTCTCTATCTTCCTCTCGACCTACTTCAGAGATTTATATTGCTTTCAGATAGAAAAGCCGACTCATTAAACGTTCAAATGTCACAATATGGCATTAAGACTAGTATTTGACTGCTCACCGAAACGTGGGTAAAAGCACACCGCCGGACTATCAGCATAAAAGCCTCATCTTCGACACCGTCGAATTGATTCGATTAATACCAACACATCCAGGACGCGCTGGAATGCGAAGTAATCTTGACGCACATCCTCACTCATGCCCCCCCCCCCCTCCCCCTGCATTGCACCCCACCCCCCGAGCGAGCAACCCAAGTACGGAATTAAATTTATGGCTTCCCATACATCTATTCGTCGCGGTTTGAGTGCGATACGCCACACTGAAATATTAACAGCTCCGACACTTTTTCCCCCCTTTTGTCCCGCAATTCCACACGTCAAACTGTCGGCCCAGTTAAGACGTCAAAAAAAAAAAAAAAAAATGAGGCACACACTCTCACACACAATCTCACACACACCAGGGTGTCAAGGTTTTGGCAATGTCATTGATTTAAGATCTGTGTATCACCCTTGAGACATTCAATACTGCAATGTGGTTTCTTAGAAAGGGCAAACGTGCAGATTGTTATGTGCTGATATGAATTATGACTGGTCCTCTTTTTAATCACGTCTTTGATCATAAAGGGAACTTTATAACGATCAGCGTGTAAAGAAAAAAATAGTTTTGATAGTTGTCCTTGTTGCATTGAGTCGAAAATAAAAGTGACGATCGTTTCGATCAACCCTGGTGTCCTATTAGACGGGAAAAAGATACGATGGAGATCATGCTTTAACAAGAAATGAAAGAAATCTATAAAGATTGCGTGAAATAGTTCCATCAGTCTATTTCTATTCGCAAAGGGAGTATAGAATACTTGCAGTAAAAAAAAATCGAGCGCAGAAGTAGAGCGCGTAAAGCGAAGATAAAAAAGATACGACAATAGAATGTAATTTGTTCATTGTTTTCTTCGCTATTGAAAATTACGTTTAGAATAAGAAATATCATTGACGCATATACGTAAAAAGACATCGAAACTCGAAACAGATTCAAGTAACCATGAAAAAATCGTTATGAAATTCTGCATGATTTTTTTTTTCCACTTGTGAAATCGGGCAGACATTTGAATATCGTTCTATCATGACTGACAAGTCTTCCATTGATTTAAATGTCTATGAATCTCTCCCTTGGTATAAGCCATATGCTCTTATACGTGTTTTCATCTCACAATCATACTGAATTCGTATAAGTTTTTTTTTAATCCTAATTATGTTATTATCTATTCATGCTGATGCAATACAAAAAATGTGCGACGCTAGTAGAAATCTTTCGTCAGTACTATTGCTCACTGTTTTGTTCGTATCGTAACTCCCAAGAGTTCTCACGGCTAGGTGTTGTATAAGTTGTTGTTGTTGTAACAGTTGTTGTTACTGTATAAGTTGCTGTTGCTGTATAAGTAGATGTTGTTGTTATATAAGTTGTTGTGTAAGTTGTTGTTGTTGTATAAGTTGTTGTTGTTGTTGTTGTTGTTGTTGCTGTCGTATAAGTTGATGTTGTTGGTGTTGTTGTTTTGGTGGATCTGATATGCCATAAAGTGGAAGATGTGGATTGTTGTAAGGCGTGTTATGGGTCTGTTCTTCCAAGTTCAGCAACTTGGATACTCTTGGCATTTTGAAAGGTGTGAGCGCAATGGACAGAACTCGAATTCGAATATAATTATCACTTTAAAAAAGTGTGTATCATACACCTCTATGAATGAGATATTTATTTCAATTACGTTGTTTCCACTTAAAGGTCTTAACAGCATCGGAAAAGAAAACGTCTTACTGTGAATTCAAAAATATTTTAAAGCATGCGTTAAATCCACATCCATTACGTAATATTTGCTACATAATCTTACGACGTGATATCGCTTTAGCAATTAACAGAAATTGAGATAGCAATCCAAGAATACTGTGTAATCCATATAGGTCGATCACGTCAAACAAAGTGACACATGCTATACAAGGATAATCATAAATCATGAATAAGATATAATGAAAGCTTTGAGAAATTTCACGTGCTTGAAAGAGAGGATTATCATCCTTCTGAATTACGATTGTTGATTCTTATTGTTTTTGTCCCTCCCCATTTTCTTTGTAAATTTTATCAATAATAATCTATATGCAAACTATCGCTTTCCACCATATCACCTGAAACATGTGCGAATGTATCAATGAATTACTCCATTGTTTGGTCTCACAAAGTGAGAGCTATAGATACCAGTAAGAGGACGATTATCAGCAGGGCACATTGTGCCATTAATCTAAAATTCACGTCGACCGTAAGTGAAGCATTATGAATGTAAGTTCCTGACGGAAATGACGCGGATCCTTGAAATACACTAACGAGATTAACCCCACGTGTATACAGAGAGGGGCATAAAAAGAGTCAAAACTTAAATTACAATCGACTGACAACCAAGTGACGATTTCCAATGCCTGAAGATCAACGTACAAGCCCCCTGTCACGTGGGATCACACGCCGGCTGTCCAAGTATAATATTGATCCTGGATGACACTTCGTTGGCGCGTAAAAGTGATGCTATCGACATTGATGTATATTCATTCCCTTTGCGGCATGTATACTGTATAGGTTTACTCACCTGCTGACGAATGTTTAACTGTTCAATTTCAATTTCAAATTGTATTTCATTTTGCGAAAAGAACATAGACATTTCACTTTTCTTGGTAACAGAGAATAAGGTTATATATATATAAGCAAGAGTACCGTGTAGTATTAGTACATTGTCATGAGAAATGGTAGTGATAAAGATGAAATAAGAAACGCAAACTTCGAAAAATAGAAGGACCCACTAAAAAGAAAAAACTTGTAGAATGTGGGTTCCTCAGGTACAGAATGTCAAATAGAAAAATAAGTGATTGCACAAAGAAAAAAAAATGACTGGGAAAAAGTCTGGAAGCCCACTAAAAAGACAGAGTAACTATATAACAGACACACTTACACACGCGAATGAACATTAAACGAGACTTGGACAACAATGAAACTGATAAAGGGAGACTAAGAGACAAGACAGAATGGGTAAGCACTATTTGGGCACCCGTCCCGCTTCATCATGAATATTCATCAGGCAGTAAGATACTATACTAGTAAATGGCAGAACGCTGGATACGTGCCATAGAATGTAAAACCGTATCGCCGGCAAATATAAAAATCTCGAAAAATTGCATCAACGGGGAATGTTAAAACGTCTCGCCGGGAGATGGAAAAAAAATGCTCAATTTTGCCGGGAAATGTAAAAACGCTGCCGGGAAATGTAAAAATCATGTATTTCCACGGTATTACGGATACATGTAGATAATGAATATTCATGATGAAGCGGGACGGTTGCCCAAATAGTGCTTACCGACAGAATGAGGCTAGACTGTACCATATACTCAGTCTCAGCGGTGTCATGAATATGTATATATTCAAATTGATACATGCGAGAAAAACCACGCCGATGAAATGTTAATGGAGAGACATAGAAGACACATAATATGGCGTTCGAGGAATAAAGTCAGTTCTTGTCGCTGCTTTCTAATCGTGTATCTTGATTATTATTCTGAGCGTCACAGAATAGTGACGTCTATGCTGCTGGTTGCCACCCTCTCTTTCTTGAGTTTGTAACAGCAGACAAACTACCAAACACAGGAGACGAACCGCACTCACAACAAGACCGGCGAAGAACATAATTTGAAAACTGACTTATTGGGTTGCTCGAAAGTTAAACTAATATTCTTGGTACTTCGTCAGAAAATAATATGATAGAGGGGAGAGTCGTGTTATTGAAACATTATCTTATGATTATAGTGATGTCTTTTCATTCATACATTCTTTTTTATTTTCATTTCTAAACTGTATACATAAATATTACAAACGTCAGAATAATAGTACATTTCATGTAACATAGCATTGCATATAGAAACACGTCTTGTTTCATTAGAAACTGGAAATGAAAATTTAGAGGCAGCTCGGAAGCGAACTTGCATCATGCAGTCCACTTATATACGATGCATTACATTACATTGTCTTCCATGTATATGTTTCCTTATCGTATAGTATCTACCTATTCATCTTAGTTTGCAGGAATTAATCCTACATGCACAGTCAATAATAAGGTCATCAACGGAAAAAGAATATCAAACTAGACGATGGACAGATATACTATTGTATAGTGTCATTGTCCAATCTGATTTTTCCTGATCCTTTTTTTTTTTTTTTTTTTTTTTTTTTGCCAGTGAGTGCGTTTACTCGGAATCATTAATCTAGTAATACCATCTCTGGTTGATTGATTTATAACCATCTCATTGAAGTCTCCCATCCTCTCATACCTTGTCGACATCTGACAAGAACAGCAGCAAAACAGTGATTAATCATCGTTGAAGGCCTTGACTTACGTGGCGACGGACATAAAACAGATTACTAATTAACAGACAGAAGATATACGACATTAATCTATCCACGTAACATACCGAAGGTAACATGCTCGAATGTTAGGCGATCCCGATACATCCTTCTTGTAACAATAATATCTGTCTGTCATCTATTTCAAAAGGACGATGAGTAATTGATGTTAAGCAAATAAACAGGGGGAAAAAGTCGCCGGATATTAGCCCTCAGCTTTAGTGGACACTGAGCAGCTAAGGGCTCCTTGTACCTAATATCAGTAGTACCTTCAGAATGCACGGCTCTTTTCCGTCAAATTTTGTCGTAACTGGTAACAGCGAAGTTGGGTCAGAATAGCAACCAATGGAGACAGCTATAGCTTGTGCATGTTGCATAGTAGTAGGCTTGCTAAGGGCGAAAAAAGGGGCGATCGCTGCATTTTTTAGTACAAATGTCTTACTTGGCACAGATGTTCCCTAGGGCAAATGAAAAATTTTCATCTAAAGAGACAATCTGTATCTATGCAAATTAGCCTTAATTTGCATAATTTATGCAACATACATATAAAAATTATCAAAAATATATGTGCATCCAGCAGAAATACCTAATTTGGTAGAAGTATTCTATAGAGTATGTGGAAACAATTCCTGCAAAAGTTGATTTCATACCTATGTAAATAAACATAAAATTTGCATAATTATGCAAGATAAATGCAAATTGATTTGTAAACAATTAAAAATCCCTTAAATCTCTTCCTATAGATATATCTTATCCGTTGTAAACACTCTGTGAAACAAAATGAGATAAGAATTTGAATAATTTAACTATCATTACCACCTAATTTACATAATTACTGAAGAAAATAAAGTAAAAACATTACTTTTAACGTTTTTCTCACAGTCTAAGAACTGCATTTTATGATAAAACCACCAAAGTAGCATGCATATCCTTTAGTCAAAAGGAAATGGTTTGTAATATCAAAACACTATTTCTCTATGCAAATACCACCTAATTAGCATATTACGCATATTAATAAGCGAATGTACCAGATGTTAATGGTGAAGGTCGACTTAACAAATTGTATCAGTTTATGAGATAACTCAGACTGGATTAAGCAAATTTCACCAAACTTGGGCCAAGGATGACGTATGATGGGGCAATTAATTAAGCAGTTTTTAAGTAAAATCGGCAAAGAGGTCAAAGGTCAAAAAGTTCAAGGTAAATGCTCAAAATTTCATTATTTCCCCCATATCTATGCAACGTCTGAAGGTAATTTCTTGAAACTATAGTGACTGCATACGCTACCAAAGTAAGATTCTCAAGAGAGTTTTAGATCAAGAGATCAAAGGTCAAAGGTCAGGTGAAAATGTTAAAATTTCACTTTTTTCTCCGTATCTCGCAAATGGTTCAAGGTATCTTCATGGAACTTGGTACGGGCAGGAATATTCTAGGGATTAAGGGGTCATTTGTCAAAGGTCAGGGGTCAAAGATCAAGGTCAATTGGGCCCTTAAAATTTCACTATTTCCTCATATTATATGCAATGCTTGTAGGATTTTTTTATGAAACTTAATATGTACATACATGTATTAGCTATACCTAATGGAGATTCTCACGGAAATTTCCTGGCAAAAGGTCAAAGCTCTAATGAAAGTGCTATACATGTATATCACTTTTTCTTGTGAATCAAGGTATCATGAAACTTAGTACATATTTGTGCATGTTCTACCTGACAGTGATTCCCTTGTTGATTATCGAAAAAATGTTAAGCCCTTCCCTCTCAAGTGTTTTTATTTCCTCTTGATAAGTAGGAAAGGACATGGCATTCAATGACATAGTATAGTCATCAATGTCATTGCATTTAGTATGGGTCGCATGACAGTTAATCTTGATGCACGCAATAACCTCTGACATTCTTACCTTTTACATTTTTAACTGTGTGGTGTTTTTTTAACCTCTGACGTCTTTACACAAAACCAGTTAACATAATTACTTTTTTTAAAAGCTTCAAGATCATGTAGGTCATGATCATCTATACATGCATCAGCTGGTATGTGGTGGAATATAATGTTTGTAGGACCGCCAGGGAGTTACATTATCCCAAGGGAAAACAATCACAACCAGGGAGAATATGACATTTACGATCCTTGCAAACAGTAGCATGTGACAATCTCTTGATAAATCACATCCTAGTAATGGTAGAGGCCATCTACTCTTTTATGGCTATGAACATATTATTTTCCTTTGATTTATTGTTGAAATTGACTGATTTTAAGTCGGAGACTAAGATTATATGACTTAAAGTATAACGGAACAAGAAATTCTGCAAACTATCATTATGTGCACCTCATTTTTCAAAAATTCAGTTATATATCAGGGCCCTCATATATGGTATTCTATCCCTAGAGAAATTAAAGCATCAAAATTTATAAATAATTTCAAAATTAACTATAAACACTTTTTACTGGAAGATTACAAACGTAGTTAATTCAAGGCGTATTTTTATTTTTGTTGTTGCTGTTTTTCTGTGTTGTTATCGTCCATATCTCCGTAGTTTTCTTTTGTAATGATTGCATTGTTTTGACTTGTTCTGTTTTGTCAACTTAACTGACATTTCTTTTCCTTAGATCTGTCTAAGGTATATGTATGTTACAGTACAATGGGTCAGCTACTCACAAGGGCTTTGCCTTTCTTGCTGCTTCCCCCACCAATGGCATTGTCTTTGTATGTAGTCATACCGCCACATTATTTCTAATTGTATGTCCTATGTCTTATGAATTTTTCTCTTATGTATCTCATTTTGTACATTCATGTTTTTATTGTTTGTTCTGTATATTTTTAATGCTTGGTGCAAAATAAACTAAACTGAAACTGAACTGAAACATCTCCTATATTGTTCACATGACAATTGTTGCATACATTATTGCTTTATCACAATGTTATTGTATATAAATTTCCTAGAACAGTTTCCATGCCATAGCAGCTCCTAGTATACTGAGGCCAGAGGGATTTTTTTTTTCAGAAACATCTTTGTTTCTAACTCAAGCTTCTAAGTTCTCAATGTGTGCAGATACCCTTGCATCCACATAGTTTGCACAAGTTTATAATCAGTTTGATGTAAAAAAGCCTCTTATTCGCTTGGTTGCCTACAAAATACAATTAAAATCAGAATTCACACTTTCACTATGGTAGGGTTTTTTCGTAATCATTTTCTGACAATAACCTCAGTGGTGTACTGTTTGAAGAAAAAAAAAGTTCCTTTTGTAAGCAATATTGTTCCGATTTTCATGATATCAGTGCTATTCCTATCAATGTAGGACCTACTGTTATATTTATAGTTATAATCATATCTAAAGAGTGTCACTATTGAGTGCTACTTTTCCCAACCTGCAAAGTATTTATGCAATGAGGTAATATTGATAGTAAAATGATTTTAAAGATCAATATATTCCGAAACTTTACGTCTTGTATACTTATTTACATAATTTATGCATAAAATGCCTAGGTTAATTAGATAATATGGAAACAATTCAAGCAACAGAAGTGTGTTGTTGAGAGAATATTATTGTCTTATTCTATTAGCTATGGGGATATCAAGTTCAACCGATTTAAGACATTGTCACATGATTGCTTTTTGTTTGTTCCGATTATCTATGTATAGGTAGGCCTATTAATATGCATATTTTGCAAATTACAGGTTGTTTGCATAGAGACAGTTTGTCTCTTTAGATGAATCATTTGCTTTTGACCCAAGGAACATCCATCCCATCAGGTTCAAACTTTGTACCTACGAGATCCAGTGCTTAATAGATAAGAAATTCTTTCAAAAGTGCAAATTTTTGCACATTAACTTGCATAATTATGCAAATTTTATGTTAATTTACATAGGTATGAAATACTTCTTGCAGGAATGTTTCCACAACTCTATAAAATACTTCTACCAAATTAGGTATTTTTGCTGAATGCACATATATTTTTTAATAATTTTTATATGTATTTTTGCATAAATTATGCAAATTAAGGCTTATTTGCATAGATACAGATTGTCTCTTTAGATGAAAATTTTTAATTTGCCCTAGGGAACATCTGTGCCAAGTAGGACATTTGTACTAAAAAATGCAGCGTTTACCCCCTTAGCAAGTCTACTATAGGAGAGCGAAACAGATGAAGGTAGGTGCGCGAGTGGTCAATAGATGGCAGCATTCTACTTGTCGCTTCTGGCCTGTGATGACAACACTGAGTATCATTATACGTCGTCGTAACTATACAGCGAATGATATTGGGTGAGAGTTGTTGCTATTGGCCTTTTTTTAAACAAAATTTGTGGTAACTGACTGACAAATAATCGTTGCCCTACATCAACGTAAATACGCATTGAACTGATCAGTAGGTATAGCCACGGTAAAAAGTCATGGGCGTATACATACTCGAGCAGGATTCGAACCTACGACCTCCTTATCTCCGGACAGGCATCTCCACTAGACCACCGAGCTTCTGCCCGACAGTAAGTGTTATTTCTAATCCTTATAGTATGCAGCGGGTACTGCGCAATTATTCAAATTCATGAAATTCTTCCGTCGAGATGTTTTCATGCAACTGATAGACAAATTGCCCAACGACGTAAACGTCGATGTAGGGCAATTTGGCATTTTGTCAATCAGTTGTATGAAAACATCTATATGGAAATAATATTCATGGTGCTGGCGGTATGCAGACTAATTTTGGTCCTGTCTTATTTTTTTTAAAAACACCAGAATGTGCTTTTCATTCTTGTTTTTTTTTTAATGTGTAACTGTCTTGTCCATTCGTAGGCCTATAGTTGATCTAATCCGTTAACATTACTCCTTGTAATTGCGAAAGAATAGAACAGTTTGATCGTAAGACGGGTTAAGGCGCCATTTTTAAACATTTGGAAGTAAGTCCATTATTAGATAGGTTTCTGAAGCAAAATGAAACATTTCCAGCTATATTTCATTTGTTACGTTACAAGGAATATTCTTGAGGTTGTGATTATGCAGTATTTCATTTTTAGTTTCGTTGTTTAAGGCAGCTTTAATCTCAAATATTTCGAATTAACAAAAAGGAAGTCAGCTCGTTTGTGACCAACTTCTTTAATTCTATGGGACCAAAGATACGTTTTACTGGGATATTGTTCAGGATTATAACTTGTCATTGTTGAACTGCAAGTTTAGATATTTTAAGAGTCCTTTGACAGCTGCTACCATTCTTTATTTCTTTTTGGTTTTTCATCGCCTAAGATAAGATGCTCTATGCTTGAAATGGGGGAATAATCCAACAAAAGTATTCTGCTTTAATATTCAGTAAGCAGGGAGGTAAAAAGAGGAAAAGATAAAATATTACAAGAATCACTTGCATTACTGTACCTCAAGTCAAGTTACATATAGGTTGATCAAAATTATTACACCACCGAAGCTATTCAGTACACACACACAAACACACGTATATCATACAACAACAACAATAACTTAATTTATCACTTATCAAGGACATAAAAAGCACTCGTTTTAGAATGGAGTAGAAGCAGAATCTGAAATAGCCGTTGGTTTTATCACAGTCATTAAATCATTGATGGCAACATGATAGGACTGCGAGGAAGTATTTCATTAATTCAGATTACATCCTGTAAGCAAATAGGGCCTGATTCTCTTAGTACATGTACAAGCTTTCATAGTCCCGTGTGTTTTAAGTTTGTTGAAGCATGGACATACAATCATGGACTATGAACCGAGGTCTTTCTTTGATTCCACCTGATTACAGGCATCTTCGTGAGTACATTCAGATGTTTGGGCAGTGACGGTTGTTTAATCGTTCATCGTCACTGACGAAAGAACCGTATCCCTCACTTCGGTCTTTGGCTGAAGTGCCTTTTCACACTCAATGCCATTGAATAAACACCAATTGCTGCCACAACGACAGGGAGCAACGAAATCTCAAAACATGACAATCGAGTTTGTGTGACAAAACGGAGTGGGTGATTACTGAAGTGAACACTTGTGGACACGCCTGTCACTTGTCTTAATGGTAGAAATGTATTTGGCCCCTATACAGTCATGTCGTCTGTCGTTACTGTCCATGTTTACTCTGAAACAAAGTGCAAAAAATGGGAAAATTAGATTACAAATTGTAATCAATCAGCCAAATTGTTTGTTTTCTTTTGAAAAGTACGTGCATTTTGCAAATGAAATTGCTTAAGCGATGATTTTCCATGCAGCATACACCACAACTACATGTGCATTTTTCTTGATTTAAGAGAGACAACATCATCTTCTGCATGTGGAGTTTTTAGATTGTTCAAGCCGTCGTCCTGTGTTTATTCAGGCTGGCTGTTGGAGGTGATGACAAGATCAAAGTAGGAAAGTATTTTTCAAATGTGATTGTGACGTTTTTGACAGAAACAGGTACATGAACAATGAACGAGTGATAAATGTCCCTGTATTATGTAATGTCTATGCCATGGTAGTAAAAGTGATAGCTTTCGTCTTGTGGTACATCCCATTAAACAAAGAACGTTTTCAGAACGTTTTCTAAACGTTTTTATTATTTTTTTTTGAGGTTCCATACGTCTGCGTATAAAATGTACGTTTTTAAAACGTACATACAACGTCAAAGTTGGGACTTCGCATTTCCGCAAAGCATAGGTGTTTTTTGGAAAATGTTTTAAAAACGTCAGTGGACTTTACAAAACGTTTTCATTATGTCTGCTTCGTCTTCGTCCTTTATAAACGCCCACAAAACGTTTTTATTAGGTCTGCTACGTCGACTTCGTCTTTGATGAACGTTTAAAAAATGTTTTTATTTGGTCCGCTACGTGTTCGTCATTGTTTTTTTTTTAATGTCATAAATATTCATGTCTATTTATGAATATTCAAATAGGAAAATATAAGATTTGAAAACTAGTGGAAATGATAAAAGACGTTGAAATCTAAAGATTTATGCTGGGTTCAAACTTTCTGTGTTAAAAATAAACTTTCCTACGTTATTGTTCAGTTATTCACAATTTCAAATTGTGTTATGAAGAGGTATTTTCATATTAGGCCTAATTAAGGTGTGTGTGATTTAACTTTTAGTAACCATGTCTTCATGCATTACAGCTTTGCTGGTATATAAAAGAATGTGATACTGATTTATCAATATTGGGAATAGGATGTAGTATAGGTATAGGTGGTAAAACATTAGGAACAGGTTTGGATAGGATTATATAGGATTAGGGTACATTGATATCAGATCATGTCTGTATAATCTCATAACTATATATATATTTTTTAAAATACCCAAGAAAAAATAAACATCAGACGTTCTTAAAAGGTTTCTGGACGTCCTAGACGGATATGAAAGGTTCTCTAAACGTTCTGGAACAGGTCATAAGACTTTTTAGACGTTCTTAAAACGTTTTTTGAACGTTCTTGACTGCTTTCAAAGGTTTTCTGGACGTCCGCAGAACGTCCACAGAACGTTTTGAATATTCTTATAAGGTTTTACTGACGTCTATAACGTCCAAAAGGTTTTCTGCAGGTCCTGAAAAATTCCGAAAAGTTAGTTTGTTGTTTTTTTTAACGTTTTAAAAACGTTTTTAAAACGTCCCTTTGAAACGTTTTAAATACGTCGAAAACCTTCCACAAAAAGACGTTCTGAAAACATTTTGACAAAACGTCCAAAAAGCGAACTTGGAACGTTTTAAGAACGTTCATAAAACGTCCAAATGTTAAGCTGGGATGTGCAATGATATTCATGTCGGCATAACACTTTGAACAGAGAAAATTAGAGGGGAAAGTGAAGCAGTCAGATATTCAATGGTGATCAGTTTGAGACATGAAACAGCGCCACCTACAGTCTCCTGTCGCGATGTTTCTTCAGACTTCTTGTCCACTATGCTTGCTCTGGCATGCGCTTTTCACGCCAGCGTATATTCTCTAGAATAATACCTACGAAGAAAATTGTCATATTCCTTTCATGTCATAAGCAATACATATCACCTGGCAAATGATTTATACATCCTCTTCATCTTTCGTCACTTGAATTAATTATGTTTGTGTGTTTTTGTTTTGTTTTGTTTTGTTTTGTTTTGTTTTGTTTTGTTTTTGTTTGTTTTTTTTGGGGGGTGGTAATGATATTTACGAGACATAACGCTGCACATTATAATGCCATCTGCATGTCCATGCTATATGAGAAGACAAATTCCCTGCATTCTCATACTGAACATTTTATATTTTTTGAAAAATACTATGTCATTAGACAGATTAAACTGTGGAATAACCTTCCTTTTGGCAATCGAAGGCTTGTTAAAACATTAACAATAGACTCGAGACGTATCCGTTTAACTGAGTTGTAATTGCACTAGTGTACTAATGTGAAGAATTTGCTGATGAATCTATATAGCATAATTTTTATACTATGATGCAGTGGAATGAAAAAATAAGTCTATTTATCATTACATCTTTAACTTCTTGTAGTGTGACTGTTTATCATGTTCAATACATGTACCTGGAAACAGTTTATGTAATATTCTGTATAAATGATGAATATATACGATCATTATTGATTACAGCAATCACCATCTTCAACATCATCGTCCTCATGCTCCGTATATATTACTATGACCATGCAACCATTATCATAAATACCACTAATTGTGAATATGCACTCTTCAACCTTAATTGTAATTCTTATACAGTACCGAACAAACATACAACATGTTTTTGTTTTTCTATATACAATACAGTATCATAGTAGTCACGTCACTGTGATGTTCTTCTTTGCCGTTCTGTTTTTCGCTTGGTGTGTTAGGCCTAAATAAGTCGATTATTTCGGCTTATTCGACCCTTTCAAAACAGTTTGTTGAAATCAGTCTCGATTCTTTTTTTTTTCTCTCCCTTATCCCTTTCCGTACCCGGCCTCTCTTCCTCTCTGGTGTTCTCAGTGCATCCTTCTATATTTTAATTTATTTTATTTTTTTCCGCTTGTATCTTCATTTAATTTCCTTGTTTCTCGTAACTCTTTTTTTATGTATGCCAAGCTGTTCGTCTGCCAATGTCAGTATTAGGATCAGTCACCAATTTGGCTAGGAGAGTCACGTATAAAGGCTTTAAGAGTCCTATTTTTTTCCTTTCTGATATCAATTCTAATTCACAAAAGATAATGACTTATATAGGTCTATATAGCTAGAGTGGAAATGATTCTGACTTACTTGACACCAAACTTATGTAAAACGACAACCCGCTAAAATATTCGTCTGTAACAAAAGAATTATTGATCGCAAAAATATGTAAAGCAGACAAAGCAAGTCATAAAAAACAACTAAAGTCATTCGGAGATGGACAGAACCTCGCACTGTGGAAAACTACTTTGGTTGGTAGCTAGTATATAGTATACTGGAGCTCTGATAGGTAACAATTGCATTAACTCAAATGTTATTAAACATGCCATTGCATAACACAAAATATTCCAGTTGACTTTCATCATTTCAGGAAAGATTAGACGAACAAAATAGAAGATATTCAGCAAAATCGGACATGCGAAAGTTTCATTTTGTTATTTGTTTTTCTTTGATGCATGTTAGCTGAGAATAAGTGTTTTAACTTCTGTAATATATGAATCAAATATATATACTTTTGATAGTTAATTGGAGTTATAGTTGCAATGAAGCAGGACTATCTCAGAAAAGATACCTGGGGGGCGTTTCATCAACGAGTTCGTCGGAGTTTTCACCGACGAATTTGCCATCAGCCAATCAGACCAAGGATTTCATTAGCTTTTAACAGTTGTCAGTGTAAATCCTTGCGTCTGATTGGCTGATAGCAAATTCGTCGGTGAAAACTCCGACGAACTCGTTGATGAAACGCCCCCCTGGTGTTCGAAAGAAGCTTGTATAGAAATATTTTCTGAATAAAATTCACATTTTTATTGTAAACTGATGTACGATAAACATTATCCTATACAATGTACATGCAAGGTCTACCCAACAGTGTGCTCAGTATTTTTTTCCCAGGGAAAGCTTTTCTGGTTATGGAATGAACATGCTCGGCCAGCTTGAAACAGCTGATTGGACGTGCGCGCAATCAACATAATTAACCCCTCCCATATCATACCTCAGGTTTAAACCCCCAAAACCCACTTTAGACCCAGGCGTGGGTTTAAACTCGGGTCTAAGTTTTTAGCAGAATACGGGCCCCAGAGTTCACGCACATGTGGAGTTCCGGTGTCAACCTACCACTCCATAATTACACGTGAGGTACACTGTACATTCTGTGTGTGTAACAGCAGCACACTGTGTGTGATCACACCCAAGAGTCCTTCCCGAAGCGATCAGCTCAAAAGTAACGTCTTCTCCCTGTCCGCTGACAAACAACGAAGAAAATTACCTCACCATGGCTGAACCAGTGTAAGCTTCCCCCATTTATTGCTCTTTGCATTCGTATTGATAACAGCCGTAGCATATGTTTGATTTCCCTTTCGTGAAATCGCATCGTTTAGCTAATATTTTGCTCTCAAGTGGACCAACACACGTGCAGGCCGGTGCTACACGGAACGGCGCTTCCGTGGATGCCCAGCCCTGCCCTAGCCCTAGTAGTACTGTAGTAGGCCCGTCTCACACGTATAACGTATTGTACGTAGCTCAGCTGGCTTTCCCTGGGAACCCGGGGCTTGGTTTCTCCGTTCAGGCTCTTTGACTATGGTCTATTGTTGGTATCGCGACGATTTTCGAAATTGAACACAACCAGACCACTGTTCGACCTGCCGAAAGGAGGACATTAGGCCTAGCACTCAACTTTAGGAGGACATTGTCATTGTAATAGAAAGAGAGCATCTGTGATTAAATATGAATATGAATCTATGATCAAAAGATAGTGCCTGATTTTTTCTTCTATAATTTATCTAATTTACATTCTATAGAATAGATCTAGACCTAGAAAAAATTCATTGTAGGTCCTACATGGGTATTTATTGGTAATCCTGAAATAGTTTAGCAAACAAATGGATAGATGCACCCAGGTCCCAGTGTCTACGACTTTGAAATTGGTTTAGAAACTCTAGATAAGCTTTGCCTTTGTTGGAATGATGAACCCACCCAGTTCCACAAGTTTGACACCATCCCACCTCTGGCCATGACCATGCATGTTGTGTACATGAAGTCTTAAGAAGGACCAAATCTGGACCTGAATATAGAGTAAAGCCCCCAGTTTTCAGCCGGCCTCCAGAATCCAGACATTTATCACTTATCGCAAGCCAGCAAATTCTACTGTCACAACACATGCATATCACATCATTTCACATACCGTACTTGCACAGTTGTTCACAACAGGAAAGTGCCTCAGTCACCTCCAAATATCCATCTAAAATCTTGAATTTCACCATCAAAAGCATAGAATCGGCGCAACTTTTCCAAAGCATGTGCATATTAAGTCTCGCATCGGGGTCGCCGAAAAAGCACTAAAAATTGAGATTATATGCCGTTCTGTTGTGGGATTTTTCGCTTAAATCGCAATCTCAGAGTGTGATTGTACGCTCAAAAACGCAACGAAAAACAAAATCTGCATATGTGCCGATGCGCTATGCAGTGACTAAATGTACAGGGGTTGAATGCAAGTGTCGACTCACCAGAATTCAGACACCAACGGATGCTGCAACGTCCCTGATCCAACCTTGTGCCGACAAGGTTAAAAGCGCAGCACATTTTTCAACGGCCTTGCACGCGCATTGACATTGAACGTGCTTAGCGCACATCCAGATTCTGGAGAGGCCTGACAGATTCTGGTAGATTATTAAGGTGGTTATTTTTGGGGATTTTGTGAAATTTTATGATGTATTTAACAAAATCAACATTGAGATAAAAGTAGTTTAATATATATTCAATATACATTGTTGTAGTTGTTGTTTGTATTATTTGAGTTGAACAAATATTGCAGAAAATTAAGACCCGAATTCATGAAGGTGCTACAATCTTTGTCCTTGGTTTAAACTATGGACAAAGACATAGGGCGCCAAGTGTCGCATGGCCTATTTCGTTATGAAATCAGTTATTTCATTATGAAATGTTAACATTTCGTCGACGAAAGGACTGATTTCGTAACGAAATAGGCCATGCGACACTTGGCGCCCGATTAAAAACTATGGTCTTTGTCCATGGTGTAGATTGTACCACGTACCTTATAGTGAATTTGGACCAAAGTGTCCGAAAACTGGCGGTTTTACTGAGAGGCTTAACTGCGTTCAGAATCATCCATTGGTATTCATAGGTTGGTAGGAATTGCTAAGTATTCTGGTTTAAGGGAGTTGGAACGAATGCAGAAACAAGGTGAACTGATCTATACAATGTCAGTGCATCACACGACACACTACCAGTGACTACAGTTATGTAATGTAGTTCACAGACTACTAGTATGAAAACAGTATCTTCCATCATATGAAGAGTTTTGGGAGGGGTCAAGGGAACCAGAGAGGTACTAGGCAAGCTGTAGCTCCACCTCCTTTTGTGTGAAGCAAGACTGGTTACCTGAATGTAGGGGGTGCGAATTAGGTTGCTGTTGCCCCGCCGATGTTCCTCATTCTCCGCAAATTAAAATCATCCTTATTTTTTCTTTCCCAGCCTTTCCTCTTGTAGATGATATTATACTATGAGCGATCTTTCAGTTGATCAGTGACAAGTTCTTTGGATTTGATATTCCAGAGGTTATTAGAGTAATTACCGGTATAATTAATATAGCAAATGAGAATCTCTCATTTATATCTCCTTTCTCAGTTTGTTTGCCATACATGTGCCATCCTACATGGTATAATGTAGATGAAAAATAACACTAATTATAATACATTGTATGTACATGTCATTGTACAGCGACATGTTGTTTTGAAGGTTTTCCAGCTCATAGGTCATTACAACAAATTGTGTACAAAGACTCAAAGTTTTCTGAAACCAAGCCTAATTTATTTCTTTATGGGGGATCATGTGGCCTGGCTGCTATGCTTGAAACAACTTGAGTTCAGTATCTCAGTGCCACATAGCAGGTCCTGTAATGTTTGAAGAAATGATTATTGTACACATTGGATGGAAGGGCTTGACAATACTAGTATCCCTTTTGTTGTACATTGTAAATCCGGATGGCCACGTATTGGGCTCACCTCAGATTTGCTTAGTCATGCTAGTAGATATGAGTACCACATTGTACATGTATAGCACTCTGAATAAACATTTTGTTTTGGATTCTGAAGAAAAATGACTTAGCCATTTTATGCTCTTGTATGCTCTGACATGCAAGCAATTCAAATGTACAGTGTATGATCATAAAAAAGAGAGAAACATTTGTGGCTTTGTATATATGAGGCAATGAAACTTACAGCAGAAGAAATATTTACATTTTTTTTTTTTTGGGGGGGGAGGTGGGATTAGATTAGACTGCAAACTTTATTGATAAGCAGTGGTAAAGTCAGAAATGTGCAAAGACGTATCCCACTATTTAAATTATCAGATATTTCTATCCCAAGAGGTGTGGGCATACAAGTATATAATGGAAGTTACTTTGTAGAATATGAGGCTGGTGTAGAATGTGCAAAAGTGTACAAAATTGTTTTTGTTCGGGAATGAGATTTGGCTAGATGCTAATATAAAGCTTCATTTCTCCCATAGAGGAATTGGTATAAAACAGTAACTAGTGTATTTACACCTTTATTTGCAATGCCTTCTTTTTATGAATGAGAAACTTTTTTTTTTTTCAACTGCGCTGTTCACACTTTGTCTATAAAGCTACCGGTACATTGTAAATTGTATGTGATATTACTTTCGAAATCGTCATTGTAAGGTCTTACTTTTAGGCATTTAGCCATGAAAATGCAGAATATAAATGTACATTTAGTATGTACAGTGTAGCCCACATTTTCAAGCATAGCAACACTGCAGTATTTAATACTTCCTTGTTGGAGGGTCTGCACTCTTTACAGGAAGAAAAGAAAAAGAGATTGTTGAGGGAGAGAGAGAGGTAATGAATGAATGAGGAAGAGGGGAAATCACCAGAGTCAATCAAATAGTTACCCTCAGATGGAATGTGCAGGCTACGGTCTTCCCGCATTGTAAGGTATACAAAGTTTGTATCACTGCCCCTGTAGACAGTCAGAATGCAGTTTGGTACTCAATGGTAACAATGCGTTGTCTTGGCTGAGTGGTTTCTGGTTAAAGGGGCCTGTTCTTTCCCAAGATGGCATGCTGTAAAAAGGAGTTTCTTGTTTTGTACATGGATATGATTGCCTTGTCCTTGTTGCTGATTTTTTAAAGCATTGTCTAGGCATGGTCTAGGTGTGTCCCCAGTGCTAACTGTACTTTTTTGTGTCCAGACAAAAAATGCATTATTGTAGCATATACAAAGTGTATGTGTAGATGCTGGGCCTGTTGTAAAATACAATGAAGATATATTTGTTCACAGCACCTATGAGTAAGATATGTATACAGTGTTTGTTATTTTTATTTTTCTCAGAAGCTACTAGCACTGCTGCATGTTTATTGGTATTCTTTGCTGCAGGTATTTCTTAATCTTTGTACGCAAAACGTAACCATCATGGGCATACATTGTACATTCCTTGTGAAAATTATTGTTTGGTTTGTTTGTTTTTTGTGCAGCATGACAACTTGTCTTAAATACTTCCTTGACTGAATTATTCATAGTACTAGTACATACTGTAGAGAATATGTGTCCTTTGACAACAGCAAAAGGAAATATTGAAATCAATGCAAATTAAACTCAAATACCAACTTTTCTGGTTTCATGAGGGAAAAATGTATATGTTGTAAAGCAACTTTAGCTTTGATCACATTTAGGTCATGAAACATCATATTTTATTGGACAGTTTTCGGTAACTTGCATAGAAATGAAATGCACATGAAATCTACTTGGAATATAATACAAAAGTGTGTATGATGGGGTATAAGTTTTCTTTAATTTGTCTCCCTCTGTACAAATGAAATTTGTAATCTTGATCGCAACTGCTGATCTACATTTTTAACAAACATGTTGGAGAAAAGGAACCAGTAGATGACACATTCGATTCCCGCTGGTTCTCTTCACCCCTCTGCTTAAAAATCTCTCCTTTCAGTTGATAAATATACTTTGTCCCATTTGAACTGAAAACACACAAGCACACTGACGTACATTGTACATGTAATCCACATCACTTCAAACTCATATTACATGCATTTTAATTTCACGAATTTCGCGAGCGCCAAGATTCGCGAAATTAGAATGCATGCGAAAGTTCTTGTCTACACTATTCGCAAAAATTTCATGCCACGAAAAAGGCCATTGGCTCCAATTCGCGAAAATTTCATGCCGTGAATATATCATGTTTTACAGTAGATCTAATCTAGGTGACACTCGGAAGAAGTGGACCTACAGTATTTTGTTTTGTGGAGCTAGTCAGCATCATGCGATGTTATAAGCAGTGTAAGCATACGTACATGTACCGAACATCAAAATTTTCCTAATTTATTCTTATAATCACTAGCATTTTACTTTTTGTGTTGTGTCTGGTGGCATGATAAGAGTCAAGGAAGAATTTGCCATGCACTAAGCAATGATTATAAAGTTCACACCTGAACAAATTACCGGGTAGCTTGGTAGTGTTTCCATTAGCTACATTATATATTTTGTATTGTTCTTCAGTTACGACAAACACTGTGCAGTTATGATGAAATTTTTGTTATCATGAAGTAAAAATTCAGGCTCCAAAAGTCTCATCTATATAGATCTTTAAATATACTGGTACTTTATTTGTTCGGCTATAATGACATTTTGTTATAACAGGAGTGACCTGTGTTTTTGTACAGGGTTGGATCCTTTTGAAGTAGTCTTCTGTGAGATACATGATGTATTTTTTATGCATCAATCACAAAATCAAAATGCACTTTCAGAGAACTCTTTGCAGATTGTAAATTCAGGACTGTTAAAAAGACACAGCAAAGTTTTCCTGTTCCAAGTTTGTATAAGTTGCTGAATGAGGAAGCAATTTTGAGTAAATTGCACACCTCAGCTACTATGTACAAAATGTACATCCTGTTTGCTTTTATTTGTGTCCCTGTTCAATACTCTGTACATAGTCGGTGATCAAACAAAGGAAATGTTTTAAAAGTCCTGTATGCAAACAGCTTCTGTTTGTGTGTGCAGCGGGATGAATGAAAGGTTCAAATAATGTCATTACTCCGTGAACACTTAACATCACAGTTTTCATTTATCAGTGTATGAAGTCACTTTAGTGAACCAGGAATCGTTTGTAGCAAGATTTTTGCGTAGTTTTAATGGCAATCATTGACGAGCCTTAGCCCAGTCAATTTTTGTATTAGTGTGTACTACTACATTATGTGCAGTGTGTTACATTATTATACATGTTAACTATATATCTACACAAATATAAAACTCTTTATCATATTGTAACATGTAGTCATTTTCTAGATGGAAAAAAACCCTGCCCTATCCTCAGGTAATTTATGCTGTGTTTTCTACCTGATGTCATCCACAAAAAAGATGAGCTGTATACAGAAGTAAACAACTGGGGTTACGAACTAAAAATGTTGTTGAAAGTATATTTTCTTCCATGAATATTTACATTAGAATTTTGAATGGCACTCCTCATTCAGAAGAAAAGAATATATATTGATTTATATGTTGTACATGAGTATATATATTGTATATCTTCTTTTTTTTTTATTGGGGGGGGGAGGGGTTGACAGATTCTTACTGGCTATTTCACTTTTGTTTTCATTATCTTTTCAATTTGAGCACATCGGTATGATATCTATGGGCTTAAGGTAGATTAACCAGATTCATAACTTTGACAAGGGATTTGTGTATTGATAGGATGCTCTTTTTAGTATTGCCAATGCAATGTGGTTAGAGTCAAACAGGACAGACCTTGGACACATATTTGTCACGGTGACAGTGCACTTTGTGCTACCGCTATGAGATTAACAAATGAGTGGATGATTTGACTGAATTTCATTCAGCAAACTAGGGGTGAGATAGCACAATGTTTGTTTATGGTGTGCATGCAGTGGCAAATAAAAGATATATAATATATATATATATATATATATATGTTTGAGTTCATTCTAGGGTAAAATGACCTGTTGCCTAAAGGCAACCTATGACCATGGTAGAAGGAAAACTAAATATTAAAACTAACAAGTTGAACTCTTCTTGTGTTAGAGAGGTATACAATGATGATAGGAGTGATTTGTTTACCATGTAAATTCTGTAGCATTTTTCTACCACATGATCCTCAAAGCTCATGAAAATATATTCCTACAGTCACTGAAACAAAGACTCATGTACCACTGTACATTTTCTACATAGGGATAGTGATTTTCTGTTCAAAAGAAGGCTTTGTCCATTTCAACGAATCAAGGATTTCATTACACCTTGACTGAAAAAGAGAAATCTCATTTTGCTGTAGACTTTGTATCAGGGCTGCACACTAACCCATTTTTTCTGCCGGTCCAACCTGTCTCTGTCGGACCGGTAAATGCTCCGTTTTACCATTTTTTACCGGTCCGAACAGAAAATTTACCGGTCAACAACGACAACATAACAAAACATTAAATGACTTGCAAACTTATTTTCTTGTTTTTTTATGGACGTTTTACCCGCCAAACCCATGTACATTTTACAGATTAATATTTTTTTGTAAAACTTGCATTATTTGTTGCACAAGAAATAAAAAAATAGAATGTTTGTTTGTGAATTACAGTATAAAATGATAAGAACAAAATCAGATTGTATCAAATGCGTTTTTTTCTAAACATCGGAGCACAAACTTTCTGCGTAACCTGATCTTGATGGTCAGTTGGATTGCGACGATTTAATGAATTATTTTAGCTGTGATATTTTCTGATGCACGCGCTACAAGGGGTTCTTTATTTTTCTCCCGATAATCTATTCGCATTTGTGCATGCGTTATTGAAAGGTACACGACATGCAGGGCCGAATTCGCAATCCTTTTTTGCGCCCATTTCCACCTCAAATATTAGCGGGATTGTGACGATTTCATAAATTACCTCGGCTGTAATATTTTCCGATGCACGCGCCAAAAGGGGTTGAAAATGTGTCCTTCATTTTTTCCCTATAAACTCTTTGAATTTCGTAAGTGCGTTCTTATAAGATGCACCACATGGCCGAATTCATGATACTTTTTGCGCCTATTTCTACCTCAAATATCAGCGGGATTGTGATGATTTCATAAATTACTTCGGCTGTAATCTTTTATGATGCACGCGCCCAAAGGGGTTGAAAATGTGTCCTTTATTTTTTCCCGATAAACTCTTCGAATTTCGTAAGTGCGTTCTTGTAAAAGATGTTCCACACGGCCGAATTCATGATACTTTTAGCGCCTATTTCTGCCTCAAATATCAGCGGAATTGTGGCGATTTCATGAATTACTTCAGATGTAACTTTTTGTGATGCACGCACCGGCTAGAATGGTTGAAAATGCATTCTTTATTTTTCTCCCCATAATCTCTTCGCATTCCGTACATGCGTTCTTTAAAGGTATACGAACCGGCCGAATTCACGATCCTTTTTGCGCCTATTTCTACCTCAAATATCAGCGGGATTGCGATAATTTTATGAATTACTTCGGCTGTAATCTTTTATGATACACGCGCCAAAAGGGGTTGAAAATGTGTCCTTTATTTTTCCCCTCAAACTCTTCGCATTCGTAAATGCGTTCTTAAAAGATATACGACACGGCCAAAAATCATGATTCTTTTTGCGCCTATTGTTTCCTCAAAGTTCAACGGGATTGCGATGATTTCATGAATTATCATTCGGCTGTAATCTTTACGATGCACCTGCCAAAAGGAGATGAAAATGTGTCCTGTATTTTTCACCCAATAATCACTTCTCATTGTGTACATGCCCACACGTAACCGCCGAATTCACGATCCTTTTAGCGCCTACATCAAATATCAGCCGAATTGTGGCGATTTCATGAATTACTTCGGATGTAATCTTTTGTGATGCACGCACCAGCTAGAATGGTTGAAAATGCGCTCTTTATTTTTCTCCCCATAATCTCTTCGCATTCCGTACATGCGTTCTTGATAATCAATGTACCGGTATACGACACGGCCGAATTCACGATCCTTTTTGCGGCTATTTCTACCTAAAATATCAGCGGGATGGCGATGATTTCATGCATGACTTCGGATGTAATCTTTTATGATACACGCGCCAAAAGGAGTTGAAAATGTGTCCTTTATTTTTCCCCGATAAACTCTTCGCATTTCGTAAATGCGTTCTAAAAAGATACACGACAGGGCAAAAATCATGATTCTTTTGCGCCTATCGTTTCCTCAAACTTCAACGGGAATGCGATGATTCTATGAATTATTATTCGGCTGTAATCTTTATGATGCACGGGCCAAAAGTGGTTGAAAATGTGTCCTGTATTTTTCACCCAATAATCACTTCGCATTGCGTACATGCCTATACGTCACGGCCGAATTCACGATCCTTTTAGCGCCTATTTCGACATCAAATATCAGCGAGATTGCGATATGTCATTAATTATTTCGGCTGTAATCTTTTGTGATACATGCACCAGAAGGGTTGAAAATGCGTTCTTTATTTTTCTCCCGATAATTTTTACGCATTTGTGCATGCGTTTTCAAAATTATACACTGCATGCAGGGCCGAATGCGAGATTCTTTTTGCGCCTATTATTGTTTACTCAAATTCCAACGGGATTGCGAAATTTTCATGAATTACTATTCGGCTGTAATCTATATGCAAGCGCCAAAAGGGGTGAAAATGTGTCCTTTATTTTTCTCCTGCTAATCTTTTCCCATTTCGTACATGCGTTCTTAAAAGGTATACGACACGGCCGAATTCACGATCCTTTTTGCGCCTATTTCTACCTCAAATATCAGCGGGATTGTGGCGATTTCATGAATAACTTCGGATGTAATCTTTTGTAATGCACGCACCAGAAGGGTAAAATTGTGTTTTTTTATTTTCTCCCGATAATCTCGTCGCATTTGTGCATGCGTTTTTCATAACCAACACGGCATGCAGGACTGAATTCAAGATCCTTTTTGCACCTATTATTTCCTCAAATTTCAACGGGATTGCGTTGATTTTATGAATTGTTATTCAGCTATTATCTTCCATGATACACTCACCAAATGTGTCCTTTATTTGTTTGTTTTTTCTCCTCTATAATCTCTTCGCATTTCGTAAGTAAGCTTTTGAAAGATACGACGCGGCCGGTCGAATTCATGATCCTTTTTGGGACGATTTGTACCTCAAATACAGTGTATGTAAGCGGGATTGCGAAGATTTCATGATTTTTTTTTTCTCCCTAATATTATCTCCTCACATTTTGTGCATGCGTTCTTAAAAAGTACACGGAAGGGCCGATTTCGTGATCCTTTTTGCGCCTATCTTCATTATGAGACCATTCTGAACGAATGAAAATATTCATTTGTGAAATGACTGTGTAAAATTAAAATAAACGCAATCAGATCCATTTACTGTATCGCTGAATATCGAATGTCTTTTTACTTTTTCTAAAAATCGACACAAGTAAATTAGTTATAACATAACTGCCACGCTGATGCGAAGCCGGGATTGGATCGATCTTGCGTTAAAAAATCATGAGTAAAATGACCCAGAAATGCGTGCGCTTCTATCAATGTTTCTTGTCTGGCATGACCGCCGATCGCAAGCAAACGAAACGCAGTTACACTGTACACTGTACATGCTTTGCATGTATTGCATTGCATGGCAGTGCGTGAGCAGCACCAAATGCGCAAGCGAGCGCGAATAACTGGTCGACTGCTACTGCTCAAAACTGCACATGTATATGTTTACTGTACAAATTGCACCGGTAGACATAAAAGAAAACTTGCGTAAAACTTGTTGAACAGTGCGATATCTTGCATTCTGTTTCTCCCTGATCGGGGCTGCTCTTTTTCTTTCTACTGACCCCACCAATGCTTTTTTTTTTTACCGGTCATGTCAGACCGGTAACTTGTGGATTTCCTGAAAAGTTACCGGTCCGACAGTGACTTTTACCGGTCTTTGACCGTCGGTCCGGCGCCAGTGTGCAGCCCTGCTTTGTATGCATAAAAATAAAAAAAAATGTTGTTTGCATAGCAGCTTTCCATTTTTTGGAGCTCTGTCAATTTTTTTTTTTTTTTTTTTTTTTTGGTGTCAAGGAAATGAGAATTTTTCTCAAGTTATGTTAACACACACCCAAAATCAACTGTTTTAAGAAATACATTTTTGCAAAGCAGGGTGAAAACCAATCATTCATATTGTGCAGAGACACATGAAAATCACATACTACTGCGATATTCATCAGAATGCAAAAATGAGGTCATCTTGATATTTTTTTAACCCTTATGATAGTTTGCCTTGCACAGTGTGTGTAAACAGCATAAAAAAAAAAAATACAACCACCGAAACATTTTTAACTCCATGGTGCAACTCGCCACACTACACGTTTGCACTGTAGGTCAGGGCGAGTGTACGGGAAAGATACACGCTGGTCAATATTTAGGCATGCACGGTTCAGAGATTTAAAGTGCTACGCTTGCAGCTGAATCTAGCTCTTTGTTTTGTACATAATGTTTTTTTCAACCACAACAATGTTCAACTTCCTTCTGGGTACATGGTATGTGATCATACACTGTTTTCTCAGCCCTAGGCTGTGGTGGACTTTACATGAAAGGACTGATGTTTTAAAGGGACTGTAGAGTTCTGGTTGAGGTGAGGATTTAGCTTTTAATGTTTTGCGAGATATTCAGAAACCACTCTATGATATGTCAAAGAGCGTACAATTCTAAGGGGAATCAAAAGTTTCTTTGATGAAAATCGGTTTTGTAATGACTGATCGAGATATAAATCCAAAAACAAGGTGAAACAAAGAGATCCTAATAAAAGGCGTGGCTTGTTGCCTTTTATTATTATCGCTTTTTTTTATATATCTCGGCCATTTGAAAACCAATTTTCATCAAATAAACGTTGAATCCTTCTTAAAATTATATACTCTTTCATATTTCATAGTCCTCCAGGTTTCTCATTATCTCACTAGGAATCTTTAATATAAACCTGAATCCTCCCCTCGACCATTACTGTACAGTCCCTTTAATGTTCCCATCATTGGAACTGCTCTTGCATTCACCTGAAATATAGAAAAAAAGGAAATGAACTTTAGTGGTAAAAATGAAAATTTCCTGTAGATACAGCTACAGTATTTAGTGCTTATTGATCTTGATAATGTGTCCTGGGCCCTATTACATAAAAGTTGAGATTGAACTTAAATGTCAGAAAATCCAAAATATTAAAGTCACTGAATACTCAATTCTGATTGACTGATACCTGATTTATGTGTCATTTCAATCAAAGAAGACATTACATTGTACAGCCAATAGATCTCGAGAAAGAGCCCCTGGAAGAGATATGTCACTATATGTTGTATACTGTGTCCAATAGGGAAAGTCAATCTTGCACATATATTGGAGTAGGAAAGCAACTGTGTGTGGATATTTCGAAGGCTATCTTTAGTGCCACCAAGCACTGATTTGATTGCGAACAGCCAAATGTTCGCACTCACCGGACCTCGATAAAAAAAGCTAATCATATTATCAGCCTACATTCCTGTAATTGTGTAGTCAGTAGGAGCTGGCCTTAAAGGGATGGTACAGATTCCATTGAGATGGAGCTTCAGGTTTTCAGTGTTTTTTGATGATGATTTCTTGAGATAATGAGAAACCTCTTATGAAATATGAAAGAGTAGGCCTATATCATTCTATTAAAAGAGGAATTCAGAAATTTTAGTATGTTGCTGTGTCATACCAAGGATCTCTTTTAATAGTGGACCATCCTGGTTAAAATTGACTTTATTTTACATCGTCAAAACAGACAACCTGGGGAATAGTGTTGGGTAAAAGGTTTATGGTATTACGTTTGATAAGAACCCTTTTGTGAAGAATGGATGTTCAATACACAATTTGATAAATTCATCCTTTTTTTCTCCAACCATCAAGCCCACAACACACCTGGCAGTCATTGCTGATTGCTAGTACCCTTGGAAATCTGTCATTGTTAGTCCCTTAAAAAATTCATGAATTTGGTGAAATGTATGGCTTGAAATCTGGCATGAAGTGTGTGGAGGCATTTCTTCGGTGATATTTCATTCTGCGTTGTCTGCCTGAGGGCTCACACGAAATGTGCGCGGAGATCTGCAGTGAAACAGTGAAAAAAGGGACAGGAGAAATTGCAGATTGAAATCTGCTACACGTCCTTTTCACTTGCCTCCCTGGGCGACTCGCCGGCCAATTCATCTAGGGAGAAATTGCGCTGCAATGTACACCACCGTGGAGCAATTATGTGTACACGTCTCCATGCATAGCTTGTGCAAAGATTAGAGGGGGGGGGGGGTGGGTTGTAGGTGTGGAAGGGGTGAAGAATAAGGATTATGTGCCCTCCACGCTCCTAATACCACTCATAAATTCACATCTATCGCTGCATGCTGCCGGACACTTTGTACGGGGAAAATATTCTGTACATGAAAGTGTGTTAGTACGCACTTGCGCCTACTCTGGTACTCATGGTCTCAACCACTGTGTGAAAAACCAATCTGAGGGGTCAAAAGCCTTGTGTGTGATTCTGTGAAGTATCTCAGGCAGTAGGCTTGAAAAGAGCATTTCCATCATGTATTCAAAATGAATGGTGTTTTTTTTTTTTTTGTTCCTATATTGTAGTAATGAACCCTCTTATTCACCTGCTCTCTCCGATATCAACAGTTTCCTAGGTAGGATTTTACTGAGCATTCATCAGTTGTTGTTAGGTAGGGCACACCTCCAGCAAGCGTTGTGGTTGTTAAGGCAATCTTTTGTGCACAAAACATGCATGTACAGAAGCAGTAGATCACATATTTGTGACATAGCATTTACCTTTAGGGGATGGCTATTGAATAGTAACTGATCAGTGGGAATCAGTGGGAATGCTGGGGGATGATTGTTGCAATCGTTGTGGGATTCATTATTTTGAAAGAGTACATTGATTTATATATCTATTGTTGTGTGAAAATTATTTGCTCCAGAATGGTCTCATATTCAAGTAATGTGCAGTTCAATGTTTCCAGGTTAGCATGCCTGTACAGTGTCGGGGCGATCGTTAATGGGCCGTTATGCCCATGAAGGAAATACATGGGTATGATGAGGACCACAGTCCAGCAATGCCTGGATGAGCCTGAATAAAGTCAGGAAACAAGACTGACATTTGTGTGTGAAATGGGGGAGTGGTGTGATCTAAAACTCTACTTGATGCTACAACGTGAACACTGATACAGAAAATCAGTGACGTGTGGAATATTTGGTATGGGAGTTTGACTCTCGACCAACCGAGCGCTTCGGTGAACCTCAGAATTTTTCAGTGGTGGGATCACAATGATGCTGCAAATATTTTGTTGAATTTAATGGAAGACAGACAGAAGACAAATATTAGTATGAGTGTGCATGTGTGTGTGCCTGTGTGTGTGTGTGTGTATGTGTGTGTGTGTGTACAAATCAAAGGTCAATTTTTATCACGGTTCATCACTTGCAGGATACCCAATCTGGCCAATATTGCCCTTAGACACAACATGCTAAGGACAGTTTTTTCAGGTTCTCTATGAAGATGAAATTTGCTATGCTACAGTTTGTATATCAAATGCAGACCATTCAATATCAGACACCTTAGGCCCCCCCCCCCCAAAAAAAAAAAAATGTTGTATTGGCGTAACATGAGATTTTCAAATATGGTCGGTGATTTTTTTTTTTTTTTTTTTTTTTTTTTTGGCTACCTGTATTTTACGTGTAAAACTCATATTTAACAAAACCCCATTCGAAAGAGAGGGTCTGTTGCATCCAAAGTTTGTTATATCACCGGTTTAGAAGCCGTCACGACATACCGGTCAGAATATGAACGAACAAATTCCTGGGCTAAATCACCCAGCGCCACGGACAAATCGATTCTCTGAATGATATTGAATAAAATCTTTGATCGGGACTTGCCGGTCGCCGACACGCTGTACTGCGCGGCCATTTTCCGACACCAGCTGTTGTTGTTGTTGTTGTTTTTGATAATTCGCAAACCCGTATCGCGCCCTCTCTCGGTAAAAACGATGTATTTCCTTTTTTTTTTTTGTTGAAAAGTTCAGGGTCAGGTTTTTTTTTTAGGGTCGGGCGGGTTACACCAATACAACAATTTTTTTTTTTTTTGGCCTTATTGCAGTTATCAGAAAAAATGAGAATGCATTTTGAAAAACTGGCACTGCTAAAGAGACAGTGGATACCTTTTCCTATATCACAGTCTAAACTATCATACATCATGTCAGGACATCTATCCCAAATGTAAACATACCTCTCTTCACTGATATGCACATATTTGATATTAATTCAAAATCGTTTGTCAAGATCATGTTGTTCTATTCCTCTTTGAAGATGCCATTCTTGATTCAGTAAAGAATTTTCAACTGGAGATATCGGAGATTGTGTTTCTGGAGACCCCATAGAATTTGATGCAGGGCTGACTAGATTGCCTTTGGCAACGAGTTGAATCAATTACATACAGTGTTAGACATGTTCATTATAGGCTTTGCATTGTGATGATTTGTATGTATTGCTTTCACACAGGGGCCTATAAGTATGATACCCCTTTTATACTTGGAGTTTATATAGCTCGCTTCAGGTCTGACCTGAAGCGAACTGAATTTGTACAGTGTAGTTGGAAGTAAAGCATGTATACAGCCCCTGAATTTTCATGCTTGTGGGGAGCACAGAGGCTGATGTGAAGGAGGCAGTTAGGTTACCATAAATACTCTTGTCTCGCTTACAACTCGAGTGGTCAAGAATGGCAGTATAAAATGACTTCTGAAGTGGGAGCCACAAAAGTTATCTTGCTTCAGAAGCAAGCTGTAATCATGCACAGCGTGAAAGGGGTAGGTGCCTATAGATACCTAGATAGTGAATGTGTGCATATGAATGTGCACAGATGTACCATGTGTACAATGTATGTGTTATGGACAGGTACGCAGGTGGAGGTGGAGGGTGTTTGGCTATGATTAATGGCTTTGAGTGGCAGTGAAAGAAATCACACTGGATACAGCATTGCCTAATTCAGTGGAGATGAGAGTAAAATCATATGTGTGTACCGTTTGTAGTGAAGATCTGCAGAATAGTTATATTTCATCATAATGAAATGGAATATTTTTCATGTCTGTTTTCATTTTAGTGCTGATATTGCCTTGATTGGATTGGCCGTTATGGTGAGTGCATTCCCAATTACACTTCAGAAAATTTGAAATATTTGAAGAAAGATGAGCTAATTTCATGCCTATTTCTTTTCAGTTGCCCAAAGAAAAAGTTAAAATTCTGTTCTTACCTATTGCAGAAGATTAAAAAAAATAAAACCTGTGGATCTTACATTTGTCAACTAAAGAATGACGAAAACTCATTGAAGAAAAATCACACCCTAAAGTATGAGTAGTATGCTTGTACTGTGGAGTTGTTTTTGTCAGTGATTGCATTTTCTTGACCTGTTGACCCATTGTAGGATAATCAGGAAAATATACATGATATCATATCAGAAAATGCATTGCACATTTTTATGATCTATCAGATTTTCTTTTGACATCTTTAATGTAGTATTTGTTGTTGTGGTATGCATGTCTAGTCTTCTGTTCTCTGATTTTTTAAATGTTTTTTTTTTCTTCCCCTTCTTGCAGGGCCAGAATCTGATCCTCAATATGAATGACCATGGCTTTGTGGTGAGTAGGAATCACACCTCGAATGAGTTACTAGCTTGTAAACCATGCAGTATGCAGTCACTAACATTAAATAAAGGGGAATGATACCCAAATACAGTTTATATGAAAATTATGTGGATTTAGTGAATGGCAGCAATGTTACAGCAGTAGAATATATCAGCAAAGTTTGCAGAAAAGCAAACAATCAGTTCAAAAGTTTTTAAAGATTCGATGCTGCCATCCCCAGATTAGAGGACTACAACAGTTTGTAACATTACAGTGAAAAAAAAAAGACAATTGTGTGAATGTAGTCATACAATGTTATATTTTCCTCCTTTTTTAACTAATGAAGTGGTAAGGGTTCAGTCACTGTAACCTCAGCTTGTGTTCCTCTTTCAATGATAACACATTGCAGGTCTGCGCATTCAACCGCACCACGGAGAAGGTCGACCGTTTCCTTGCCAATGAGGCCAAGGGGACAAAGGTCGTTGGGGCGCATTCGCTGGTGGAGATGGTCAGTAAGCTGAAGAAGCCGCGCCGGGTCATGATGCTGGTCAAGGCAGGTGCCGCGGTGGATGCCTTCATTGATAAACTGGTACGTCTCTTCCTCCATAGTTGGTTTTGTTTTATAAAATGCTGCCAAGGGCAGTACAGCCTTCACTGCTGCCTTGGTGTAGTTTCATAAATACTTAACACTTTACCTCATCAGGTAATTGTGATAAAAAAGTGGAAATTTTCACGCATTTCACGCAAACAGAAACTAGCGCGAAAATAAAAGCACATTAATATTTTTGCTTGCTGTGTGTTCCATTAGTTGATGTCTTGATTTCGCAGAATTAAAAACACGCAAAACTCATCTTACCCGGCCAAGCACGAAAAATTAGTTGCGCGAATCATATCCACTTTTACAGTATCATTTCCTCTTTAGAAGTCAACTTTGCAAGGTTATTACAAGACAGCCATGGTTTGTCGTGAAGTATACAACTTGTAGTGGGAGTTCATGTGTAAAAAGGAAAGAGAAAAGAAAATCTAGTTCAGATTTGTGTACAGGTCAATTTGTGAGGTCTATCTTACCTTTGGTCTGGTTGCAATAAAAACTCTAATCATTTTGTTCATCTGACTTTACTCTGTTAATCAAAGCCAACTATAACAAGGTGGATGAAAACACACTGCCAGTCCTTTGGGGAGAACCAAGCCCCATTAGTTCAAGGAAGCACACTCACTCATTTTTAACTATTGAGTAACACTTCCATGCAGTACTCCCCTCATTGTTAGATTATGATGAACCATTGTACTGGGCATTTCTGCCTTTATGGTGATCCTGATCTTTTTGTTACTGCCCGGTCCATTTCCTGCTAAATTCAGCTTGCCAGAAACTCACAATAGCACTTCTCAAATATTGAAGCCACCTTGCCTTGAGGGGAGACTACATGAGAAATTCAATATTAAAGGGTGTATACAGTTCTGGTTGAGGTGAGGATTTAGCTTTTAACGTTTTGCGAGATATTCAGAAACCACTCTATGAGATGTCAAAGAGCATACAATTCTAAAGGGTATCAAAAGTTTATTTGATGAAAATCGGTTTTGAAATGGCTTAGATATCCCAAAACAAGGTGAAACAAAGAGATCCTAATAAAAGGCATGGCCAGTCGCCTTTTATTATTATCACTTTTTTGGATATCTCAGCCATTTGAAAACCAATTTTCATCAAATAAACGCTGAAACCTTCTTAAAATTACATGCTCTTTCATATTTCATAAGAGGTTTCTCATTATTTCACTTAGGAATGTTCAAAACATGAATCCCCACCTCAACCAGTACTGTACAGTCCCTTTAAGTTGGATGAGTTTGGTCATAGTGGAAAACATTATGGATGCAGAAAAGAAGAAAAACATAAGGAAAGGGGATTAAGGGAAAGGTGCCAGTGCTGCAAATGCTATTACAAGCAAGAATGGAAAAGCATGGCTGGCAGAAATGCTTGTACCAGCAACTACTGCAGGTAAATTCAGTGTCGGAAGTTTAAGTTTCGGACCGCTACAAATATATAAAAATGATACTGGTGGTGAGAACTAATCTTGTACCTGCAAAGAAAGGGGGAGGGGGATTTTGTATGACATGTGTCTGCTACTCTGCAGTGTGAAACAAGTACATTGTACTTGTAGATCTTGTTGAATCAGTTGACAATGATATAGTACCATTTATTCTGGAATCTGTTGTTAGGAAGGAATTTACTGGTGAAATACATAGCTAGCATAATGTCTGTCATTCAATTATGGATAGATATTCATGAAGGCATTTCAGGTAGCAAAACATACGCTGTAGTATGAAGGTTTGTCATTGCTGCTTTACGTAAAATTTCTGGAAGCAAAAGAAAGGAATGAATTGCTTGATATACAAAGACTCATCCTAAATCAAATGCGTAATGCTGAATATAAAGTGCACATGGTATTTACATGGAATTGAATCTGTCTATCATGAATACAGTCCACTCCCTCAATAACAGCCATAGTTATGACAAAATTCCAGACACAATGAAGTAAAAATTCAGGCCACAACATATCCGCTCTATGTTTCTATTATTTATATGTCAGTTGTAACAAAGTTCGAATCCCGATGGAATCCCATTTTCTTTGCTCACTTTTCCACTAATAATTTATATTCTTTCTGGTCAGTTTATTCTGTCTTTATTTGTTACAAACTCAAAAAGCTGCATCACTTCGGTGATCCCTCGCATTTATCCCCAAGTTGAATTATCCTTCGGGTTTATGCCAGGTTCAAGTGTGTGCGTGTGTGTCACACACATACACACTGCTATAGCTTCTGACCACCCGAGCATTGAGAATTAAGGGTTTCTGGGACGAACACTGTACTAGGGCTTTCTATAGCTCAGTCGGTAGAGCACCGGTCTAGCAATCCGGAGGTCTCGGGTTCGAATCCCGATGGAATCCCATTTTCTTTGCTCACTTTTCCACTAAAAATTTTGATGCAGCGAAAGAAAGCTGCCGGTCCTGAGGACTTCATTATAACAGGAGTTCACTGTAGTATAAAAGGCATGGAAATGTTTATTTAATTTTTAGCTCAACAGAGCCAAAGATTGAAGAGGGTGGGGGGGGGGGGAGCATGGTGGAAATGGCATAGGGAAATGTTTCCAATGTTAAAGATAAACTACATACTAGGCACTGAATAGCTGTTAATTTCAAGTTATCTTTATGTTATGCAGCAAGTCATATGCTTCAGTTGGAAGAAAATCAACAAGGGAGGCTTTTATTCACATTCTACTCATCTGTCTTCACTCTCAACTTAATGCCCACTGAGGCAAAACTCTTTTCATATTGTGGAAATACAGTGAAACATCTAGGTATAGTGGGAGAACGTGGAGTTGGTCATATGACTTGGCATCAACCATCACATGACCTGAGTCACTTTTACCTCTCATGATATATGACATCACACACTTTATGTTGTCGTTGTTTCTTTTCTCCTGCAGGTTCCTCTCCTGGAGAAGGGTGATATCATCATTGATGGTGGCAACTCAGAGTACACCGACAGCCAGGTACGAACCCACTCCAGTACGGCAGAATGTCTTCTTCAGATTCATACCTTTTGATATTGAAACTTTATATGGTGATGAATAGGGCACGTCATGGGGTGACTGTGCTTGTCTTGTTGTATTTAAATAACGCTATGCCTGTGAATATGGTCTGCCTGTGTACCAAAAAATGAGATAAGGGTAACACATTCTTGGAACTGTTGAAAGATTTTGAGTAATGCTGGTTCAACATGAATGCGTTGTCACTCGGTATCAGTCACTGATCACCTAGTCTTGGTGGTTTGAATGGAAGTTGCAGGTTGCAATGAACAAGAAGTTCAAGCATTGTGATGAATACTTGAATGATGTGTTGACTTTCTTTTGTACACCTGTCACAGTACCAAAATACAGTGTATGTCAATTGATGTGATGCAGACATGCATGAGTTATTCATTCCCCCCCCCTCCCACCAAGCTGTATGGCAAAATTTGATACCCATTCCGAATGAGTCAGAAGTGCCATATTTACGGGTGAGACTGATCATTCTGTGATGAGCTACGTATACTGAAGATTTTTTTTTTAAATTTCTATTTTCAGGCAGTTATATTCCGAGGATAAGTTTTCCAGGTACTTTGAAATAATGCTAGTATATTACCTTATATTTTGATATACCCTTACAATGTGCAGGAGTAATAATCAAATCAAGTGGTTTAAGAAATACTTGTATCAAATTGATATGACTCAAGAGATGCCAGTAAGCTGTTGGTTCTGGGGCCCATTTCATAAAACTCGTTATCAGTGACAACTGCCACATTTCTATGACAAATTTGCTCTCAGCCAATCAGATACAAGAATTTCGGTAGCTTGTCACATCTATGACAACTTGTCACTGATGACAAGTTTTATGAAACAGGCCCCCGATGACCTTTTGTTGCACATGCTCTTTAATAGAGACTCGCCTAATTCCCCATCATTTTATCGCATCAACTAACAGAGGCGGATGAAGAGCCTGGAAGAGAAGGGTCTGCTCTTCATTGGCAGTGGAGTCAGTGGGGGTGAGGATGGTGCCCGCTATGGCCCCTCCCTGATGCCCGGCGGCTCACCCAAGGCGTGGCCCCACATCAAGGACATCTTCCAGGGCATCTCGGCCAAGGCGGGGTCGGAGCCCTGCTGTGATTGGGTGAGTGGGCGGGGCAGTAGCTGTCTCCGGGACGTCTCCTGCAGACGTTCCATGACGTTTGCTCCTGCGATACTGTAAACCAAGGAATGTTCGCTTGCATTTCAATTTTGCGAATTTCATGAGAGCCAATTATATGCTGCAAAAAAGGCCGTGGGCTCCAATTTGCAAAGAATTTCATGTCGCAAATATATCATATTTTGAAGTACGTGCGTGTAATTGCTCCAGACAAATATCTTCATGCTAAGCCAAATATAAAACTACCCACAAACATAACCCTAACCCTGATCCTAATCATCACATCAAACTAATCCTAAAACCCTATCACAACCCTGACCCTAAACCTATTGAAGTCCTTGGAGAAAATAACACAGGAGCAATGTGGCGGGAGCAAATGTCGTGTCACCCCAGCAAAATGCTAAACTCTGCTCATTATGATGATATTTAGGAGGCTGTCTTAACCCATTTAGGACAAGTTGATTTTGCTGTAACATGTCTTTCCTATAGACACCTGTCCAAGCACACTCAGGACTAGTTCTTCAGTAGGGATGATATTGATGTAACTTTTCTTCTTGGCTCACCTCTGCAGGTCATGCTGAACTGTTTCTTGATACAATTCCTTTTCCCTGATATGCTCACTTTTTCACTCAAATCACAAAATCCACAAAATGAAATCTGAAATGAGTGACAAACATGCAATCAACCACTCGCAGCAAAAAACAAAATCCTAACAAAAGTTGGGTTCTGTCATCTAAGAAGATTGTATGTAGCTCTCCACGTAGCTAGATACTCTCAAACGATTGGCTAATCAAAAGCAGAGGAACCTTAATACTCAAAGAATTCACTGTTATTTGTGCGTAGTGTTGATTACTGTAAAACGAATGTTCGCGTGCATTTGAATTTCGCGAATTTCGCGAGCGCCAAGATTGGCGAAATTAAAATGCACGCAAAATTTTTTGTCTGCACTAGATGCATTGAACGCCAGTGGCAATTCGCGAAAATTTCATGTCACGAAAAAGGCCGTCGGCTCCAATTCGTGAAAATTTCGTGCGGCGAATATATCATGTTGTACAGTACTCTTCTCGCTTCACAAGATTCTTGGTACGAAGTCTGAGCAAGTCGTTCTGCTGTACTGAGTTGGGAATATATTGCCGTATATTATAAGTGGGCATTGCCATGGAGATTTCAGCGATTCTCTGCTTTACGGACAGGTCGGAGAAGATGGAGCCGGCCACTACGTGAAGATGGTGCACAACGGCATCGAGTACGGTGACATGCAGCTGATCTGTGAGGCTTATCACCTGATGAAAGACATTCTGAAGATGTCCCCCGATGAGATGAGTCAGGTAAGGAGGGTAGGGGAGGAAGCAAAGGAGTCAGAATTATTTGTCGTTTAGCGACTCAGTTCCATGTCTGAGAGAAATTTTATGATTGTATAAAAGCATTTGGTGTCATTTGAATCGTATTGCAATGTCTTCGAAATTGTCTGAGCATCTCAGTGAAATGCATTTAGTTTTTCACATACATATATTTGCATGCTCTCTGACATGATTTGTACTCAGGGGCTTTTTTATGCCTTTTACACTTTGGTGATAGTTAAAATCATTTGTAAATTTCCTTAGTTGTGGATATGAGATTTTTAGAAGTGAATAGCAAATTTGAAATTACTTTTATCTGTTTGATTTATATATAAATATGAAAGACCCTTGTGTGATTCAAACCTGTGAGTAAAGATTTAATTTGGTTGATAAGATTGGGATCACTTGGGGCATTTTCTGTGGAATTTTTGTATACCGTACATACACCGTAAAGTTAGTTGGAACCTATGATATTGTTGGATGTGCAGATAAAGAAAAAAGACAAACCACAAACAAACAATGAGAGAACTCGGACAACAAGAAAAAGTGCATGTGAATTGTTGATTTAAAATAATGTGTTACATCATGTAGGTATTCTTTGACTATTAACAAAAGACAACAAATACATTCATGGTGTTGTTTTGAATGCGTGTGTCATGACCTATGACCTGTGACCTGTGCAGGTGTTTGTTGACTGGAACAAAGGTGAGCTGGACTCCTTCTTGATCGAGATAACCAAGGATATCTTGGCCTTCAAGGATACCGACGGCAGCCCACTGGTGGAGAAGATCAGGGATGCTGCTGGCCAGGTGAGCTCCTTGACCACCCTCTTCTGACCCTTTGAGTTCTTTCGCAATTTAAAAAAAGAAATAGAAATTAACTTCGTATCATTAAATGTTCACTTCTGAATTTCACTTCATTTTCTTATAACTAAAGAGAGATTTGATGAAACCAGGCAAATTCATTAAATCTGGACAAAATTGGCAGGAAATTTCCAAAGATTTGCCAATTCAAGAAAATTAAAAAGAGCAAGTTCAATCTTTAAAATGTGTTGCCATTTTGAGAAACAGTTATAAATTTAGGATATTAAAAGGCTTATAAAATTCTGCAATAGAAACAAACAGTTATAAGGGCACAACACAGGACTGAATGAAAAATAATATTTTACTGAACATTACGTACTTAAACAGACAGAATGTATGGTAAAATTTATGATACACAAATCAAGCATCAAACCACAGAGATTTAGTCGGTAGGATTTGATGAGAAACTCCACTTCATGTCTGTGTCATGTTGGCTGCAAGTAAAAAGAGTTATGTTATACCTTGTGAGGCTATGACATCATGATGACATCTCATATTGACATTAAAAGTAATTAGCAATTGCATCAGGAGAGAATGGGACAAATTGTTCTTTAAAAACTTCTGTGTATAGGGCTCACACGGGTAAATAATTCCCCATAGAGACGTGTGTTAAAATTCAAAATTCAAAAAATTCTGTAAAATAGCTGGGAAAAATGAGGTCTTCACTAACCTGGATAAGTGAGCTATACCCTGTCATCCATCAAATTTCCAAGGCAGGTTCTTTGGCTCAAACTCTGTCCAAGGGTCCGCAAAGCCAGACTGCGAGTTCTTGTCACTCAAAAAATCACCTATTTTCTGTACATGCACCCAATGGAATATAGTCCCTTCAAATTCCATGAGAAAAGCTTTCATCTTCAAACCAAAATGCAGTTTGTAGAGGAATTCATACTCAATATCTGCAGCTATTCAGTTTTATGCCAAACTACATTTACATGATTTTAATCATTTTTTTTTCATTTATTTTGGTATCTTTGGTACAAATTTGTGAAGGGGTCTGGGACATTCCATTCTATTCACAGGTGTGAGCCCTATATATGCATGTTTGTATGTGTTTGTAGTATGTAGTATGTTATTATTTCTCTCATTGATATATTGGAGTGATTTGTGGATAATCTATTCCAGAAAGGAACAGGGAAATGGACAGCCATCTCAGCACTTGACTACGGCATGCCAGTCACTCTTATCGGTGAGACCTGGTAGATATTGATAGAGATGTGATGTTATTGTTGTGATATGGAACACTTATCTCATGGTCCTATGCCTCATGTTGAACATACAGTTGGCAGCAGGGTAGTTCTCTATGCGTAATGTTTTGTGCCTGTCTGTCTGTTAATTTTTATGTTGGGAGTGTTTTGTTGTTTTTAAATGCATGCAGTTCAAAAATTAAAGAAAAAAAATAAAGAAAAACTGGAATTTCAGGAAATGTAGTAGTGGTGGTGGTGGCAGTAGTTGTAGTAGTAGTAGTAGGAGTAGTAGTAATAGTGGTGGTGGTAGTAGTGGTTGTAGCAGTAGTAGTAGTAGTAGTAGTAGTAGTAGTAGTAGTAGTAGTAGTAGTGGTAGTAGTAATAGTGGTGGTGGTAGTAGTGGTTGTAGCAGTAGTAGTAGTAGTAGTAGTAGTAGTAGTAGTAGTAGTAGTAGTAGTGGTAGTAGTACTAGTATGTAGTAGTAAGTAGTAGTACTGTATTTGTAGTAGTAGTAGTAGTAGTAGTAGTAGTAGTAGTAGTAGTAGTAGTAGTAGTAGTAGTAGTAGTAGTAGTAGTAGTAGTTGTAGGAGGAGGAGGAGGAGGAGAAGGAGGGGGATGGGGAGGTGGTAGTAGTAGCAATAGTAGTAGTAGTTGTAGTGTCCAGCTGTTGAAACAGTCACCAGAGGAAGCAATTGTCAAAGTGCTAGGAGTATTGTAAACGTGCATAGTGTATATAGATTCACTCTCTCCATCTTTCTTTTTGCTGTGATATCGTTGTTTCACTTTGCTACCATCCCAGGTGAGGCTGTATTTGCCCGCTGTCTGTCTTCCATCAAGGATGAGAGGGTGGAGGCCAGCAAACAGCTGGAGGGACCATCCACGCCAGCCTTCAGTGGGGACAAGAAGCAGTTTATCGAGGATATCAGACAGGTAAGGCAGGAAGAATTACGACTTTCATCACCATGGAATGACGAGATTGAGACTTGACGATATTCTGGAAAGTGCCTTTGCAATTTGTCCAGTGCGAATCTGTTTGTCGTTTCATGGCAGTGCAGACATTATGTCCGTTTTATCTATATGCATGATTACTACATGGCTTTTGTACACAGATCCAAAAAGCTTGATCTTGCATTTCAGAGACTATGCCTTCTGTGATTGATTGTTGCATTGCTAAAGAGGATTACAAAGTCATCAGATATATTGAGTTACAGTGATTTTATCCCCCAACATACATCATGTCATTTTGGAATTTGTCTCTTTTGCCCATAGGAGACTCTCTGCATTTCAGTGATCATGGTCTACCAGACCAATTCTAGAACTTAATGGGCAGGTACAGTGTAAAAGTCAGTTCAGTGTGTATTCTGTCATATACTGTATACGACATATAGTTGGCAAGTCTAATTTTTTGCAAATTAGGATTGCCAGACAATTTTGCGAGTGGTTGAATTCGTGATCATGGAGAGAAATGTACACATGCATGTCGCAGTCATGTATGGATCAAAGGTAGTAATTCTTCATGTTGTAAAATTTGCAAATAACACTGGACTCGTTATATGAGCAAAAGTAAAAACCGAGCAAATGTATGGCATATTCTATATCTCTCACTACAACCTTTGACCTTATACCTTGCCCTTTGACCTTCCTACGACCCTTGGCAGGCCCTGTATGCCTCCAAGATTGTGTCCTATGCCCAGGGCTTCATGCTACTGAGGGAGGCGGCCAAAGTCAACAACTGGAACCTGAACTACGGCGGCATTGCTCTCATGTGGAGGGGCGGCTGCATCATCCGCAGGTCAGTAACCACGACGATGGCATCCCCTCTTCGTCTTTTCTCGTGTTTTGGCAAAATGTGTAGACAGTTGTGTTGCTGGCAAATGAAAGTCCACTTTGTCATTGCAGGTGTTGTCAATCCATCAAAAATGTACAAAATGTACATTTTGAAATCATTTAACCCATTTAGGACGAGTCCCGGGTATACTCTGGCAAGTGTCTGTGGGAAAAGCGTGTTGTAGCAAAATCAGTCTGTCCTCAACGGGTTAATATCACAATATCAAGAGCAAATTCTTGTCTTTGAGTGGACTCTGCTACTTTGCATATTGAAAGACAATAACATGAATATTCGTCAAGGGGTTATCCACGTCTTTTCACAGGATCTTTCCTTGACAGTACGTTACAGAGGAACCTCGTAATAATGAGGACCTAAAGACCATGACAATTACTTTGTTATATCATTCTTATCACTATATCAGGGTGAAAAACAAAGAGATATCATTAGCTAAAACTTGCAAAATGACCTTGTTATATTAAAGAGGGTTTTGTTGTATCTGACCTCTTTATAACAAGGATCATTATACTAAAATGTTTATAACATACATTGCCAATGTTTTCAAACCCAATTATAGTGTGTTCCTTGGAAACATCAAGGCTGCCTTTGACAAGAACCCCAACCTGACCAATCTTCTCCTTGATGACTTCTTCAAGACCGCCATCCACAAGTGCCAGGTCAGTGCTCTCCACAAGTGCTGTTCAACATTTTGCGCAAGCAGCGTTTGCAATGAATAAGATTCTATATTTTATATTGCAACTGACTTACAAATTGCCCTCCATCGACATAAATACACACTGATTGATTATTGTTATGATTGTAGTCGGGCTTACATACTCGGGTTAGAGTCAAACCAACAACCTCGTGAATGTTAGACAGGCGTCATATCCACTAGACCACCAAACTTAAGCCTGATAGCCAATGGTAGTTTTGTACATTCTCTAGATTCTTGATAAAATGGACTCTTGAAAAAATGAAGTCCTGTAGTGAACATAAATGATTTTATTCTGGTGATAAATCACCTAAATCGGATGCAAACAAGTGACAGTGATTTTTAATATGTGTAGGAGTTGCTATCGAAAATGCTGGATCATCACCGAGTACATTGTGATGGAGTTGAGTCTCTAATTGTTGTGAAGAGAAAGTGGATATCTTGTATATCAGGCTGTTGAGATGAAAGAAAATTTAGAAGGCAGTTGATGTTTGGGTAGTAGTGGTAAAAGAGTCATCAGATATTGTACAAATTCATGTATATTTTGATTTGTTCATGTTTAATGTATCACCTATATGTGTATGGAGGCTGTCAGTGTTCAGACAGTGAATTTGGATTTTTTTTAAAAATCAATTGAATAGTAATCCACAGAAGCAAACCAAACTAAAGGAAAGTAGGTATTATGAATATCCCTCATCTAAAATGTATGATTTGTTTGTGGTATTGATTTGTAGGCCTCATGGCGTAAAGTCCTGGCAGCAGCTGTTACCCATGGTGTTCCCACCCCAGCATTCAGCACTGCCCTCGCCTTCTATGATGGCTACCGCTCGGCCCGCCTTCCAGCTAACCTCATTCAGGTAGGTTCAAGGTTCGAGTATGTCTCTCTCTTACCCCCCCCCCCCTTCTACTTCCTACATAGCCCCTCATCTTCACTCTCATTTACGAGCTTTCATGCTTCTGCTTCATAGCACGGCACTGTATTTTCTGTCTGCATTATTACAGCTTGTAAGTACAATAGCTTGATAATGAAGACAGTTTCCACTTCACACACCACACAGAGAATCCAGTGGAAACCTCGTAGTGTAGGATGCATGACCTTTTGAGAAGAAAAAAACCCCCAAAACACAAAAACATTCTTTGAATTGAAATCAATTTCTTCAGTAGGCACTAAACACTTTGTTGGTTATTTATTTATTTTTTTGTCCAGTTTCATCTGTAGGAGATTGTTGAATATTTCTTGTGTAAATGTAACATGATAAAATTGTGAAATATGAACAAATGAGTCGTGATTTTGTATTTTGATATTCGAGTAAAGCCAGCATGAGTCTCTTAAACATCCACCATATATCATTTTTCCAGAGAAGTCCTTGGTGTTTCAGCCTCACATTTTTGAGGGACAGCTCCACCATAATGAATTCTCGCCCTCATACATGTGTACCTCTTCCTCCTTTCTCCTCCCCCGCCCCTCTTTCTGTTCAGGCCCAGAGGGACTACTTTGGAGCACACACCTACGAGCTTCTCTCCGAGCCTGGCAAGTATATCCACACCAACTGGACCGGGCACGGCGGCAACGTCTCCTCTTCAACATACAATGCTTGAGGGCAGCAGCAGACAAGATCGCTCACTCTGTCTCTCTACACCACCTTCTTCTCTCTGTCTTCCTCCACTATCCATCTGTCCATCTATCTCTCTGTCTTGTTCTCTTGCTTCTCTCTTTGTCTCATCTTGTAAACTTTCACTCAATTTATTTCCTAGCTTCTTATGCCGTGAAGGTTTCTAAAATTTTGTAACGTTCTGTTCATTTGGGGATGGTCCTGTTTTGTAATAATTCTTGCACCAAAACCACAGACATGGAGCAGAGTCTCTGATGGACAGAAAGAGCTCACCGCAATTTGGTGCATAGATATTTTATGAATATATTTGCACATGCGTACCCTGGTTTGAATATTTTAGGAATAAAAAAGAGACCCAATTTTCTACTGCTAGTTAATCATGAGCCAGAAGCAAAAGTTCTGTCGTTGCTTGTCGTGTAGGTGCTTGTAACTTGCACAAAAGGACTTTCATCTCTCAATACAGTATCTTAGTGTTGTTTGCATGTGCAGTTTGTCTTTTGTTTTCTCTGTATGGAAATGTGGCAGGCCATTCTAGCATCCTGAAATACTTCTGAAGAAAGTAAATTTTGAAGGCCTGTTTGCATTTTGCAATATAAAGGTGCATGATATTGAGATTTCTGTGATGTAATATGAAAATTTCTGAAAGAATGGATTGCTACTTTTCCTCTCTTTTTTCCCTCTCTCCAAATCATATTTGATAAGCAGAGATCATAATCTTCTATCGTTTTACATAATGAAAATTTATGTGATATTAATCAGTAGGTACTCATTTTATACAGAGGGTGTATAATTGATATTTAGATATGTTTTATAGTGTTTTGGTGCTGTATATCCTGATTCTTTCCTGTGATACGTAACATTCAATCCATGCATTTAATGTTTTAAAAGGTAGCATTTTAGTTAGTACTTGCTATGCCAAAGTTGTCAGCAAACACCCCTTTGCTAAAAGCAATCGATTGAGATATGTTTGTGTGAGTTTTGGCTCTAAGCGTACCTGTTAGAAAGTTTGTAATGGAAAGAGCTGTGTTCAATGATGATTTATCAGAATTTAGAAAAAGAAAGCATCTTTAGTCAAGCCTTGTCTCTGTCAAATATTCAGCTGACTTTAAAAGAGCAATATATCAAGATTTAGTCTCTACTTTCAGTACTGGTACTACTTTTTGGTGACAGAGACAGCGCATTGTGTGTCTGTAGTTGGGAAATGGTGCATGGGTAGATTTGGCAACTTTGAACCATTGATCAGTAGCTTTTTGTGGTGTGCAGAGTGTCAAATTAGTGTGCGTACTTGTGTGCATACCAACCCCCTCTTGAAAGGAATAAAGAAGTCATCACATAATACATTCCAAGAGCAACTTAGTTGGAATCGATTGGATCATTTTTGCATCACCAAGGTGGGAGAGAAAATGTGCAATGATGTTTGCAATACTTGGTCGCCATCTTGGGAAAGTTGGAAGTTTCCGTGTCTTTGGGTCAATTCATGGAAGCATGGTGGAGCTTGGACAAATCATAGTTTAGTGAATTTTTGCAAAGCTTCATTTCATTGATATTGATGCAGAATACTTCATGAACTATTGCTCCAGTGCAACCTCCTCTAAAACACGGATAACTACATAATCAAAGCAAATTTAATATTGTCACATATATTGATAATTGATAACTTTATGCAAGGATAAATCAAATATGGGCAAACAGGAAAATAATGTGAATAGATGGAGTGACAATGTTGTGGACATTTTATGATAATGGTTCATTGGAGCAAATGCAAAGAAGTGGTCAAAGTTACTTTTATTGTCATGTTTCACATTTGCAGATTAAAAAAAAAAGGAAGAGGCTCTTTTGGAAGGTGTATTTTGAAGTTTTCATTTTTTGGTTTTAGTTTTGTGTAAACTCGTAAGAGTATGCGGCTATGTAAAGCAAGCAGTCTATCCCCTTGAAGTCTGAAACAGGGTCATTTTAAGAGTGCATTGGGACTAAAGATTTGTTGTCGTTTTTCTTCTCTTTGTCAGGGTCAAAGGTTGCATTTAAGACATGCTCATACTTATCTAGAATATGATTGGCACTGACTGTCACTAGGGATGAGTAAATATTTTGCCACCATGTGAATAAAGATTGACCAGTTGCCCATTGCAACAGATTTCATTCTATGGAAGCATTTAATTATCATTCTTCCCTGATGCACGCGTACCAATATTCCTCACAACTAAAGAATGTTCTCAGGCATGAAATTTCAGTGTAGGTGAGGTTGATGTATGCCTAGAGATTTGCTCTCTATATCAATTTCACTACATGCTGTGAGAATAACACACCCTGAGGCATGTGATGTAAATATTTCATCCATGGAAGATGTTGATTTCCCAAAGCCTCAGAAACAAATCACAACTCAGCATCTGCAAAAAAAAGCTTTGTTGCTGTTCTTGAATTGAAGATGCAGTCTACTGCTTTCAAACTGATATGAAAATCCCTGCACAAAGGCCGTAGGTCACTTCAGTATCAATGTTAAATACCAGGTCATCTGTCATGACCTACGATTGTACGTATGCATTCAATATATGCCCTGCCTCATGATAACTGCCCTGTGAGTGAATCTCACCTTTTAGAATGATATCAGAGAATACTTAAAATGTCCAGTCTTTGCACTTTTAGTGTTCCTTCCGAGCTACAAAGTTACAATGCCTAGCATTTCACATAAATTCAGTTACAATCAGTACTTGGTGGATTTGGATGTCTAGTTCATGTGTGTCTCTATGCAAATGTGTACAACATTCAACTCTTCTGTTACGTGAGCTTGCTAGGACCTTGATGTCAATATCATGAGCATAAAATCTGCAGATGGCTATTCCTTTCCTCCTGAATGTAAACATCTTGAGAGAAATTGATATATTTTGATAATATGGCTGTATGTTTGTTCTTAACACAGAGGAAAGCACCAAATAAAATACTAGTACAGACTGAAGCTCTAATGTTGTAGTTGCTTGTCTCTGTCAGTAACTTCATTTTTTCATGCTACAGTCAACCTTGCTTAAGTCTACCTCGCATAAGTCAAGTAATTGCCTAAGTCAAAGGTCTTTTCAAGCCCTCTTCTCTTTATATTCTATTGACTTTAACCCCTCAAACAGTTGTAAGTCGAATTTTTTCTTAGTCGAAGCCATTTCTTTAGTCCAAATAGATTTGACTTTAGGCAAGGTTGACTGTATATCAATTGTTGTTAGATATCACAAAGTGGGATATAAGAACTTTTTACAACCACCAGTAATTACTTATATGATCAACCACTAGTAATTACTTATATGATATATATATATATATATATATATTTTGTTTTTTTTTTCATTATAACTGTATTTGTTATAATGGGAATGCACTGTATATTCAGGTAAGGACATTTTGGAGGTTCTATTCCTTTTAAATTCTTTTGTTTTTGTCCCTGATATAACAAGATACCCAACATAACAAGGAAATACCAGTGTGTCAAGGAGCTGTTTACAGTGAGGTTCCACTGTAATCTATATATATGAAGGATAAGACAATAGCTTATTGTGACCTGCATTTCATATGTATGTGCCCATCTATTGCAGATAATTTGTGGTAGAGAATAAACTCTTTATATGCCACGGTGGAAACCCCCTGTGTACCACATTACTCTGAGACACAACGTAGTCATGCTTTGGGAAACATTCTGTTTTGGGTTTTTGTTTTTGTTTTTCAAATATGTGGAACTTTTATGGATTTCTGATAAGCTGGATATGAAGCGAGCAAAGTTGTCAAGAAAATGCCAAACGTTGCTTTGATGTAAATTGTATGACAAATCTATGATTGTTTTTCTTTCAAATGCCCAGTAGCTACATTACTGTGAAGGCATGACTTTTGCACACAAAACAGTGACAGAAACTTGGAATTTCTACACAAATCCAGTAGGGAACACTGCTTGCTAGTCAATCACCACATAAAATGCAAGCGATGTGTGGGAGGAAGGGAATCGCGAGAAACTCTTTCATTGTACCGTTGCGTTTGGTGATTTATCTATCGATTTGGGCAAATTTGTGCGTTTGAGCAGAATATGCGAAAATTGGCATGCCGTTGACTGAGTCGGGCGTGCGAACGTGGCACTTAAAGATTTAAAGTGGTTGCTAGTCCATCTCCAAAAGGCCATAAAGACCATCTCAGTATTTCCTGTGAAAGGTTGATATGCACAGGTTTGACTTTCAACGTCCAGAAGTACGGGGGTTATTGCTGTAATACCAGCCAACCAGCCTGTCCTCCCACGATCCCGTGGGGTGCTAAAACGCACCCTTCTTGAGTCACGCCCACACTCTCAGGTGACTAATTCCCTCAAGCACATGCTATCAACTCTCTCGTCCTCTGAAACACTAGTATGCGTAACCTCTAAATATTCCCCAGTAGGAAGGTATATTTTGTTCCATAGTTTGCACAAGCCACATTCACCATCACACACCAATTAACACCATCATCTTGATTTTAAAAAGAAACAAAAAATAGACCTTTTACAGTAATACTTCAACATGACCAAATAAAAAACAATTTAATTCATTTTTTTTCAAAGGTTTCTTGTTTCCCATGTAAATTAAACTTCCTAAGACATTCACATACAAGAAAGAAACAAGTCATGCACAAGAATCAGCTGTTCAATGTTATAGTAGTATTTAATCGAATAAGGAAAAATGACTTTCAACATAGAAAAAAAATGATTGATGATGACAATGACACACATATTTCCTGACTTCAACAATGCCACAGCATTGAAAAGGCTTTAAATCTAGGCCCAATACACTCCTACACTACCTTCGTATAATAGTGTAATATTACTTTCTTATCAGTTACATCAGACATATATTGGGTATGTATATCGGATTTTAGATGTCTGCGTGACTAAAATGAGCCTCATTTGGTTTGATTCCACAAACAGTTACGATGACTGGCGCACACTGATCATAGGAACCATTTTGAATGTGCCACATGGCTGCTCAGCTAAAGGATCAACAAATATTGCAGGATACAGTACGTACATGGCAGGCAGCAGCTATGAGCAATGTAAGAACTTAAAAGACATTAAACACTAAAACTAACAATACTGCAGATATGTGACCTATTCATTGTATTTTTGTTCTACGATATTTAAGTACTATACGTATGGTTGTCCGTTTGTTCAGTTTTCCTGTTTTGCACATGAATACGCAGTTCTCTGTTAACTTTGTTCAAATCACGATAACTTTCATTCCATGATGCCATGGGAAGCTTTTTTATCTGCTGATAGAAAGGCATTTTTTGTTTCTCTTTAAATCTGGATTCTTGCACTATTTTGCAAACATCATATCGTCGGCTGAGAAAGATAAGGGCGTTCAGTTGCCACTAAACCCATAGTGTTCATGACCACTTAGCGCCCTTCTCATTCTCAACAGACGATATAGTGTAATACTGTACCAGATCTATATTTCTTCATTATCTTTCTTAATGGATGGATATCTGACAAATGATGTTGAGTGTCTAAAAGTGAAAAACAATTTTCTACTTAACCCCAACTCCAAAAGTGAATGTTATAGTAAGACTTTTCTTTACGAAGTCATTCTCATTAGACCAGAGGGAGTCTATGGTCCCAATTTACCTATACATTGGTACAATATAAACCAAGTTAACAAATGAAATCTAGTCTGTGGACTGAAACATGTACAAAAAAAGGCATACCTTGCCTTTGCGTGGGGGGTGGGGATACATGATGTGTCAGCACTAGTGCACACTAGTGCAAATCACATTTTGCATAATTCATAGAGTATGTAGATTTAAATGGCCTTTGTAAATTCCAGTCTAGGAGTCTACCATTATCTCTCATTCAATCAAGTTCATGTATAGCCTAAGAAATACTCAATAAAAACACCCATTGGTGTATTAATGTCACCATCTTGATTAAGCTAAACAGATAACACATTTAAGCTTAGTACTCTGGCCTTTACATACACAGAAGTACAACCTTTAAATTGATATTTCATGCTCCTACTGCATAAAACAATGCCACGCTCATCTTTTCTAGACGCTTCTAGTGGAATGAAGACATAAACTTGGAAGAGGCAAATGAAACGGAAGCTACAGTAACTTCACAAATCAGACTTTTGCACACTGACAGCCACAACAATCTGCTTACTATACTGCACTGCACGGCTGACAATAATGCCAGGCAGTTCTTGATTTTATTTACACACATTAATGCACACAAATGACTAGGTTGCCTTCAAGATGTTTGTTCATTCGTTTGTTTGTCACAAAAACTACATCATATTGCTTAATGTACATTGCCAAGTCTCAGTGGAGGTAAGTTGCTTCATGTTACTTTGCACTCTGATATGGGCCGAGCATTCAGAGAAAAATGTTAGTCTGAAACCGAGACTATCAATGCTTTACTGGTACCTAGAATTCTTAATAGCGTTCCTTTGCTGGACCGCAGCCGATATCATCATAATGCAAAGTTACAAGCTCGGGCTGAAGTTGTTCTAAAATGTTCTCTTTCTACAACAAGAAGTTCAAGGCCATAGTGCAGAGATGTATGTACATGTATATTCATGAACAAGGTTTCCAAGAGGCAGTATGTCTCAGCCTGAAACAAATTCCATTTTGTGAATTGATGGTAACAGACGGATGTATTACAGTCAAACCTGTGCATAACAGACACTCCATGGAAACATTAAAGGTGTCCTTTGTACACAGGTGACTGTTGTACAACTGTACCAAGCAGGGTGGTCAGCTAGATTTTAGCAATATCTGTATGTCACACATTATAGAGCAGAAGGTCTTGAGTGGCTACATACAAATTGTCTTTCCCAGAAACTGATGAGTGTGAGAAAAAAAAAGAAGAGAGAAAATCTTAAACTTTTATTCAATTACAGGCATTCGGATGACCCAAAACAAAGGTCATTTTGCTACATGTAAAATCTCTGGCAACAAGGAAAGCAACTGCATGATTAGGGTAGCAACAGACGGGACTCAATTGGAAGTTTCTGGATACTAAACAGTCATGTTGGAGTACAGCTCACAGTAGGCAAATTAAGTGGCCACTGTATGTAAGACTATTAGCACATGATTTCTTTCCAGAAGTTTCATAGTACTTACATACAGCAGGTAAATGCCTGAGATGGGTGGCCACTACTATAGGTTAGACCGCATTCAATTTACAGCTATTACTACATCTAACATGCAAACAAACAACATGCTGTTAATTTTGAGGTCATGTTGTATCACAAGATGAAACTTAAAGGCTGAATGTGCTTTTATAAAAATTGGAGACTACAGTTTTGTATTTTTAAGCAAAAACTGTAGACACAACTCTTTGCTTTCATATCAAAACTTGCAGGCTGTGAAGATAAACTTCATCTACTACAAATGTCTATTAAAGCTGACGTCATCATGAAGCAAATCCATACGACACCTGTATCTGTGTCGCATCACAGCAAGAGCCTTTTTACATCGTGAATCTAATCTACGGCAACGTTATTATTTTGGTCATCATACACATATCAAATTGCAGGTACTATTTTTTCCCCTCAAAAGTATCACTTTTAAATGATGAAATAAAGAGGAATTATGACTTTTACAGGACATTAAAAGACTCAATCTGTCCTCAAAATATCTTCTTTTTTTTTAGCATACTTACAGATATCTCTTCTTTTTTTTCAGCTTTCAAAACTGTTTTTTTTTTGGAGCTTTTCAAGAACTTTTCTTCAACTAACTACTGGAACAAAAATTAGTTTCCATTGTACCAATCAATGATACTAAAAGAGAGATTGTATAAAAATTAAAAATTAAGATTTTCTACATTAGCACTTTATAAAAACAACAAGCAGCCTCACACTCATACTTTCTTACACATGATTTGAACAAGGATGCATCTTTCAAGCAGGATTTGTTTTTGTTTTGTTTTTTACAAAAAGAGAAAGGTCACACCTCGCCTAGCAACCGTTTTATATTTTCTGTAGACTGGTGGACACAATTTATTCCACGTCATTTAAACGATGCACACTTCTGAGAGATGTCATTGGTGATACTCTCATTAGAGTTGCACAGAAAGAAACTAAAACAAACTTCAAAGATTCTTTTTCTTTCCAGTGCTACTTATTTTTTTTTTCAAGGAATACTTTGCACAGTAACATGGCCCTTCCTTACTAAAACTGTGTGTAATGAATGAACCTGAATTCATGAAAACTCTAAAATCTACAGGTGGATAATCTTCCTCCAAATATGAATGAAATGTGTCTCTTATTGATGACCCATGACCAGCCCGTCAACTAATGCAGCATTATAAATAAACTACTCAATGTGACCAATTCATCTGTACAGTAATGACCCATACATGTACATTGTACATGTAGTTTGATTTCTGCTCTGCTGGCTATGTTCCTGCAGGTTCTTCTGAAAGTAGAATAAAACCCAAATATATCATATTAAGTGGATTAAGTGAATACACTTATATTACTATAACATATACGTGAAGTTAAAAGAAAATTAAGTAGACTTCAACTTTTCATGTCACACATGACAATACAAAGAAAATGTAAAGAGAATTCAACAAATTTTCATTTTCCTAGCAAAATGAAAATGCACTTGACTATGGAACCTCTTTCAGAAAGCAGGGGGAATTATGTTTCTCACAAGATATGTCAGTACAAAGAGGAGGAAATGTGAACTTTTCATTAAAAAAATTAAATTTTATAGAATTCTCTTAATGTACATTTTCTTGATATTGTTGTTTATGCAAGATATCTCAAAGTGTTGTAGTCTTCTCAATGGCGGCACCAAAACATTAAAAAATCCATAACTTTTGAATGTATCGTCTGATTTTCCTGACACTTTATGCGTTCTACTAATATTGCTGCATTTATTTACTCCACATAATATATTTGAGTTTCATTGTCCTTTAAATCTTGGTAAACAGAAATCTGCTAGAGGACATAACTTCAGAGAGTTGATTCATTCATCCCACAGTATCGACAATCCGACATCATTTTGCTATATAATTGTACGACATGGGGTAAAGCAATGCTGTAACAAATTACATTTCTAAACTGGCAGCTAAGTCCAGTTCTATGACACAGAGAAGTAAACATGGCTTTCCAAAACAACAAAATAGCCTACAGACAGGCTTCAACAATAAATGAGCTTTTCCCTTAACCCTAACTAGGCCAGGCTATTTAGGTAGTTGATAGAGCCGGGGGGGGGCCTCCCAGGCCCCCCCTCCAGATCTCGGCCGTCGACCGCGCGACCGCGACGAAAATTGGCACACACATTGCCTATGATGTAATCTAAAATACCATGAAGTTATTTTTTCAAAAAAAAAAAAAAAAAAAAATCATCATTTATGCTAAATTATGCAAATTTATGCTAAATTATGCAAATTTATGCATGATGATGCATAAAATCAGACTATTTGGTATAAATCACAAAATAAAGCTCAAAACAGGCACATTTTTTGTGTAAATATTCTTTTTAGTGTCCTTAACAAATGTAATTAAAAAAAATTGTGATATCAGAAAAAATTCTTAAGTATTTTATTGTTTTTTTGAATTTCTTATGTATTTTTTTGTTTTTTCGACTTTATGTTTTTCATTGTTTTTTCGATGAAATTTGTCCGCGACATCGCTCCGAACAAGAAAATATGTTATTCACTGATTTTAATCAATAAAACACCAAAATAATCATGCTTTTATGAAATTTGCCTGTAAGCACAGTTTGCATTGAAATTGTACACAAATTAACATTTTTGAGCAATTTTTGGTCTGACATGCATGTACATATTTATGTGTAACTTCGAAACCGCGCGCCCGGGCGTCGCAAATTTGGTGTCAAAAGATGCGGGAGACTCGAAAGAAAAAAGTCATGAAACGTCGCGGCGATAGCTTTTTGCAATTGCGATACATCGCGCGGAACGTCGAGGGGGGGCCTCGGAGGCCCCCCCCCCCGGCCTAGTTAGGGTTAAAATTGATAGTGCTTTAAATGGCAGCGCAGGCAAGTACTTCTTTTTCCTTTTGGGGGGAGCTAAGGAGAAAACATTTCCTAAACATACTACATAAATATGACAAAACTGTCTACATAAATCCAGAAATCAAACAACAACAACCACAGAGAAGACAAAATTTTGATTATTAAAAACAAATTCACTATGCATAGAAAAAACAACCGAGAAATTTTCCAGGCATCTATCGAATTAGTCTTCAATGATACCAGTTGCAGTGATTCCGCATCACAAATATTTCATAATTAGTCTGTACTGAATAGAGCTTCTCTTCCTACAAGAATATAATTGTACAATATTTCAAGCGATCATAAAATTTCCTACAACACACCACAGACCTTCCTGCTTAGATATGAAGAGACTACACTGTACTTTGTACCAAGATCACAAAAATGAGAAAAAAGATTAAGGCACAAACAACATAAGTAGAATGTCAGAAAAATGAAAAACGTATTTCAAACAAAAGAGAGAAAAGAAAAAACCTACGAAAATAGATAAATATTCCAGCATGTATGTGGTAGATTATCTCAACTGGATTTTCACAGAAATACAAAGAAAGTAAATCTCACTGTCAACATGGAGAATAGTCACACCACTCTTCCTGCCTTTATCAATTAAAATGTACATCCAGTGCCTTGGGTTAATTAGTAAAACGATGCTACACAGTCTCAGAAGTGTGAAAATGTTGAGGAAAAAAAGAAAAAATCTCGCAGGTGATGTTGCCTCCCACTTGACCATTCTATTTTACACTCCCTCTCTATTTTTGTAAGATTCATCTGTAAATAGCATTCCATTCCCTTTTGTCACAAACATTTTGCGACATGAGAAGAAACCATGGATCGACTTCCCTATAAGTCTCTTCTTTGTTGTGAAAGCAGAGTCTGGCTTTAGACTATAACACAGAATTTGTGGCAATAATAAGAGAAAAAAAGATGATAAACACCTGTGTGATACATCACTTTATACCTATACTTTAATATTTAAAGCACCCTCCAATACAATGCATGTATGAAAGATGCCTCTGTTTGCAGATGAAATTCCTCAGATGCATTTCAAGCTTTCATTTTCAAGATGACGTTCAACATCGATGGGTCGTTAGCTCCAAACGGATGAAGGTATTTATTGTGAGATAACATTATGACTATTTACAGATGACAAAGGGCCTAAAATTTCAGCTTGATGGATCAGGGGGGCATTTCATGAAGGAACTTGTCGGATAAAGTATCTGACAAGTCAATTATATCAGACAAGTTCAGAGAAATCAGCCAATCAGACTAAAGAATTTCTCAAAACTTGTCGGACATAATTGACTTGTCAGATATTTTATCCGATATGTTCCTTCATGAAATGCCCCCCACATTTACATTCCCTCGTACATATTCCTCAAGGGTAGCAGTTGGGTCGCTGCTAAGTATCAAAGGCAAGCCTGTAACATATACTCTTTGGATGGAAAGAATAACCTCTGTGTTGACAAAATATGCTTTAGAATAAAATACACATAAATGATGACTAAGAAGACACTACTGACTGCCTCAGTAGCATTGTACGTTGATAGATTTGGTCAAAGGCATGTGTATGTGTAAAACAGATATTAACCCGTTCCATACAGGAACCTGAGAGCCTGTACATGAACTCTATGGGGTTTTCAGAATTCAGTATGGAACGGGTTCAAGGATGCAAAAACAAACCAAAACCTCTCTGTATTTTGTTCAACTCCGGGCTAAATGATGCATTTGGGAACTCAACTCAAATCTGACAATATTCTGAACTTTCCATCTGATGAAACACAAAATACATTCATGAAAAAGAGGTAATTGTCTCATTTCATTACTACAAAACTTGTTATTTCAACACTAATAGGATGGATAATGAGACATCTTGACACACAGCATATATAGATCATTCAATTTATACTCTTACTACATTTTCATCGGTAAGATAAGAGGCAGCAAAGTAGATATTAAACTCTATTTATGTCACTGTGAATAGCGTTATGCTCTTCCAATGTAATACTCATCACCCACAGCTGTGACAAATCTGTTGTCGACTCTTTCCCGGCTCGTTACTCTTTGACGCTAAAGACATCTAAAATGCCACTCCCTGCTCCATTTCACACATCTCATACAAAATACCGCGGAAGTGGAAATTTTGCGAGTAACTTTTTTTTTTGCACTCATACATATATGGGTAAATAAATTGCATGGAATCAAAGCCATAATTTAATATAATTGCATGTTACAAGCAAACATATTCAAACGCTTTTACTTCTGCACTACATTGTAGTTTGATGTCATGCAAAAAATACATCATGAAAATTTCCACTTTTATAGTAGGCCAATTTAAGCAAAGGAAGAGCCTCTGATTTCCTAAAGATTGATTTTGAAAAGGAGCCTAAAGATGTTTTGATTATATAGATCCCACTATGGGGTGTGATTTGTGCTTCCTTCTTTTTGTCTGTGACAAAATGGAATACATGGAGAATGATCTAGAATGTTCAGCCAACACTCTGCATATTCAATCAGCTAAGAATATTGAACACACTCTTACAAACATGTATGTACTGTAAGAAACACAGCAGCCACAGGGCAGAATTTCCCTCACTGACAGTTATTACACTCAGTTTTGCTTAACCCTTCCTAAGCGAGGGACACTGCAAAGTGTGTACAATGCGACAGGGTTTTTTGTGACCATCGCAACTCAAAGCACGCAAAGGATTAAACAGCAACCATCTACATCACTGTCACATTATCAGCTTCCAAGCACAAAACACTTTGATTTCAATGTGATGTCCCATTGCAACAGTGCCCCACTTACTATAACACCACTCCATTTCATTAATTTTATAGAGGTTCTCAGTAAGATCTCTATGCAATATCTCACTGGCATCCATGGCCATCAGGTTTTCTAAACCAATAATTAGTCACCACAGTTGCAAGGCAAGCAAGAACCAAGGTGCTTAATCTTCCAAGGACAGAATCACTTTGAAGCAAATTCTAAGTGCTGTATCATAGACAGTATTAAAGTTCCATTATTTGTTGATACCATACCAGGCCACTGTTTCATGAAAGTTGTCAGTCTCTGACAACCACCAAAGTAACAGTCAGTGACCAGAGCTTCTCAGCCAATCAAAACCAAGGATTTTACTGACACTGTAAGAGACTGACAACACGTCAGGGCTGACAACTTTCACGAAACGATGCCCAGGAGTTAATAATGATCAACAACATGTTTCTGCAGCATGAGAATCAAAGCAAACATCTGCCTTGACAGTGAGTTTGACCATGGTCATATCTCTTTTAACCAAGAAATATGAGAATCAGTTTTTCCTGTCCTCCACCACTTCCCTTCTGCAAAGAATCTCCAAGTTTTCAAGGTGATAATGCCACCACATGAACTTATAACAGCTTTAAGGTCTTTAAGGTTCACTCCAAACTTTTGGAAAGAAAAAAATGATTCCTTGAATTATCAGCAATAAGCAGAATGGTAACTGGAGTGAATACCTCTACACCTAGCAAAATATAGGAATCTTAATTATTACCAGCATAAAAGATTTCATAGCATCACATTAAGTCACTGTGGTACAGGACAAAAGAAGCACCAAAGTAAATACATAAACAAGATCTGGGGAAATTTGAAAAAACTATAGCAACCGTCTCTTTCTCCAGTTCCAAGTAGTACCAATTCAGTTAACTTTGGTTGTGTTTGAGCGCACAAAGAAAACCTACCATACCCATACTCATACCACAGCAGAATGGTTCACAATTCACTTTTGGACTCGATTCATATGACCCGGGGTCATATGTTGTATTAGCAAACCCAATCACTTTGCATGCCTAGGCTACATACAGGCATCGCTGATGAACAGAATCAAATCCTGGCATTACGATGTAGTGCGTGCACTCTTCTCATCCCGACTTTCGGTACGGTCCACTTTTAGACTAGTTTACGATTGAGCACCATCTGCCACAGTAAGGTTCAGTGCATGTATGCCATGCTTTTGGACCACATCTGGAAGTGATCCGCTTTTGGACCGGTACAGTACGGGTCGGTTCGTTTGGGGAGTGTTGGAGCGATCCTCTGGCATGGGTATGATACGGTATGGTACACTTTAAATGAGCACTCGAAACACCCCCCTTGACAGAATCTTCGGTGGGTTTTATAAGGTGAGCAGGATCATGAAGGCAATAAATACTCTATTTCCCTCTACATCCCCTTGTGACAACAATTCCCATCCTGCAGTAACAACACTACAAAAGTAGCTCTGCCTGAGATGTCTCAAAACAAAAATTGAAAAGAAATTAAACTAGATGTATCGCTATGGCGACTGATATGCCTCCGCCATAATGCATGGTTCTCCTAATAGGTCTATAGTACAATGTCTTGACAATGTGTGATGACAGTTTCACACAATTGGCAAAATATTAAAATGACAGGTTTGACACAAATGTGCTGAATGTTCACTTTCCTAGAACTAGGTTCAATTGGATGAATGATTAAAATGTCAGAGTGCAGGTATTTGGGGAACTGATGATGTTAACTTGACTTTTGACCCTTTTATAAGTTTATGCATTGAGTAATTTTCAAGGTATTGAGAAAAAGTATAATTTCAGTATCAAATGGGAAAATAGCATTATCTAAACCTGGCCTTTGACCTTTGACCTCACAGTTCCAAAGAGAATCACTGTTAGGTTGAACATGCATAAATATGTAAGTTTCAAGATGATACCTTGAGTTACTTTCGAGATATGGAGGAAAAAGTGCAATTTAGCACTTTCACTTGACCTTTTACCTTTTGACCTTTGACCTTTTGGCAAGAAACTTCCCCAAAAACATATATTGGGTAATACATGCCATACATCAAGTTAAAAAAAAAAACCTTCAGGCATATTGCATTTTAAGGAAAGTAGTGATATTTTGAAGAGTTGACCTTGACCTTTGACCCCCTGACCTTTGACCCATGACCCCCAACTTCCCTAGATAATCACTGCCCATCGGTACAAGCATATATACTAAGTTCCATGAAGATACCTTGAACCATTTGCGAGATATGGAGAAAAACATGAAATTTCAATTTTTTTTTTCACAAAATAACCTGTGACCTTTGACCTTTGACCCTGTGACCCTAAAATCCACACAAAGTATTATCCCCCAAGGATATACCCTCATACCAAGTTTGATGTAAAACCACCACACGGTTCTTGAGATATCGACAAAAACAAAACGGGACGGACGGACGTACGGACGTACGGACGTACGGACGTACGGACGTACGGACGTACAGACGTACGGACGGACGGACGGACGGACGGACGGACGACCCGAAAACATAATGCCTCCGGCCACTTCGTTGCGGAGGCATAAAAATCAGAAAGCATGATGTTATGACAAGAGTTACATTTTTTTTAACAGACATTAATAAAAAAAAATGTTATACATACTGTATGTAGGGAGAACACAAACAAATCCTAATAGGAGATAGTCACTGATTATTAATTTACATCATATCACATGATCAGCATGTACTTTGTATCCATGTCATCAGACACATAAAATTACTCTTAAAGAGTCTTTCTTTAAACACGCTCCTGCCGGTATCCAAACTCTCTTACACATCCGGTATTAAGAAGACTGAGGCATCTCATCTTAGACTAAATTGAGCATTCCACAAGGCAAGCTTATTTGGGTCAAACCTGCCCTCATACATCTTGATACCAGTTCACTGAATCATACATCTTGCCATGAAAGCAAGAAAAAAAAAAGAGGCAGCATCTCTCTGTTTCTCCTGAGGGCTGAGCCTGAACACCAGGGCCTAGAGGACACAAGTCTTCAGTGCCTAAGCCCAAGACCTTAAAAATCCAGTAGTGTGGGGAAACATGGCTGGTCCGATTGAATCGGTTTTCATTTGCTGCCCACCAGAGTACACATTCAAAAGCACAAAAAGCACCCATCAGCCACGTGCCAGCGAATAAAACTGTATGTGCATTGAAGTGCACATTCATCAGTAACGGTTGACACCAGTTGAGATTCTTTGGCTGTGTGTGTGTACTTACATAGATCAGTAAAAAAGCTGTACACAATTCATTACGGGAACTCTTGAATATATCCACACTGGGCCCACCTTCTCACTCCATGAGTCCCCACACTATGAGGTCTTTATCCCATTGAGGACGAGTCCCAAGTATACTCTGGCAGGTGTCTATGGGAAATGCATGTTGTAGCAAAATCATTCCGTCCTCAACAGGTTAATACTGCTCCTTCTTCATGGCTGGTATCCTGGTGTGAATGCAAGACAAGATCACAAGAAAATCCTCTTCCAGGTCATCGCTCTCTAGGGCAGTGACCTCTTCTTGATGCTGCTTTCAAATGTAGAGAGGATGACAGGAAGTGAAGAGATGAAAAGATTCTCCTCAACACGACGATCTAAAAAAATTGGGACTGGTCATTGAAGCCCTAGATAAAGACAGAATGCTCCTATTTGCATGCTATATTTGTGTGGCAGCTTCAAAAATTTTCCATGGATGAGAGCAGAGTAGAGTAACAGAGGGAAGAGCTGAAAGGAATCTTCTCAAGAAGACCAGAGTATCTCATAGATTGGACTGGTAGTTAAGCGCCGAGTAAAAACGGAATGCTCCAATTTCAACACTCCACTTTGTGTGTAGTAGCTTCAAACATTTTCCGTGGAGGAGAGAACAGAGAAGAACGAAGAGGGAGCCTTCCGGTGCTGGGTCCCAGGATCCATCATCTCGTTTCCTGGACAAAGTTTCCCTACTCCACAGTATTCCCCCTCTCTCTCACATGCATCGATTTAGACATCAGCATTTCATTCTTAATCCCTTCTCATCCGGCGCAGCGGACGACATACAGGAAGATCACAGAAATATAAGAGTAGTTCACATACATTTTGTAGGTTAAAGTCCAGATGGTGAAAGCACTTTGGGTCATATGTCTTGGTCCTGAGCATCATTCACTCTTTCCCCGTGCAGCTTGTCGTAATTTTTATCCTGGTGGAGCAACGAGAGAAAGGAGATGAAGAAAGAAAGATTGTGAATTGGAAGCAGGAATGGGTGGGCAGATGTGCAAAGTGTTTTGTGTGTAGGTGTCGAAAAACAATTCAAAGTCACAATAATATCTGACTTCTTTATACAAATCCTAAACATTTCTGAGTAATTCATGTATTGTTGGCCTCAAATGAAAAAAAAAAAGATTGCAGATTAATGTCAAATTGATTGATTGATTGATTGATTGATTACTTTATTGTCCACTCTGGAAATTCTTTGTACATTGGATATCACACACACACACACAAATAAACATTAAATACATCGCAGGTACCCAACAGACATATCACAGAATGTAAATGCAGATTTTTTTTTTTTTTCTCAAAGGGTGTGATGTCTCAATAGACACCAGAGAACTACTCTACCGAGAGTTTTGCTTTTTATAAGTAACACTATAACCACAATCATTTTATTTTGCAAGGGGTATGTGTTCACACTAAAAAATACAGCGCAAAATACTGGGGTATTTCATCATAAGTGTGAATGGGCTTATTTTCATATCTTTAAAAAAAAAGGAAACAAAAAAGGTAAATAAACTTGCATGCACATACAATGTTATTAGATGCATAGCATAAACATGCAGGATCCTGCTTGAAGAAATGATAAAGTGGCAAGAGTGGTACGAACTGAAAATCAAGTCTTACATCACTATTAGCTTCATCATCTCCAGGATTTTGTAAAACTGGATTCACCTGAGACAGAGACAAGTAGCAAAATGGGGAGGAAGAAAAAGAGATAAAAATATGACGGTCATGCATTTTGTTACAGAGTTAGTGGTGTTGGTCCTCATTCTTATGAAGAGAACAGAGTTGATGGAGCAAATGATAATTGTGATATGACATAATAAATGAGTTCATTGGGTAAATATGTCTATGATTTGATCAATGATCATTTATGTGACATCGAATGCTAGTATGAATATTCGTTTTCTTTTACTGAATGATGCCTACGGCGTTCCAAGAAATTGCCAGAACATACAAGGAAAAAACACAATCTCTTGAAACAAAAGATGGTTTTATGTCAGATATACTGCATGTTGATCTGCAGCAAAATTTCATCTTGTTATGAAATCAGCAGAAGTATGGCTAGCTCAGAACAAGTGTGTAGGCAATTGCTTTATGAAATATGATTTGATGAAATATCAATGTATGATGAACACCGAGGTGAAAGTTGATGAGCAAAAGCTAATTAAAGTGTATGTTACATGTTGGATATACTGTATGTGGATACACTGTGTACATGAAACCATGTTAGCGACTAAACAATGATGAATACATCATTTCAAATTTAAGTTACTTTTTCTTGCTCTACACAATTCAAAAATCTCTCATTCATCATCTCTAATTTACATCATCATCATCACATGAGTCCTAACTGCAAATAATCGCTGGAGAACAAGAAAGGCATCAAACTCTGATCAACTTCCTGGAAAATCATTATCTCTTTGATAATATGGAGTTAATATTCTCTGTGCAACTGATTGACCAATTGCAACTCATCTGCATAGATAAGCACTTATAATTATTCAGTGTTTAATAGTAACCATGAAACTGTGATTAAACCTTGAATAATTGGTGCATACTAATATGTTAATGAACATCAATTTGTCAATCAGTTCCAGCGAGAACAACTTAATGCAAGAATTCATTAATTTGAATATCCCCTGTAGTTGAAGACTAGAGTCCTAATGGGGAATTTGAATTGTTTTTGTTTTTTTTAACTAACTTTGAGATAGCAGCAAAAAACATCTCCATGCAAAAATCATCAAGAACAAAAAAGAAATTAGTGAATGCTACAATCATTGTGTGCAATACACAGATGTGCAGAGGTGATTAGAAAAGGATGCATCAAAGACATTTATGAAAACTCAAACAATTAAAATCATATCAGTGACTCATTTCCACAAAGCCCAATGTGCATGCTCTCGTATTTAGGACTTCTCTTACACAAGAATTAGAACAAACACTAGATTTAGTCTCTCGTTGTTGCTATTCATCAGGTTTTTCTCCCTCTCTTTTTGTCCCTGATCATGCTGCATTTATGATATTAGGGTTATAAAAGGATAAAATATATGGATGAAGTTACCTTAACCATGGATGAATTGACTGATGTGTTAAACTCTGTCCTCCTGGTTTCAGTTTTTATCATGACAGTTTGCTTAACATAATTAATGATGCAATGCAAATCAAAACATAAAATGATAGTAATAAGGTGTAGAATGCCAAGCAAATTTGGATTATTACACAGAGAAGGAATGCCAGATATTAAACTCACTAGTTTGATGTTTTCTTCATTATCATTTTCCTCTTTCCCATCACCGGCCTCTTCGTCCTCGCCTTCGTCATCCTCTTCTGGCGCTCCTTCTCCGATATCTGTTAAGGTAGCCACAATGGGGTAGAATAGAGAACTATCTCATGACAACAAATCAATGCTTGCAACTGCTTGACAAATTGCCCTGTATTTATGTGCGTAAATAAGCACTGAATTGATCAGTGTTTTAGTAGTAGCCACGATAAAAAAAAAAATCATGGGCGTACATGCTCGAGTACGTACACCCATGATTTTTTTTCACGGCTACTACTAAAACACTGATCAATTCAGTGCTTATTTACGACGATGCACGGCAATTTGTCAATCAGTTGCAATGAGAACATCTCGAAGGAAGAATTTCATGAATTTGGAAAATCAATGCTTTCCTTTGATGAGAGTTAGCAGTAGAGGCCAAACTTCACAAACTAAGATGTTTTGCACCAAACCTTGAGCACATTAATCAGCAGACATCTGCTAGTGGAGTGAATATCACCACCGAGTGTAACAAAATTAAGACAGAGCTGGGTTTCAGCAAACAGTCCATGAATGTCGAAGGTTTTCCATGTTTTTGCAGCCATCTGCCAGTGAATGGTATTGGTTGGCTTGGTCTCCATAAAATTTTGTGCTGGTTTAAAACAGTCTCTCAGTGGTCTATGAGGGAAAGGGGTTTTGATAGAAAACTTGGCTATCCCTCAATGGTCTCACTAGTTTTTAGGTGGTCTCTAAGTGATCTGTCGAGAAATGCAACCTTTATATGTTTATGGTGATGCTGCTTTCCCCCAAAAATGTGATGGAGATGTCAGTGAGAGATCACAGAGAGTGTAGTGAATAACTAAAAGGAAAACACTAGACTCTTTATGTGCCATGGTGTAAACCCCCTGTATGCCACATAATTCTGAGACACCAATGTATTCATGCTTTGGGGAAACATTCTTTCTTTTTCAAATCTATGTAACTTTTGATAGATTTTTGTTACTATGGACATGTAATGAGCGTTGCTTGGAAGCAAACTGCGTGACAAATCTATGATTGTTTTTCTTTCAAATGACCAGTAGCTACATTATTGTAGAGCCATGACTTCTGCACACAAAATAGTGACAAAAACTTAGATTTTACTAGCAAATCCACTAGGGAATAGTGCTTGATAATCAATGTGAATCACCACATAAAATGCAAGCTACATGTGACAGGATTGGAATCGCAAGAAACATTTTCAACACACTGAGGCATTTAGCGATTTATCGATCTGTTTGGGCGGGTTTGTGCATTTGAGCAGAATATGAGAACTTGGCACGCCTTCGACTGAGTCGGGTGTGCAAACATGGCACATAGAGAGTTGAATGCTGTTGTGAAGCTACTGTAGCCAAGGTATCATCTGGACACGGTACTCCGCATGATAGAATCTTGCTTGCCAAGTTTTGGTCACTCAGCGGTCACTCAACAATCTCCATTTCATGGTAAGGGGCTCCTACAAAACATTTTACTCATTGTAAGTCAAGTGGAAACATGTTTTGACACTCTTTCCAAGCATTAAAAATATCACCATTGGGATTCGGCATCTGGACTTGAGCATCTCCACCGTTCTCTGCATTTTCTCCATTTCCTATATTGTTATCAGCACCTTGCATGCCAAAGTTCCTGGAAGGAGAGCATGAAGGTGGTGGGTATGTAATTTCAGTCAATGAATTGTTTGTAAAACAGCAGTTAATCATTCATTTATTTAGTAATGCATTGCAGAATAATGTATCACCTAGATTTTTCCATGTATCAAAATACCTGCCACTGTTGACCAAACTTTATTGTGTGGGTACAAAGCATACCATACATGACATTGGCAAGTTTTTCAAAGAATGAATATTATCATATTCAAGCTGCACATAGATATATTATGACTAGAAGAACAAGGGAGATTCATATATCAAAGACAATGATAAGATATAATAAAGATAACTAGCAGATTCCAACTTAATTCTTCTTTGATAAAAATGGTGCAAAACACAAGGCCTAAAGATTTATCACATGTGCAAGTTGCTTCAGCAATCACTGAAAAACACTGCCAGAAACAAGGCAGCATGGACAAACCAAGGAATCCCTACTGCATGCTACTAAATCAGGTTTTCGAAATGGCATGTATTAATTGCCCAGAATTACAAACCTATCTACCAAACCTGAAGAGATTGCAATGTGCAGAATACCCCTGTCTATAAAAGACATTTTAGCAGTTACAAATATACCTAACACAGCACAACAGCAGAGAATGCCCAGTTTTGGTATCAAATATGGAAGCAAAGAAACTATCCTGTCAATGATGATTTGAATGAAAGAGAGAGGAAATGATAAGGGAAAAAGTGACAACTAAAATCAGTCATGAATTCTCACCTGCCTTCTCCCTGCTGGTTTCCTCTGTTGTCACCTTCTTGCTGTAATCTGAACTGAGCAACCTTGAGTGAAAAGAAAAAAAGTGAAGGAAAGAAAACACGGACAGTGAAACACAAGAAATGAAGACAGACAGAGGATAATCATGATAGGAGGGTCAAAGATGGAGCCCAAAATAATTTCATGATGTCATAATCAAAAAAAAAAAAATGATTAAACTAATAAATATCAGCACAAGTACTACTTCTGGTGCTTGGACGGGATATATAACGTAACATGGTTTACCAAAAAAAAAGTATGTTACACATGTTCAGTCCCATTTCACAGCATTTGATGATACAACTTAAATGAAGCCTATTAAAAGAAATACATTTTTCTTAAATGACAAGTAAACAAAGAACAAGTCACAATAAATAACAAAATGTACTGCACACAGCATGCCCACAGCTTTGTTTGGTGGATTTAAATCCTGCTGGTATAAAATGCCAGCATGTAATATTTGTTTCAGGACATCATTTGATTTTCTTCTCCTTACCTGTTCTTCCTTGTGCATTCTCTCCTGTTCCTGGATCTGCCTTTCCACGTCGTTTGCTATAAACATTCCTCCATCTGATAGGAAAATAAGAAATGCAGTGGTCATACAGCACCAATTAACAGGTTTGCCAAGTGTTAATCAATCAATCACAAGCATGCACACAGTTTGTACCGGAGGCAATAGGCCTACAACACAACATTAGACTCTTGTTCATATCCTCTTTCACTTGATACAGTAGGTCATGTCACAGTTATCAAGGAGTGACAAAGTCATGGAAGGACTCTTTGGTAACCAAGTATTAAGCTCCTTGGCATTTTTTTCATATTTCATTCTTTTGTTAAGTCACATACATGTACAACACATAGCCACTTCACTGTTGCCACAAGAAGTGGAAACACAGTCGACCTTGTGTACGTCAGAAAATTGGCTACGTCGAAGAAAAATTCTACCTGGTTGGAAATAAATATTTGTTGATTGTATTGTGCAAGTCAAAGGATTTTTTTCTGGTCCATTTGGAATCGACCTCCACTCAATGCAAATATCTCTACATTGCAAATATCTTCCCAGGGTGACGATTTTTTTTTCTTTGCATTCAAAATTGATTTAGGAGGCTTTGAGTATATGCCATCTGAAATATGAGGTCTTCTCACATACTATTAGTGGAAAATTCTCACCTATTAGTGGAAAATTGAGCAAAGAAAATGGAATTCCATTGGGATTCAAACCCGAAACCTCCGGATGTTAGCCCAGTGCTCTACCGTCTGAGCTATAGAAAGCCCTAGTTCAGTGTTCGTCCAAGAAACCCTAAATTCTCGATGCTCGAATGGTCAGAAGCTATAGCAGTGTGTTTGTGCGTGACACACACGTACACACTTGAACCTGGCATAAACCCGAAGGATAATTCAACTTGGGGATAAATGCGAGGGATCATCGAAGTGATGCAGCTTTTTGGGTATGTAACAAACGAAAGCACAAAAACTGACTAGAATGAACATTATTTATTAGTGGAAAATTGAGCAAAGAAAATGGGATTCCATCAGGATTCAATTAACATAATTATGGATATATGTTAATTAATTGGAAGCGAGTATCTAGTAAGTACTTTTGTGTCTATTTCTTAATTTCTGCACCACCTGAGATGACAGGGCATATCAACGTGCATGCAAACTTACAATAGGAATCGTTGCATTTTATACTGTAAAAGAGGAAATTTCTGGGTGTAGAAATTTTGGGTCATGTCGTGCAACCAGAAAGTAACCAGAAAATAAAAGCATGCAAACATTTTTGCTTGCCGTATGTCCCAGTAATTGATGTCTTGAGTCCACGGAATTAAAACAGGCAAAATTCATCTTACCCAACAAAGCGCAAAAAATGACTCACATGAAAATATCAACTTTTACAGAATTTAGTGTTTTCGGTTACCTTGAGGTTGATCAAACTGGTTGGCACCTCCCATCTCCTCATCCTGTTTCCTCCTCTCCTCTTCATCAATGGAATCTCTGTCTGCCTCCTGTCCCGCATCTCCATCATCAGCATCACCACCACGGGTGTCGCCGTTGCCGCCGTTCCGGCCCCGCCCCGCGTCGTCGAACGCATGTTGGCCCCGTATCCGCCTCAGCTCCTCTTCCTCCGCCTGCCGCTCCTGCGCCATCCTCTGGGCCTCAATCTCCTCCAGCTGCCTCCCCTCCCCTGCGCCCTCCTCCTCGTCCTCCTCTTCCCGCTGGTCCTGCTCCTGGTCTCGACGCTGTTCCTGCTCTATCCTCCTCTGCTCCTGCTCTTCCTGGTTGCGCTGCATCTGCTCGGCAAAGTTCTGTCCGTCCTCCCCGTCTCGCCCCTGCAGATGGTTGTCTGGCCTCTGCGGCTGGAGACCCTCGATCTGGCCATACCTCATGTCCCTCCTGTAGAATAATCATTCATGTGAGTAAACCCACCCATACTATGAATCTCACACTCGTGTGCACCTGTATCAAATCTACTATATATCTCATTGATATTTAGCATGACAGTCAGACTATTCACACGTGATCTGTCCAGACCTCATACACAAGGAATACTCATCAATTTCTACAAAAATCAGTCTGAGTCATTGGCCACCGCCCCCTCCAACTTGGTTCCAAGTATATTTTGGCAAAATCCTGAATACACTTGAAGCAGCAAAGTCTTCATAACATTTCTGTCTTGTTTTGTTCACACCTGTCTCTCTCATAAAATGCTCTGTGATAAAAAAAAAACATTATGATTTTCAATTTGGACAAATATCATTACTTTACTGACCTCTCACCTATGTTATAATTTGCAAAATAAACTGTTAATAAGACAGACCTTATTCTAAGGGTAGGACACTACTATTTCCATTCACCATTACTTCGAGTTTCTCCAAAGGAAAAAGTTCACTTTTTGAGGAATAATTTCATTTCAATATTCAGCTTGAGCTTTGGCTATGTCTTTGCAGAATGCAAATGTTATGACAAGAAGCTCATTCAGAATGACACTCCTGTCTTCACTTCTTCACATCTGACATCTTTCTTGTCCATCAGACATGACAATGTAATTAACCTTTCCCTTGTGCCATGTTTTCTAAAAAGCTAGAACGTCTTTTTGGGGACTCTATCCTTAAAACGGAAACATTTCTTTAGACTTTGTGCCAATAAGTTTGACAGTCTGGTCATACATATCGCCAAAACAAGGGCCTTTTGAACATCTAAGTTGTTAACCCTAAAAGGGCCGGGGGGGGGGGGGGGGGGGGGGGGGGGGGGGGGGGGGCGGACTCAGCCCCCCTCGACGTTTCGCGCTATAATTCTGTAACGCGAGAAGGCCTCGTCGCGAGGCTTCTTGACTTTCTTTGTTCAAGTCTCGCGCAACTTTTGAGACCAAATTTGCGACGTCCGCGCATACTTTTGCGAAGCCATGCCCATTTTTGTAATGGAATGTCACCCCAAAATGGGCAAAAATTTGTGATTTTGTGTACATTTCCTATGGAAAACAGTGCTCTGTCATGAAAGTCATAAAAACCTGATTATTTTTACAATTAATCACTTTCATTGATTAATTTTGTGCTAATTATGGTAGAAAAGTGGTCAGTGACAATTTCCAATGAAAAAATAAAGAAAAAACAAAAGTTGAAAAACAAAGAAATACATAAGAAATTCTGAAAACAATAAAATACATAAGAATTGAAATGAATTTTGGAAGTTTTTGTGATGTACAATTGTTGAATATGCTAAAACAGATTTACAGATCAAAAATTAGACTCTCAATGCTTTTAATTAGGCTAATATATGATCTTGAGCTTAATTTGCATAATTAATTAATCAAAATTAGAAATTGATTGTTTCAACAATTCTTATGACACAATCTTGTAGATTATGACGCAGGTCTCACGCATGCAAAATTTCATTGCGATCGCACCACCGATGGCCGAGATCTCGGGGGGGGGGGGGGGGGGGGGGGGGGGGCGGAATCCATCCCCCCCCCCAGTCTGAGCATAGCCAAAAAAGCCCGTCCCCTTTAGGGTTAAGCAACATATATGATGCTAAACTCCCCATCACATTTCATCCTGCAGTACTTGATCTACTTGCCTGGTTGAATACCTTATCACTTCTGCAATTGCCGATTAATGGTTATTTCTTTGTGTCATCTCAACCTCAACTACACTGCACACTTATCTTCTTTGTACAGCAGTGTCACTCAAGCAGGCATTCATTCGGTCATACTACACAAAAAATATGTGTATCTACGGATTATCTACAGATTATCATTATCATCATCATCAGCATCATCAGCATTGTCGTCATCATCACCATCATCACCGTTATCACCGTTATCACCATCATCACCATCATCACCATCATCGTCATCACCATCACAATCACACCTGTGTATCAGTGCTGGTTTTGCAGCACAAGAACAAACTTACCTCATTCCCTGGCCTTGGGGTCTGATATTTACGTGTAGAGGCTTGTCATTTTGTATCTGACCGAGTCGATCCTGGATGACAAATAAACAGGATAAACAAAACTTGTCACATACAGCTCAATACCCACAAAAAGCAGGCTAAAATGAATTTCCACTTTTTACATAGTTTGAGAGAGTAAACTCTTAGCTTTAAAATGATCACATGTACAATGTAACTTGGTAAAATTGGACCATCCTAACTCATTCAAAAAGTGATTAAAATAAGTGAGAGTAAGGATGGCTGTGCAGTTTCATAGAAAAGAGAGAAGAGCGAATTCACAGATTAGGGACACTCAGTGTCCTGTGCAGAAGTACCAGTGGAAAAAAAAATAAGGTTCAGAAAACCATTCTTTGTATGTCAGTCATTCTCTGTATTATGTTCTGTGAGTAGATTTTGACCAATATGGTGTACTTCAACCAGTGCAAATATATTGCATATGCTGATCTAGCACTCCTACAAATGCAACACTCTCTATGGCTAAGATATGTACACCAAGCTCTGTATGTGGGCATTGTAAATGAAGCATGCAGGAACAATGCCATTCTTTGTATGGTGATACAAACTTGGAAATTTCCAGTCACATTTCATACAAATGCCCTGAGCTCAAAAACTCTTAAAACTGAGTGCCTCTCCTGGATGATCTCCGCATTATGGTTTGTAAAGATAAATAATGATATCATCACAGCTAGTCACATGATCTCTTCATACTCTGGCCCTCACATGCCTGGTAGAGTTCTACAAACCTACCTGTAGGTGGCGCTGTTGCCTTTCCGCTTCCTGGCGGCGCTCTTCCAGGGCCTTCCTGTACCTCTCATTGGCCGCTCTGTCAGCCTCTGACTCCTCCTCCTCGTGATCTCCCTGATTCTGCTGTTGCCATGGTAACATAGGAAGATACAAGCATGGTACTTATGTCAGGAAGGGGTAAGACAAAAATGTGCTTGTAACAGAAAAGAAATGCATGCATTTAACCCGTTCCTTGCCCGTGGCATCAACTGATATACAGAAACCTGGTATACTAAGTTCCCAAAATGTAGACAAGGGTGCCTGTATTTTCGTGTTTGCTGACCCTTTTCACATGCCTCTTTTGTGTGGAACAAAAGGGTTTGTGAGCCCATCAGCACATGCTCCATTCATACCTCGCACCTAATCGACATTTTGTATTGTTCGACAGCACACATAGTTGACCGTGGAAAGGGGATACATGTACTGCTTGACTGCTTTCGCATGGGTGGATTACCAACCTGTCCGATCTCTGTCAACCTGCAAAAAGAATCTCATTTGGGGGTATTGGAGGCTCTAAGAGAATTGCAGGAGCAACAGGTTCCACATGAAATTTCTTCAGAATGTCAAATGAATTACCAGCCCTGTGAGTAACAGAATGATCATGTTTTATGATTTTGGCTCTCTCCAACAAAACCATTTTATATTCTTTTTGAATTTACTTGCCTGCTGCAGTACATACGATGCTCAACCTCAGCCACCTCGGTTTTTCATCTCAACAAAATATACAGAAACTTTCTGCTCCAAGTCTGCTTTCACATTAATAATAATAATAAAATAATAATAGTGGCTACTTGTATAGCGCACAGGTCCACTTTTCAGTGCTCATGGCGCTTCAAAAATGAAAAGATATCATATATTATCATTATTATCTTTTTTTAACTGAAACATGATTTCGTTGGCACATTACATTGCAGACTGACTAGAGACCATTGATGATTCTTCAATAGCATCAGCCAGGGTCAAAAGCTGATGATCACATGACATACATACCTCATGGCCCTGGTAGTCTACCGCTCTCTGCTCCACATCTTCCCCATGGTCTGGTATTGCTTGCTGACCCTGTACATAAGACACGGCAACAAAATTGACCAGTAAAACACATTCCTAGAATTTACAGAAATCTCTTATACACAAGTACAAGGGTTCTCCCTGTGCATCTGTTCTTGGTTATGTTGTTGTTGTTTGTTTGTTTGTTTGTTTGTTTGTTTGTTTGTTTGTTTGTTTGTGTTTTTTTTTTTTTTTTTTTTTTTTTGGGGGGGGGGGGGGTCATAACTCCATACATAGAATACTCCAAGTACACTTTCCATACACCATGGACTAATATATATTTTACAATGGGTATTATTAAAGTGGACTGGTACAAAGTGAGTTACCTTCACATTTCATAACAAGATTTCATGGAACACAACAAATATCTCAAAGTTCATAAACTCTTTTTTAAGGCTTTCAATTGATATGCAAATATTCTATTCTTCATGAATTTGATTATAAGCCAATTCTGCTAACATCACTACTATCGTTATCATCATCATCATCATCATTATAGTGGGCATTGTTATCATTATGATAATACCATCTTTGTTGTTCTTCATTATTAGCATTACCAAAACTATCATCATCATAGTTTAGCATCACTAGCTTCTACTGCTGATTATCGTCCCTCTTAAGTGCCGTCATAACCATAGCTACATGTATGACCTTTTTCAATCGTCATCCTCAAGATTATTGTTGACATGACCACCACAGAGTTTGTGAACTTCTTTGCACTCTTGCATTTCAAGCAAGTAACATCTCAATATGCTTACCGACCACTTTGTTTTCTCTTGCTTTGTTTTTGTGATACATCATTCAAAATTTCGCATCTTCATCATATCTCCCTGATTTTTTTTAACCTTCTTCTTCCCCTCTCCTTCCTTCTTTCTAGTTCACCTCTCTGCTCCTGACTTCTGAACCCTTTACCTGGTTCTCACTCTATTCTTCCATAAAACTGTCCCCGTTTCCTATTCTCCAGTCTCTATTAGTGCAACCTCAACTTTCAGCTCATCGCTGCCCTTCCACCGTCACTACTTGCCTTCCTCACACTCTCTCTCTGTCACTTCCCTCCTCAACTCTCCTCTTTCCAAGGTCTCCTTTCACCAAATATTCCTTCTGAGGACAACACATGTGTGGTGTTACTGCAAACCTCTCTTCCTCATTTACATCACCATGTAGAATGCCATAAAATCTCAAATTTCCCTCTTTCAAAACATATTCCTCCCTCCCATCCCTTTTACCCCTCACCTGGCCGTTCTCACTGCTGCTCTCCTGGTTAGGGTTCTCCTTGTCGCCCCCTGCCCTGTCCATTGCTGCATCCCCCTCCTGCTGCTTCGGCTCCAGCTGATCTTCATCCTTGTGTTTCACATCAAGTGATGAAAGGAAAGGTGGGTCAATGGCACACAGCGAACATGCTCTCTTGATGTACTGATGAGCACTTTATGACCCCTTTCCCTCCCTCCCCCACCCCATTCTCTGTATTGCATTTAAATGTAAACATTTTGTTGCTACAGGTCGGTCCGTATGCTGGCCATACGCTACATGCAAATGAATGAGGTGATCTTATGCACCCACACACATTATGTGAAAGTCAAGCAGGGTCACATTTTTGGTGTTTACTTGTGCACTTCCGGTAATGCAAAGTTTATATACCAAGCAGCAGGCACGCGCAAAGCGTATATGGCATCTAATTTTTCCCTCTATGTCAAGACTAAAACATTGTACAGTTGAACCTCTCTTATCCGGCCTCCCTTTATCCGGATCTCTCTATTATACGGACGCAATCTCGCCGTGATTTTGTTTTTTAATAATTACGCGAGGAAAGGGGGATTCCCAACTCCTTGAGAACTCCTACACAAACACACATGAATTACATATTACTTCCAACATGATTAACATACATTACATCAAATTTCCTTCAAAATTGCTTACCTTCAGACATTTTATCATCCCCAAACATCCCCAAATGTAACAATGAAAAGGTTGCAGTATACACATTACTACATGTGGTAGTACAATGGGCTACATCAGTACATGTGTATGTACTAGGTGTTTCAAAAAACATTTCCCACTTTTGATCACAAATATTTCAAATACTATTCATTCGATAAAACTGTCATTGATATGAGTAATAGCTGGATAGTGTACAATTTGGTTGAAGGTGATTTGCATGTGAAAGCATAAATCAATTTCATTAAATTTAAGATTGATTTTGAAGTAAGGTTTCAGATTTTGGTCAAATTTTAACCCTCTGTACAAAAATTGAACTTCGCACAGGAACCAATGATGTGTATGTGAGTGTCTGCTGACAATGGCCCTGAACAATGGACATGCCTGAACCACCTGTTGACTAGGCGTCAGTCTGGCGCTCCCTGGCACATGAATGCTTAATCAATAATTCATGTGGATTGCCCTGGGCACTGCTAGTCTGAATTCATGCACGGTAAAGTGCTTGCAAACACGACATTTCATTCCAGCTGGCAATCATTTTCAAATTTTGCTTTACATATCACTAAATTTGGGATATAGATAAGCATAAATGATCTAAAGTTCCTCATTTTAAAACAACTGTCTACTAATTAAATAGTCTGACAAATTTTTCGCTTTTTCGATAAAAAGAGATCATTTTTGGTAAAGAGTTCAGCAGCATTTATCATTGGGGCGATTTGTTTCAGAGTAGATTTATTTAAGGCTCCATATACACAAGTGTATATATACTCTAACTGATTTTCTTTACTTCCTGTCACCATGTTTACGATAGAACAATAGGTATTCATTGTAATTTTGTTTTTCAGAAGTAGGGAGAGCACTGACGCGACTCAACAACAGTATCGACAGGCGTTCGACTTTACCCAGATACTGCCAGAGGCTGAATAAAGACTAGTTGTGATAGTGGAATTTCTCATGAATAAATAATGAACCATTCAAACCCTAGCCATTGTTCAGGACCATTGTCGGGGTGTTAACCACACACTCCCATACACACCCATTGACCCCTGTGCAAAGTGAAATTTTGTACACAGGGTTGAAAATAGAGCAAAGTCTGGAACCTAACTGTGAAATTAATCATGGATTTCATGAAACTTGTTTATGCTTTCATATTTAAACCACCTTCAACCAACTTGTACATTATTCAGCTATCACTCATATCAATGACAGTGTTATCTGATATATATTTTTTGAATTATTAAGAATCAAAAGTGGGAAATGTTTTTTGAAACACCTAGTATATGTAGTGGGGTGGCTTAGGGACAAATATACTGATAATCGTGACACGCCGGACAAAAGTGTAATTTTTTCCTCAGACATTTGTATATATATAAGGATCAAAATTAGGGGGTGCTCCAAGAAATCTGCCAACAGTAATAATGAGAAAATACCCTTAATTTGCACATTTTTTAAAATTTTACATATGAAGCAATGATGTCTGAATTCATAGACTAGTACAACAGTGCATTCACCTAATTTCTCAATGCTCGCATCTGATTGGTCTAAAGTTCTGAAAGGCCAGCTAGCTAGCTAGGCAAGACAGCTAGCTGGCTACAGGCTAGGCCTACATGTAATGTACAGTGTACTGTGCGTGAGCACACCGCACAGTGCAGGAAGGCCTACACGTACATATTATGTGTATGTAGCTGCATCGCAGCTAGCTGCAGCAATTTGAGCATGAGAGAAACAGCTGTGTCCAGCCAATGCAGTGACTAAAAAACTCCATTCATCTTGGCCTTTGTTGGCTTTGGCCACTTTTGGGGATCGGATCTACATGTATGTTTCCTCATTACAAAGGTAAGTCACTTTTTACTCTTATAGCATTTACTGGAATAGACCTCCAATGTTATTCAAAAGATGAGATTTAACTTTGTCGTCAGGCCTAGAGGGTTTTCTACTCAAGGTCAAGCTAAATATGAAAGTAATATAGAATGACAATGTCAATTCTAACGTTAAGGGTAGTCAATAACAATAACTGAATTATTACCTGAATTACCTACGATGACGCCCAGTAAATTGAAAACTTGTAGAGGGCCACAAATTAATTGACTGATAATTCCGTGGATACAGTACCAGGTACTTCACATGGATCTCCTCAGCCCCAGGCTCAGGATTGAATCCTTTGAACGGCCCTCTTACAATAGTCCAAACAATACGACCAAGCGTTGTGGGACCGGACGCGTACATATATAACTGTTATAGAGTTGTACTTGTACTTTGAAGGGGAAATGTAACGATTTAGCAGGTTAATTCTCACGCCGTTTTCAGAGTACGTTGTCTAGCATTTAAAATGAGGAGTCTATATCAAGTCTTTGAGGGAAAGGGTGCAATTTAGTTTTCACGCGCAAACATAAGTTTAAGTGTCCAGAAACACAACCCCCATCATACAACTCAAGTTTTCAACTTACTGTCTGTATACTGCCTCTGGGTGTCATCGTAGGTAATTCGGGTAGGCCTAGGCCTACTGAGTAATTGTTTAATAAGACAAACGGTTGGAGACTAACTTAGTTAATAGAGTGAGTCCAACCCGTTGTTTAAGTTACACCAAAATTTGAAAAAAGATATAGAACTAGAACCTATCTAGTCTAAGCTTTGGCAATTAGGCCCCTAACTGGTGAGAATGATATTGATAGTTTCATTTATTGAGTCTAAGACTGGTGAGAGTGAGACTGATGTGTGTGACAGGAAAGGTTAGATCTAGACACTAACCACTTGACTTATAGGTATACTGTCTCTAGACTCTAGTATGCAATGTAGGGACCCTAACAACGTTAATGACATTCTTTGTTTTGGGTCAGAAAATTACAAATTAAGCTTAACGTTAGACTATAAGAGTTAGACTGTGGTGTATTAGTGTAACGTTAGACTCATCCATGTAGCCGTTTGTTAGGCCTAACGTAGGTCGTTAGGCCTAACTGTTAATTGGTTTGTTTCAGACCCTCTATGTAAACTATTGTAATTGTAACGTAACAAATTAGGAGCAAGCAACCTGTAACTTTATCAAAGATCGTGATCTTTAACACACTTAGGGGTTCTAGGTTTAAGCCGACAAGACACCGTGCAGAACCTTTTGATTCAGCGACTGGGCTGTCTATGCAGTCTAGACCAACCTGTGTAGGCCTAACGTTATATGCCTAGGCCTAGGCCTACTGTAGTGTTGGTTAAATTAGGCTAGGCCTAGGCTGTAACGTTAGGCCTTTAGCGTTAGATTGGAATGCATGACAGATTCCATTTGTTTGGGGGCAGTGGATAAAAAATTAAGCTCGTTAGGCCTAGGTCCTAACGTGTGTCGTTAGAACTAGATCTAGGCACCCTAAACAGAGAATCTGGAGGTGACACCTGACTGCTAGACAGGTTTCTAGCGTTAACCATTAATTCTTACTGTTAGATCAAGGTCTAGACCGCTAGACTGAAGAATCAGGCGTATAAACGACGGTTATTTATTAGATCTAATGTTAGCTTTAGAATCTAGATCTAACGTTAGATCTAGAATCTAATGTTACATCTAGGTTCTAACACTTAGGAGCCGTTCTTTGTTATAGATCTAACAGTTAGACGAAATTCTAGACATAGGACCTAGATCTAAATAGATCTAGGGATCCTAGAGGTCTAGTTCTAGATCTAGCACCTAACATTAACAATGTAATAGAGAGTCTAAGAACGTTTCTAAATTCTAGACCTCTTCGATCGTTGATTAGGCGTAGGCCCTAATCATTTTTAATTTTAGAAGATTTTTCATTTACATCATGTGAGCCAGTGATTTCATGATTTAGCATTTTAGATGTGCTAAGCCTGAGGATATTGCATTTACTTTTTAAAGACCTTCTAGACCTAGACCTCTATGGCCTGTATATAAACAGTAGGCCCCTGGCCTAGCAGTTCTAAGTACCGGTAACACTAGGTGTCTAGAAAAGGTTCTAACCTAACGTTAGTTAGGTCTAGGCCTAAGCATATACTGCACGTTGCCAGATGTAGACCTTACTAAGGTTAGAAGTAGGCCTAGAACAATCTAGTTGGGTCAAATTCTTTAAAGCGGAAGTAGGACCCTAGGCCTAGATTCTAAACTTTCAATCAGTTGTAGACTATCTAGACCGTTTTATATGGAACATAATATGTTACTGTTAGACCCTACAGGGGTAGATATCTAGACCCTCTAACAATTACATTTGACCATCAATGTCAGTTGCTGAGTTAGTCTAGCGTTAGACCTCTAACATTAAGCCTTCAAGTTCTGTTCTCAAACAGTCATGACAGTAGATAAACCGAATCTCCAGTGTGGAGCACCTTTAGGCCTACTATAAAGAATGAGAAAATTCCCTCCTTCAATTTAAGCCTATAATATTTAATTTCATGTATCACAGACAATTGACTGTACAGATATTTTTTTCAAATAAAAATTAGATCAAGAAATCCTCGGATTGAGGTTTTAAATGATTACAAATCCACTAACTGTTATTTCTCATGCAAATTTCAAATGTTCAACTAAATAATTTATTAGATAATGTGTTTTTTTTCCTCAGGGATTTATTCCTACTATAAAATAAACTGCACTTTTTAGATACTTCAGATGACATACATACATTTCATCATGTCTCAGTCTAGTCACATTGATCTGCAGTCTGTTTACAGACTTTGTGAGGAGGTCTGCACACTGTACCGTACAACATGGGCAATTGCAATACAACTATGTACGTAGGCAATGCAATGTACTAGTATTAGGTTGCTAGTCTTGGAATTCAGACCCACATCACTACATGTGCATGTTTACAATAATGCACTACTTTATACTGGTTTTCCTATGGTAGCAGGTGGTTAGTCTGTGTTGCAGACCTGAGGGGGGATTGTTGGAACAGTCCAGTATTCTTAAGCACCTTTTTACTAAATTATTTGATATTACTGATAAAGGATTATCAAAGCAGTATCTACCTCTTGAAGAGAAATAGCAAAGCGTGGCATCACACCGGTTCAGATAAATGTTGGACAATGACAGAACCAGGTGTGTTGCAGCTAATATTTTTTTTTCTACCAAAACCACTAGTCTACCAGCAGGAGAGCTGCATTTATTGCATTGAAAACTTTGTTTTGGGTATTGCCCCACATATTTCCAAACAAATGTAACCTGTTTCCTTTGAGATTGTCCGAGTCCCATAGGTTTAACACAGGGACTGCTCAGTTTCTGTAAGCACTTATGTATTGTTTTCCCTTCTGCTCTCTATGTGTTTACTTCTTATGGAGGTTATTCAAAGGTTTAAAAAGGGTAAATGTTTATTGTTTCCAGAGTTGAAGTAAAATTGAGACATTTTGAATTCTTCTTATAATATCTTTACATTTGTAATTTCACTGATAAAGACTCCAAGTGGTTTGAATATTTTGGGTCTGATAGCTATAGACATGCTATTCAAAAGTAATGTTTGGTTGGTTCACATTTGTAATTGTAATTGGCTGGTGAACAAAGTCTAGGGGGAAGTTTACAAAGGCGTAAAAAAATGGCTTAGAGTGGAATATTCCCGACCACAGAGGCGGTTTATTCAAATATTTATGATGCTTCATGTCAAAATGCATTCCATCCCAAATCCATGTGATTAATAGGAGGAAAAAGTGTACTACATTAAAAACAACAATAGTTCAACTAACCTCATGCGTCCAGCAGCAAAATGAAATGATTGCTAAGTTCTAGTGTCTTGTCAATCAAAGATGATGTTACATAATGACATTTATTCAAGTCAGCTACAACTGTATATCTATAAGCCAAAGTGAAGGGGTGGAGGTGGGGAGAGAAGAATGAAGTAAGTTACTGGTACCGGTATCTGTAGTATTGATTTTAATTATATTCATTTTAATTTTCTTAATTCTCTTTAGGTCACCATGGATTGGAGCATTTGTGTAATCTGCCAGGAACAAACACAAGAAAAACTTCACTGTCCAAAAAAAGGGGGACTCAATGCTGAAAAGGTTTATGCTTCATTTTTGAAAAATGTTGAGGAGTTCAGGAAAATAAACGCCTTGCCAATTGATGTGGACTTTGGATCTGAAGGAACAGTTGAGGCATTTGTGAGAAACAATGCCTTGTGGCACCGTTGTTGTCATCAACAATTTAATAATGACAAACTCAAACGCAAATTGAAAGGGGAAAGAAAAGATGAAGAAGAAGGAGATGCACAATGTGACATGAGACGGTCAAAGCGCCAGAAGTCGGGATTTGAATACAGGAGTTTGTGTCTCTTCTGTGAACAAATTGGCAATGACAAACTGCATAGTTTTCAAACATTTGAAGCTGATCAGTCTCTCAGGAAAATGGCAAGTGATATGCAAGATGAAGAACTCATGCACAAAATAGCAGGAAGTGACATCATTGCTCTAGAAGCGAAGTATCACATAGATTGTTTGACTAAATTTAGGAACAATTATAGGGGCCATCAGCGCAAAGTTGGTTCTTCCAGTACAGAAACGACAGAGGGCGAACGAGCACATGCTCGAGCATTTGTTGAGCTGGTTTCTTATGTTGAGCTTGCAATAGAAGATGGGCAGTACATCTTCAAGCTATCCGATCTCCACGAGAAGTATGAACAGCGTCTCGAAAGTCTTGGACATCATGTATCTGTGAACAAGGGCCGGTTGAAAATGAAGCTTGTGGATCACTTCTTCGAAACAGGCGTACAAGAACAATCAGATGGCAAGAATGTTGTTCTCATATTCCCTGAAGGTATGCAACAAATGCTGAAGGATGCTCTAAAGGACAAAGACTACCAAACTGAAGCTTTCCTGTTCGCCAAAGTTGCGAAAATCTGCAGAGAAGAAATGTTCAGGAAAACACATTTTGAATTTTCCGGCAGCTTCCCCCCGAATTGTCAGAAGATGCTTCCAAGTCTTACACTCCTGTCATCAATGATCCTTTACGGACCAGACTTAAAACACAATGAGGATGGTGATGACTCACAGGCATGTTGCACAATGGCCCAGATGTTCCTCCATAATTCAAAGAAGAAGAGCAGAAATCCGACCCCGCATAAACGCCAGTCTCAGGATAGAGAACCACCACTTCCAATCTACATTGGCCTGAACATCCATACCACGACAAGGAACAAGCAGCTGATAAATCAACTGGCCAGGCTTGGTTTAAGCATCTCATATGAGAGAGTTCTACAGTTAGAGAAGAAATTATCAGTTGCAATGTGCAAGCAGTTCACAGCTGAAAACATTGTGTGTCCATCCATTCTGAGGAAAGGCATTTTTACAGTTGGGGCACTAGACAACATTGATCATAACCCATCGTCAACTACAGCTAGAGGATCGTTTCATGGAAGTGGCATAAGTGTCATCCAATTTCCTACACAATACCATCCTGGACGGAGGCGGGTATCACAGTGGTTTCTTCCTGCAAATCCAAATGAGAGACCTCAACTGCTTGATTCGTATAGCATAGTCGAATCAGTCCATCTCAAAGCATCATCTACTAGTGTTCCCAAGGTTACTATGACGGCTGTAGATGGAAAGCTTCAAGACGCACAAGAAGAAGAGGGAAAATGGATTCAGCATGCCTCTGAACTACTCGACAGACAAACACTTAAGAAAGGAGAAGTGATCTCATGGGCTGCATATCATGCATCTAAGCAATCACCTCCTCTTGATCCTCCTGCTGTCATCGCACTTCTCCCTCTCTTCCAAGAGAAGGCAGACTCGCCTGCCATGATAAAGCATGCTATGAATGTCCTTGCAACTGTCACTAACTTCCTTAATCCAGGCCAAATCCCTGTGTTGGCGTGTGACTGTCCAATATTCGCTAACTGCAAGCACATACAATGGACCTGGCCTTCAACCCATGGTGAGGATAAGTTTGTGATCATGTTTGGTGGATTTCATTTGGAGAAAGCCTTGTGGACAGCATTTGGTGATTTCCTTGACAAAAGCGGATGGACGGAAGCTCTTACCGACTCAGGTGTTGCATCATCAGGTACAGCTAACTCCTTCATTAAAGCTGCTCATGTTACAAGGACCCGACATGCTCACCAGGTAACTGCCCTAGCTCTTTCGAAGTTACAACATCAGGCATTTGAACAGGTTGCAGCAACAAGTGGGAACCGAACATTTGAGGATTGGAGACATTCTATGTCTAGTAAAAGCCCTACCTTCCAGTACTGGGACTTGGTTTTGCGAACTCAGATTTTGATCCTGATATTCATCAGAGCTCATCGAGAGAGGGACTTCCTCCTCTTTGTGGAGTCACTGCAAAGCCTGATGTTCTTGTTTTTTGCACTGGACCACTACAATTACTGCCGTTGGGTTTCTGTCCATCTGCGAGACATGCAGTCCTTACCAGACGCTGTATCAGAGGGGCTCCAGAAGAACTGGGTTGTAAGCAAAACACAGAAGAGGTTTTCTGCACTTCCAATTGATCAAGTCCATGAACAGGAAAATGCAAAAGTCAAAGGTAAAGGTGGAGCCGTGGGCTTAACCGAAAATCCTGATGCTTTCCAACGATGGATGCTTGCAGGTCCCGAGCAAGCCAGACTGTTGACAGAGTTTGAACGTGAATACTTACCTGAAGAAGATCCAGAGGAAAACTGCAAACATCATGAAGAGACTCAATCAGATCAACAATCTTTCAGTAGTCAAACAGCAAAACTGATTGAGACAATCAGTGAATATGGCAACCCTTTCCTTGAGGACCATTCTGAATTGTTGGTCTTGCACTCTCGGGTATGTGCTGATAAATCAGTGGTAGAGACAGTACAGCATATCGAAGAACTTGGTTCCAGTCAGTATCAAGCGTACAATCGGGAAGTGTTCATTGAAAAAACCAAATCCATCCATGCACCAATCAAAAAGAATTCTCTTCCGCTCTTCAAGACATCAGTGAAGACACAAAGGAATCGCAAAACTGCAAAAATTACATCTCTTCAGAATGATGTGAGCCTCTTTGGTCGCATGTACATCGCAAACCAGCTGCGTGATGGTGACCCAACAGTATTCTTCAGCCACGAGAATCAGGTACACCCACCATCTCTATCAATTGGCGGGAAACTGCGCTTGACATCAAGCAAGTCCAAATTACTAACATGTCTGGACACAAATGGACAAGGAGAGCCGCCTGCACACATAGACTGTAAGATTTTTGATGGTGCAGCTCTAGTTCATGGGTTGCCAACATCATCCGTGTCTACATTTGAAGACTATGCAAGAACAGTGTTCAAGCCCATTCTGGACCGTGAATTGACAGGAATCAAACGACTAGACTTGGTGTGGGACCGATATTTAGCCTGCAGCATCAAGGAATCTACTCGACAGAAGCGTGGAAGTGGATTGCGCAGAAAGGTAGCACCCACGACCAAAATGCCAGCCAACTGGAAAGACTTCCTCCAAGACAGTACTAACAAAGAAGAGCTGTTCGCATTCCTGACACAGAGAGTGGCTGAACTAGAGTGTCCCAAAGAAAAGGAGCTGTATGTAACCTCAGGTACGTTATTCTTTATGTACTTCTGATTTAGACAATACTATCTCTAATAATTATAAGATTAAGATACATTTTGTGTAATTACAACCAATGCATAACAAAAGCTTGATGAGTGGGAATTAGTTTGGGAAGAGCTTCATATGATCTCACTAATCTTGAAGTATTATCCATGTAACTTTAGAACACATGTATCTATGGGTCCATAGGCAGAGAAGAAAATTCAAAGTCTTTCTCTTTTTCTCTTTTATGACTTTTCAGGTACTTCGGTGATTGCAAGGGGTGATTGTGAACCCATGGCAGACTGCACACATGAAGAAGCAGATACAAGAATCACAGTTCATCTTCAGCATGCAGTGGAGAGAGGGTCAAGGAAGATTGTAATCCGAACAGTGGACACAGACGTTCTTGTTATTCTCATCGGACAGTTTCCATCATTGTTCATTGAACATCCTGACATTGACATTTGGGTGGCGTTCGGTGTGGGGAAGAACTTCTGTCACTACAACATCAATAACATTTGCAAACATCTTGGAGATGACAAGTCACGAGCGCTGCCCCTGTTTCATGCTTACACAGGTTGTGATACCACGTCTTGCTTCCTTGGAAAAGGGAAGAAAAGTGCATGGAGGGTCTGGAAATCTTATCCTGAAGTGACACAAGCATTCCTTCATTTTGTGGATCATCCATTCCAAGCAGTAGATGTTTCATCTGAACATATCAGTTGTCTTGAGCGATTTACAGTCCTGATGTATGATGTGACAAGCAATCTCGTCTCTGTGAATGAAGCGCGCCGAGAGCTCTTCTGCAAGAGGAAAAGAAACCTGGAGAACATACCCCCAACTCAGGTACGTTCATTTGCACATTCACAGTCACTTTCCTTACCCCAAGGGATAGGACATACACGGAACAAGAAATTAAATTGCAAATACTTTTGAAAAAAACATGATTAATGTCCTGAAAAATCAATGAAAATAACATAATGATACCAACATCAGTGTTCATAGTTTAAATAATCATTTCCTATAATGCAAATGGAGTTAATCATTCTGTTGGGCAATGCGATACTCAAGTTCTTGTTTGTACAACCTTCAAAGCCTGGTGGCTTGTTTTGAAACTTGCTATTATGAAAATAGTATTTAAGTACTGGTATTAAAAAGAAACAGATATGATAGGAATTTGTCACCATCTCAACCAAACAGTTCTTTTTTATGTTAAGGTAACATGTTATTATTTGTTGAAACAGTTGATTAACTATACAATATATCTGGTGTGGTTTTTTTTCCAAACTATATTAGGATGCACTGCTCCAGCATATCAAGAGGGTATTATACCAAAGTGGCATTTGGACAACATGTCGCCAGGCACAATCTGCAGTTCCTTCTCCAGAGGGATGGGGATGGACAATGGAGGATGGTCACTGGGCACCAGTTTGGTTGACCATTCCTGAAGCAGCTAAAGCCTGTAAGGAGCTCATCAAGTGTGGCTGCAGGGCAGAAGCTGGATGTGTTTCTCGCTGCAAGTGCTCGAAAGCTGGATTACCATGCACAGAACTCTGCTCTTGCTGCTGTCAGAAATAAGCTTGCCCACATGTCAGGTATAATTACAAAATTGTATGCTAACCGGGTGCCAGAGAAGCCCACAATGATGAAAACACAATAATTAACCAGAGCTGGAGCCAACTTGTTTTATTAATTATTTATTTTTGAATGAAATTCACCTGGTGGTAAGCTACAAAGTATATGTGACATGTATATTGTACACGTTTACAGCTCTAGTTCTGTTCCAGATCTTGTCAAAGTATACACATGATAAGACGATATATCATACTAGTATTGGTTACAGTAAGCAAAGCATGAGTATACAACAGGAGCATTGTTTATTTTCATGATTAGATTATGAAGCCTAAGTCGCACAGAAATAGTAAATTCAATGACATACCAGAAGTGAAACCACGGAAATAAAGCAGAAATACATTTTTTTTTCGAGATTCATTGCTTATAAAAATTCTGCTATACCGGTACATTATATTGATCAATCATACCAACCCTGGTGGGAGTCTCTTCAAAGTCATGGAAGTTCTAACAGGGATGCCAAGTGCAAAAGAATTTTATTAGTGAGATTTTCATGGCTCAGCATCTCGGCGCATGAGTGAGGGTGGGAGGTTTTTTTTACCCCTCCCTCGGTATCGCGGTAGGGAGCTTTTTCAATTTTTAGCTCTTAATGATGCAATCAGGTTCATACTTAAGTGACTGTTTTTTACCTATTTTGAATGACAAAAGGGAAATATACCTTCAATTGCAACTATCACATTAATCCTTTGGGCTATGCTCATTATTATAGGCCCGAGTTGCAGACTTCGCTCGATGTGTGAGAAAGATGGGTGCCATGCGTGAGATTGTGAGATGGCCCCTAAATGCTCGAGTCTCACTCAGAATGCGTGAGACTTGGTAGCTCTGTTCTAAAGTCTCCTATGAATTTAACCAAAATCTAAATGTGTAGTTGCCATGGCAACATATACCACTTAACATTCAGAAAAAAGTATTACAAATACCTCCAATCGTCCAGTCGATCAGTTGCACCTATTCAAATGAAATCTCTTCAGAACTGGAAGTTATACTGTATAGCTTCCTGTAATCAACTTCAACTTAAAACCTTTGTATTGGGTTGCCATGGCAACGTAAAAATCAACGATCATATTCCTCCCCTACTATATTTGCTTTGTACCTTCTTTCATATCAAGCTTGTGAAAATTTCATCTTTCCTACCTGGAGAAATAGGTAAGAAACCTGATTTTTTAGAAAAAAAGTTCATTGACCTTTGACCTTTGGCAAATTCACTCCAAATTAGGTTGAAATATTTTAATTGTTCTCATTATTCTTCCAGCCAGGTTTTATCCAGATTTGACATTCCTGACTCGAGAAATAGCCAAAAAACCAATTTCATAAACAAAGGTCGTTGACCTTTGACCTTTGACCTCCTTCCCAGCATCAGTTTCTTTGGAGCACCCTTTTTTTTGAAAAGGCATATCATGAGGTACCTTTGGTGAAAAAATCATGCTTTTGTCCACCGTGTCACGATAATTTCACTAAGCCACCCCACTAATGTACATGTACAAAGTATTGAGTCTCCCGTATCCGGCCAAATCCCTTATCCGGATGAGCCCCGGTCCCGACTTGTCCGGATACGAGAGGTTCAACTGTACCTTCATAAATGGAAATGCATTTTCAGAGCTTACAGTTGATATTTCTTTTCCCAACATGTAACAACTGCTGAGAAAATCTACAAAACTATGGTAGTTTGGAGAGAGAGAGAGAGAGAGTGCTCAATGCTTTTCATGTACAACCAAAATAGAGCTTGTGCTGTGCACCGGCACAGCATTGTCAACACATTAGTTGGAAATTTAACAGCAATGCTGCCATCAACGTTTCTACATTTAGATGTAGATGTTGTGAGAATTTACAAATGTCCTTTCCACTACATTTGCTTTTGTGAACTGAAGGTTACAGCTTTCTCTATTATTTTTTGCCTATGAAAGATATGTTTTGTTGTTTTTGTTTGTTTGTTTGTTTGTTTTTTTGGTCTTTCCAAAATGGCCAGGTGAAAGACATGGAGCCCAAGAGCTTCATACCTAAATTTTATTTTACGAACTGAAAGTACTGTTCTGATATCATTCCGGTGACCCTCCCATCCCTGAATCAAATTCCCTGAAAAATATTGCTGGATTATCCAAATCTCAGGATTTACGTTGTACCTGCTGATTCTTCTGCTGTGTGACCCGAGGTTGGTACTTGTCCTGTTGCTGGAAGCCGTGCCTGTTGTAAGGGTATTGCTGCTGTTGTTGCTGTGGCATCTGATCCTGTTGCTGTTGCTGCTGTTGCTGTTGCTGTTGCTGCTGCTGCAATGTACACAGAGCATTGAAATACACCAACATTAATGTTTGCAAGTACTGAAATAGACACAACATCAGTATGCTTGTTTATGACATGCCTACTGAAGTCAAAGTTTCGTGCTATGCAGTGCTCCGCCTACTACCAATTAGGATGACTGAGACATATAATCTGTTACTTTTGTTCCTACATAAACCTACTACAGAATATTCAACGATGACTAAAAGAAGAAAACACCACAAATCAAATCACTTTGTCATTGTCCTATTCTGCATCGTAATGAAGGGATTATCCTCTCTCTTTTTTATATAAAATCATATATCTTGAACAGATAATATCTACATTCATATCTCAAGTGTTGTTGTTGTGTTGTTTTTTTTGTCTCTCATTTTATCTGTCTTGCAATCTGTAAATTGTGTGATATGGAACAAATTGCGTAACATGCATATATGACTCTCTGGAAATCTACTTGCATATGGGCTTCTTTCAAAGAAACATTTTAAAACATTTTTGCTCTTGTAGTTTATGTAAAGTGAAATAACACACCTCTAACATCTGTGCTCAGAAAACCTTGACTAAAAAATTGACTTACCACTTAGATTGCCACAATCTAATCACTGAGGTACAGTTTTTTCCTACAATCATTCCCGCAAGGTCCACAAACCCAAATTGGTGTCGGTAGTTTTCAGTCAGCTTTGACTAAAGTTTGCCTTGCTAGTTCACAATATCAACACTTCAATAAAATCTGCATAATCAGTCATTTGCAGAGCCATAGCAAGGCTCGAGAATATGCCGAGACTAGTATTAGAACACAGCTTAATATACAAGGATTCATTGCGTACTGTATAAACAAGATATATTTGCGCCATGAAATTTTCACAAATTGGAGCCGACAGCATTTTTAAAGGCATGGAATTTTCATAAATTGCCACTGGCATGCCAGCGCATACAGTGTAGACAAGAATTTTAATGTGCATTTCAATTTGTGAATCTTGGCTCTCGCGAAATTCACGCGATTAAAATGCATGCGAACATTCCTCATTTTACAGCATTCAATCTCCTGTTGCGAAACTGAAGTTTGCCAAGATTCCTCACCCCAACAGGTTGTCCGTTCTGATAATATCTCTGGGACAGGAGCTCCTTCTGTCTGCGACTGTCAAAAACCTGTTGTTGTTGTTGCTGCTGCTGTTGCTGCAACTGTTGTTGCTGGTTATCAAATTGTTGCTGCCCGCGGAAGCCAACCGGCACTCTCTGTTGCTGCTGCTGCTGAAGTTGTTTCTGTTGCTCAAGCAGTGCCTGTTGCTGTTGTTGCTGCAACTGGTTTTGTTGGTTGAAGCCAGCATTGCGCACATACTGTTGTTGGCCTACATACTGTTGTCCAAATTGGTCCCTCCTTCCATAGCGGTCTGAAATATGAGTAGGATTACAGGAGAAGAATGATGTCAATGAACTGCAGTGCTGGTAATAACAGATACTGTAGGTGAATCTTGATCAGGCTCAGATCATGGACTTCTAAGCAAAAGTTTTACATGAAATGTCTCATGGAAGTATTATAGAATGGGTAGCGAGAATCCTGCGATCTCATTGGTCGAGAGCTATGTGTTGATTTTGTACTGGCCGCACGCTGAGTTACAGTGGTAAACATGCTTTCGCGCACTTGTAGCAAGAGTACGCGCACTTGTAACAAAGGTTTGCTCACTAAGCAAGCGTTCGCGCACTCAGTATGAGACGCCTATTGGCTAAAAAAATCATGCATTAATTAGTTTTTACTGGATGCATGGTTCTGAAGAAAAGCCATGCATCTAGTAAAAACTGATGTATGATTTTCAGGCTTTTGTCTATGGCAAGCCAAAAGGACATGCATCCAGTGAATTTGTCATCGGGTAACATGATAGAAAAATGTTATTTTGGCAATACAATTACCCATTCTATAACACAGATGACGCACATGTCTTTTCGAGTGTCAGGCGGAATATAGTGTGCATGTGGTAACTATGGAATTTAGCCTAAACCCACTCGGCTTCGCCTCGTGGGTGAAGCATTCCATAGTTACCTTACGCACACAATCCGACTGACGCACTCAGACCTGTGCGTCACTTGTATACTGAAACCTCAACACATCATTTGAGTCTGTACATGTGACCCTGCATCACAAAACCAACAAAAAGTTGCCAGACATAGATTTTTAGCAAAGGGCAGATTCTGAAAGAGCACTATCTCAGCTTTAGAATGATCGCAATTCAGATGAACTCTCCTAACCTATCTAAATACTGGAAAGAAGGCACACACTCTGGAAAAACTGCGAACTCAGAAAACAGGCTTGGAAGTACAGTGTCTATTCAAGCACTTAACCTTTACCAAAGCCGCGCTAGCTGTGCAATGAATGCGACAAAAAAGAAGAAGATGTAAACCACTGGTGCAACAACAATAAAGGGATTATCAGATTACGCTGAAATTGAGCATGATATATGAACACATTCTGTTCATGATTAATGCCAACTTTCAAAGCAGAAGCATTATCCTCTAAAAAATTATGAGTTTGAAAGTAAAGAGTGCGCAAAGGATTTTTAAGAAATGAAAAGGAGCCTCTATTAAAGACATACCTGATCATACTACTCTACAAATAAAGAGCTGTAGAAAAACTGCTGAAATCACACTTTCCCATTCATTTTATGATCCCACACTTACGAATAATGTAGAAGAAGAAAAGTTCTTTCAGAAAATATGAAAAACTCAAGACTGACTTGGTTGACCAATGTCACCTTTTTTTTTGAGTCCACACGTAAAATCAAGAGGTGCAACTTTTTGTTGGTTTTGTGATGTACTGTCACACTTTAGTACCGGTAATAAAGGCAAGGGGGGGGGTGGGTGTTTCCATATATTTCATCTTTTACCATCTTTGTTTCCTAAGTAATGTACACAGGAAAACAGTCACTCCGAGATTCCTGACAAAAACTAACTGAATATAGATGTACACATAACTGCATTCCATCACATATACTGGAGGAGAAACACGGGCATGAACAAAGAAGCAAGGCCACTCAAAATGATTGGTGCAGAGTCATCAAACATAATCAACACTACACATTGTAACTTTGAATACAGTAGTAGAGACAAAGGTTAGCCTGAACAGTGTGTACACTCTTTTGACACTTCTGGGCCCCATTTCATAAAAGATGTTAGGATGGCAACTCTTGCTGGAATGGCAACTTCCAATAGCAACAGCCAATCAGGAAGCTGGATTCCTGTCGTTACTATGACAATTGCCATTCCAGCAAGAGTTGCTATCATATCAACTTTTCATGAAATGGGGCCCTGGTTAACCCATTGAGGATGAGTCCCGAGTATACTTGGGCAGGTGTCTATGGGAAATGCGTGTTGCAGCAAAATCAGCTCGTACTCAATGGGTTAACGTATTCTCTGTCTGCTGTATTCCTTTGACTTGCATCTTCTTCCCTTAACCTGTTGAGGATGAACTGATTTCGCTATAATACATGTTTTCCAGAGACAACTGTCGGAGTATAATCGGGCCTAGCCTTCAACAGCTTAATGCATAACCACACTAGTTACCCAACTTAAATGAGGTTTTAAGTGCCACAGATTCAATCTTTTTCCCTCTATTGATTCTCTTCACAATGTCTTGTGTAGCTCTATTTGTGAGTCCTGCAGCTTGGGTTTATAATCTGTGAGGTGGTCATGAGCCCTTTCACTATTGTTGTCTGCGGTAATTAACCCTGGTTGGACAGTGGGCAGTCCACACAATAGAGTCTCGCCCACATCAAGCACATGGTGTAACAATACATGCCATGATTCAATAGCCTGTTCCATGAATGGTAAGTGTTAAGCTTACTATGTAGCAGTACTCTTCAGGGCTTCTTGATAGCAGTGACTAATTCACAAAGCACTGACCAGATTAAATCTCCTGCTTTGCATGGCCAGTAAAGACAGAACTTGTACTTGTGCATTAAACCATACAGATAATGCTCTGTTCAAAACAGTGTTTGCATCAGCGCTTGTGGCATACATCAAAGCTCTGACTTGTAATATCAGTTCCTTTGGGATAATTCTGGACACACAAATCAAGCCTGGTAAGACAAAGAATTTTAGTGCAATGCCACATCATGTTAACACTAGCACAGAGCAAAGTGAGAAAAAAAAAAAAATCTTAACAGATAGATCAAAATCACACCTAAAATCATACCCCCAAAATACATGGAATTCAAAAGTTTCTCCTGTTTCTATGTAACACTGATATCTGTTATAAACCACACATATGCAAATTAGAGGTGACTATGTAATCACATCACAGGTCTTCATTAGCATATACTGATACATGAATATTCACTTAAATTCCGTTTCTTGGCATAGATAGAATAAAAGAAAAATGTTTCGTTCAAGTAGTATCTTTCACATCATCTACATGCGTTTATTGAGTGTAAATTGAATAAGTTTTTCTTTTCGTATCTAACAGTTATAATTAAAATTATATATAAAGTTGATTTTAAGATAACAGGAATGCATCTGTTAAAAGCTCATAAAGAGACTGAATTAGATTTGTTTTTGACAATTGCCTTTTGGTGTATTTATAAATATATACTGTTAAGAAATAAAACCGGAAAAGAATGTCGTGAAACTAATTTGCAACATTTGTTTGGAAGAGAAATTTGTAAAAGAATAGAGGAAGATCTGAATAGTAAGAAAACATATTATAATTTACCAAAGCAAATGAAGTATATTGTGTAAATAGTTTGTGGTTTCCTTTGATCTCAGGAACCCCTTTTGAAGCTCATTGTATTTTTTTCCATTTTTTGTATAATGTGATATAAAATGTTGAATTATGGAAGCAATAAATACCCTGTTGGGGTCCAAAAAAAAAAAATCTTTCACATCATATCACTCTAGTCTCCTACCAACCCTGTCATAATGACCTGTAGTTGCTAAATTACCAAAAAAAAAACACAAACTTTAATAACATTTTTTGTGGACATATATACTAGAGGGAGGGTTGTGAGGAAAATTGTAATGAAATCTTCACCTCTTCATATCTGTGTGAATGACTGCAACTAGTATCACTTACAAGTTACTTTAAAAAACAGTTAAAACTGTCAAAGTCCATCACTTTCCTATTTGTTTTTGAAGTCAGGTTGCATTAAACTTTATACCATCCTATTCATTTAATTCTTTTCTATCCATTCAAGGCAAGTTGAATACGATGTGGAATTTCAAGTATCTGTTGAATTTACTTGTATTGATAAGTAAATGTACACTCTTTTGCTGACATTCATTTCTTCTTCTTGTAATATAGGCACAATATACATGCCTCAGTGGTTGACATCATTTGCTGACTATTGCTAGTCACCTAGGGGCTAACCATGAGGGGCTGGCATCATTTTTTCTTGTGTGGGTGGGTAGGGGGATCAGTTCGTCAGGTTATGCCACCCTGCTCTTAGCAATTAATGTATGAAGTAAGTTCTTTTGTGTGTGTGAGTAATAACTCACACATGGGACCTCCATTTAATGTCCTATCCGAGAGACAAAATGTTTTTGCCATTTAATACTACCACTACAGGGGACACTATGATTACACACAACATTGCTCAGCTTTAGACTCAGGAATTGAACCAAGGTCCTTTGAATCTGGAGGCTTGCACACTACCTACTGAGCCAAATCACCACCCTACTGACATTCACTGATATACATCATGCAACCATAAACTTTGTATTCAAGGCATGATTCACCAACTGATCCTACTGTCCCTAACAATACAGGTTTTGAGAGTTAGAGGAATTTCATGATGCCTTCAAAATAAAGAAATATTCAGAGTTTGTGGCATCGTCGTAAGGAGGAAGGTTGAATTTGAAGGGGTTTATGACGACTGCACAAAGTGATGAGAAGTGGCAATGCCAAAGGAACTGTACATACAAACAATAACACATGAAAACGCTTTCATAAAACAGTCCCCAACAAAATATTTTGAATCAACAGTCTCACCTTGTGGTAAATTGTTCGGATCTTGCCTATTTTGTCCAACTAGCTGTTGTTGTTGTTGCTGCTGTTGTTGTAGCTGCTGCTGGCCAAGCTGTGGTTGTTGTGGAAGTTGTTGCTCCCGCCCAGCTTGTCGCTGATCACCAAACGTTATACCACGTCGTGCCATTTGATCAAGTTGTGTCTGCATTTATTACAAACAAACAAACAGAAATATCATCAATGGTGTAATAATAATAATAATAATTATTATTATTATCAATGGTGTCAAATTACTGCCACACCTAACAAAATTTGAACTGTGAGAGTAATCAAGAAAATGCCAGTTTTGTAGAATAAGTCAAGAACAACGTGCATGCCAATCTTATCAGAGTTGCTCTAAAACTTGGGAAGTTGTTTGTTTCATAAGTTTTCAGTTTGTCTGTTTTGGCCCCAATATATTGCTAACATGGCAACACACATTATGCCCCTCTTAAAACATGTTTTTTGCACATCAACACTTCAAGTCCAACATGTTTGCATAATTTCATTTTAATTGTCTTACAGCTAGAAAAATTGCTGGCTTCATAATCCGCCCCCCCCCCCCCCAAAAAAAAAAAAAAAATAAAATACCTTGTTCATCTACACATGGTGACCAGCATATTCACAAATACATTTTATTTTGTTTTTTGGTAACATTCAAAATGCCTAAAACATGTGGACATGGTTTGGTCTACAACCTTCTACAATGGGCTGACCGACTACCTGACCGACCACACAATGATCTGTACATATACCATTGTCAACTACGGGTAGCACATGCATGAAGGCCTTGAAATGAGGTACTTGTTACCCCCCCCCCCCCCCCCCCCCACACACACACACACACTCATACTGGAAAAGATCAGTTCCACGCTACATCACAGACAGTTTACACATCTATTTTAGCTTATTACGCTTGGACAATCATACACTTCCTCCATAGGCCAAAGCTGGCTTCAGACCAACCCTCTCATGCTAATACTTTTATGGAGCCCACATAAGGAGAGCATTTGATGCTGAGAGTGAGCTATGTCAATATATCAATGACATTAATAGTCAAGTTGCCGACAGATATATGAAATCAACCAATCTCAACGCAAACATGAAGTACAGATATCTGCTGAACAATATCTTCTTTTTGATTTTATATCTTTTCAGGAAATCAGTGTCCTCATATTATTTAAAATCTAGGATACTGTATGCTGGCTTTGGAGTTTCTAAATCATTTCCTCCAAGCTTACATCACCTCGTAAACATTGATAATGCAATTAAAGATTCATTTCTGTTTGTGGAGTATGCAGGGTCTCTTTCATCCTAGAAACTGATGAAACTTGGAACTTTGCAGTCACAGAAAATCTGCTACAGCATAGTAAATGCTTTCACATACAAAGGACCACATCTGCAACAATCAGAAATAGGGGCCAGGCATATTTGTGATTTGTATTGCTACCAAAAAAAAATAAATAAATGAATAAAAAAATAGACCAAAATCTGGCTGCGCTCACCTTGTATTGGTTATTCTTTTGTGATAAATCATCAAGCTGTGCTTGTAGCTGTGCACCGTTTGCCTAAAAGGGAGAGAAAAAAAAAAGAAGTTCATTTCTTTTCAATCCTCATGTAAACAGGATTTGGAAAGAATATTCATCTTACATTGATCAAGTGTATTGTAAATCATACTCATATGTAACAATATCCTTCTGGGCCTCTTGGAATATAATTATGCAGGATAATGTTAATGTATTCCCTGATGCGACTTGTGGATTGTATATCATATTTCATACATGAGCCTACAGCATTACTCTTGCCCTGAAAGATGGTAAAATATTGGTGTAGAATATCTCTGGTAGCTTCACCTTTGTGAGGAGTTAGACAGCTGCCTCACTTCACAAGACAATCTACTGCAAATTTAGTGATCTTCTGTCTTGACTTTTGACCATTGATCCCAGTCCTTTCAGGCAATTCTTTGTTTCCTATTTTTTTTTTTTATCATTCACAAAATGTAAATGTCACCACTAGACATTCCTAGGCAAAGCTATGGCCAGAAAATTTTATCCTTAACTGAAGTACATTGTAGTGACATTTGACCTTCACCTCTGGCCTATCATCACTATTATGTTCACGCAAACGCAATATTAATTTTGACCCTTCCCTCCAAAATCACATTACTACTTGACATTTCTAGCTGAAGTGATGGCTGGAAATTACCATTTTTTTGGTAACAGAGTAGTGAAATTTGACCATTCTCTTCGATGTATTTTCAGCAAAAATTATCTGGGTAAATTGCCTTCTATTTCTACCTTCAATGCGAAATCATATTAACAGTGGAGATGCCATTATGGCGGCAAAATGCCATTTTAGCCAAATGTTAATGACTTTTAATTCATAGTCCTGAAGGATTTTCCCCAGAATCTAATTGTACATAGAACACACCTTGACCATATATCAAGAAAACTATTTTTCTCATATCAAGACGATGAGATCTGGGACAGATGTGCTGATAAAAGGACAACTTTAAAACTTAGTCAACGATTTATTGTGACAGTTTTCCCAAATTTTGTTCACTTTTCTGTAAATATTCACAAATCTGTTTTTAGTGCTGTGTCATTCCTTTCACCAAAAAATTAAAGGACTGTACAAAATTTCCTGCTGTGCTCAGCTACAAGGCATACAGACCTGGTGAGTGTTGATCTGCTGAACTAAGCCATCAACCTGCTGTGAGAGTTGGTCCTTTTCTGCTTTTGTCAGCTGCATATCATTCTGCAGAAGGAAACAATGAGAACTAAGACATGCGTCCAGGTGGACTAGACATGACAAACAGGATCACTCAGAACTAAATAGTACATTTACATTACATCAACCCATTGAGGATGGTTTGATTTTGTTACAACACGCATTTCCCATAGACACTTGCCCGAGTATACCCGGGACTCGTCCTAGACGGGTTAAAGAATGGGCATCGGTGCATATAGCAGCATTTTATAAACCAGAGTTATCAATATTTTACCCTTGAAACCCACATTTCCTTGATGTGCATCCCCTTCCCCACAGTACAAGAACAGCGAGATAAATAAATAGATAAAAATAACAGTAATAAGTTCAAAAAAGAATAATATAAAAGAGTTATTTATCATATTCGCCTTTGGGCATTCTACCTCAACATCAGCAAGCACAGAGGCTATTCTGTGAGCAGAAATCATCACGTTTCAAATGATATCTTATCCCAGCAAAAACAGGGAAGTTAGACAGACCAGTATACATAAATTCCTTCAGCCTACAGCTGAAGATGTCATTGCAGATGCTCTTTGCAAGGGAAGGGGCGCAAAAATTGACAATGGACAAGGATAGGGAGGGGGAGGGGGAAGGATGTAGGACAGACCTCTATTTGTCTGAGGTTGAAAACTGCTTGTTGTTGCTGAGACCTGGCCGCCTCCACTGCCTCCTGTGCCTCAGAGAGTTGTGCTGTAGAGTGAAATAGCAGAGAATACATACATACCAAGTCAAAGGAGGTAGAAGTTCTAGCAGATTGGTCTATTCCTACGGTGACAGATGATCACATATTAATACAGATCCGTTAGAAATATGAGCTGTATCAAAGATCAATTTCACTATCAAAGATGCACACAGTATTTGGTACATGCTATGCATTTCTGTCAAGGGAAAGTTTATGCAGTGATTTATGGACCTTCTGCTAATTTTTACCCACATAGTTGTTGTGCTTGAAGTATTAAGATAGAGTTTAGATTAAAGAAAGGATACATCTCACCATTTGGAGAAGCATTGAATATCAATTGAAAATATAGTTCCACTATATACAGAGAAGTGGAGATTTGCCCCTTGGTAATCTGATAAAAAGTATTCTGTTCATGAATTCTACAGTTGAATAATCATTGATGAGTAAAAAAATTCCCATGATCTTCAAATGTTCATCTTTGAAGAAAACAATGTTTGAGACCTCTCACACTAAAAACAAAAATAAAAAAAACATACACTCACAAAGGTATACGCCGACAGACAGACACTCAGACACAAAAATAAACATAAACATTGGCATGCAGCACTCAAATACACCCACACATCAAATAAATGACAAAATATATGATCTATGATACATGACTGTCAGAAAGACTAAGGCCTTTGCTGGAGAATCTACAGAACACAATGGCCTTACATTGCAAGAGTTGTATCCGACTGGTGAAGTCCTCCCGTAGCTTAGCAACCGCATCATCGTGCTCCTCCCGCTGCTGCTCTGCCTGTCCCTGGAGCTCCCTCGTCATCTCTTTGTGCCTGTCCAGCTCCTCTCGCATATCATCGTACTGTGACTGCATTACGAACGTGAGAGAAAATTACAAAAATGAAGATATGGATCCTGAGCAAATGATTGGCTGAGAGCAGTCATGCAACCAGTCTTTCCATTATGCCCAAAACGCCCAGCAGGAATTAGTTTTTTTGCTAATGATCGGTGCTAATGACTGGTACTAACAACCAGAGATATCATTTTCAAATTTGTGACTTTGTTCATTCAGTTGCGCTTTCCATATTCATGTTCACAGATGCCACAATTGCACGCTTGCAGCAGCGAGTTCTCAATCAGCTACAAATGCGTGCTCAATCACTTACAATCAAGTGCTCAATCACTTATTTACTGTTAACGATTTCAAAGTTTGTGTTTAATGTGTTTTAAACATTTATTCAAACATATTGGCTTTGAGCAATTTTTACGTGTAGCTGACTGGTATTTATCCACGAAGGTAAATGAAAAATTGTTCATAAAACCATTTTATTAACCAAATGATGCATAGATTCAGGTTCTAACATGAGAGGAGACGCAGCTCACCCTCACATATTCACAATGTCATGCAACATGCACGAGGCACATTGTAAATACTCTTGAGTGCATTGTATCTCCTCTAACAAATTCAGACCTGTGAATTATTTGTATAATACTTTCTGACTTTTCCGACAATAATATTGTCGCCTGTCCAGCAGAAGGGCCCTAAGGCTTGCACGCTTGAAATATCACCGACAAAAAAAAAAAATAAATAAATTACTGTATATGCAGAATATTTCGCGAGGTTTTTATTTTCACAAATTTCACAAGTCAGGTGCTATTTGCGAAATTAAAGACACATAAAAATATTGACTCTGATCCCGATGTGAATGTGACGTACGAGCGTACACTTCTCCGTTCAGTACAGGACTCCATGATTGCGAATTTAACCACTCGCGAAATTGTTGGAAATTCCCAATTTGCGAAAATTTAGACTTGCGAAATACATGGCATATACAGTAATGGTTACATCACTATGAAAGAGCTTTTGAAACTGTCAGATTATGTCACAATAAATCAAAAATTTCACTTTAGGTTAGAAATTTCATGATATGACCTTTCTGCTAATAGGCAATGATAATCTATTCCATGCCTGTTGGACAATATTAGTTGTTGTTGTTTTTTTTTGCATGCTTTTGTCATTTTAACATTATCTATTTCTTGTTTGATGCTTTTGTTGTTTAAAAATTATTCATTATTTTGTTTGATGTTTTTGTTGTGTCACATTTCATGCCTGCCATATAATTTCTAACAAATTTTGTTCATTTACTACTCTACTTCACATATATGGATATTTGTTATTTTCTTGTTTATTTATCATCTTCATTGGTAACTGCACACAGTTTTCCTTTATCTACTAATTTAATACTCTATCTGAGCTTTTCCCAATGCATCTATTCATGACTTCTGTTTAATGATATCTCAGAAGAACTGTGTCTGTGGAAATACCAATGCAATGAATTATTCACCTTTCTAAAAATGCTTCGGAAAGAGCAACAAGATTATATAGATTAAAATGATGTTGGTTTTGGCCTAAGGAGAGAAATTCAAACATGGTGTTGGTGCAGTTTCCTAAAATATACCAACGTACAACTGAGGAGAGCAAGCAAACACTTGCAAACATGATGGATGGAATTTTGTGGTTGCGTGATTTTGCTTCAGAGGTATCGTTTAGTCTCTCTTGAACAAGTTGGTAATTTGCACTTTGGACAATGTGATAAATGGTGCCACATATGTCACAATATTCAGGCTGATGATGAGGCGCCAGGCACACTTGTGGCCAACAGATGGCCAGGCAGTACAGTACATCTGACACTACCGGCATGTTTAGATTAATCGCCAGCTTTTAATATGAGTACTCCGTAGATCAAAGCAATTAATATGCAGACAATGTTTGCCAATTCTGAAATTATACTGCTGTCATGAATGATAGTACACCTGTTTATTTATTTCTTTTGTCTAGGAATGCATACTTCAATTTCATGATTACAACCAATCAACAGAATGCATAATTTTCTTTATTAGAGATGATGACATTTTGCTTTCCAAGTTTTTGTGTACTTACCCGCAGTAATTTGTGCTGAATATTCAGTGAATTATACCTGTTCTCATGCTCTTGCTGCAAGAAGAAAGAAATACGTGCACAGAAGTAAATAAATTAATGTAAGTAAATGAATAAAGTAAATAAATGATTTATTTATGCAAAAGAAAAAATAACACATGTAACTTAAGTATGACAGAAGTAAGTAAATAAATGAATAAATAAATAAATAAATAAATAAATAAATAAATGATAAGAAGAAGAAAAATGGCTACCTGTATAGGGCACAAGTCCACCTTTCGGTGATCATGGCATAAATGAAGTACATGAATAATTTATATGCATAAAAAAATTAGAGATGAAAGATGATGACAATTAAAATAACATGGTAGGTGTAATACATGTACACTGTACTATACAACATAGCATCCACAACACTGGATATTCTAAGTGCTTTCACTGTCTACAGTATATTGATATAATGCTAATACATGTACATTCCATTCTCTCTATCTACATGTACACATGCACTCCTGTCAATCTCTCCCCCCCCCCCCCCAATCCATATGATATTCATACATTAGTAATTGTTGTTTTGATTTTCATTATCACTACTACAAGATGTAAAACAATCATTACCATAACAGGGGTCGCACTTAACTTTTTTTTTAACTAGCCAGGCGGACTACTTAGAATCAATTTTGACACTGAAGCAATATTTTGGCTAGCCAGACGGACTAGTTACTTCAGAATTTTATGATTTTTAGCTAGTCCGACATGATTTTGGGTGGCCAATGGCCAGCGGACCATCGCCAATTTCGAACCCTGCATAACTGTAATCAATATTGCTTAGTTTCATACAAATAGCACAAAAATTGCCACAATCACAATTGCTCCACCCATTGTGGTAACATACATTGTGTATCCACTTGAATGTGTTTGTTTGTTTGTTTTTTCCTTTGTTTCACAATATTCTCAGAATGAAATGCACCCATCCAAACACTGGCAACAATTAACTATAAATTCAATCTGGCCTGATGTGCAAAGGCATCCCTGAAAATGGGTAATAAATGTACCCCCCCCCCCCCATTATCTTTGAACCACATTGGAGAGGAAATTTTCTCTAGAATATCACAATTTGTAAACATGTAAAACATGTTTAACACTTAAGTACTGTCAAAACCTAGGAACATTGTCAACTTTGAAAGATTAACCCTCTACTCATTGTTGAATTTGAAGAGAAATCATCCCCCCCCAAAAAAAAAAAAATAAATAAATAAATAAAAAAGAATAAATAAATAAAGATAAAAATGAATAACTGGCTAAATTCACTCACCTTAACATCATCCAGTTTTTGTTCGTAGGCTGTACAGAAAGACCAAAAAAAAAAAAAACATGGAAGAAAGAGAATGTACATCATCACAACACTAAGCTGGACTGCAGGAAATTTGATTTGCATTACTATACTATACAGTGTCCTGAAGTCTAAATTTGTTTTGTGAATTAGCATGAAACTTATTCATGTCCTTTATAGATCCTATGTGTCTAAAGATAAAGAAGTGGAGTTATAATTTGCTGTGATTACAGTTTGTAAGCATCTTTCATGAATATCTGTTCAAGTGTGTTCATGGGGTCTCAAACAAAAATGTTGTGCTATCATCATTCAATAGTGTAAAAGTGGATATTTTTGCGCAACTAATTTTTCGCCCTCGGCGAGGTAAGAAGAGTTTCAAATGTTTTTGATTCCGCGGAATCAAGACATCGACTACTGGAACATATGGTAAGCTAAAATATTTGTGTGCTTTTATTTTCGCGATAGTTTCGAGTTGCGCGAAATGCGCAATAATTTCAACACCGTGAAAATTTCCACTTTTACAGTAATTCAAAACACTATTCACAGCCAATTATGACAATATACTGTGCATATCAATATCTGCAGGCAACCAGATGATGCTCGAGATATCAAAACAAAACAATGCACAAGTAACAGAACAGTGTCATCTCACCAGGGGATCACATGCACAAAAACCATGAATTTCTGAAGAAATAGGATCCACTTGCACACGAGAGATCATTTCAGCATTTACACAACTCACATTACTTCTTTGTGGTGTGGCATAATTCTATACAAACTGAACAAGCGACAGGCACAGTATCAACAAGTATACTAGCATTAGGTAAGCAAACTTGCTCCAATGTGTGCTTGTTGAAATACAAATATGTGTGTACACCTTATATTTCAACCCAAAACCATCACAAAGACTGAAATCTAACTGTATGCTCCATGGATTTACATTTTTAACACACAGTTTTGAACACTGGGTACACTAGGTGCCTAATACTCGCTTTACTTGGGCATAGATCTTTTCTGTCTCGCTTCGTCAATTTAAAGGTCTTCAACATACTTTACTCTTTAATTTCCTTGTTGGGTCTAAAAACATTGCACCTGGCAACCGTCAAAATGCTGTCAAAGATTGACAAGTACAGGAGGTCCACCCATGCACACTTCATTTAGGTAATTAACACGTCAAGGTACATCCAGATTTTGCCTTTCAGCATTATTGCTAATGCACATTAGTACAGAAAGTAGTTTATAGCTCGATACATTACACAAATTTATCTTCACACCCAGCAAGTGGATATAAAGCGAGAAAATCAACAATTTAATGAATAAATTACAGAAACTGATGCTCACAAAAGTTGCCTCACTACTATAGGATCCCAAACAAATGGATGTGTACATAAACAGGTTACACATTTGAGGATAAAATCAACAGGCTGTTACATTTACATACAATGTGCTTTGAATAATATACTGTTGTATACTTGCAACATGAGAATGACATCATAGAAACTCTTTGTAAGTACTAGCTCCTACAGAAATAATACCATTTAAAGGCCAATATTATGAAATAGATTAGCAGCTATTTCACATCTAAAACTAGAAAAGCACTCTGAGAGCACAGACCTCTGCCAAGCATGCAGCTTATTTCCACCACTGATCTTGTTCTTCCATAGAGATATCAGTGATTTCCATCCATACGTACATTTGTACTTATACTTCATGCTGAAAGTGTTTATATATACATGTAATAGTGTGCTAAAAGTCTCCTGATTTCCCAATATATAGAAGTCTTTGTTATGTCATAAACCCTCAGCTGCACAGCGCCCCTCGCCCTAGCAGAAACTACAGCACGCACTTTAGTGCGCGCATGCAAACCTCAAATACGCACAGCCTGAACTCCCAAGTTCATTGACCCTACCTGCTAAAATATAAAAAATCCTTCATTAATTCCCCCAATATTCTCGCATCACTACCAAAAGTTAATCATTTGGTACTTGTGTCATTCTCAACCTTTCCTGCAAGTTTCATCCCAATCCGTTAACTACTTTTTGAGTTATTTTGCGCACGGACAAACGAACGAACGAACAAACAAACCAACGGTAATGAAAACATAACCTCCCCCCTTGGCGGAGGTAAAAATACATTGACAAAAGGAAACATTAGGTAATAAGGGGAATGCAGTTCATGGCAAGAAGAGTGTCAGTACTAACAAACTAGCCAACAAATGACTCATATTTTTGAGAGCAACAACAAGAAGCAGAAATGTTATACAGCCTATGTACCTACATTGCATCATTTGAAGCAAATGTGGCAAGGGATAAGCCTAAAAAGCACATGTTCATGAATGCACTTTAAAAGGGTATCTGACAAACTCTATTATCATCACACAGCTTAAATATTGTAGCAAGCTTCCCTTCTGTTTCTGGTACGGTACCTCGACACAATATGTATTTAAAGGCATTTGTGCAATCTTTCACAAACAGCAAAGAACATGACACTTACCGGTACTGTAAATAAAGTTATATATCTTAGAAGTACAAACCCTCAACTCAAAGACACCAAACATCAGTAATTCACCTTGCATGATTCATTATTATAGTTTACAGCCCAATGTAGCTAGGAAATGATTGCATCATTATAACCCAAAAAGACTAATGAATGACTCATAATATTGGCACCATGAAATATACTATCTACAAGGCCAAAAATGGAATCAATTACACTATAGTGTAATGTACATGCTTGTATTAAATATATCATAGCAAAGATTTTGTCTGACATTGGAGTTCTCACATACCTGGTAGTCATTTCCTGCACTGCAATATATGTTCATAATATTCATTTACATTTGTGCAATCGTATGTCTATGTTAGAGGCATAATTTACCATTTGCAGATGAAACAAAAACCCAGCATAAGTGCTTTGAAATACTTCCAAAATGTGAGTTTGAGATAAATAACCACTGTAAAATTTTGAATCCGTGTAATCAATGTTAAGTTTATATTGTTAGATAGACAAAATATGAACAATAGTTATAATAAAAATGTTGCCAGACTAAACCGTCTACAGTTACGGTCTGATAAGAAAAATACTGATATCTCCTTATATTTTAGGATTTATTGCGAAAATTTTATATGGTACAATGTTTTGTAATACAACAGACCTACATATATATGCATCAAATGTGATATCTTGAATATATCTTAAATCGCTGTTCCCAAAGGTAAACAGGACCTTTAAGCCAGCTAGCAATTTCAGCATGACAACAAATGTGCACATATCAGATTCAAAGGTTTGTAGGCAACATACATGTGTACAGTTTGAACTATGAGGTGTGAAGGTAACATTTACTGACAGATATTAGTTTTATTTTGGGGTGGATTTTTTTTTTTTTTTTTTTTTTTTGGAGGGGGCGCTGTTTTTTATGTCAATGTTTGTTTGGGAACTCTGTAAATGTTTGAGGGCCAAGTCCATGAATGCTTTTCAATGCTCTCATGTTCTTAAAACTATAATTTGGGATTTGTGAATCTGCATATTGTGCAAGTGCAGATGTCTTTTAATTTGTGTTTACAACTATGTACATATGATGTACAACAGGATGCAAGTAATAGTCACAGAGGAAATTTCACTGAATGTACTCATTCTTATTTCACTTCATAATATACAAAATGTAAATGTTTTAGACTGTGCAGGGCAGTTCTTGGAAGAGCAGTTTCAAAAGTGAAAGGGCTACTCTAAAACAATAACAAACTAGAAATGTCGCTATGGCGACTGATGCCTCCGCCATAATGCACGATTCTCCCAACAGGCGTATAGTACAATGTCTTCACAATGTGTGATCCATGACAGTTTCACATAACTGGCAAAATATTGATATGACAGGTTTTCAGAAATGACTTGAATGTTCACTTTCCTTGAACTGGGTTTGCTATAACTGTCGAAGAGTGCAGGTACACATATTTTGGGAAGTGAGAATTTTTACTTGAATTCTGACGGACCCTTTTATAAGTTTATGCATTGAGTAATTTCCAAGGTATGAAGAAAGAATGTAATTGCAGTACAAAATAGTTTTTTTTTTTTTTTTTGTGGGGGGGGGGGGGGGCATTGAAACCTGGCCTTTGACCCTTAACCTTTGACCTTTGACATTCTGGCTGGAAATTTCCTGGAGAATCTCCATCAGGTAATGCATGTATATATTAAGTTTGAAAACTAATAATGCAAGCATTTCATATACTAGTGTATGAGGGAAATAGTAAAATATTGAGGAGTTGACCTTGACCTTTGACCCCATGACTATTGACCTATGACCCGTAAATTCCCTAGATAATCTCTGCCAGTCAGTACATGCGTATGTACCAAGTTCCATGAAGATACATTGAACCATTTGTGAGAAAAGTGATATTACATTTTCACCTAACCTTTGACCTTTTGACCTTTGACCTTATGACATGAAACTCTCTCTGGAGAATCTTTATGCAGTAGTACATGTCTACACCAAGTTTCAAGAAAATACCTTAGGGCATTGCATAGATATTGGGGGAATAGCAACATTTTTAGCATTTGACCTTGACCTTTTGACCTTTGACCTCTTGCCAATGTCACTAAAATCTACTCAAGTAATTGCCCCATCATATATCATCCTTGGACCAAGTTTGGTGAAAGCTGCTTCATCCAGTTTTGAGTTATCACGTAAACAGATAAATTTCAGGATTTGACCTTGATCTTTGACCTTTGACCTTAGTCCGATTTCACTAAAAAACTAATCAAGTAATTGTCCCATCATACATCATCCTCCGACAAAGTTTGGTGAAATCTGCTCAATCCAGTCTTGAGTTATCGCGTAAACGGATACAATTTCATGATTTGACCTTGACCTTTGACCTTTGACCTTTGGCGGATTTCACCCAAAATCTAATCAACTAGTTGCCCCATCATACTTCATACTTGGACCAAGTTTGGTAGAATTCAAGTCAATATTACTTAAGTTATCGCGTAAACGAAAGCGGACGGACGTACGGACGTACGGACGTACAGACGTACGTACGGACGTACGTACGGACGTACGTACGGACGTACGTACGGACGGACGGACAACCCGAAAACATAATGCCTCCGGCACCACTTCGTGGCGGAGGCATAAAAAGCAACGGACACTGCACAGTATGGTCAAACAAGTCTCCAAATATTAATGGATTTTGTACAGAGATTTCCTCTCATAAACCACACCAAATACACAGTATACATGTAGTTCTTAAAAAGCTGGTATGGCTTACAAGTAATATCTATTCATGATTTATTGTGGTATCTTTCATACCACAGTGTGATGGGAATGAGGTTGGTTCACTTTATTTGATTAAATAGGTGGAGAGCATCACATGTTTGCACAGCCCTAACACAATTGAGACAATGTCCAATTGCCCACCACACAATACAATAGTCTCCTGCTTTGGGACTTTCAATTTCAATCAAAAGAGTTGCTTTGATAGACCTTATTTTTCCCCAAATTGTGTTGAGATGACTGAGAAAAGTTTCATGGTATGTTCAAAGGCACTTAAAGGGATTACTGGTTTGGGACCCCACACCAATATTAATATGAAACACTAGGGATTGTTTACCATATTGTACGAGTACATCGTACTGTACACATCAATTGATGTTATAATTCTTCATTTGGGCAAATTTTTGTCATTTTTGCTTTATTAGTCAGAAGATGAACAAATCAATACCTTTTATGTAAAATTTAAATAAATGCAGGCAGTATAGCAAATTACTGAGCACTACAACAACTAAAAATAAAGTGAAAGGCTGGAAGACCACAAAATCAATGCTCTCTCCGTAATCATAACCACACAAATTGTATTTAACATAAAATCTAGACTTACTTGCAGCTTATTCCAAGATCAAAATTAAAAAGCATCTACAGTACCTGCAAACATTTCTTGCAACACATGTTATCTTTTGAAGTCAGTCAGAGAAATTTAATACAACAGCTGCAAAAAACTGTCAGCAAACATGGAAATCAAATTGTCCAACTTGGTAATTCAATGTAAACACTGCACACCAATCAAATATAAATGAAAAATATTTGTCCAAGTCATGGTGAATATTCCATATTGTGTAGTGCAAAACTGTTGCAATTGATCAATTAAAAGTGATAATCTTCAATATTAGTCCACAGGTCCACAAGTTTAACACATTTTTTTTTTTTAGACTCCTTACACAGGCTTACATTCCAATAAGCATTCAAAATGTCCATCAATGTCATGGAGGTACATGTACATTCTATGCATTTATAACAGTTTGAACATTACAGTGGTACATGCTTGCAAGGTGCTTACTACTGTACTTTTAACAGTGCTCACTTGCTACTTAAAAGTTGCGATTTACGAAAGAAAGAAAAAAAAAGAAAATGCAAGTGTAACTCTTTTTGAGGACTAATGCAACCGTTAATTGATGAATAAAGGCTGTGAAATTTTGGTGAAGCTATTTCAGGGAAAGTGTGATGAAGGTAACCTTGGAGAGGAGAGTGGAGAGAGCAGGGACATGAGTGCTGTTAGAGATCTTATCACTGCATGCAGTTGTTAAAAAAAAAGAAGAAGAAAGAGATGAAAAAGTTTCATCATGAACCTAGAGAACAAGCGAGGCAAGCAGCATCAAACAGCTGTACTAGCTTACTTTCTTTGTTCTTTTTCTGGTCTCCCTTGGCAACTTGTAAGGCCTTCTCTAGTCTTGATCTGTGCTCGTAGACAACTGTTCAGAAAGACAAAAATAGAGATGGGATGTAAAACAGTCCAGAGAAGCAAACGTAAGAGAAAAAACAATTAAGTATCAGTACGGCACAAAATGTTGTATACTCAAGGGTGTTTTTATTTATTACAAATTTTGAGAATCAATCAATATTAGCAAGATTATTTAATGACTAGCAAATGTACTGCCTGCATTAACACTAATGAGCTGTTTATTGAATTCGAGGCTGGAAATGATTCAATTTTCTCTAGAAAAGTGATCAATACTTCTTTCTGATTTCATCAATTTGGTTCTCACTCTTCAAATTAGCTGAAGTCCCAACTGGGAAATACACCCCCATCCCCTCCCCCAAAAATGTATAAATTATACAATGTATACTGTAGCCAAATATGTTGTACCCTTGCAGTTGGTCTACTACATTTGTATAATGTAGGTACAATGTACATATATCATGCTCTTTTTTTTTTTCATTCATGCACTTTAGAATTCGTCACATTAGTGATGTACACAGGTATGCCCACAATATCGCTTCATCGTAATGTATTTGAAAGATTTTAATCTTGACTTGAGTGGTCATTGCCTGTTTAAGATCATAAAATCATTTTAACATAGAAACCTGACCAGCCAGAAAGCCATAAATGTACATGCATCACTCTTTGAAAATCAATTGTGACTATCTAATACACTGTACTTGAAAGTTAAATGATAATTTTGGTGCATGTACTTGTACATTGTAACTCGACCCATGAAGCATTCATCTCTCTCGAATCTTTGATTTGTTTTGAAAGAATTGAAAATTGAGATTTGATTCTAGAGAGAACCCCAGAAACTGCAAAACAAGACATGCCACTATTGAATTTCAGCAATTTCCATGTCAGTACAAATGTATGTAGGTCACCTATTAAACACAACATCCAAAATTGCCTTTCAATTCGGTTTTATGACTGTTCAACATTACTTTTGCAGGAATCTTAGATATTTTTGTATCTATGCCATCTATCTCAAATTTGTATGAATGAATATAAATTTCTCAATTCTTGAAGAAATAGGTTCAGTGGTTTCATCCTGATATCTTTCAATTAGACAAATGAGTATATGCCTACAGGTATACCAACGTGTAAAGTAAAGTAGAAGAGTTCTACACTAGTATGAATTCAGACATGCTTTGTTTGACTTTAAGCACAGTAAAGGGGATGGGGGAACTAGAAACATGCACACTGCCTTTTTAAGTCAAAGTTCAATGTATTTTCATATTTGCACCACAGTGAAAGAACACTTGACCTTCCTATGGTACTTTTTTCAAAAGGCAGCTGGGGAATTAAAGATGTTACCCATATCATTAGCAAGTCGAAAGAATGCGAACTTAAAAATTTAAATGTTACAGTGGGACTGGACAATCAGTTTAAATTCTCCTTCCCTTTAAATTTGATCTTATAACCTAACCTGTACTGTGAGTTTAACCTGACTGTGCAGTCACATGACTAACATACATACGACCCCATCAGGTGACTGACCGACCCCACATGACCCAGACTGATGATTGGGTGACTCGACTTACTAGTACTACACCACAGACTACATGTAGTTCCTGATCACACAAACATCTGTGGAAATTGGGAGCATCAAGCAACTCCAAATTTGGGCAAGTGTGACTTCTGGAACTTAAATCACACTTTTGTAGAATTCCCTTTACAATTTCTTTATTTTATTGCCCTACAGTGATATTACAAAACTGTTGTACTGGTCAGTGGTAGTCTCCTTATCCAACAATTCGACAGCATTATATGGATTTAACCTCAACAAAAAATTCTTTGGAAGGGATGGTCTAATAGTCATCAAACTCCACTGAGTGTTAAAGACCTAAGTATTGGCTTACAGAGTACAGTGCTTTAGGGTAGAGGATTGGCCACTCGCTGAGACCTAAAACCAGCTTTCATGATCTTCACTAGGCATATGATTGTTTGATGAGTCAGTTACATGTTCCTCATTTGAGATGAATGAAATGAGGCTTGCATGGCCATGAATTTAGATTTACATTTTAACAATCTTCACACGACATTGCATAGCTTAGAACTGTTTCATCTTGAACAAGATAAAGCACTCTGAGAGCGCAGACCTCCGCCAAGCAGCTCATTATCACCTATACAGTAACATACATGCTGAAAATCGCCCAATTTTCGTAGCTGCCACACAATACAAAATAGTGGGATAACGATCGCGATCCAAATCTCAAGATTTGTATAAAGGGTCTAGTAGGTGTGAGTCCCACTACAAAGCCTTGTGTTTATTTAGTATTATATACCTCATGAACATATACAAGTACAGCTGTAGATTCCTATCATCTGATTGGTTAAAAGTGGAGTCATGAAAATAGCTGTGCAACATTTTTGATCAAAATGACGTCATGATTTACTGTGCTCGGGGCATAGAATCAACTGTGCCCTGTAAATAGGTTTGGAGACAGTAGCAACCCCGTACACATAGATCACTCATATGTACACTGTATGCACCAATGATACGACCGCCGCGCTGTCGATCAGCATTGATTACGAGTGCTGTAAAAGAGACTAGAATCTACATGTATATTTTCGCTATCTATATTTCGGAATCCACATTTTCGGTATACAAAATCAAAACAAATAATGACAGCTTGATATTCGGGGCAAAGTTAAAATTATGTAGGCCCTCGGTGATGTAAAAACCATAACTATGTCCTCAGCTTTGCTTCGGGCAAAGTTATGGTTTTCACATCACCTTGGGCTCATAATTTTAACTGTGCCCCTCATAGCAGTCATTGTTTGTATACCAGTGCCGTATTAGGTTCCTGCATGCTGTGCAGCACCTCAAGCAGAGCACACGCAAATATGCGCAGCTTGAACTCTGAAGTTCATCGACCCTACTGATTTGTCGAAAGATTAAAAAATCCTTTGAATTTTTTTTTTAATCCCGCATCACTAGGGGGGCCTACTCAAATTTATCATCCATTCTTTGTGTCATCATAAACTTTTCCTGCAACTTTCATTCAGATCGATTTACAAGTTTTTGAATCATTTTGCACACACACAATCTGAATCAAGGACACTAACGTTAATGGCAATGCCACGGTAAACGTTTTAACAAACATAACCTCCTTCGGCTTCATAACTCAGTTTACGCCTTGGCGGAGATAATAATATTTAACGAACTTCATGCTGCATTGCAAATCTAACGTTACAGATTCATAGACTGCATCCAACCATTGCTACTTTCAGTTCAATATGACTTCTTGAGTAGGCCTACTTTTCTTACAATGTACGATTCAACTTGATCTTTGGGGTGAGTGGACTGATCACTTGTTGAATGTGATGCCTAGCGTACTGGGTACTGCTGAGTGACATACACACAAACAAAAGTGAGATTATTGATGACATTTTATACCTTGAAGTTGGGCTGTAAGCGATTCCTGCTGCTGTTTATGTTTCAAGGCTTGATGTGCAGAGTCTTCTAGTGTCTGTTTCAGTTGGAAATACGTGTAAATGCCGTAGATAAACGCCAGGATGGAGACGGCAAAGAAGATACTCTGCCCAAGTGGGCGGCCGCCGCGCCGGGAGGAAATCATGTTCTCTACCGTTACGGACAACGCTGCCCGCTTGCCGATGTCGAGCTGGTAGGCGGAATGCAGCTGCGAGTACCTGGTATTAGACATGCAGATCACCAGCAAATCGTTGTTCGTCCACGCTCAGCCTGATGACACAAATATTACGCTGAGTTCTGCATATCTTCAGGTGTTTCTGACGCGGCTGGAGCAGCGATAGTACCCCCAATATCTTGATCAGATCCTACCGAAATTGATTCTAGTTGTCCCACGGTCAGTGCAATTCAGTTACACGTATACTGTATACGCATTGTACGCGTATTACCTGAATGTGGCTTCATACATGCTCCATTGAGTTTGTGTACACTTGTACTTTTTAATAAGTCGGCATGATACGGAGCATTGCATCCGACCCACAGTTTTTTGTTACATGTCGCCCTCTGCGATAATAGTCCTGACAGTGCACTTTTTAGGGCTCACACCCATAAATATTTCCCCATAGGGATGTGTGTTAAAAATCAAATTTCAAAAAATTCTGTAAAACAGCTGGGAGAAATGAGGTGTTTCAGCTTCACTAACCTGGATAAGTTAGATATACCCTTTCATCCATCAAATTCTCAGGGTGGATAATTCAGTTCAAATTCTGTCCAGGGGTCCGCAAAGCCAGACTACGAGTTCTTATCACTCAAAAAATCACCCATTTTCCGTACACGTACCCAATGAAATATAGTCCCCTCAAATTCCACCAGAAAAGCTTTCATCTTCCAACCAAAATGCAACTTGTAGAGGAATTCATACTCAATATCTACAGCTATTCAGTTTTTTGCCAAACTACATCATTGATTTTTAATCAAATTTTTTCTTCATTTATTTTGGTATCTTTGGTACGAATTTGTGAAGGGGCCTGGGGCATTCCCTTGTATTTACGGGTGTGAGCCCTATAGTGGAGGTCATATTTCTCATTTGACTTTCAAACATCATAAATTTGTTTTTGATGAGATTTGCACCTACATCATATGGGAAATTACACATTCAAGGGTCATAAAGCTTCTCAAAGGGACATTTTTGAAACTCATGCCTTTTGAGGATTTAAAAAAAAAATAAAAATGTAGTGTGGATCAGTTCTTCATACGATGAATACCTAGAGGCAGGCAGTAATCTTTGATTATGGGGGTGTCATCATCACATTATTGCCTACAAAATACTTGAAAAGACTCTGTTTTGTCAAACAGACTAACTTTATGAAGTTTGACCTGTTTCAGTGGTAGCCAAACAAAGAAATACATTAAAGTAACACAGTCATTCAAAGTTGTGTGATACTGGTGCCTGCTATGTACAAAGATCTATCTATACAACAACAACATAATAAGAAAACAAATTGTAGCCAAACAGAGTTGGGGGGGGGGGGGTAGAGGAGAGAGGTGGGGGGGGGGGTAGGAAGGGGAAGGGGGGAGGGAGGAAGAGATCTGACACAATAGATCAACATAAACCAGCAGAATTTGTATGGGATGAATACTTCCCATAGACTTGTGTGCATTGCATGCATCCTCTATAGTGGAGGTCATATTTCTCATTTGACTTTTAAACATCATAAATGTGTTTTTGATGAGATTTGCACCTACTTATGGGAAATTACACATTCAAGGGTCATAAAGCTTCTCAAAGGGACATTTTTGAAACTCATGCCTTTTGAGGATTAAAAAAAAAATAAAAATGTAGTGTGGATCAGTTCTTCATACGATGAATACCTAGAGGCAGGCAGTAATCTTTGATTATGGGGGTGTCATCATCACATTATTGCCTACAAAATACTTGAAAAGACTCTGTTTTGTCAAACAGACTAACTTTATGAAGTTTGACCTGTTTCAGTGGTAGCCAAACAAAGAAATACATTAAAATAACACAGTCATTCAAAGTTGTGTGATACTGATGCCTGCTATGTACAAAGATCTATCTATACAACAACAACAACATAATAAGAAAACAAATTGTAGCCAAACAGAGTTGGGGGGGGGGGGGTAGAGGAGAGAGGTGGGGGGGGGGTAGGAAGGGGAAGGGGGGAGGGAGGAAGAGATCTGACACAATAGATCAACATAAACCAGCAGAATTTGTATGGGATGAATACTTCCCATAGACTTGTGTGCATTGCATGCATCCTCTATAGGGCTCACACCCATAAATATTTCCCCATAGGGATGTGTGTTAAAAATCAAATTTCAAAAAATTCTGTAAAACAGCTGGGAGAAATGAGGTGTTTCAGCTTCACTAACCTGGATAAGTTAGATATACCCTTTCATCCATCAAATTCTCAGGGTGGATAATTCAGTTCAAATTCTGTCCAGGGGTCCGCAAAGCCAGACTACGAGTTCTTATCACTCAAAAAATCACCCATTTTCCGTACACGTACCCAATGAAATATAGTCCCCTCAAATTCCACCAGAAAAGCTTTCATCTTCCAACCAAAATGCAACTTGTAGAGGAATTCATACTCAATATCTACAGCTATTCAGTTTTTTGCCAAACTACATCATTGATTTTTAATCAAATTTTTTCTTCATTTATTTTGGTATCTTTGGTACGAATTTGTGAAGGGGCCTGGGGCATTCCCTTGTATTTACGGGTGTGAGCCCTTTATCATCTGAGTGTCCTGTCTTGTTTTGTTTTGACCACTCATATGAAAGGAAAAGGTCGATAACCCTTACCATCTCAATCAATCAATCAATCAAGCAATCCATCCATCCATCCATCCATCCATCCATCCATCCATCCTTCCATTCATCAATCAACCAATCAATCAATCAATCAATCAATCAATCAATCAATCAATCAATCAATCAATCATCAGTCAATCAATCAATCAATCAATCAATCAATCAATCAATCAATCAAACAATCCATCAATATCTATCTGTATAACTCACATACTGTAAATATAATGATAATACCAGTACCTTTATACATCAAACTTTTTCAAAACTGTGCAAAACCTCTGAGGAGTACATTCGCACACTATCAAATAATCTATCTATATCTTTCCATCTATCTGTATATCCTTATTTGATTTAGCCAGTTCTCTCGGCAGAGATTGTCCATGCTCTATCGCATTTACGCTATGCTAGTACATTCATTCAGTAATAGCTTAGCAACTTCAAACTTTCACCGTGTGTTTGGGGTCATTTCCAGATTGTTACCAGTGATATTTCCTTTAAACTCCAAAATATTTGAATAGACACCGCAGTGCACGGTCTTTTAAGACCAAGCAACATGAATGATGCCGATGGCCATAATCATCCTGTAGCATATTACATAAGACAAATCTATTCCCAGTGGTGATTCGACAGTATTGGACGTAACCCTGTTAATATGACTCAAAGCAGAGGAAGAAGTGAGTGAAAGGCGCTTAGCCCGAGTATATAAATTAGTATTCAAAACAGTTCTGTACAATCAGTCCGTTTTACATCGTTTGAAAACTGCATATCAATTTACAGTCTGACATGTCTGAAAGCAAAGAGAATGTCTATAGAATAATAATAGGCCTTGATCATGATCAAGCTAATGATAATGATGATGAGGGTGATGATAAAAAATAATGATAATGATGATGATAAGAACAATAATCATTACCATCCTCTTTAACATCATCATCATCATCTGAGGGCGGTGAGTTGGCTCGATCAGTCGGTATAGCGCGTCTGCCTCACTATGATCCTACCATAAGGGCCCGGGTTCGAACCGAGTCTGGACTGAGCAATGCTGTGTGTAGTCATACCGTCCCCTCTAGCAAGAGGCAAAACACTCTGTCCCTCGGATAGGACATAAAATGGAGGTCTCGTGTATGAGAGAGTAACAACTCATGCACGTAAAAGACCCCGCTTCATTGATTCATCGCAAAGAGCAGGATGTTTAACCCGGTGAAGTGGTCCCACCTCACATCCAACAACTGGACCCCATGGAAGACCAGCTCAGTGTAGCTGAATATGGGCTATCCAGCCATCTTCTCAGATGGAAATGAACAAGCAAACAAACAAACAAAAAATCTTTATCATGATATATAGTAGCAATACTAGTAGCTTATCGGTGCCCCTGATAATGACCCGAAACTACAAGGCATCAGAAACTTGAACAGAGATTGATTTATTCTTTCTCTTATCAATTTTGATCAATGCATAACATATTTGAACAGACTTTGATTATATATTATATTTAGCAATGCGTTTTTCTTTTATGTCTTGAATTGTAATGTGATGATTTTTTGTTTTGTTTTGTGATATGTATTAGATTTGGTTTTGTTGTGAACTATGATAATAAATTCGATTCAATTCTAATTCAGTTGAACCTGAATATAAAAAACGACCAAAGTCTAAATTCGGTTGTCGTATTTGGAGACCCTTTACAAAGTCACACAAAGATAGATGATCAGTCAAATGAATGTTTTATACATTCAATTTGTATGAGTAACATGCCACTAACTGAAAGAAAAACTAAAAAGAAAATAGGAAATTACTTAATGATTTCTATATTTTTCTGCATTTTTTTATGGACTTGTGTCGTTTTTATATTAAGGTATTCAATTCCATTTTAGTTTAACTCATTGAAATTTCCAGCAGTACTACATTCATAAAACATCTGAGTCAGAACTGACCAGGAAAGGGTCCGTTGGGGGTCACACACCGTTCCGGGTCAGAATGACAAGGAATGGGGTCAGATATGACCCCATTCAGAGTCATGAATTGGGTCAGGGTGACCCCATTCCGGGTCTTCATTACCATATTTCAAGTCATTTTTTACCCGGAACGGGGTGTGACCCCAGCAGACCCGGTTCCGTGTCAGTTCTGACCCGGATTTTTTTAGAGTGTATTTCCTCCTTATACAGGACAACCTCCATAATTCCATTGTATAGAAAATGGATTTTCTGTAAGTTTTGACGATGAACAAGGGATTCCTGAGTAGTTGATGAGTGTATAATGGCTAATGTCCCTGTAACGGGATCGATGTGATAATCATATACATCCTGAATTCATTTTCACTCAGAGTTTAGCGGTCGGGGAAACGAGACCCAATTATCTCCCGTTATGTTACGAGATGAATTAACCCTTTCTGTACTTTAAAGGGATAGTACAGTATTGGTGGAGATGAGAATTGGGCTCTTAACTTTCTGCGAGATACCAAGAAAACACTTAGTGCAGAGCATACCATTTTAAGAGGAATTCAAAGTTTATTTGGTGAAAATTGGGTTTGGAATAAATGAAACATCCAAAAACAAAGTAAAACAAAGCGATCGTAATAAAGTGTGGGTCCCACACTTTATTAGAATCGCTCTGTTTTGGATATCTCAGCCATTTCAAAACCAATTTTCATCAAATAAACGTTGAATTCCTCATGGAATTACATGCTATTTCATATTTCATAAGAGGTTTCTCATTATCTCACACACACAAAAAAAAAAATGTCAGAAACCTAAAATTAGGTCTCAACCAAAACTATACGATCACTTTAAATGCCCATTGACACAGAAAACCCCTCAGTGTTGTACCACACACTGTCCACAGTCTCTGGCAGAGAAAGGGTTATAGAAGGATGTTGATCCAAGACTGAGGCTCTGATTGGTCGAGAAACTGGAAAGGAATGGCTACACAGAGCCACACCTAGACATGACATGGCATGTTGTCATGGAATATATGGGGGGAGATAGTATGTATATAAAACGAAGAATACAGAAATAAACTAGGAATGCATTATTTCGCCGTCGAGATTCCTGAAGAAGGAAAACTTTTTATTGGCGAAATAATACATTATAGTTTATTTCTTGATTCTTCGTTATATTGGAGCCAATGCGTGAATTCGCAACATAATATATATATATATATATATATATATATAAAGAGCTTGCTTCCAAAAGGCCCTATCCATTGAAAATGATGGATTTAGCACCTTTTGGAAGCAAGCTCTTCATATAATGATAATAAAAATTATTTAAAAAAAGTAATAATAAGGATAAGATCTCATGATTCACCAAAGGTAGCCTCTTCATAAGTTGCGCCACTGCTCTACCAGAAGGCCCTGCTATTATTATTACCCTTGTTGCGTTACCAGGTACCCATATATACACCTGGGTCGAGAGGGACATAAAGTGGGTAAAAACATCTTGTCCAAGGACATAAGCACTGGGCGGGATTCGAACTCGGGTCCTCCGAACGGCGGAGTCGGGAGTCTTATCCACTATGCCACAGCGCCCTCACTAATGTACAATTGTATTTTTGCTGAGATCATGTAATTTGTTGTTGTTGTTGTTGTTGTTGTTGTTATCATCATTGTTATTGTTTATTTGATTTTATCGATTTTATTTTATTTCTGCATTTTTCACAAAGTATAGACAAACGATTCCAATAGTCATCATATTGATTATAATGATATCCAACACAAAATGAATATGCGATCATGATAATGTACCAATAATGAAATATTGTATAGGTGAATTATAATCATACAGAACAATTGGAAAATCATTGATATTTCAATTGAATTAATACAAACAAAAATGCAGGAGACCGTCATCTAATTTAATGACGGCTTCTGAAAAAGCATATTGCTCATACTTCATTACAAATCATTTAATACATATTAAATTGTATGATCTAACGGAGTAGGGCACCTATATCAGTGCAGTGGGCTATAGGTGCAAGTGTATATGTGCCGTAATGTTGTTTTATGATTGTTAATGCTAGTTAGAAAAAAAAAATCTGTGTAGATAATTTTTCATGTAGAAAATAATATACGTAGGGCTAATGTTTTATAGTGCATTCATTATGTATGGACTTACGAGTCATGTAATGTAACATTGCGGTGAAAAGAATAAAGTGTATCTTGGCAAATATGAAATGATGAAAAGATGAAAAAGCCAAGTGAAGAAGAGAAGAAGTAAACATGCATAATACACACACTCTTACCGCCCCCCCCCCCCCACACACACACATACCCAATCAGTCATCAGATACACTGACTATAACTCGTGAAGGCAGATTCAGTATCTCGTATAAAACATCATACAAAGTCTCTTTGTATTTAAAAAGGTCTTTCCTTTTTTATTTATATTGTAAGTATATGTGCGCCATTGATAAATTTAAAATGGAAAATGATAAACTTTAACTTGAACTTGATGAAGTTTAATATTGAGAAGGATGTGAATTTTTGCAGTCAGCAATATTACACTCCACCTCACATAGCAGGCGATGGCCGTATCATCTCTGTTAAAGTCGATTATTTTGATAACTTATCAAGCTCCTATATTTTGACTACATGGCATTACAGTTTAATATTCATTGTGTATCTTACCCCACTGTCTTCTCACACAGTATCAAAGTGGTAATCCTCTATTGCCAGACAGATTATAAGATAACTATATACCAGTAGTTAACCCCACCAAAAGATATCTTGATAGATATCTTGATAGATATATCTTGATGTCAATTTGTTTGTTTGTTTGTTTCTGTATTGTTTGCTTGTTTGTTTTCTCAGTTCAAATCTGTTTCTATACATTATTAGGTATGCACAGTCTTATAAACAAGCCATTTAAAGGCTTTCTCATGTGCATTCCATTTTTCATAATTATAGTTGTGTATACTTGGTGCTGATTTGTATAGCATATGAATGTAACAATACCTTGTCTTAACGTTGTTTTGATTTGTATGTTATGTGTTTTTTATCCTTGTGGAATGATGGAAATAAATGAAATGAAATGAAAACAAAAAAACGAAACCGGAATGCTTGAGGATCACATAAACAATAGATCAAATCATGTTATACCATACAATGCTAAAATATCTTGAGGCATTATAACAACTGCATGCTCATGCTGTAAGAAGATAAAAGTTACATAGGAAATGAGGTTATACAACTTACTGCGGAGAACTACTGCTAACTACTACGAACATGTGCCCCAAATCTGAAAGCAGACAGCATTCAGATCTTTAAATCTGTACAAGTGTATATATTTTTCTATTACAGGACATAACATAACATTCATTGTCTATCCTCAGTGGCAAGGTGCTAATCCTCCACTGCCAGAGTTATCTACAAAATGTATCAGACAACTACCAGTAGTTAACCTCACCAAAACATCTCTTGATGGATAAAAAGAAACTGGACTACATGAGGAATCCCCTAAACAATGGATTAAATCATTCATACCATATACACTGCTATAGATCACGAGGCACATAGACAATAACTGCACGCCATTCATATTGTAAGCAGACCTGACCTATTAAATGAAGCATGTGAATTATTAAATGTATAGTTATAGAAACGATCTTCCACAAGCCTTCTATATAATCCAGATGTCTACCAAGTTTGGTCAAAGATGAAATATGTATAGTATCAAAGGACCAGAGCTATTGCAACGAACATCAAAGATGGCACATGTATTATGTCAGAAAATAAAGCCCAAGTAAAGTCTATATTGTCTTCTGTACGTCCTCATATCATGTCTATGTGTCTATGTTATACGTGTGCTCTCTATGTATGCATTCTATATGTCTTACCGATGTAATGTGCATGCATGCCAGCAACTTTCCAGAAATGGACAACAATATCGAATTGAACTAAACTGAATGGAATGTAAAAGTTATCTCCCTCTTATCCTGTTAAGATACTATATAAGAGGAAAATAGACAAAACTTTGCACAAGTTGAGTCTCCTTGGACTGCAGAATAGTCTTTCACCTGATGCATTTGCTCTTACGATGTAATCGGAAGCTTTTTATATTTTGGTAGGAAAATAACTTCCGACTTTGGTAGAAATTGTACTTATGTGATTTCAACGCTACTACTGGTTTGCAGATTTTTATTTTTTTTTATATTATTTCACGTTTGTACCGATGTTCACGAAATAACAAAATCTATATACAGTACACGTGTCACATCCACATGTGGAAAATGAATAATAGTTTTCTTAAAAGGTGATCAAACTTCATTCTCATCCCAATAACGTTGTTGGAGAGTCAACCGCCTGCAAAACTGTCTCGCACGTCCAAATTCACGCAATATCTATACTCGTAGTGCTCAATATGTATGGCGTATACACACAGTATGAAGAGTTGACTGTACAGTTGTATTATATTGTGACTGTATATGAACTTAATTCTGCAGTAACGGTGTTTCTCAACATAGACTGTAGCTACTTCAAGCAATCATGCACCAGTTTGTGCTCCATACCCATCACAATATGCAAGTAAGGGCTACTACCTCTGACAAATACTCAGTTGGCAACTAGATTATCATATACCCCTCAGGTCCACTGCAACATCAGTTGTTGTTTTGGTGAGTAGTAAATGCTTTTTACAACAGAATCAACAAACTTGAGCTCCCGCTCAACAAAACCATGTTGCCAGTGCTTAAATAGCACTGTTTGATGTTTTATGTGCATTTTTTTTCATTTGGTGTATCTCATTCATATGTAATCGCATAATTCGTATATTATAGTTGGTATTGAATACAGTATTAATAGGCATGCATCTTGATCATGTATATACTGAATTTGTTATTTAATCATTTTTTAGCGAATATAGAATATAAAGAATATACAGAATAGAATATATAGAATAGAATATATCATTGATAGCTATCTAACAGTAACACAAAACTGAGCAGTAAAAAAAAAATAGGAAAAATACATTGTGACTGCCTGAATTGAAAGGGGTCAGATTCGAGTATCATTCATTTCATTTTCTGGTTCCTACATCATTCTTTCTTACTCCATGTGACTCCACTATTTTGTAAACATGTACAATGATTAGAATTGCATTGGATAATTCATTCATTCATTCATCTATTAATCAATTAATTAATTAATTAATTAATTAATTAATTAATTCATTCATTCATTCATTCATTCATTCATTCATTCATTCATTCATTCATTCATTCATTCATTCATTCATTCATTCATTCATTCATTCATTCATTCATTCATTCATTCATTCATTCATTCAATCATTCATTCATTTATTCATTCATCTTTATACTTTCGGCGGACACAAACATTCCGGCATCTACTCTGCAGTCTGGCAGTTAATGGTACATGAATTCACTCAAACAATTAGTCTCATCCTCACACAAGTTTCATCCCAAGGCAAAAGGGCAGTGTAAAAGTGCAGGCAGTATATGGTGGAATGGTACAGGGTCATGTTTAGTTCTTATGTTGAAGAATATTGTCCCAAGGTAACTAACATTATGCCAATATTCATTCATTCATTCATTCATTCATTCATTCATTCATTCATTCATTCATTCATTCATTCATCCATCCTTAGGCCCTATATACTTTCGACAGACACATCTTATCGGCATATATCTCTTCAGTCTGACAATTGTTGGTACATGAATTCCCTCACAAGTTTCATCAAAAGGAAAAAGGGCCGTATAAAAGTGGCAGTGTGGTGGAATGGTACAGGGTCATGGTTGGTAGTTCTTACGAATGCTGCAGAATTTGTCCCAATGTAACTAACATTATGCCCACATTCATTCATTTATTCATTCATTCATTCATTCATTCATTTTATTTATTCATTCATTCATTCATTCATTCATTCATTCATTCATTCATTCATTCATTCATTCATTCATTCATTCATCCATTCATTCATTCATCCTCAGGCCCTATACTTTTGATGGACACATTTCACCGACATCTACCTCTGCAGTCTACTAATACATGAATTTACTCACACAAGTTTCATCCTCACACATGTCACAGAAGTTTCATCCTCACTCAAGTAACTCAAACAAGTTTTATCCGCACACAAGTTTTATCCCAATGCAAAAGGGTCAAAGTGGCAGTATGTGGTACAGACTCATGTTTGGTATAGTTCTTATGCTGCAGAATTTGTTCCAAGTTAACCAACATTATGCCCACTTCCTCATGGTTGCAGCAATAACCTTCTCCGTCCCAGGGACTGTGGACAGTGTGTACATCACAATGGGGTTTTCTGTGCCAGTTGGTACTCAAAGCACAAAAAGCGTTGAGGAAAGAAGTCTCAAATAATGTAGACTAACAGCTGTCATGACGTAACAATGGATTCTTCCCCGAATGCTGCTCTTTCTAGCGAAAGGCTGAGATGAATTCCTCTGTGAGGAACTGTTCCTTCCCATCCTCGTGGAGGACACAGTTCACTTCGGACGACCCTGGGGCCCTCTCCAGCATGTACACCACCCTGAAACCACGCAAGGAGAATGTATATACATGTACGTGTATTTTGATCGAGCACGAACTACTAATGGATGCATGTGCTGTATGAGTTCATTATAGGTCTATATAGGCCTATATATTCACGAGTTTAATGTGTGCATTATACTAACACACACATACACACACACACACACATACACACACACACACACACACATTACAAGCATGAATACATAATATTGCAACGTTTTACAGTGGGGGAGGGGGGAGGTCAAGGATCGATGATTACCTCATCTCCAAACGGGACCCTCGCGGGGGGGGGGGGGGGTTAATTGCTGTGATTTTGTTTCGTTTTTATTAGTGCAGTAGTTTTTTTTTAAGTGTAAAAAAGTGAGGGGGTATCTTTACGAGGTGATCTTAATGACCCAATGCACAAGGTATGACAAGCACGTGTAATTGGTTTTGCATCAGCATCTCAGAACTTGTTTAAAGCAGGGAGGTGATACGCTCATCTTTAAAGGTTAAATACAGTGACACAGTGTATCAAGCATGTCAAGTAGAATTCGACCCTGATGATGCAACAATCACCAGCACGAACTCACTTTCAGGTTATATCAGGCATGTGTATGTATATGCATGAACTTGTGACACATGGCATTGGTGACAATCTAGTTGTTTCTGTGTAATTTTACAAATTTGAGGTTTTGCTTGTCATTTTTTGATGTATCAAAGTGGTCGTTCGTCATTATTTCTGCCCTTGTCTTACCTTGGGTCATCGATTTTTACGATTTCTTTGATGTATGACAGCAGTTGGTCCGCAAAGTTGCAGCAGACTGCGCCGTCCCAAGCTCCCTGCGTGAGTAAAATAAGATCAGACAAACCAAATGATACTCCGAGCAGTAAGTAAAATTGACTAATCCTTTATCTATTTTGTGTCTAATGAATTGACTCCAAAATAACAGTCCTGTTTAACCAGCACGGTACTGCGGAAGTAGAAATTTTCGTGTGATCCTTTTGTTTTTCGCTGGTCCTCGGTCTCAATGACATTCACATCCATGGCATTTTGTTAAAGAGACTCAGTTGTCACAATGTTCTTATTTTCTCAGTAGGCCTACTTAGCAGGGTAACGTATTCATGAAAATTGTTGTGGGTTTCCTTTCGAGTCCAAGAATGACTGCACCCAAGTAGGCTACTTCTTTCGTTGCAGCAGGCAGGGTAAATTCCAAACTTTGACTATGGCATCTTAACCTTTGACTTTATAACACCGCTGCACATTCTGGTGATGTCTGATTTGGTGACAAATGCACAAACAAGTTTTAATGATTTGATCAAAAGACCCTCACTCTACAAAAAAAAAAAAAGGGTTCAACTTTGCACCTTGGTCAAACTGGGAGCATCTTTACGGGTGCAACTTCGCACCTTTCAGATCAGAAAGGGGCAAAGTTGCACCTTTAATAGGTGCTGGTCTGAAAGATGCCAAGCTACACCCATAAAGGCTCTCCCAGTGTGACACTAGTAAAGCTGCAAAGTTGAACCCATTTTTCTTTTATTTCATTTCATTTCATTTCAATTTATTTTCATATTTCTCACATATATCACAATAAAGTATATAATAGTAGAGCAGATAAGCCGAAGAATTGTGCAAAATTTGACTAAAGCATGAAACTTTCACCATCGTTAGTACATGCTATAAGATTAATTTTAAGATCGGGAGGTAAGTCTGAATTGACCTCTGATGACCTCTAGAGGTCAATGACCTCAAAATCTAAGAAAATTGATATTTTGCCTCATTGGTTAATGATAAACACAGTAATGATGTACTAAAACTTAATTTTTGTCACAGTGAAATTGTCTTTATGTTCCACAGAGCCCTAACAGGTTTCTACCTTTGACCTCTGATGACCTTCAGAGGTCAATGACCTCAAAATGTCAGAAAATGGATATTTTGCATCATTGGTTAATGATAAAACACAGTAATGATGTACTAAAACTTAATTTTTGTCACAGTGAAATTGTCTTTATATTCCACAGAGCCCTGACAGGTTTCTATCTTTGACCTCTGATGACCTCCAGAGGTCAATGACCTCAAAATGTCAGAAAATTGAAATTTTAATGCGTCACTCATAACTGAAACACGATAATTATGTACTAAAAACTAATTTTTGTAAGAGGAATTGCCTCAATGTTCCACTGAGCCTTTCGAGTCAGATTTCTACCTTTGACCTCTGATGACCTCAGATGACCTATGATGAGGCCAATGACCTCAAAATGTCAGAACATTGATATTTGGTGCAATTGGTTGATGACAAACATGATTTAGATGTTATATTCATTTGTATTACAATTGAATTGTTTTCCTATTCCACAGAGCAAGAGAAATTACTCACGTGTCTCTACCTTTGACCTCTGAGGAAGGTGACAGGTCAATGACCTCAAAATATCAGAATATTGATATTCTATGTATAGTCAATGGTCAACTTTGTAATACCCGATGTACAATCATTTATGCTATAATAGAAGAATCTTGTCATTCCATGGAACATTGGTCATTAGCCTGTGCATTATATCCAACTTTGACCTCTCAGGACAATGAGAGGTCACTGAGGTCACATGTGCAGGCTTACCTGTATTGATGTTTGGCTTCATTGGTGTAATCGTAAATGCTTAATCATGTACAAATCACGCATTGACGTTTTGATCAAAGTATGTATGCATATTCCACAGAGCATTGGTTTATAGTAACAGGTCTCTGAAATGTGAGAGGTCAATTACTTCAGAAATAAAGCTTAAGTTTCTTGAGTGATGGCAGTGACCTCAAATATAACTGTTATGTTTGGGTTAGTTATGTAGACTAGCAAATATAGGCAAATATGGCCATTATCTCGACACTCGAGGAAAACAAGGCCCACGAGACTGATATACAGAGTGTTTAATCTATTCAGTGTAAGTCTCATAGATCTTTTCCCCCATTTGTCGGACTCATTATGGGACTGGTTTGCCTAAGTGTCAAGCTCATGGGCAATATTTGCATGTATAGTTTCCAGCTGGTGGGCCTGTATTGGCCAGTGTAAAGCTGGTGGGTTGTTACAGTATGACTGCGATGAATGACTCATGGTCCTGGAGTATACAGTCCACAGCTGCGACATCATGGACCATCTTGAAAACTTCGACATACTATGAGGCCCAACATGCATTCCACATGAAGCAATCCTGTGTATTGCAACTAGCTATTGCCATCATAGCAGAGACCTACCCAGGGAATAGATTTAAGCATTCATGGCAAACCATGGAGAAAGCGGTTTGTGCAAAATATTTTGGAGTTCCAATAGGAGGCTCAGCTGGAATCAAATCGCCACAGCAGCTTAAAAAGGTTATACTTCAACCAAAGACTCTCTCCAGACGAAGATACGAGTATCATAAAGTTCAGGTGTTTTGCTACTCCATGCCGCTCAGGACTGTCCTGGAATATGCCTGCATCATCTGGGATCCATTCACCCACGTGAAACATCATGAAGTTTGGAATGATCCAGAGAAGATATGCACTCTTTAGCTGCAATGACCATCATATGCAAAACAAGCAGTTTTACAGCCACACTTGAAAAACAAAACAAAGCAAAACAAAACAAAACTACAATGGCAATCCCTGTAAGAAAGTACAGCACAGGCAAATTCAGCGATGATGTTCTGCATCAAGAACCCCACAATATCCACTCCGCAGGAAAGTTGTGGCTCTATTGCTGCATTCTTCAAAAAGGGCAAATGACCAAAAATGTCAGGCATCATTTGCAAGAACACAAAGTAGGCCTACTCCCAAAAAAGGTGGCGGCTACTCTCGGCCACTGTCTCTTGTATCTCTTTGAAACACTTCAGGAGAGAGATACTCAATATTCAGCTCTGTTATTAATGACACATATGTCTCTCTTTTTGTTTTTGCATTTGTTTGTTGTTTTTTGCTTCATATAGCTCTTTGGATACCTTCTTTAACCAATTAAGAAAAGGCTTCATGGCAGAATGTTACAAGATTACACAGTATAATGAAGAAGAAGAAGAAGAAGAAGAAGAAGAAGAAGAAGAGGAAGAAGAAGAAGGAGAATAGGAAACGAGATCTGCTGTCAATGATGCAGAGCCAATACCAATCAGTTCCATGGCAGTTCTTAGTCGGCACTGCAAAGGTTTGGATGTCTCTCTCTGTTGACAAAGGATATTCTAAAGCTCCAAGTAAGTCCATGGGATGGTTTACATTGTCTGGGCATAGAGGGTTGGGTTGGGTATATGAGGATATGATGCTTTGTTATAACAATTAGGTCTGAGATATCTGTTTTTTATGTTTGTTTTGACCATCCCGCATGGATCTCCAACGAAAAGGAATGATAATGTGTTAGACCCAGCCGCCACCGTGTTTTTTCAATAGATTTTGATATTACAGTGTAGTTGAGAAAAAAAGTAACCGCTCATTGTCCTAGATGGAAGTCAAAATTGAACTGTGTGTGGAATACTCTGCATACAATTTTGGACACACACACACACACACACACACACACACAAAATGCATTTTTTAAATATAATTATTATTTCATAAGCAGCTGGCCATTACAAACCAATGAGACCAGACATCAATATTCTTACATTTTGATGCATATCTTTCAATATCCTCCAGAGGTCAGAGGATCATCGCTAATGTGAAATGAGTACACGCCTTTTGAATTGCTCACTTTTATTGCTATAGAAATACACAATATGTGCATCATGTCAATCATTAAATATTGTATCAGTTTCATTTTCAGTCTTGGATTATTTTTTCTATGTACAAATAAAATCGTGGCAAAGTAAACAACTTTCACATCAAAATATAAACGAGAATACTAAAACAGAAATAGATAGATAACGTGCAAGGCAAATACCAGGCCTACATCATCTTAAGGTAAGGTATACAGGTGAAGGAAATCACCTTATTGATAAACAATTTACTGGGATAGCGACCACTGAACAATATTGTTTCTTAAAACTCTCTCTTCTTTTCAACAAGTGGAATAAAACACATGCACATACTGGGGCATCAGTTTGGAGGAGGGGTGGGGTGGTGGCAGGGATAGTTGACCCCCACCCCATTAAATTCTGAGATGTGGACTATGTTTTGTTGTTGTTAGTTTGTTGTTGTTGTTTTTTGTTTTTTTTTTTGCTTTTTAGACAGAAAACTGCCCAAGTTTTTCACTTTAAGTGTGCATCGGATTGTTAAAATATAATTTTGAAATGCAAAATCTCCCTTCTGTGAGAGGGGATATCTCCTTTCGATAGACTCCTTCCCCCTGCTTGGTTCCTTCCACAGATATAACATACTTTGGGGAATGATAATTTCCCTTATTCTATGAAAAATGTTTTTAAGAGATATTTTTATTTGAATTCCAAAGATGAAAAAGCTTTCCTATATATGCACGATTGTTCATTTTGGAGGGCAAGAGGCATTTGCCCCGCCTCCCGAGAAAATATGGGAGGGGGAATGGTGGGGACATAAAACTTTGCCTCAAGTATTTCCTGAGATGGAGATTTTTTTTCTTCACTTTTTTGACAGAAAATGAATTGTCACTGAACATTTCAGCTATAGTATGCACCAGATTAAAAGGCAGAATCTCCTTTGCATACCCCCTCCCCCACACTATCTTTCGTTATGTCCCCTTCCATATACGCTCAGTGCTTTTGTCCCATTTTTGTTCTATATCATCACAAAGTATGTACTAGATCTTTAATTTCAGTTCCGACATATTAAAGAAAATCCCTCTTGTTGGAGGGGGTAGTGTATCTTTCAATTAACAATCCCTCCTCGGTTTCTACCCTTAGATTTGGTACACTCCTTTTACTTACTTTTTTTTACATTTCTATTCTTACTGCAAAGGCTCCCTAGCATTGGAAGGATTGGGGGACAGCCCCTTTCATACCCTCCTCTCGCTGTATCAACCTCTCCTCCATGCATTGATTATGGCTACACATTTGGGTATGGACTTTTTTTTCTTCAAAATGGTAGTTCAACCAAGAGTGGCACGAGATCATTGAATTGCAAACAAAAGAATGCAAAAGCTCCATAATGTGGGAGGGGGATACCTCCACCCACATCCTTCTGTCGATTGGTCTCCCTCAATAGATGGCTGACTTACTACACCTTTTTGATACAAATTTCGAGGTATTCCTTCAAAAGTGCCTGTGTGCCAGGTCGTTGAATCTCATTTCTCAAAATACAAGAGCTCTCTCGAATGGGAGTGGAATACCCTACCCTCGCCAACGCTGCGCTTTGCTGGGTTCCCATCCATATAGACTTGGTACACCTTGGTGATCCATAATTTTCCAAATATTCCCCAAAACGTATGCATCAGATTCTTTAAAAAAAAAAAAAAACTTTTCTTTGGGAGGAGGGTAGGTGAGATGCGCCCACACCCCATCAACTTCCGTATAAGTGATAACGCACACATTAAACAAGAGTTACACTGAATCACTGATTTCAGGTCTAAACCTGCAAAAATCCAATCCCCCACCCACATCCTCCCCCTCCCCCTCCGCTTCATTCCTTTGCACCATGAACTTATGCTTTTACATATTTTCCAAGTTCCCCCCCCCCCCCCACGTGAAAACAGATCGACACCCCTTGCTCTGTGCACATACCCGACTTAGATAATTACCTGAAAAGTTCTGCGGAATGAGTAGCCACTTTTTTGGTAACAGAAATGCATGGTTTGTAAGCCCTACATTATAAAGAATTATTAACTATTAACTATCGCAATATCAATATTAACATCCTCACATTTCATTCGAGGTATTTGACCTTGTGTGATTTTCATAGGTGAACGGTAATGGCTCGTTAATAAACAGGGCCTACGAGTGCTCTCTAGAACATCATCATGTTTACCATTGATGATGCCAAACTATTCTGATACTTTGAGGTCATTGACCTCTCGAGATCATCAGAGGTCAAAGGCAGAAACTCGTCTGTGTGCCTAGGAATATGAAGACGATGTCATTGTACACAGATATGCTTGTTTTGTACATCTTTACCATGTTTGACCTTTCACCGATGATGTCATACTTCAATATTCTGATATTCTGAGGTCATTGACCTCTCAAGGTCATCAGAGGTCAAAGGTAGAAACCTGTCTGCTCTTTAGAATATGAAGACAATTTCATTGTAAGACAGATATGCTTGTTTTGTACATCTTAACAATGGTTACCATTAACCAATGACATCACAGATCAATATAATATTTTGAGGTCATTGACCTCCAAAGGTCATCAGAGGTCAAAGTTTAAAACCTGTCAATGCTCTGTGGAATCAGAAAATGGTTTCCCTGAAGTATACATGCATGTTTAGTGAATCATAACCACATATATCATTCACAAATGTCTAAAAACATCGATATTTTGATATTTAAAGTTCATTGACCTCTGGAGGTCATCAGAGGTCAAAGGTAAAAACCTGTCAGTGATCTGTTGAATCTGGAAATGATTTCTCTGTGGTATAAATGCATGTTTAGTGCAACATAACCACATATATCAAATCGCAAATGTCTAAAAACATCGATTTTCTGATATCTAATGTACATTGACCTCTGGAGGTCATCAGAGGTCAAATCAGACTTACCTCCCGATCTTAAAATAAATCTTATGGTATGTACTAACACTGGTGAAAGTTTCATGCTTTAGTCAAATTTTGCACAATTCACGTGATTTTGAGGGCTTATCTGCTCTACTATAAATACGAAAATTATACAAAACATAATTCAGATGAGACTTCATCAGAATGTACAGAAGTTTGATTTGGTATAAACACGAGGTCTGTATGCATGCGAATTACACTGTGGTCATAATGCGAAAAAAAAATATGATGGGGCCTGCGTAAAAGCATTAGCTTGTACAGCCGCAGGTCCCGTGAGTAATCAGATTAGGGGAAGTTTAAAGTACGGATGTTTTTTAAGACCAACTATATCTGGGGAAACCGATTAAAACAAACAAAACAAAAAATCCAATTAAATATATATCACTAAATAAAAATACAGAAAAACAGAAAGCTGAAAGGTCACATGTTGCAGCAGTGAACAACAACTGCAGAGATTCAAGGGGTGTGTTGCAGAGTATAGAAAATGGCGTAACTGTATGTCATAAATACATAAGTAGAAGGTGGGATAATGAGATTTGTCGTGAATGTAAACAATACCGAAAGCTCAGGAGTAACATTCCAGCATGGGTCCTAAAACCAAGCATTCCGTGTGACCATAGTAACCGACAGCTGTCACGCGCGAGAGTTTCGATAACCGAGTGGAACAATGGGTGCATGAACAGCGCAATAGGCAGACTGTTCAAAAATAGTGTTCATGGTTAGGATCCCGCCGGACTAAGGTGGGATAGACAAGGGGTAACAGTAAAGAGCAACAAGAACTATACACTATGCATGCCGTACAATGTAGCTGCTAAGAAGATATTGCTTCAGTTTTCGTTTGAATGAGGTTACAGTGGTACAACTTACAAGTTCCATAGGGAGTTCGTTCCAATATTTGGGCCCAGCGAACATAATGGTTTTTTTCGCGAAAATTGTTCGGGTACGTGGAAGGTGATATGCGTAACGTTGACGAGTTGGATAATCATGAACTGTATAATTTCTTGTAAACATTTGGGAAAATACGTCTGGTAATTGGCCAGTTGAAAATTGAAACATAAACAGGCCGACGTTGTAATAAAATAACTCGGGAATTTTCAAAATTTTATTACTTACAAAAAGTTCGTTCGTGTGGGATAAATATCCAGTGTGGTTAACAATTCTAACAGCTCGTTTTTGTACAAGAAATAACGAATCGATAAGGTTTTTAGAAGCATTTCCCCACGCCAGAATCCCATAGTTGAGATAGGGAGATATCAAAGTTGAATATATGCTCTGTAGAATATTACTTGGAAAATAATAGCTAAGTTTGTTAAGAACCCCGGTATTTCTAGCAATAATTCTGTTTACATAATTAACATGGGTTCTCCAAGATAAATCACTATCGATATGAAGACCCAAAAATTTTGTATTGTTGACCTGTGACAGATCAATGTTGTTTATCTTGACAGAGAGAGGTAACACAGGTAGCGAATTACTGAATAACATATACTGAGTTTTATTGCAACTGATTGACAGATTGCCCTTCATCAACAACATAGAATTGAATGCTGATTATTCCGTGTTTGAGGAATGGCCATGATAAAGATTAATGGACATACACATGTTCATGTGCAATATATCTCTGATAAAGTGTCTGGTAATGTTGGTATACTTCATAAGTTAAGGTATTATGTCCCTCAGAATATTTTATTTATGTTATATAGTTCGTTGATATTATCGCACATTTCATATTGCAACATTGTCATGATTGTATGGGCAACTTCAAAAAGCCACATTGATAGTATAGTACTTCTACAAAAGAAAGCTATATGTATATGCACCAAATCAGGGTATCGAGACCATTTAGATCCTTTATTCGCAGAATTAAAAACACTTAAGGTGAATGACATCAATTTTTTGCAAAACTCACTTTTTATGTTTCGCTTACATAATGGTCAGTTGCCATCTTCTTTTTTCTCACTATTTCAATCAAACAAGGACATACATTCTTTTCCCACAAGACAATCTGATAAGTTTAATTTATATAATCCCCAAACAGTGATGGCTCTGAAATCTGTCAGACACACCGGACCCGATGTTTGGAATTCTCTTCCTCTGAAATTCGAAGTTTAAAGTCTATGTACTCTTTTAGGAAAGCTGTAAAAACAATGTTGTTTTCTGGATATCAGTAATTCCATTGTCATTGTTAATGTACTATATGCACGAAATTCTTTCGCAGAAATATTGACGCATTTAATTTATTACGTAATTATGTAACAGACCATGACCTGTATCAACTGTTCACCTGTACCTCGGTGAGAAAATAGTTTGTGATGCTTTGCTAATCAGTGATACAGGTGATCTCACTTTGTATAAACCTTTAGTGAAAGCAGACAGACCTCTCCTTTCCCTTTTTCCTTTCAACTATCCTATCTCTATGCATTTCATCCCTCCCTCCTATTCTCCTTCCGATGTATATTATAATATTATGTATGTACGGGGGCTGCACGCAAATCAAGCCACGCTTATGCTGTAGCCCCACTGTAATATGTGTTGTACATTTTACATTGTGCAAAGGCAATGAAGGAAAAACTGTTCTGTGAACGACTTGTATTTATGTTTGTTCTAGATATGTTTGTACATGAATGTGCATGTACAATGATGATATAACATACAGAAACCAATAAATCAAAAAAAAAAATACATTCATACTCCAGTGGGACTCAAACCCACGTCCCGATTGCCAGACATGAATCATGTCCACTATACTATTGAGTGGGAGCCTGACAGCATGATACCAGTGGGTACTACATATCATTCAAATGAACCATTCTTGTATTCAGGTTTTTTTTCTTCAACTAATCGACAAATTGCCCTAAAAACACAGATTCTTCAGTGTTTGAGTGACGCAATAAGGAGGTCGTTAATTTAAGTCCCACCCTAGTACGTGGGCTTATGATAGGTCGCAGTAAATTGCCCATGATTTTTTTTTCATTAAGACCCAAACGCTGAATAATCGGTGTTTATTTACGTCGATGAAGGGCAATTTGTCAATAAATCTTAATGAGATACTGAGGTAGGAGGATATTAGAATTATTTTCTCCCTCTTTCTCCCTCAATCTTTTTCACTGTAATATTCGTATGGTCTTAAAAGTTGTACTCATGTATTGCGAATGTTAATACTAGTTTTTCAGTGCTTGGGATTACTGAAGCTTGGTTGAATAACGATGAGAAGCTTTTGCCTATACATGGTCTAAGTGGTTGTAACTTTGTTGGAAAGGGAAGAAGGAATCGTCCCGGTGGTGGAGTGGGTCTTTTTATAAAAGATATTCTAAAATATAAGATACGTGATGATCTGAATGTATTTGTAGATTCAGTGGAATTGTTTTGTATTGAGTTATACTCCGATACAAATGCCATTATTGGAGTGATAGCATAGACCTAATGCCCAGCCTATTCTTGCCTTAAAAGACAGTGTTGAGACAATTCTTTTTGAAATTGCAAACGAGCGTAAATCCTGTTTTATGATGGAAGATTTCAATATAAATCATTGTAATCAGGATGATACAAATTCTAAAGATTTTATACAATACATGAATTCATATGCCTTTTTCCTGTTATTTCTAAGCCAACCAGAGTCACAACTGAATCATCATCTTTGTTAGACAATTTGTAAATAACCCGTGCAATGTTGATGTGCCAGGTATAATCACTTACCCTGTATAAGTGATCATATGCCAATTTTTCTCATATTATCTAATGTGCCTTTACACACACAAAATGTGAATGAGCCATGCTCATCTCTGGTACGACATATTAATGAGGGTAATGTATTGTTGTTTTATGAAGAATTAACTGGAACTAACTGGGATGACATTACACACAATCTTACAAATGATGTTAATGTGTTATATGATACATTTTCTACAAAATTTTGTTCATTATATAATACATGTTTTCCAACGGTATTGACTAAGGGTAATAATAGGACAAAAATGAATCCATGGTTCAATAAGAATTTAAAGAAACTTTGTCGAAAGAAAAATGTTTACTATCGCAAATTTGTAAAAAAAAAATCCTACATTATATAGAGAGGCTGCTTATAAGAAACAAAGAAATATTGCTAATGATGCAATAAGAAAAGCTAAGCGTGATTTATATGGTATAAGAAATTCTTGGGAGTAAAAAATGATTTGAAAGGCTCATGGAATGTTATTAATGGTATTTTGAAATATAAGAGTAAGATTGATTCCCCATTATTGGTAAAAGATAACAAGTCTGTTTCAAATTCTGTGGAAGTGTCAGAGTTATTTAATGAATATTTTGTCTCTGTTGATGAGAATATTGCAAAGAGTGTTCCGTACTCAGTGAAAAATCCATCTGATTTTCTTATTGGTGATTTCCCAAACTCATTTTTCTTCACAGCCATGACCAACTCTGATGTAATTAATGCATCATTAAGTCTGAAAGATGGCAAAAGCCGAGGTCATGATGACATTAGTACCATGGTTTTGAAAAAGTGCATACATAATTTGCTCCAGTATTGGCCCATATTTTTAATAATATGTCTTTGCGAACTGGTTGTTTTCCTGAAAAACTAAAGATAGCTAAAGTTCTGCCTATATATAAGAAAGGTGACAAGTCTCAGTGTGAAAACTACAGGCCAATTTCTTTGTTGTCATTTTTTAGAAAGATATTTGAGAAGCTTGTGTATGCTAAATTTATGTCTTTTATTGATAAATATGATATACTTTATATAATAAACAATTCGGGTTTCGATCTGGATATGGCTTTACTTGAATTCATCAACAATCTTAACACAGCTTTTGAAGCTGGCCATGTAGGTGTTGGGATCTTTCTAGATCTGTCGAAAGCCTTCGACACCGTAGATCATTCTATTTTGTTTCAAAAGTTATATTTTTATGGCATATGAGGAATTTCTTTGGAATGGATTAAGAGTTATTTAACTAATAGACAACAATTTGTTTGTATTGCAATAGCTCCACATTTCTAAGAATTACTACAGGCGTTCCCCGGGATCAATTCTATGCCCTTTATTATTTTTATTGTACATAAATGATATACAAAATGTTAGTAGTAAGTTGAGTTCAGTTATTTTTGCAGATGATACAAATGCATCTATATCTGGTAGAAACGCCACCCAAATAACATCTATCATATAACAACTGAAATACCCAAACTTGAGCAATTGTTTTTATCAAATAAGTTGTTGGTTAATATGAAGAAAAAAAATTGCATAGTATTTAAACAGAAAAATAAGAGAATAGCAGATGATAGAGCTGATGTTGACATAAATAATCAAAAGGTGTTGCGAGTTTCTTGTACATCATTCCTTGGTGTTATGTTAGATGAACATCTTAATTGGGCGCCTCAATTATAGATGATGTTTTACATAAAATATCCTTTGCAACAAGTGTGATTTATAGGATAAGACATCTGTTAACGTTAAGGATTTTATCATATACTTATAACGCCACTATATTGCCACATCTAACATATTGTTCAATGATCTGGGGCCAATGTGCAAAATCTCTTTTAAATCGTGTGTTCACACTTCAGAAAAGGTCATTACGTGCAATAACAAATTCTCACCCTTCAACACCTTCCCAACGTCTGTTTAAAAAGCTCCAGCTTCTTACTGTATTTGATATGTGCTTTATGTAAATCACAAACCGCCTCATTTGTGTATATGTATACTCATAAGTTATTACCGTCTGTCTTTGATGATATGTTCAAATATACGAGAGATATTCGTTTATACAACACTAGACAAACTGGTAACCTATATTTACCTCTTCTCAGATATGAATTATATTGCAAAGAGCTGTTAAATATCAAGGAGTACATGTTTGGAATTCTGTGCCTGACGAAATGAAGTTATGTCCTTCCCTTGCCTCCTTTAAACGTAGATATAAAAGATATCTGTTGAATAATTATAATTGAAGTTTCTGCAGAAATTTAATCAAACGTTCATGTGATGTCTGCAGTGTGTATTATTTTTACATATTTTTCACTCATAGTTTGCCTGTTTTTATCTATTTTTTTGTTTTTTAATCGTCTTTCTTTCCCTCCTTTTAAGCGTATCTTATAATTGTACATAAAATCTGAAGTGGGAGTCCAGCCGTAGAAAGGCAAATGGCCTCTGCTGGCTCATCCATTTCCTCTCTTAGAATTTCTTTTTTTTTTCCCCTCTCCATTGTGCTTGTTTTTCTTGTACATGTATACTGTTACCAATTGTAATGTTATTATCTTTGTCTTGTTCTTTGTTACATGTATTTTAATGAGAATTTGGAAATAAATGAAATGAAAATGAAAATGAAAACGTTTTGGGGCAAGTGCATTGATATAAATGACAACAAATGAACAATGCACATCGGTGTGAGAGCCCGTGCAGGGTAATAGCATCTCGCCATCACTCGAAATCAAACTTACGCGAGCACTGCTGGGGATGTCCAATGTCCTGAATGACTTCAGATGACGCACCACACCGTCATCATCTCGGAAGCCACAGACGACCTCAGGGACGCCCAGAAGATAGGACTGTGCCCACCATTTAAGCAATTTGTATCTGTATAGAAAGAAGAAAAGGAAAAGTGCATAAATACAAAAAAAAAATTTATGTTCTAATAATACGCAGAGTATAAAATCCATATTGCATCCCCAAATTATAGCGATCAGAGATAAATTGTGTTTAGAATTTGTTACCCCAAACTTGGTGTGTGTGAGTTTTTTTTCACTCATAGCTTCCCATTGCCCTTTTTCCATTTCCGGTCATTCACTCTGCATGTGTGGTTGGTTGTTTTGCTAGTTTGTTTTAGCTCTTTATTGTTATAGGGTTTCTTCTTTTTTTTAGAAGATGCTGATAAAAAATAGTTGTGTTCTTTTGTCTTGAGAGTGCTGATGAAGATGTATATATGTATTTTGAAATCCTGACACAATATGGCAGATAATGGTATACATAATATATTTAGTCCCACAAATGTGAATATAAAACTATCTGTTCCGTGACATTTATTCTGGCGAAAACTCCTCCCATTAATAATGCCGTAAAAATAATAAATGACTATGTAACATAAATTCTATGACCCACAAAAATATACAAATATACCTGAACCCTAATCGTAGTCTTCACATCACACTGCAAACCTAAAAACCTATCACAACCAAAACCTTAACTCGAAGTCCTTGGAGAAAATGAGACTGGAGCAATTGTCGCATGAAGGAGCAAAATAATCGTGTCACGAAAACTGCTTCATCTCCTATACCTGTAGAAGTTCCTCTCATTGTTGTCGGAGTACCATTTTCGGGATGTCTTGAGCTCCACGTAGTTTGCTGGTGGTTCGGCACCAGGTCGGTTTATTCTACAGTCCACCTCCCCATTGTAAATCAAAGAGTGAGAGCCAAGCTTGGTCTGAACCACACAACAGAAAGCCTCGTTGCAGTTCACAGGCTTTGAGGTATCAACGGACGTCGTCCGCCCATCATCTGTGAGGGTAATTAAAATCATATGCATGCCCTGAAAGTCAACATCTAGCCATAATGCGTTAAAGGGATATTCCAGACGATTTCATAATTTCACATCATGTAGTACATAAATCGACAACTCCCTGTATATATTTGTGGAATTTATTGTGGTTCTTGAGCAGAGAAACAATACTTTGAAAAACCTTCAACAAATTACACTGAACAAGGATGATGACATAGAAGGATCACATATTTCAGAAATGATAGGAGTGTAATTCCATAACAATACCGCTTGCTTGCGAGATCACCTGTCTATAATCTATGCATGCCTTCTTCTTTTGTTCTGCTTCCTTGAGCCCCAACTCGTGCATTGTTATGGTGACTCTGCCTTGTCATCATCCTCTTTCATTGCAATTTGTTCTATTCTTTGAAAACATTCTTATTCTTCATCCCGATTATCACAAATTCTGAAACTCTGTCCTCAGTATAACTAATTTGTAGTTGTAAAATTGTAAAAATCTGAGAATCACCCGGAGGTCTCCTTTAAGTATCTCTGATGCCGCTTGAATAGATTTTCTCCAGTCAAACAACCCTACGAGACTTGATACAGTGCACTCCCGTTATAACGAAGTCCTCGGGATCGGCAGTTTTATTTCGTTCTATATCGAAATTTCGTTATAAGCGGACAGTTATGATGAAAACACGCAAATCATTCACGCAATCATTCATTGTATGATGTTAAATGAGTACTCATCATACGCTGAAAAAGCATTGTTATATGTGACGGTAAACTAATTTCATTAAGTTTTACATTTAAGAGAGAGCTTGAAAATGCATGTATTAAAATTGATGTTTAAGGATTCGGTTATACAGTTCGCTCTTCCAGAGGTTTGTCATTCGGAAGGTTTGTTATTCAGAAGGTTTATTCCGATGGTTCGCTCTTCAGATTGCTGGTTATTCCGAAGGTTCACCATTCCCGAGACTCACTATTCTGACAGTTTGTAATTTCGAGAATGATTTAAGGTTCTTACTCTGAAAGGTTCGTTAATCCGAAAAAGAAATAAGCTTCGTTATTCCGAAGGTTCGTTAATCCGACAATGCAAAAAGTTTCGGTTTTTCTTCGAGGGTGCGTTCTTCCAAAATTTCGTAATTCCGACAATAAAATAAGTTCATTAATTCGAAGGCTCGTTAATCGGAAAAAATCAAATAAGGTTTTTTACTCTGAAAGTTCGTTTATCCGATAATGAAAATGAGGTTCGTTATTATGAAGGTTCGTTAATCCGAAAGAGAAATGGGGTTTGTTTTCTCGTCTTTTTTTCTCTGATTTGAATTCATAGTTTAACCTTTTTATGTATATGTGTTTGCCATCAATTTGGTACATTTCTTTCTTGTTATTAATCTTAAAAAAACCAACTGAATTACCGCTTGTCACATATTGCTCAAATTTGTATCCCCAGAACGTCATTTCCTTTTCTTTCTCCGACATCGCTTCGCGCTGTCTCCTGTTTTCTTCTGTCTCCACTTCGCTGATGTAGTACGTGCCTCTGAAAAGGGTCACAGCCATGGCCCAACCCTCCCGATTCTCGTAAGGGGTGCAGAGGAACTTGGTCATGTGACCCCTGGATGTGACAAAGTCAGCATTCAACCTAGCATAAAAGTGGAAAAGTCAATGGTAGAGTATGAGAGAATGAAATCGGTTTGAAGCTTTGTAATATAGATGTGTGTGGATTGGAAAAACAAATCAAAGTTATGCCATGCTGTATACAGAGAGTTTAAGTTCTTTTAGTCACTTTAGAAAAAAAAACTGAGTCTTGCACTCTCATATTTTGGAGCACACAGCATCCATCGTTTAGTGTGTACCAAGTATATTTTGTGATTTTCAGTGAATACTATGATACGATAATTGCTTTGAATAGTGTAAATGTGAGGTTTTTTTTCATACATAACCATAGACTTTTTAAAATGTTTTTTTTTATGTTCTTGTGCATTAATCTCAGCTACAGTGTGTCTCCATTTTATCATATTCTTTTCACAATGATATAGGGTAAATGCATCAAAATAATTGTCATCTCTAAAATAATTGAATACTATCATGATAGATATCAATGAAGCTGCCAGAAGGACTCTCTGAGTATTCGATATGTGATAAATATGAACAAAGAATGTGTACATACCAAAAGAAAACAAGGAATGACGAGTGTCCTTCATTATTTTTATAATACTTGAAGGAATGAATGGGAGTTAGAGTAAAGAAGATTCAAAGAAACATCTTCCCACAGAACCCTTTGTATCATTAGGGTGATGGTTGTAGAGTGTGTTTGTTGAACAAAGGACATAAATATCATAGGTAAGAAAATGTATTCTTTAAGCCTCATATTCACGTGTTCATCAATATGATGTTATACAAATTGCCATTCGGAGAGGACATAGTTTTTTGACATATGGAAATTATGTAGGAAAGCAAATGAATAAATCTTGACATACGTAAATGATAGACAACTACTATCACTGTTAAAAATATATCCAGGATTGAAAACATGTGCATTTCTTTGAAGTACTGAAAAAATAAGCCATTTTTCGGAGAGGACGCTTTTGGACGGAACTGCACCTATATCAAAATTTAAATGTGCACAATATATGCCTGAAAATTAAACGTGTGGGTTACACAAATACTTTGTATGTGTAGGGTATGAGTGAGGCTTTGCAGACGGTAGGACATTGTTCATGCTCATAGAAATCTTTGAAAAGAAAAAAAAATCATTTAACTGTTTTCGGAGAGGACATTTTTGGACGGAATATGTATATTACACTTACGTATCAAACCCAAACTGTGCCCTGTATCACGAGCCATATACAGTTTTCCAATGTACATTTCATTTGCTCATCCTGATGTCATAGCATTGTGTTGTGCTCGTTGGTTTCATAGATGTACATTCTCAAACTTTGGAAAAAAAAACACAGATGAGACTGAAATTGCTCTAATTGGCTCATTTTGACATATTTTGAAAATTTAGTAAGCTTTTCTCAAAAACTTTTCACTGCTTAGGTATGAGGTAAATATAGGCCTGATGACATGCCACACAAGATTTTGATTTAATGTACACTGGGGTTTTTTCAGGACCCTGAAAATGTCAAAATCTGAAGTTTGTACCCTGATTTGTAAAACAACCCCTAAGGCTTTTCTCACTCAAGACATTAAAAGAGGGCCTACCGTTTGCGTTAAAAGCCCCCGTGCGCTTTTGCGATGATACAGATGAACTCGCTATGAGTGACATTTTTGCTCGCTCCTGACCGTCTTAAGAGCTACCCGTCCCTCTAACCGTCTTGTTCGTTGTAAAATTTAGTGCGAGCATACTTTAGGGGAGTGAATAATTGGTACTTGGTATACCGTTTGTCTGAGAGTTAACATCTAGATCCTAGAGGAAGAATAATCTAAGTGACATGAAATTTTATCGTGAAAAGGTTTGATTTTGCCCTTTATATTGACATTTTATTTTCCTACTTTTTTTCTCGCGGTCTGACTGGAGCCCTGCAGATGCTCGAGCTCCTAAAAGTGTTACTTCATGTGCACTTATAAGTTATTTACCTTTGCATTTGTCCTTCATTATTCCTCTTTCCTTCTGCTTCTGACGATTCTTGAGATTCTGCTGGCCTGGATATCACATTTCTCTTCTTAAGCATCCAAGTTGTCAGACTGTTCAGTCGGTCTTTTTCATCGTCATCTCTGTCGATGAAATCCTTGTAACCCTTTCTCAGGTTAAAGTAAGTCTTCCTAGGGTCCTTTGGAGGAGTGTAGAATTCGAGGAATCTTGCATCGCAGTGGACACGACGGTCTGCATCCAGAGAGAAATGGCCAATTTCAGTAGGATCCCGAAAGGAAGGGTAGGGAATTTGAAACCTGCGGATGGGCTCGATAGGAAGAGGTTTACGTTTGGTGGCCGCGAGATCGCGTCGAACTTGAACTGATCGAAGTTCCCTTTCCTCGTCACGCTTCATTTTCAGCCTTTCTAGAGCGAATTTGCCTTCTCACTAATTACAAATAAACTTTCCTTTTGTCCTACCTTTGTATAACATACAATCTTCAAGTTACTAAAGCAGTATTGTGTATCACGATATACGCACAGTAGAGAATGGGGAATACAACCGGAAAATCTATGTTATCATTCGCATGCGTACAACTCATACACACATACCAACTGCATACTGCGCAAGCGGCGATAGAGCATGCCTGGAACATTCGTGGCTTTACCTGCATACATGCCAAAAAGCTTTGCTATAATAAATTATGTAGGCAACTAGGCACTAGAGTGCTTCAAGTTACTGGCCATCAGTGTGACCTCCTGACAATGACAATGACAATGACAATGACAATGACAATGACAATGACAATGACAATGACAATGACAATGACAATGACAATGACAATGACAATGGCAATGACAATTGTTTTATTTTCCCATGTCACCCAACCAGCGTATTGGGAACACAATGAGGAATTATAACATTGATAACATTAAATAACTAACAATTGTAGCGAAAAAGAAGTCTTAGTACAGTGTAGATATTTTTTTCTAGGTTCAGCTCTTGTTTGAAAATACGGTAAATTCAAACAAAGAACATTAACTTTTCATTCCAATCTAGATTTGATACATTTATTTTTTAGCATTGCATACTTTACCAATTTCTTATTGATTTCATAATCATACAGAAATGACAAAAATCTCACATTTCAGCTAGAATATAAAGCATGTCTTAAAAACCAACCAAAATAAGAAAAGAACAATGTTAACTCTGATATATCTTGGCATGGGAACATGCTTTTACTTGTATTAGCTAAAAATAAATAAAAAGAATCCAAATATCATACATAGCATACATGAAAAATTATGAAGGTGTGACATCATAGACTCACTCATATGAATGTTCATAAGGACTGGTCAAAAAAAAGGTGAAAGTGTCATATCTTCCTTATTTCTTATCCGATTTTTGTCATGTTTGTATCATTCTGTAAGGAATATTCATTTCTTTGTTTGAAGTTTATCGTTTTTGGGGGGTTTATATTTCTTCTCGGTGTTCCCTTCGCGATACTCGACAGGACAGTCAGATGCTTCACTTGGGTCGGGCGAGGTCGGTAGCGTATTTTAGGCATCCACTGACTATTCTCACAGTGTCGTTGAGGGTAGCATCCAGTTTTCTGACATGGTGACATCAGAGATGTAGATGGATGACATGGGTATGAATCTCTGTCTGCATCATCGTCAATGAACAGCCATCGGTATACGGTGTCTCAGTCGCTGGAAAGTTTCTCCCCGTTCTGTTCGACGTTTTGACGGGATTTTTGGCACATTATATAGAAATGTCACTCAACTCTGTCGCGGTGTGCAAGTCGATACACACGCCCCTCATGTTTCTTGATGTTTCTACTGTTTTGAAGATCCTGTATACCCTTTTATGGTGTGAAATTCTTATCGTAGGTATCGAGAGAAAGTACTATATCAGGCAAATCTCGTCATACTTGAAATACTTGTTAAAGCTTTACTCTATTATACATTCTTCCATTTCGGGTGATCATTCTGTGTGGACTACAGTGCGTTGTTCCGTTGAGGCTAATCGCAATCTGTAACTGTGTTTGATAATAATAATAATAATGATAAAATGACACAACAACAACAACAACAACAACAATTATGATAATAAGAAGATTAATAATATAGGTTTTCCTGCCCAATTTGAATTCAATTTAACGACGAGGTCATTCAAGTTCGAGTGAATTTGAATGATCACCGAGATCGACATTCAAAAAAAGTATCTAGTTCATTCAATTTAATTTCATCAGCATGCGATTTCATGAGTTTCTTACACAAGGGTGTAAAAAGGGCATTCAAATTAAAAATGCAAGTGCAACGCAGTCATATTCGCATCAGCAACGCCGTGCTGGAGAGCGTTAAGGGAATTCAAATTCACGATAAGGCAACAGATGCAAAGTGTGTGCAGTCTTTTTCGTTGTTGCTTTTATTCTTTGCAGTTACTCAGCTCTGTGTTGAATACTAGTATACAATCTTAAGATACCTTGAAATGTGATTTTTGACTAGCTAATGACTCGTATAATCCCACTTTCAAACACATACATTTACACTTTGTTCATACACGATTTTAGCCGCTGCTATATACATTACAGAGTATGCGTGAATATCTCGAATACGGACAGAATTAGCGGATGAAGCATGATCTTCACAACCAGCAAAATTGACGATAGGAACCCTTTGGTGAAATAGGTCTATCTATAATAGCTGATCCGATCGGGGCAACTTATGATCAGTGATGATATGGACACGGGGAACTAAGGAATGGAATCAAAATGGATCAATATGGATTTGGACATAGGACTCTTAAGATATTCTGGGATATGGCTATTTCCTATATGTTTATACATCCACGCTGTTAGGGATGATTTGAAAATGACAGAAAGGTCGACAGGAAAGAAATACATCCAATACAATTACGACTTTGAAATGAAAATGAAATTGTATCATCCAATCGTTTGACAGTTAAAAAGGCCCGTGAAGTTGTGTAAGTTGATTGAATAAGAACGTTCAAAGTGCTGAGTTGTGTTCCTATACTTACCATTGAAACTGGTATTTTGCACGAATTTGAACGTCTATCCAGCTGGCGCGAAATTGAATGACGACTTTGAGTCGTTAAATTGGATGAATTTCTCTCTAAATTGAATGAAATAAAATCTAAAAGGGATGACATGGAATGAAATTGAATACCTAAACAATTAAAGTGAACGGTGAGGGTAGAGCATTGACCAAAATCGCTTAATTGATTTTGAACGCCTTTTCATTAATTCGAATGCAAATCTGATGAAATTGGGTGGGGGAACCTATAATAATAATAATAGTAATAATAATAATAATAATGATAATAATAATAATAATAATAATAATAATAATAATAATAATAATAATAATAGCAGCATTGCTGGGGACGGCACGAATCCTGAGAAAAGTACTGGAAGTCTAAGGTTCCAGGATGGAACTTGACGTGATATTAATCTCCAAGAGATATCTTGTGAAGATAGAGATAACGATAATAATAATAATAATAATAATAATAATAAATGATAATAGATAACACTCATATGGCGCTTAATACTGCATGACGTTTCTATAAGCGCATAGCTGAAAAAAAAAGAAGTGCTTCTCCTCCGTATAGGCCACCATTCTCCTACATCATCGTCAGTATGAGCTATATCGTATACGAAATAGAAAGGCCACTCACAGGCAGAAAAAAAAAATCATACACTGGTGTACTAATCATCCATGTTGAAAGATCCTGTGTGTTCACCATGGTCATGATATAGGTCAGCCTCTTCCCACCCTCATACCGGAACGATGACCCCCGACCCCCCCCCCCCCCCCCTCGGTTTCGCCAGAGATTATTTAATTTCTGGAATACTGAATCTTATTCAATAAAATCAATGTCGGATGAACGAATCCTTTGAGTATCAAACAAAACGTGATTGATAATTATCATTTATTCATTCAAATTTTCCCTCAATATCAATCTTTCCAACTTGTTTGATTGAAGATCTTCTTAAAATTCCATCAAAAGTGTGCACCAGATCATTGAATTTCAATTCTAATTATTATGCAAAAGGTTCCCCATGACGGAGGAGAAAGATGGTTTGTTCACCCCAAAATAAAATGGGTTTCGTTATTCCGAAGTGGCATTAATCAGAAAAAAAGAAGAAAAAGAATATTCATTCCGAAAGCGCGTTATAATTTAAAAAATGAAACAATATTCTTTAATCCGAACAGAAAGAGAAGGTGCATGCGAGCCAACGAACCTTCGGAATTACAGATTTCATATCCCTTTTTATCTAACGAACCCTCGGAATAACGAACATCTATTTCTTTTTCGGGCTAAAGCACATTTGGAAAAACGAACCGTCGGTATCCATATGAACTGCAACCGAATGGATCCTTCCACGCCCTCCCCATCATGCTCTATAACGAGTGAAGACGTACGCGCGGAAATACAATGAATTAGCTACTCACATGCATAATAGCCTTGACAATTTGTATTTATTAAATTAAAATTGTTCTTGATATTCCCCAAAAGACAGTGTGCGTCAGATCAATTTATCTAATCTAAAAATATACAAGAAAAGAATGGAGACGTGGAAAATGAGCTTGCGAGACAGGTATTTTTACTACAACTGTATTATGTCAGACATTCACAATGTTCTTATTTTTATTTATTTATCATTACTTGTTCATGTTTTCTTTAAAAATACAGGATAGGCACATTCAGTTCGATAACTGCTTTACAATGGCACCTTGTATATACACAAGATATAAAATCATATATATATATAATATATCAAATTACTCATACCACAATACATTGCTAATAACATCTTGAGGAATAGACAATACATGTCATGTAACTGCATACCTCAGACATATTGGACGTTACATAGCGGAAATGAGATTATGCAACTTACTGCGCAGGTCTGTACTGCAAACTACGTCGTACATAGGCCTACATGCCCCAAATCTGAAAGCAGAGATCATTCAGATCTTTAAAGCAGTACAAGTGTAAACATTTTTTTATTACAGGACATTACAGCAGAACATTTATTGTCTACCTTAACCCCACCGTATTCTCACACAGTGGCAAGATGCTGATCCTCCACTGCCAGAGTTATCTACAGAATGTACATAAGATAACTACCAGTAATTAACCCCATCAAAATATCTCTTGATGGATAAAACGAAACTGGACTGCCTGGGAATCACCTAAACAATGGATTAAATAATTTATACCATACAGTGCTCTAAAAGATCACGAGGCATAGACAGAAACTGCACGCCGATTGTAAGTATAGACCTATTAAATGAAGCATGTGAATGATTAAATGTAGAAACGATCTTTCACAAGCCTTCTAGATGTCTACCAAGTTTGTTAAAAAAGAAAAGAAATATGTAAAGTATATATACCAGAGTATCAAAGAACGAACATCAAAGATGGCAAAAGTATTATTGTGTCAGAAATGAAAGCCCACGTAAAATGTATTCTTTTTTCTTTGAATGTAAGAGTTCTCTCCCTCTTATCCTAAGAGACAAGTTCAAAGAAAAAAAAATCACAAGCTGAGTCTCTTAAGTGGACTGCAGAATAACCTTTGACCTGAGGGAGCATTTTTCTCTCACGATGTAATCAGAAGCTTTTTACATTTTGGTTGGAAGATAACCTCTGACTTTGGAAGTAATTGTACTCTTGAGGTTATAACGCTACTGCAGATTTTTTTTTTTTTTTTTTTAAATCACACAGTCATCATATTAATAAAATTGAATATCACATGATAATAACGAAAATCAATTAACGGAGAATTTGTACCTAAAAATACATTACATTTAATATAATTCAATGATTGCAGAAATGTAAGTGTTTCACAGTAGGCCTATAAGGCAACTATCTAAGAAAGCACAATGAGAGTACTGCAGATTTTTAGTTTCACGTGTGGATCGATGTCCACGAAATAACAATTTGTGAATAATTGCCTTCAGTTCACAATGTTTCATAATTATATAATATCCGAATTAGGAAAATTAATAATCACTTTCCTAAACGGTGATCAAACGTCATTCTCATCCCATTAGCATGGTTGCAGAGTCAAACATCTGCAAAACTATCTCGCACGTCAAAATTCACGCAATATCATACTTGTGTAGCAACATGTATGGAATATCAATAATCTATACATAGTATAAAAAGTCCTATTATTTTGTGACTATGAACTTAGTTCTGCGGTAACGATATCTATCAACATAGACCACCACTGTTTGATATTTTATGTGCATTTTTCTTTTCATCTGGTATATCACATTCATATCTAATCGCATACTAGTAATACGTATATAGATGGTATACAGTATTGATAGCCATACATCTTGATCACGTAACAATATATACTGAATTTGTAATTCAATCATTTTTTTAGCGAATATAGAATATGAATGATATAAAGAATAGAATAATATATCATTGATAGCTATATAACAGTAACACAAAACTAGCAGTAAAAAATAAGAAAAATACTTTGTAACCGCCTGAATTGCAAGGGGTCAGATTCAATAAACATTCATGTTATTTTCTGGTTCTTATCCTTTCTTTAGCCATGTGACTCCACATTTGCAAACATGCACAATGATTATAACTGCATGGGGTAATACATCCATTCATTCATTCATTCATTCATTCATTCATTCATTCATTCATTCATTTTACACTTTCGACGGTCACATTTCACGGGCATCTACTCTGCAGTCTGGCAGTTACTGGAACATGAATTCACTCACACAAGAAGTTTCATCCTCTATATAGTCACTCACACAAATTAGTCTCATCCTCATGCAAGTTTCATCCCAAAGGCAAAAGGGCAGCATTAAAGTGCATGGCAGTACAATGTATATGGTGGAATGGTACAGGGTCATGTTTGGTAGTTCTTATGCTGAAGAATTTGTCCCAAGGTAACTACCGTTATGCCCACATTCATTCATTCATTCATTCATTCATTCATTCATTCATTCATTCATTCATTCATTCATTCATTCATTCATTCATTCATTCATTCATTCAGTTATCCTTAGGCCCTAAACTTCCGATGGACATATTTCGGTATATACCTCTTCAGTCTGCAATTAATGGTACAAGAATATTCACTCACAAGTTTCATCAAAAGGCAAAAGGGCGGTATAAAAGTGGCAGTGTGGTGGAATGGTACAGGGTCATGTTTGGTAGTTCTTACGAAAGCTGCAGAATTTGTCCCAATGTAACTAACATTATGCCCACATTCATTCATTCATTCATTCATTCATTCATTCATTCATTCATTCATTCATTCATTCATTCATTCATTCATTCATTTATACATTTATTCATTCATCCTTAGGCCCTATACTTTTGACAGACACATTTCACCGACAGCTACCTCTACAGTCCGATAATTACTGGTACATGAATTCACTCACACAAATTTCAGCCTCACACAGGTAACTCTTACAAGTTTCATCCTCACACAAGTTTCATCTCAAGGGCAGTATAAAATTGGCAGTATGGTGGAATGGTATGCATGGAGGGGTCATGGACGGTAGTTCCAGGGAGCTCCCTGGTAGTTCTTATATGCTGCAGAATTCGTCCCATGGTAACTAACAATGCCCACGTCCTCATGGTAGCAGCAGGTAACTTCCTCCAGGGCCAGGGACTTTGTACTTTGGACAATGTGTACATCACTATGGGGTTTCTGGGCAAATTGGCACTCAAAGCACAAAAAGGGTTAAGGTAAGAAGTCTCATAACAAAATCACGTAGATCGTCAGCTGGCATGACGTAACAATGGATACTTCCCCCGATGCTGCTCTTTCTAGCGAAAGGCTGAGATGAATTCCTCTGTGAGGAACTGTTCCTTCCCATCCTCATGGAGGACATAGGTCACTTCGGACGAACCTGGAGCCCTCTCCAGCATGTACACCACCCTGAAACCACGCGAAGAGAATGTACGTGTATTTGGAGCACCAATTATTCATGGATGTATGTGTGGTGAGTTCACAATTAAACACACGTTTTATGCGTGTATTATACTTACACAAACACACACACAGACACACACACATTCACACACAAATTAATAAATATTAATGTATAATATTGTAACGTTTTCTAATGGGGGGTCAAGGGTCAATGATACCTCCATCTCCAGACGGGACCCTCACGAGGGGGGGGGGGGGGGGGGGTATCTAGTACAATTTGACCATTGATTTATTTTTCATTATTATTATTATTTGAACCGCACAAATTCACTTTCAGCTCAGGCATGGAACTTGTGATCCGTACTATCTTGGTGACAGTCCAGTTGGTTTTGCTTGATTTTAAGAATTACAGGTTTTGCTTGCCATTTTTGATGCTTCAAAGTGGTGGTTCGTCATTAACTCTGCCCCTGTCTTACCTGGGGTCATCGATTTTCACGATTTCTTTGATGTAAGACAGCAGTTGATCCGCAAAGTTACAGCAGACGGCGCCATCCCAAGCTCCCTGTGTGAGTAAAATAAGATTAGACAAACCAAATGACTATACTCCGAGCAGTAAGTAAAATTGACGAATTCTTTATCGATTTTGTGTCTAATGAATTGACTCCAAAATATCTGTGTTGTTTAACCAGCACGGCACTGCGGAAGTAGAAACTTTCGTGTGATCACTTTGTTTTTCGCTGGTCCTCGGTCTCAATGAAATTCACATCCATACATTTTGTTAAGAAGACTCAACTGCACAGTGTTCTTATTTTCTCAGTACTTAGCTGTTCATGAAAATTATTATTGGTTTTCTTTCTAGTCCAAGAATGACTGCACCCAAGTACAATAGGCTATACTGCTTTCAAAATTTTTCACTTAATTTATTTCATTTCCAATAATGCAAAACATTTTCATACACAAAATAACACAAATATCATTACCATGTAGTAACAAAGAAAGATACGTGAAATTAACAATACTTCGCATCACAAAAGCAGATAAAATTGAATCAAAATTGCAGCAGGCAGGGTAAATTCCTCACTTTGACCATGGACCCTATACCATAAAAGTAAATGACAACAAATGGAAAATGCACATTGGTGTGAGAGCCCATGCAGGTTAATATAGCATCTCGCCATCACTCGAAATCAAACTTACGCGAGCTTTGCTGGGCATGTCCGATGTCATGAATGACTTCAGATGACGCACCACACCGTCATCATCTCGGAAGCCACAGACGACCTCAGGGACGCCCACAAGATAGGACTGTGCCCACCATTTTAGCAACTTGTATCTGTACAGAAAGAAGAAAAGGAAAATTGCATAATAAACAAAAGTTAATGTTCTAATAATACGCCGAGAATATAATCTATATTGCATCCCCAAATTGCTTGTGTTGAAATTTGAGGAACTCCAGTCCAGTTCAATTTCAATTTCAATTCAATAGTTTATCTATTTCCATAATAAAAAAACAACAACAAAAAACAGAACATGATTCAAAGCGGTACAAACTGTCGATTTGTCTTTCATTCGTCTCATAAGGGCAGTTTTTTTTTTCAGATACAATAATAATAAATAAAGTATATGCATGAATGATGTCATAAAAAAACAATGCACTTTGTCATGGCAACAAAAATAGTAAATAATCATAACGAGTTACAAGTTAGTCTGAAATGAAAGAGTACAATCTTTCAAATACAAATGTGAAACTTTGATCAAAATTGGATGAGAATTGCATAGGGAAGTAATGAAATTGTGAAGTTCGCTAATTGCTGCAGACCAGTTCTCGTACAGTTGATATTAATATGCAAATGAGTGGGCTGATAATATCATCAACTGCTAAGTTTCCATTGATCGTGTACAAAAAAAAAAAATATCATTACACAATTTGTATACAATGTATTCACATTTACAGTTCAAGTAGTGTTTCCTGAAGAATCAATTAGTAAAACTTCAAAATGTCAAAACTTCCTGTTTTTTATCCGATTTTCATCAATTTTTCATTGCTGTGTTAAGAAAATGTTATTCTTTCTTTTCAGACTAACTTTCAACTGCACTGGAATTCCACTTTAATCATTCCTCATATTTTTTAATGATTTTACTGTGTTCAGAGATTATTAGGTGATCTGAGTATCCTCTCGGATGACCTTCTGTATCTGTACTGATTCTTTGTTTTTCTTCTTCTTCTTCTTCTTCTTTATTTCTCCTCAAAAGTTGTGTAGAGGTTAGCTCAGAAAGTGCATTGCCTATCAATGTCAAACTTATACCATATATGTATCGTGTCCCAAAGACGACAGATCTAGTTGTGTAGGCCTATAGAATTTGTTACCCAAATCTTGATGTGTTTTTCCCCCTCAAAGCTTGCCATTGTCCTTTTTCCATTTCCGGTCATGCACGCTGCATGTGTGGTTGGTTGTTTTGCTAATTTGTTTCAGCTCTTTGTTGTTTTAGGTTTGTTTTTGTTTTTTAAAGAAGATTTCGTTTTATCTTGAGAGTGCTGTACATGTATTTTGAAATCCTGACACATATTATGGTAGATCATGATATACATATGTATTCAGTCCCACACATGCGAATATAAAACTGCCTGTTCCATGACATTCTTGCGAAAACTGCTCCCGTGAATAATGCTGTAAAAAATGAATAAATATATCTAAATATTCTACCCACATATACCTGAACCCAATCCTAGTCCTCACATCACACTGTAAACCTAGAACCTATCACAACCCAAACCCTATCTCGAAGTCCTTGGAGAAAATGGAGCAATTGTCGCATGAAGGATCAAAATAATCGTGTCATCAAAACTACGCCATCTCCTATACCTGTAGAAGTTCCTCTCATTGTTGTCGGTGTACCATTTTCGGGATGTCTTGAGCTCCACGTAGTTTGCTGGTGGTTCGGTGCCAGGTCGGTTGATTCTACAATCCACCTCTCCATTGTAAATCAAAGAGTGAGAGCCAAGCTTGGTCTGAACCACACAACAGAAAGCCTCGTTGCAGTTCACAGGCTTTGAGGTATCAACGGAGGTCGTCCGCCCATCATCTGTGAGGGTAATTGAAAACATGCGTGCCCTGAATATCAACATCTAGCCATAATGCGTTAAGTATCGCTGATGTGGGCTTGAATATATTTTCTCCAGTCAAACAACCCTACGAGACTTGATACAGTGCACTCCCAATGTGACGAAGTCCTCGGGATCGGCAGTTTTCTTTCGTTATATCGAAATTTCGTTATAAGTGGACAGTTATGATGAAAACATGCAAGTCATTCGTACATTGTATGATGTTTAATGAGTACTCATCTTACGCTGAAAAAGCAATGTTATATGTGATGCTGTATCTTCATTTGATATTACATTTAAGAGAGAGCTTGAAAATGCATGGATTATAAAAGTGATGTTTAAGGATTCGGTTATACAGTTCTCTATTCCAAAGGTTCGTCATTCGGAAGGTTCGTTATTCAGAAGGTTTATTCCGAAGGTTCGTTATTCAGATTGCTGGTTATTCCGAAGGTTCGCTATTCCCGAGACTCGCTATTGTGAGAGTTTGAAATTTAGAAAATGATTTAAGGTTCTTACTCTGAAAGGTTCGTTAATCCGAAAAAGAAATAAGCTTTGTTATTCCGAAGGTTCGTTAATCCGACATTGCAAAAAGTTTCGGTTTTTTCTTCGAGGGTGCGTTCTTCCGAAATTTCGTAATTCCGACAATAAAATAAGTTCATTAATTCGAAGGTTCGTTAATCCTAAAAAAAAATCAAATAAGGTTTCTTACTCTGAAAGTTCGTTTGTCCGATAATGAAAATAAAGTTCGTTATTATGAAGGTTCGTTAATCCGAAAGGGAAATAAAGTTTGTATTCTCGCCTTTTTCACTTTCTGTTAGAATATATAGTTTGACCTTTTTTCTTTAGATAGATGTTTGCCGTCAATTTGGTACATTTCTTTCTTGTTACTAATCTTAAAAAAAAAAACTGAATTACCACTTGTCACATATTGCTCAAATTTGTATCCCCAGAACGTCATTTCCTTTTCTTTCTCCGACATCGCTTCTCGCCGTCTCCTCTTTTCTTCTGTCTCAACTTCGCTGATGTAGTACGTGCCTCTGAAAAGAGTCACGGCCATGGCCCAACCCTCCCGATTCTCGTAAGGGGTGCAGAGGAACTTGGTCATGTGACCCCTCGATGTGACAAAGTCAGCATTCAACCTAGCATAAAAGGGGGAAAAGTTAATGGTGTGGTATGAGAGAATGAAGTCTGTTTGAAGCTGTGTAATAGATGTGTGTGGATTGGAAAAACAAATTGAAGTTATGCAGAGAGTATCGGTTCTTTTTGTCACTTTAGAAGAAAACTGAGTCTTGCACTCTCATATTTTGGAGCATACAGCATCCATTGTATATTGTGTACCAAATATATTTTGTGATTTTGAGTGAATACTTTGCTTTATATAAATGTGTGGGGTTTTTTTTAAATACAAAACTAAAGATTTTTTTCTTCAATGTTCTTGTGCATTAATCTCAGCTACGATTCTTTTCACAATCGTAGGGTAAATGTGTCAAAATAATTGTCATCTCTAAAATTATTGAATACTATCATTATAAATATCAACGAAGCTATCCCAGAAGGACTCTGTGTGTATTTGATATGTGATGAATATGAACAAAGAATGTGTACATACCAAAAGAAAACAAGAAATAACGAGTTTTCTTCACTGTTCTTTTAATTTGAAGGAATCAATGGGGGTTAGAAAAATGAAGATTCAAAGAAACGCCTTCCCACAGAACCCTTTGTATCATAACTAAGGGTGATGGTTGTAGAGTGTGTTTGTTAAACAAAAGACATTTTGGTAGAAAAATGTATTCTCCAAACCTCATATTAACGTGTTCATCAATATACAAACTGCCATTCGGAATGGAATGGAAATATAACATATGGAAATTAAATGTAGGAAAGCAAATTAATGAATTTTGACATAATGTAAATGATAGACAACTACAAGCAATGTCAATAACATATCCAGGAATGAAAACATGTGCCTTTTATTGAAGGTAGTGAATACATAATATGTAATTTTTCGGAGAAGACGCTTTTGGACGGAACTGCACCTATCAAAATTGAAGTGTGCACTATACCTGAAAGTTAAATGTGTGGGTTACGCAAATACTTTGTATGTGCAGGGTATGAGTGAGGCTACTTTGCAGAGGGTATGTCATTGTTCATGCTCTGAAGTCTTTGAAATAAATCCTTCAACTGTTTTCGGAGAGGACATTTTATGGACGGAATATGTATATTACTTGTGCCAAACCCAAATTTTTAAACTGTGTCCTATAGATATCACGAGCCATATACAGTTTTCCAACGTCTACATTTCTTTTGCTCATCCAGATGTCATTATTATCATTGTGTTGTGCTCATTGGTTTCATAAATGTACATTCTCAAACTTTGAAATTTAAAAAAAAAAATCAGATGAGACTGAAAAAAAAATTGCCCTAATTGGCTCATTTTGACATATTTTGAAAAGTTAGTAAGCTTTTCTCAAAAACTTTCCGCTGTTTAAGGATGAGGTAAATAGGCCTGATAACCAGATTTTGTTTTAATGTACACTGTTTGTTTGGTTTTTTTTCAGGCCCCAGAAAATGTCCAAATCTGAAGTTCGTATCCTGATTAATTGTAAAGGAGGGCCTACCGTGTGCTTAAAAATGACAGTACGCCCCCATGCGCTTTTGCCGTGAAACAGATGAACTCGCTATCGTTGGAGTGACATTTTGCTCGCTCCTAACCGTTTTAAGAGCTACCCGTCCCTGTAAACGTCTTGTTCGTTGTAAAATTTAGTGAGAATAATTGTACTTCAGGGGAGTGAATAGTTTGTATACCGTTTGTCTAAGAGTTTATGAAATATCTAGAACCTTATAGAGGCAGAAATCTAAGAGACATGAAATTTATATCGTAAAACGGCGAGGCCTTTGCCCTTATTATTGACATTTCCTACTTTGATTCTCTGATTTTCGGCGCGCTGCGCGGTCTGACTGGAGCACTGCTGGGGCTCGGGTTCACCAAAGTGTTACTACTGATAAGTTATATACCTTTCCATTTGTCCTTCTTTATTCGTCTTTCCTTCTGCACCTGATGTTTCTCGACATTCTGTTGGCCTGGATATCACATCTCTCTTCTCCAGCATCCAAGTTGTCAGACTGTTCAGTCGGTCTTTTACATCGTCATCTCTGTCGGTGAAATCCTTGTAACCCTTTCTCAGGTTAAAGTTAGTCTTCCTAGGGTCCTTTGGATGAGTGTAGACTTTAAGGAATCTTGCATCGCAGTGGACACGGCGGTCTGCATCCAGAGAGAAATGGCCAATTTCAGCTGGATCCCGAAAGGAAGGGTAGCGATTTTGAAACCTCTGGATAGGCCTGATAGGGAAAGGTTTAAGTATGGTGGCAGGGAGAGCACTCCGAACATGAACTGGTCCAATTTTCTGCCTCTTTGTAGACTTCCAATCTTGTTCCCTCTCCTCCTGGTGCTTACGTTTCTGCCTTCCTAGAGCAGGTTTACCTATTCCAAAGGTCGCCATCCTCACAAAATTATCAGTCAACTTTACTATACAGCATAACATACAATTTTCAAGTTATGAAAGCAGTATCGTTTATCACGGTATACGCACTGTATTAGAATGGGGAATACCCATACCGGAAAATCTCTGTTACTAGCGTGCATGCACGCAACTCATACAACACAGCGAGCGGCGATAGAGCATGCACGCTTAGAACATTCATGGCTCTAACTGCGTATACATGCATATGAGTTATGAGTTATATAGGCAACTATATAGGCACTGTCCAGAGTGCTTACTGGCCATACCCCCTGACAATGACAATGACAATAACAATAACAATAACAATGGCAACTTCTTTCCCCCATGTCACCCTTACCAGGGTATTGGGGAACACATGAGGAATACAACATTGATTAAATTTAATAACTAACAAGTTATGTTATTTACAAAAGATGAGTGAATACTTATGAATAAATTCACTTTGGTTGGGTATATTACATTTGGAAACAGGAAGAAGATTGTGCAAATAAGTGTTTTAATGGTTTATATATAGACATGATAGAATCTAAAAGAAAATTGCTTTGGCTGAAACAAACCAAAACAGTGAAAGTTACCATCTGACTTACAATCCGTATGGAGTATAATCAAAAGCGGAGTCTTATTTCAATGCAGAGTTCATGAGTTTTACTGACGGTTTTCCAGAGTCAAATAAATTATTAGCTTTTAATTTGTTTGGGAGCGTTCTGAAATGTTTCTTATTCATATAATTTTTATTTCATTCTTGAGTCATCAAAAACACTGCATTGAAATAGATAATGGAATTCTTCGCCTAACCGTTATACTTACAGAGGGAAGATACACTATTTTCCTTTCTGAATACATTACTTTTGCAATCTTCCCGTCTCGACAGGTGGTCTGTCAATGGTTCCCACATCTTGAGTTACACAATGAAGATTATAGCGAAAAAGAAGTCTTAATACAGTATAGATATTTTTTCTAGGTTCAGCTCTTGTTTGAAAATACGGTAATTCAAACAAACAACATTAACAGTTACTTTTCATTCCAATTTAGGTTTGATACATTTATTTTTGATCATTACATCCTTTACCAATTTCTTCTTAATTATATAGTTTCATAATTATACAGAAATGATAAAAATCTCACATTATTCAGCTAGAATATAAAGCATGTCTTAAAAGCCACCCAAAATAAAAAAGAACTAATGTTAACTCTGATAAATCTTGGCATGGGAACATGCTTTTACTTGTATTAGCTAAACATAAATTTAAAAAAAAAATCCGAATATCATACATAGCATACATGAGGTAAGGTGTGACATCATAAACTCACTCATATGAATATTTATTAAAAAAGGTGAAAGTGTTATATCTTCTTTATTTCTTATCTGATTTTTGTCATGTTTGTATCATATTGTAAGGAATATTCATCTCTTTGTGTGAAGTTTATCTATTTTGGGGTTTCTTCTCGGTGTTCCCTTAACGATACTCGACAGAACAGTCAGATGTTTCACTGGGGTCGGGCGAGGTCGGTGACGTATTTTAGGCATCCACTGACTATTCTCACAGTGTCGTTGAGGGTAGCATCCAGTTTTCTGACATGGTGACATCACAGATGTAGATGGATGACATGGGTATGAATCTCTGTCTGCATCATCGTCAATGAAAAGCCATCGGTACGGTGTCTCAGTCGCTGGAAAGTATCTCCCCGTTCTGTTCGACGTTTTGACGGGATTTTTGGCACAATAAAGAATTCGTCGGTGAAAACATGAACCGACGTTTCCGACCCGTAAGTGCGCAAATGTGAATCGGAGAAAAACGCGTTTGAAAATATGGACTTTTTCAACGGATGAAATCACGTAGTTATCGACTGTTAATCTAGACAAACGTTACACCACAAGAACGCCCAAGACCTGTTCTTTCTAACCATTGTAAATTTATAACATGATTATCTGCATGCAGTGAGTATTGACGTGGGGAAAATTAGGTTGAAATTTCGGACAGTGCTTTTCTGCCCGTTACAGCGCGCGAGGAGGTTTGCGTCGGTTCATGCCATCAAGTCTATTGCGCGTCTGGTTGTAAACAGACGTATACGCTTAGGTACGTCGCTTCATCCGCGCACAGTAGGTGAACGCGTAGCGTAAGCACCGTCTCGTATGGGTATGCTTACACAGGCGCTCAATATGGGTCAACGAACTTTTCTGCAGACTCGAAGGCACACGTTGGTTGGGTCTTTGCGTATTACAATATTTACTGTTTTCTAACTGAAAAATTCAACATGTTTGTGATTTTAATGTACGGTGTATATACCTATGACTTTTCATATTTTATTACAGTTCACTTAGTGCCAAACAAATTACACTAAGAATTTGACAGATTGCTCTGGCAAGCGAATGTATATAGTGACATCGCTAAATGAAGCAAACGATTACTTTTACTTTTTATATGCAATACAGTATTGATCTTTATTTTTAAAGTGCTTATGTGAGGTGACTTGTACCAGTGTGTACTGGAATTTTGTCAACATTGTAAAGAAAATTATGCATCTCTTATTTCTTGCTGCTATCAACCTTGTAAAGTAGTGCCAAATTACGCCAATTTCGGGATTTTACATCGCCGGTGCCCAGCTTCCCCCCCCCCCCCCCCCCCCCCCCCCAAAAAAAAAAAATAAAATAAAATAAAATAAAATAAATATATAATGATGATAAAATAAAAAAGGGGACACTTTATTCTTTTGTTGCCACTTCCGTGTTACATCAACTAACATGCAAAAAAAAAATAATAGTAATAATCAAAAGGCCTTCAGCGGGGGAAAAAAAAAAGGACTTATCACGCTCATACTTTGGGTTTCATCTTTTTTCTAGTTCCACTACCGTGGTAAAAAGAAAAAGAGAAAAAAGAGAAAAAAAGTAGGGGCATAGTTGTGACACCCTATGTACATGTATTCCTATGCATCGTCCAAATAAAAAAAAATAATGATAAAAGTGGAGTGACATTTTTTTTCTTAAACAATTAGAAAATTTTCTAAAATTAGAAAAAAACAAAACATGTATAATACTTACAAGTTATGGTGAGCATTCAGTTACCACACCATTTACTTCATTTCCCTTTGCAATACTGAAACTGTCTTATTGTTTATCTAGCAATCTGGATATTAGTGAATCAAAATGAGAATAAAATCTCCACATGACAACACGTGCGGTCATCCATCACACACATCTTTACACATGAAACACTGTACAATTATTATCTTCTTTTTTTTTGAACACTTTTATTAACAGTAGCCAGTAGATACTAATACAAAGTTGTATACATAGTACAAATTGTGTGTCAACAATATTACTTAGGACTTACTATCATCAGAACATACAATACAGAAACATGACTGACCTTCAATTGAAATTAAAATATAAGTTGGTAGATGAAGTACATGTATAAACAGAATTTTGTTAGAGGACACTACAATGAGCTTACAGACAAATACATGACAAATTAATTTGTACAAACAAGAGTGATGATATAACGTGATTATGTTCGTAATCTAACAACATTACCATTAACATGGGATAGCAATAGTGTGAGCAGCATGTATCTACTGTTACAGTAGCTAAAACGAATACAGTAGCAAAGAGTATGACAAGCAGAGTAGAAAAATGGAGAAAATCACAACTGCATTTAAAATAAGAAAAATGTGCAATAAGTCTGTCAAGCAGTAGAAATCCAGCAAATGCAGCATCATTGCATTGCAAAAGCAAGTCTTAGCCACAGTTCAACAGCATGTCACAACAAAAGCATGCGGTAGAGTGTCCATTTCAACATGTGGTATCATGGCATATTTCGACTAAAAAAATAAAAAGGCAAATGCCAAGCAACATCTCACCTGCATGCTGCAGTTTGTGAGTTGAGTACATTTCAACATAAGTTTATGGACCTTTGACCTTTAATGAGTTGACGACGATGACAACAACTACAGTGACACCTATGTCTTGCTTCCGCTACGCAGGCAAGACAAAAACAAAAACAACAACAACAACAACAACCACCACTGCTGGGCCCCATTGCATAAAAGTTACTATTATGGTAACTTTGCCATCCAGTGGAAACTCCCATGGAATTCTTGATTTTGATTGGCTGTTGAGTATTGTTGCCATGGTAGTTACCATTGGATGGCAAAGTTACCACAATAGTAACTTTTATGCAATGGGCCCCTGGTAATTAGAACATTCATGTCCAGGGAGCAAAAACACACTAGCTTCCCTTCCAGAATGAATTTGATAACACACAAATCTTTCAAGAGAACATAATGCACTCAACTGAAAAATCCACCAGTGGAATGTATTCCTTGATGGCCACAGAGTCACAAGAAATGAATTACTGAAGCTTCTAATTCCTACATGGATTTCTTAGAAATTTTTACAGTACTGCGCTGCAATGCATTTTACGTGTGTTCTTAGCCTTACTAGTATTTGGCTGTGTGCATGTGGGGAATAGGGAAATTTCACACACAAAACAAAAATGAATAAAAAAAAACATGACGAGCTACAATAAGTTCAACAAGGCAAGGGTAGGGAAAGGAAAAGAAAGCAAGAATGTTGGGTTATATTGTATCTTAGCAACATTGACATTTGTACAATAGCGCAGCCGTCAACATGAACCAATCAAAACAACACTGTACCAAATTCTAGGTAGAAATCCACTTGTACACTTTCAATTACAACGTACATTTCCTATTTAAAACAACATTATGATATTTACAGTAAAGGAGAACCAGAATTATGTTTCCAGGCTCAGCACTACTAATTAAAGAAAATTCTGGAAAGCTGGCAGCTATGCAGCAAATGAGAAATTAAAAGCATGGATGAAGTTTTGGGGAAAAAAGTCAGGTGTGTTATGCTGAAATGGTAAATTGACAGGCATGGAATAGATGAAGATGAGAATCATTAAAGACAACTCAAGGGCTGGTTTGATATTCTCAACTTATTTTTTGGTTTCTGAGATTTATGGCAGATAAACAAAATGCTTATGCTGTGAGGGAAATACAAAATACAAAAATATGAATGAAGAATAAGGCTAATAAAAAATATCACTGCATTGATCATAAGAATATTGACATGGATTCATGATGAGTGCATTCTTGTGAATCTGCCAATTAAGCCCTGCTGTTCACATCTGCTACACATCATATCTTGGCAATAATAATAATAATAATACATACAATTTCTATAGCGCCGTTCTCCACTTTGATTAAATGCTCAAGGCGCTTTACAATTGTACATCAAAGCAAACAGATTGAAAATACAAGTACATCACAGTAATAGAAGAAGGATGAAGAAGCAGAAAAAAAAAGACATGAAAGTCTGTCTTCAAAAGACACTGGTCTTCAAAATGCACTGCTAAACAGATAGGATTTTAAATTACTCCTGAAAGATGTTATAGAGCTCGAGTCTTTCAGCTCACGAGGAAGTGAATTCCACAGTGTTGGTCCAGCGTGAGCGAAAGCTCGTTCCCCCCAAGATTTCCTAGAAAACGGAATATGTAAGAGACCTGAAGTTGAGGATCGAAGAGTTCGTGAAGGTTGGTATTGACGAAACAAACAAACATTGTAATCAGGAGCTGTTCCCTCAATAACATGATAAACCAAAAGAAGTATCTTAAACCGAATACGCTCCTGTACAGGCAACCAATGAAGACTCTTCAGGATAGGTGTGATATGACTGCGTTTACTTGACAAAGAAACAATACGTGCAGCGGCATTTTGTAGCTTTTGTAATTGGGCAATTTGCGAGTTTGGTAGATTGAAAAACAAACCATTACCGAAATCAAGGCGTGAAGAAATAAGTGCATGAACAAGTTTTTCCGTGGCAGAGCGAGTCAAATACTTGCGAATAAAACCAATATTGCGCAATTGATAACGGACTGATTTAGAAATGTTGGTGATTTCAATGTCATATTTGTCCATTCTCACTATAATTGCAATTGACCTATAACATGAAAAAAAAAGTAAATGCAGGAACAGATGACACCTGACAATGTGGTATCCTTGGGTAGAGTGGTACCCTTGCAGTTCCTTTGGAGGGACAATTACAGCCACTTTATTAACATTGGGAGTAGTGATCAAAAAGAAATGCTCATATTATCGCACATGTATGGTTTATTTGTGTCACGAAACACCTTAGCAACAAAAATTTTGCAACAAAACCACAAACAGGAGATAGTACTAATTTTCTCATTAAACTGTCACAGTGATGGTTTATTCTAGAAACGGTTTTTATTCAACTATTGTTAACTGTTTGTTTATCTTACAATACCCTGTACTTAACACTGATTGAATAGAGATTAATATTTTCACGTTGGTGATTTTTTATCCCTAACACATAGTTAGAAACTACTTTGAAGCACGGCAACAGTTTGTTTTCTTCATCTGCAAATGTTAGCAAGGTGTTTTAAGTGTTGCTGTAAGTGCCATTGAAGAGGTGCTCTGCACTTGAAAAAACAGTACCTGGGTGGATACCAAGTGGTACTGTTCCTGTCATTGAAGGGGTGCTCTGCCCTTGCAGACCAGTGCCGTGGTGGGGACCAAGTGGTGCTGTAGCTGCCATTGAAGGGGTTCTCTCCACATGAAGACCAGTACCTTGAGTGGGACAATTAAAGTCACTTTTTAACATTGGGCGCAGTGATTAAAAATATGCTAAAATCATCACATTTGATGCACATGTATGCTTCAGTTGCACTGCAAAACACAGCATTTAAATAGTTTGCAATATTGTCCCAGTGATGGTTTATTCTAGTAACAATTTTGATAAAACTATTGTCCACATTTTTTAAATTTTACAATACCCAATACTTACCATGAAATAAATACAGATAAACATTTAAGGTTCATGATTTTCATCCGTAGCTCACATTTAAGAATTCTTTTGAAGCACTAAACCATTTTTTTTTTTCTTATCTGCAGTTGTTGCCATAGAATCTGGGTGGATACCTTTTGTGGTACTATTCCTGAAGTTGAAGGGGTGCTCTGCCCTTGTAGACCAGTGCCATAGTGGAAATTACATGATGATGCTGTTGCTGTCATTGAAGGGGTGCTCTGCCCTTGAAGACTAATTGCTTGGGAACAAGTGGCATTGTCACTGCCAGTGGAGGGGTGCTGTGCCCTTGCAGAGTACCATGGTAGGGAGCAAGTGGCACTGTTCCTGCCATTGACGGGGTGCTGTGCCCTTGCAGACAAGTATCACGGTGGGGACCAAGTGTTGGTATTGAAGGAGCACTGTGGTCTTGAAAACCAGTGCCATGGCAGTTGCCGATTGGTGCTGTTGTTGCCTCTGACTGGCTGCTCTGCCCCTGGTCTGTTCGGCTTGCACAAGCTGTACAAATAGTATAATCCCATGCAGAAGAGCCTGAATGTTATACATGTACATGTAATTTATGATGTACGTGGATAACAATATCAAGAAAATATAAAGGGATTACTACAAAAAATCATTAAAACAAGGAAAAGTAGAAATTACGCGGTGCGTAATATATGTCCCCGCCGGAAGTAGCATTTAGTAGCAAAATGTACAATATAGGTAAAAAGATGAAGGTCAAAGGTCAAAGAAGTCAAAGGTCAAAATTCTATGTAGAAGTTTTGAAGCCCTCACCTAGTGCCATCACATAAAGCAAACGGAATCGAAATCGGGTTAGAAATGGCGAAGTAGCATTTTGTAGCCAATGTACAATATAGGTAAAAAAATCAAGGTCAAAGGTCAAAGAAGTCAAAGGTCAAAATTCTGTGTAGAAGTTTTGAAGCCCTCACCTAGTGCCATCACATAAAGCAAACGGAATCGAAATCGGGTTAGAAATGGCGAAGGAGTAGCATTTGGTAGCAAAATGTACAATACAGGTCAAAAATCAAGGTCAAAGGTCAAAGAAATCAAAGGTCAAAATTCTGTGTAGAAGTTTTGAAGCCCTCACCTAGTGCCATCACTTAAAGCAAACGGAATTGAAATCGGGTTACAAATGGCGAAGGAGTAGCATTTTGTAGCAAAATGTACAATCTAGGTCAAAAATCAAGGTCAAAGGTCAAAGAAGTCAAAGGTCAAAATTCTGTGTAGAAGTTTTGAAGCCCTCACCTAGTGCCATCACATAAAGCAAACGGAATCAAAATCGGGTTACAAATGGCGAAGGAGTAGCATTTTGTAGGCAATGTACAATATAGGTCAAAAATCAAGGTCAAAGGTCAAAGAAGTCAAAGGTCAAAATTCTGTGTAGAAGGTTTGAAGCCCTCACCTAGTGCCATCATATAAAGCAAATGGAATCAAAATCGGGTTAGAAATGGCGAAGGAGTAGCATTTTGAAGCAAAATGTACAATATCGGTCAAAGGTCAAGGTCAAAGGTCACAACTGAAATTCTGTATAGAAGTTTCAAAGCTCCCATGTAGTGCTATCATATAAAGCAAACAGAATCAAAATTGGGTTAGAAATGGCGAAGGAGTAGCATTTTGAACATTTTGATCACACACGGACGCACACACGGACGGACACACGGACGGACGGACGGACGGACACACGGACACACGGACACACACACGTACGGAGCCCGTTTCATAGTCCCCTGCTCGAACTCGTTCGGCGGGGACAAAAATGAAAACAACACATTCCATCAACTTGACTGACATATGTTATGGGTAGCAATTATTCCCCCTGCTTTCTGAAAGTGGTTAGTCAAGTGGTCTTTCATTTTGATAGAAAAGTTGATTTTTGGCTCTAAGGCCCAAATTCACTAAGGTGGTTTAAATTTAGACCATGGTACAAAATAAGCGTAAAATGGGTGTACCTTTGACAAGTGCTGATCAACGAGCGATTGTTAATGTTATTGAGCATCTGCCAGTGTATGCAAGCTGTCACATGCATTTACGCAGAGGGAATTGCATAAACCATGGTCTAAATTTAAACCACCTTCATGAATTCATACCTAAGAGTACAAGTTTTGTAATAATCTATATCCATTTATGTAAGTATACTGACACTAGAACAGTTCAAGATATCTAAAGATAAATACCTAACATCATCATTAAGATAAAACCCATTACTAAATCAAATTCTGATTGTTGATATTTGCTTCCTACATAAATTATTTGACTGTATGAACTGCAATGACACTGAAGTTGTAATCTACATATTTCTTATTCAAATGGACCTCTGTATTTAAAAAAATGTATGATCTTGAACGCAAACAAGTTAAATGACAATACCCTGATTGATTTTAAGGTCCAACCAGACCATCTATCTTTTCATACAACTTGATAACTCTAGAATCTGAACAATCTCTAGTCATGGTGAGTGGTTTTTTGCAATAACCACTCACCATGACTACAGATACATTTCTTTTACACGCACTGTTCTCTCTCTCTCTCTCTCCCTCTCTTGTTAGTATAGTAATGCACACACCAGATATCAGCTTCGCAAAAATCACTCTATCATAGACTTTGCACGTTTTCAAATGCCTCCATCAGATTTCCACGTGACAGCGAACAGCATTTCTTTGTATTGCTTGTTGAGGCAAGGTCCCAAGAAGAGCCATTTCAGTTCTAAAATCTGATTAATATGAGTGGATTTTTGTCCTTTTTTTTGGGCTTGGACTTGGAGGAAAAAAAACCCCAAAAACAACATATAGCCATGACATAGGCGTAGTACAAGTACTAGGCTCCTACCAACCTAGTAGAACTACTGCTACTACAACTAGCCTAGGCTAGGCTGGACAGTGTTTTGATATCTAGAGTAGACGCCTATATATCCTACATTGATACAAATAGAAAGTACAATTAAAATAATTGTATGTGTCTTTTGTAGATATCTACATGAACGGAAAATTTCTCTAACGCAATTAATAGGGGAGTTTTAGGGAATTCTGAAGCGAAAATAAGTTTTTAGTGAGAGGTGTTCAGATACAGAATCTTTTAGATAAAGGCTACCATGAACACAAAGAATTAAACTCTTGCTGATTGTTCTTACACGGTTACTAATGAATGGGACTACAATAATTGAGACGGCAACTAAGTTACATAAAACTATGAAAATTACTAACTTAGTTATATTTCCACGACATAGGCCTCCAAAAACAAATGGGAATGTGAAATAGGCTGTGATATACACCTCATAGGTGAATTTTAACAGAAATGTATTCTTCTTTACCTGTTTGTCATCTTGATCACTGACAATACGCCACTTCATCCATTCACTGAGGATTCGATGAAGAGCAGAGGACCGGCGTTTCACCCCGAAGTTACAACGTGCGATCCTATGCGATGCGTCGGTTCATTCACGCACATGCAAAATACGCGCTAGTTCATGAACAGACGCATGCGGATGCGTCACTTCATGCAGTCAGTGCGACAACAGTAGTGACAAAATAATGTACGGCGTGTGCGTAAATCATGGCTTTTGGCTGTAATTTGAAGTACACAACTTGCTACGATGATAGATGCAAGTGAGAACAGTGGAATAAGGCAAAAATCTAATTTTCGATAAAATTGAAAAAAATTCTCAGATACGTCGGTTCATCTTTTCACCGACGAATTGTCACTCGACTATGTTGCAATGTGCACGTCAATACACAGCTCCATTATAATTATGTTTCTTGATATTTCTACTGTTTTGGAGATCCTGTATACCCAACATTTTTATTGTAGGTATCGAGAGAAAATACTCGTCATATAGTACCAAGCAAATCTTGTCATACTTGAAGTATTTGTAATTCACGCCTTACTCTGTACACTCTTCCATTTTTATGGGCATTCTATTTGGGCTACAGTGAGTTATTCCGCTGAGAGTAATCGCAATCTGGTGTTAAATAATACTAATACTAATACTAATACTAATACTAATACTAATACTAATACTAATACTAATACTAATACTAATACTAATACTAATACTAATACTAATACTCATACTAATACTAATACTAATACTAATACTAATACTAATACTAATACTAATACTAATATTAATACTAATACTATCTATTACTATTACTACTATGTTTATACTACTACTACTACTACTACTACTATTTCTTACTAATTAATAATAATAATAAAATAATGATGACAAATAATACTCATTATTGCGCTTAATACTCACGTTTCTAAGCACATAGCTGAAAAAGAAGAAGACTACTTTTCCTCCGTATGCCACCATTCCCCTTCATATCATCATCGTCAGTGCATGGTTGATGAACTAAACAGAGAGGCCACTCACAGGCAGAAAAAAAAAATCATACACTTGTGTAATCACGCCAGTTGAAAAGATCTTGCGTGCTCATCATGGTCATGATAGGTCAGCCCCTTCCCACCCTCATAACTATAATAATAGGCGACGGAAACAATGATCCCCCCCCCCCCCCCCCCCCCCGGGCTTCGCTGGAGATTATATATGACATTTGCGGAATGCGAACCTGATTTCTCTTTTCGGGGTAAAGAACATTTTGCAAAAACAAACCTTCGGTATGATTACTGTAACCGAAGGGACACCTCCTCCCTCACCCTCCCCATGTTCAAGAGTGAAGACGTACACGAGAAAATGCAATGAATTAACCACTCACATGCATATTAGCCCTGAAAATTATATTTAAAATAATTGTTCTTAAAATTCCCCCAAAGTGTGATAAGAAAGATGGAGACGTGGGAAATGAGCTTGCGAGACAAGTATAGTTTTACGATAATATGTCAGACATTCACAGTGCTCTTGAATATTAGTTCTTCTTTTATTTTTTCGATGAAAAATTCTCCAAAATTCTCAATGTTTATGCACCAGATCATTAAATTTCAGCTGTACAAAAAAGAAAAAGAAAAAGAAAAAAGAATCTATCTCGTGTAGGATACTCCCCTCTCACACTCTCTTCCCCTGTAGTCCATCTCCATACCATAGTCTTTTCTGTTATAAAGACGCAAACGCCGGAAAAGAAAATAGCGATGACAGATACAACGAATAGCCATTCACATTCATTTTCTTACTTTTTGATTGAAAAAATGTTTCCCTATTATTTCCCCGAAGCGTGCATGATAGGTCATTGACTTTCATTTGGGAAGCTTCGTTGTGTAGAAGGGGATACCTTCCTCTGATTATGTCACTTATATAATGGGTTATATAAATGTTTTTGATTTTTTCAAAACAAAATATATATTTTATATTGAATTAAGCGGCCTATAATGCATATTAAATGTGACTACAGGGCTTAATCTACTTCAGATCAACATAATAATTATTTGTACATTAATTCGCAGTTGTATCCTTTTTAAACAGTAATAGCGCCATCTTGTGTTTTGTCTTAATTTTGTGCAGTAAACACGTCTCGCCGGTGAACATCAGTCTTGATAAGGTTTGGACCTTTATAATAAGCTGAAAAGGTAAAACAAGGGCTCACAATGTGTTTCTTAATCTTTCTTGATAAAAGCACACAAACTGATTAGGGGCCTATACCTATATTGCCGAACTTATAGCTTAAAACTAATGAAGAATATAATTCTTAAGATTGTCTTTGTTTTCAAATTAGTCAAAGTGCGCTCCCATGTTGTGTCCTAGTGAAATTTCGACAGTTCCATTTTGTAGGGCATGACTTGTTTTATATTCGTGCCAAATTTCAAAGCAATAGTTGTTAAAAACTATAGAAATTATAGAGAGGGCACACTGTGCCTCTTTGTGTCAGAGAAGTTTAATATTGGCTTGGGCTTCTTAGGGTTATTTGCTGATTGCTAACTATGACTAAGCAAACAAAAACAAAAACAGAAATAAAAACAACCCAAATGTTTACTGCATATTATACAGAATGAAAGTGTTGATGCTGGGTGTTTTTTTTTTGTTTTTTTTTTGTTTTGTTTTGTTTTGTTTTTTTTTTTGGGGGGGGGGGGGGCGGGAGTAGAAAAGAAACCCTTTCGGTTTAATGTATCTCTAAGTCACACCTTCCTGGTGAAACTAACAACCGGAAATGGTATCGTTTGCGAAGGACCATAGACACGACTTTCCTATAGACCATGACGATTGGCAACCTTTCATACGCAAGATATCGTATTCCCCCAACACACTGTCTTATTTTTCACTCTTAAAGGACAAGTTCACCTTCATAGACATGTGGGTTGAGTGAATGCAGCTATATTAGTACATCAGTGAGAGTTTGAGGAAAATCGGACAATCCGTTCAAAAGTTATGAATTTTTGAAGTTTCTGCTCAGTCACGGCTGGATAAGAAGACTACTATATCTTGTGATGTCACATGTGTACAACGATATAAAGAAAGAATAAAGAAAATTCAACATATTTTCACTTTTCTCGCATAGCAAAAGAACACTCGACTTCTCTCTTTCAGAAGGCAGGGGGTATAATATTACCCATGGCATACATCAGTAACAAGTCGAAGAAATGTGCACTTTATTCAAAAAGTAAAGTTTTGTGAAATTCTCTTTTTATTTTCCTTATATCGCTGTACGCATGTGACATCAAACACTTATAGTAGTCTTCTCATCCAGCAGTGACTGCGCAGATACTTTGAAAATTCATAACTTTTGAACTGATTGTCCGATTTTCCCCAAACTTTCACTGATGTGCTCTGCTAACCGCCTTCACTAAATCCACATGCAATTGTATATGAAGTTGGACTTGTCCTTTAAAGGGATGGATAGTTTTGGTTGAGATGGTGAATCAGGTTTTGAGAGATAATCAGAAACTGCTTATAATATGAAATGTTAAAGAGCATGCATTATTCTGAGAGGAATTGAAAATTCATTTAATATGATGAAATTTAGTTTTGGAATGGCTGAGATATCCAAAAGAAAGGTGTCCTAATATTAAAGGTAAGACCCTGGGGGTGTTTCATCAACGTTTGTCACGGCGCTGACAACTTGAATCACCATAGTAACAGTCAGTGACCAGAACATCTCAGCCAATCAAAATCAAGGATTTTGCTGAAACCCTGTATTTGGACCACTATTTTCTTTTTCCCCGGACATCTCAGCCCGTTTCCCTCCCCTTAGCATATTCATTGAGGGCCTAGTACAGGTTAATCTCGGGACAGGGTCGAAGGATGTCAAGACACCCTGTCCGACCAATGGGCCCAGATGTACCGAGACTTGCGGCTAGGCTTCGGTGTCGATTTTGCCATTTGCATCAGACCTGCCCCTGCAATCGCCTGAGTGTCATTATCGCCAATGGTACCTCGCCAATGTTTCCAGTATAATACTAGTTGATATACCTACTTAGTTTCCTTCCACAAGTACAGACAACACAAAACATCTTTCGTTAATTTAATATATTCCGTAATCTCGATCTCTTAATTCATGGTAAGGTTATAGCCAGAGTTTCTCAGTCGGGTATAGGCCTAATCATCCAGACCGGAAGGACATCGTTCAGTGTGCTTGGTAAATCTTCACACATTGACCATCGATTTTTTTTCACACTTCAGTGAAGCGGTATGTCCAGACGATCAGGCCAGGAGATTAAAAAAGAAGAAGAAGAAGAAAAGACAGAAAAGGGAAAAGAAGTACCGGCATTCCAGGCGTACCCTGTCTTGATATCAAGCTAACACTCCAGACTACAAAATGGACAAAATGATTAAAAGGTTTAACATCTTCTCAGTCGATATTAACGTCAGCATGGAGCTATAATCCATGGGATTAGAGCCTCTCCAAATTACGTAAGGAGAGAGGGCAAATGTTGCACCCCTTCCCCCCGAACCCCGGAAATTATTGAGTGGGAACTCTTCATTGTTAGTGGCATTAACTTCCAGGGGCACTGTTGCCGGTCAGAACCAGTGCTCTCGCCAAATGATGATATGATTTTATCTACGAAAAATGTCCCCAAGATTTGCATCAATAAATGTATGATAATATCATGATTCATACTCTTATTAGCACAAACTAAAATCACCTATTTTAGTTAGTTGTGTGTGAATAATTGTTCTTTTTTAATGATTTAATCTAGCCTTCTAAGTACCAGTACATCGCGATCGTACATTCGCGCTACGACCATGCTATGACGTAAGAAGGAAGCCGCTGCCATGGCAGTCTTCGCAGGGGGTCTGGAGCTCGAAAAGTAGTGAAGTGGCGCTACAAGGCTGACGTACTTCCGCACCTGAAATTAGGGCAAAAGTCCGGGTGAAATTTGTTGCGAAAACTGGGTTACACCCCAACTGAGGAAGCATTTTAGTCAAATCTATCGTACTGCTACTGAAATCAGCGAAATTGCGCGTGAATAACGGAGATTATTAGTGAGAGCTAAATTCCGTATTTATGCGCCGAGTGTAATGCGGCTCTTGCAACTAAACAAGCAAGATGGCGGACGCAGACTTGGGCAACAGCCTGACTTCCATGGACTGGCTAGGCCGGCTGAATATACCAGGAGCTTTAAATGGTAATACGCCGAACAGCAAAAATGGACAGGGACAAAATAACTCATTAGACCCTTCAAAAGGTACAATTCCTATGCGAAAATCGCCTAGTTCACCACTGGATACGACCGCGACATGGGACGAACAGCAGCCGGTGAAGGACGGGAAGCCACCGTTCAGCTACGCGAACCTCATCACGTTCGCTATCAACAGCTCGTCGAAGAAGAAAATGACACTGAGCGAAATATATCAGTGGATCTGCGACAACTTTCCGTACTACAGGGATGCCGGGAATGGGTGGAAGGTTTGTATTTAGGATGTCATTGTGCATATATATTTGACATGAGCTCCATAACACATATCTTCAACAGTCAGCATTGTCTCAGCAATAAACTTAAATTTACGAGTTCTAACAATTCAATTGTTTACACCTGTCACTAGCTGTCACTGCACACTGTCACTGGTTTAGGCTAAAACTTAACGTGGATTTTTACATTAACATTATTAACGCTAGGGTTAACGTTGATTAGACTTAGCTCAGAGTCAGTCTAACGCTAGCCTAACGTTAGAAGTTCACTGACGCCACCTGTCAGAATCAAAATGCGAAAAGAGACGGAAAGAAATTAAGAAGCTAACTAACGACCATGTCCATGGGCACAACTTGTGTGGTTTTGTCATCTTCTTCTTTTTCTCATTAACACGTTAGACTCTAACCAGGGTCCAAGTGGGTATACGGTCCTCTATGCCTCTGTCTAGGCCCCCAACGTTACTGTAACTCAGCAGAAGATTCATGCAGACTGTGTGTGTGTGTTCACTGTCAATGTCAAAACGATGCTTCAATGATGGGCACACTGCCTAGCCAAGCGGTAAGGCATTGCCTTTTTGGATAGCCTGTGGCTGTAGCCTGTACTGTAGCCCGTTAAAGTGTTAACATGTTTTGTCTAGATGTCTAGATATCAGTCAATCACTAACTCACTGGATAGAGAAACAGGAAGAACATTACAGGGCTGCCAACACTACGTGTGGAAACTAGGTGAGAGCGAGACTCCCATAGGCCAATGCTATAATTTAGGAGTCAAAATGAGTGAGATCAAAAGAAATGCATGCAAATGAAATAAAGTTTTAGAGTGAGAAAGGACCAAATGGGTGAGTCTCATGCTCGATGCGTGAGAGTTGGCAGCCCTGACATTGTCATTAGTCTTCAACAAGAAGGGGGTGGCTGACTTACACTTGTAATAGTGAACATCTGCAGACTGTCTTGTCTATAATGTCACATTTTGGTCTGTCCATGTTGTAAACATACCTTCTCCTCTTACCATAGTCTAGAAATGGTATAAAACACAATGTTCAGTAGAATTTTAGAGCTGTTATTGTCTTCTCTCATCAAATTGGGCCATTCAATTGAAAAACAAAGTTTATTTGAGCATTCATAATTTGACCATTTGTATGAGTGATCATTACATGCTGTCTAGCATTAAAAACATGTACAGTGTACATTTACTCAAAATTTTTTATTTTGGCATAAATTCTAATACTTAATAGATTGCTCGTTTGAAGCAACTTTGGGACAAAGATATCTCTCATTAAAGTGTTCTAAAACTAGGGGTAATGCACAATGGAAACAGAAAAATAAAGCAACATCCCTGAAAAGTACCCTCTAAAGAGTCTTACTCAGGAAATGCAGCGTCCTGTGGCAGCTATATTAATATTATGAGCATTTAATTTAATGCCTTCTTGGTGGTCTTGAAAAAAATACCGGTAGATAGATCCACACACTTGCACATGCCACCATCTGTAAGTGCTTCAAGTTTATTGGAATTGTTTACTCAATCTCAAAGCTTCTTGAGTATTCAAGAAACAGTTTGTATCCATCTATCATAAATTGGCATTTAATAAGCTTCAGAAGTATTTATGACCAAGTTTGCATTTTGTGTGTATCTGATTAATATGTAATACCTTAAATGCTACAATTTGTAGTTTTGTTTTGTTTTGTTTCTGTAGGAAAGAGTCCCATGTACTCCCACTTTTATATCTAGAGTTACATTGACTACATCTATGTACCCCAACCACATTACCCTAGGACACCAAGATTATAAAAGTTTAAATACCCTAACTTCAAATTCTAACTCCAACCCTAACCCTAGTTAATCCTGAGTAAACTCTAACCCTAATCCTAAAGCCATCTAAATTTAATGGTGTTTCTTATACATAATACATAGGGGGAGGGGGGGGGGGGGTTACTGTACATATGGAACTCTTGCCTTTCTGTAAGTACATGTACAGTATACAGTCTGAACAGAAGCGGATGTTTGATATATTTTAATATGTGATTTTGAAGGCTTTGTTTAATATCAGGACAAAGCAATTAATTACATTTTGGGTCAAACAATGAAAGTCAATAGTGAAAAGAAGTTGACCAATATTTAAATTTTGAAAACCAAAGCTTTGATGCATGAATACAAGGGGTAGGCCTATATTTTACATACTTGTATGAAAAAAACACAGTATCTGAATTTAGCAGAGTTGAAATCAGATTTTAATAGAGTTGGAATATTGAGGCTACTGACATCTCAATGGGGTAAATCTTCTCTGAGGGAGAGTGACCATATCAATATTTTTTTTTCTAATTTAGTAATACAAGCTCTGCAGAGATACACATGTACACACTTAACCTCTTCTTCCAAGTAGGAAATTGGGATGTGAACATACATCATACTGTACATTGTAATTTAATGATTGTGTACATTTTACTGTAATTGTATAGCTGTAAAGATGTAAAGATTTCAACATTACAAAATGTTGATATTAAAGTTATCAGGTACAATGTATGTGACAAGTTCTGACAAGTTGTTGGAGATTATATTTTGGTGGTCTTTGGGAATACAGTACTTTATTGGCTCCTATGAGTAAGCACTAATGTAATATGAACACTAATGACATGATGAATAAGCTGATAAAAGTTATTTGTGATTCATCTACGTGTAGGATCTGCTGGTATGTATACATGAATGTTGCTTCCCCACCCCCTCCCCCCCCCCCCCCCCCCCATCAAGCTAACGCTGTCTTAGATAAGAAATCAAGGATCTTCAGAGCTTTTATTGAGCACTCCTGTGGGGCAATATAACTGATGTTTTCCTCTCCGACTCGTAGAAATTTTCTTACAGACTGTCTTCACAGACATAAAAAGAGGGTTGGGAATTTTTTTTTTTTTTTTTAAGTGCATGAAATAAATTTCGAAGACTTTTTAAAATCATTGTTAGTGGTGTCTTTTAGGTAGAGAATTCTGTATTTGTTTGATGGTTGAAGAAAATGCCTTTATTGACAACACATTTTCTTTTTTGTTCATATTTAAATCAGATATTGTCAGCTTGTGCCTCACATGTCTATAGACTGATTGCTGCTCATTGCGTCAAGTGCGGACAGGAAATAGAGTTGTCTTCACCAAAATGCATTGTACACTCATATGTTAACGTCTGGAAAATGTGTTTTATTGTTGCCTGTAGACCTATTGTGGACCAGTAACCCAATTAGAATATTTGTAAGGTTTTCAGTCTAGACTTCCCAGCCGTAGCAAAAGCTGCCAATCACATAAACTTGCTAGAGGCATAATGTCTACACATTGCTTAAATACAAAATGTATTATGCAGTGTACATGATTAGCAATGTGCATAAAGTATATTGTAACTGTAAAACCAAGCCATATGAAAACAGCAGACCATGTTTTGAACAAAGATATTCTTCATGAGAATGTCATTTTATTACACACATAGTAAGATACTCTATCACGTTTTTAAACTATTCTATTCATAATATTGTATGTTTATCATGACCATGTAATTGTAAATCATGAATTATTACAGTTCCTTCACATTTGAATACTGTTTTTTTTGTACGTATGTTAAAACCCTCATCCTATTGTCGCACTTAAGTGAAAGGGATATCATGGTGCGCGATATACTGTTATAAGTATGCTCTTATGTTTTACATCCGTATAATTGGTATATATCATCTTACGCAATGCTGCACACTGGCACTGGTCCGACGGTCCCTGACCAGTAAAAATCACTGTCGGACCAGTAACTTTTTCAGGAATGGACCATTAAAAAATGGAAAAACTGGGTACTTACTGGTCCTACTGTCTGTCAGACCAGTAGACAAAAATGGGTTTAGTGTGCAGCCCCGTCTTACGACAACTTCGAATTAGCAAAAGAAATTATATTCAGATCTGCTCTTCTGTTTGTTGATCAAGGATCTTACTTTCTATACGCTGTCTTTATAAAAACAAATGACCACTGTTTGTTGCAGTGCTTTATATCAGGCACAATTACAAACTGTATTTCATTTGATATGTATATCATCCCTTTACAATTGTATGTAACATTACAAATCTAATAAAAATTATGAAAGCAACAACATTTTCAGACAGAAAATTCTTTTCAACCTATAACAGTACCACAGAGTATTCGAATGGAGCTCTTTGCATTTTTGCACCAGTTTAGACCTGGGAATGTGAATTTTATTGTCTGCACTTTGTTGATGATGAGAATTATTGCTGTTCATATGACCCATGAAAAGTTAGTGGCTTTCAACTGAAAACAATCTCTTTGCATTTGTTTGTTTGTTTGTTTTTTCAGAACTCCATCAGACACAATCTATCCCTAAACAAATGTTTCATGAAGGTACCAAGATCAAAAGATGATCCAGGCAAGGTATGTACAACTGTCCTTTCAATTTCAAAAGATATTGTTTTAAATCTGTCATTCTATTCCTTCTCATGATTTTTTTTAATGAATTTTAAAATCAGTAAAAATGCAGTATCAATGTTGTTTGGCTTTTTGTTCATTCAATTTTGTGATCTCTTACACTTAGATAAAAAGAAGACAGGTATCAGTGAAATTAGGTGTTGTGCAAGTGCCCTTCTGGTTTTGCAAAGTATATTCTGCATAGATTAGATGTTTGTCTTTGTAATGGTGAGCCTACTGACTGTAAACATTGATGATATTGGTATGGGAGAACAGTCAATATTTGGGTAGACCAGGAAAAAGATCTTTTGATACATACACTAAATCCTAGAAGAAGAGTAGTCTAAAATCTGAAGAACTGACTAAGAATTCACAGTGCATTTTTTTTTTTTTAACCAGACAGGTGATCTTTGTGTACAATCTGTAAATTTACAATTTGATTGGTTGTGACTACCATCATTGTGTGATATTTGTCAGTCATTTCTTCAAGGAAAGGAGGTACAGTGTACATGTCCTCAAGAGATGTCTGAACTGGCATGCATTGACTTTGAAAACAGGACTGATGTGCAGATTTGAAAAAAAAAAAAATGAAATGTTCAAATGAGCAGTGAATCTGAATGTTCAAGTATGTGGTGATGATGCATGAGATCAGACAAGTTGTACATGCAAATTTGATATTAAAGTTACAGTGTGTTGATGAAATAGATGTTAGGCGGGGAAATACAATTGAAGAAAACAGGTGAAAAACATTATAGTAAAGCTACCAGGCTCAGACATTTTTTGTTACTATGAATATGCCAGGAAGGTGGGTGCTATCCTTTTAATTAACTATTCAAGTGAAGCAGAAAGAAAATCATTTTATTCCTTGATGTGCATGAAATCCTTTTTATTCAATCCTAAATATATCTCGATCAGTGCATGGCCTTGGTGTCGTCATGGCATGTCTATCTGCTTAGAATCACAGTTATTCAGTGAGGAGAGCTTTGTTGACATATGTAGGGTTCTATCAAGTTTTCTGATGTTTGTACAGCTATGTGTACTCCTGGTAGTTGCATAACCCCAGCCTAATCCTCCATGTTCACAAACACGTTATGATCACAAAGATCAATACTGAAACTCTATTGGCTTCCACTTGATACCCAGGTGTAACGATTATTGCTGTGAATGGCTTTTGCTAGTGGAAGATGTAATTATCATTCAGACGTATTGTTTCAGTATGGATTCCTTGTGTTGTTTTTGAGTGATACTGAACCCTTAACAATACAACCAATGAGTGCCAGAATCACTTTATAGGAATCCTGATACTTGGGATGTTCATTATTATTCATAGTTAACACAGAATCTTGTGGTTTGCATTTTTTTTTTTTTTTAAGAGTGCTGATTCCAGAAGAGATTCAAAGCAGAGTTCGTTGCTGTACCTGTTACAGTGTTAATACACTTTTCCTTACTTATGACTAGTCCTTGATATTTGGTGGTGATGTGTGATTAATATATCCTGAAGGTTGAGTTTATGGTCATTTACATTGTTTCTAATTTTCAATTTTTGAAATATTGTCCATTGGTGGTCTCATGATCAGACTACAAATACCAGAGCCCTGTTGCATGAAAAGATGCAATCAAACATAAGTCGCAAATATCAAACATATCAGCCGATCAGAATTGAGTATTCAGTGACTTATTTGGTTTTCTGACTTATGTTTGATCTCAACTTTTATGCAAAAGGGCGGAGAGTACTGATTATTGACCTTATACATGGTTGTGTTCATCTACTGAATACAGTGTATTTTGCTGTATTAGTAGTGACTTCCAGCCTAAGACGTGTAACTGGCAAGTCAGTCAGTCTTCCTGCAATAGCTAGAGAATACAGTATCGTTTGCAGTTATTCCTGTGAATACAAATATAACAACCTAGCTTAAATCAGCACATTTACGTATTGCCTGTGTTCAAATGACATAAGTTTTTGCAATAATGTGAGAGACTGTGTACAGGATTGTACACAATGTACAAAATGTATGTCAGTGGAATTTATTGGCAGTTTAAGGAGGTGCTTCAGTGTTGGACGAAAATAATGGCATTATTATTATGTTCATCTTCACACATTTTTACAGTGTAGCTTGTAATCATAGACTTTGTACTTTATACTTTAGGTTGTACATTGTAAATCAATTTGTTAGTCATACTAAATAGTCAATAATTGAGGGGGTCGGTGCAATATAGTGCTAACCCACACAATAGTCATTTTGAGATAATCGCTGTTGAATGTTTGGAAAGTCCATACATTGTACATTAATAAAACATGAATGCATGCATTTTTTACCATCTTATTGGTTCAATTCAAATATGATATTTTCACGGAGTTTAGAGTGAAGGATAAGGATAATGAAAATGCATGTAACTCAATTTTGACACAGGTGTGGGTTACAAGTTTGTAGCACTATATTGCGCCAACCCCCTCAATTCGTACAAGGTATAAGGATAGTCTACAGTGAGATACCAAGATTATGATGGTGCACCATTGAACATACATAGGCCTACATTACACATCACTGACTGTTAATGTTTAGTGTGCATATATTAGCAGTGAAGCATATAATGTACAACTTGTGTTGTTATTGTGCAGATGGCTGTTTAGCATGCCTGCTATTTCATTGCAAGTGGCTTAGTACTGTACTGACTGTGCAATGCCAGACAGTAGGCTGCTACTGCCAGGCAGAGTATATTGTACACTGTAATCCCCAGAGGAATAGACCATGGCCCTATGACCATATTACACATGACCTTTGATTCCTGCGACAAGATTTCTGTTTTTGATCAAGAGTGCAAGCTTTCCTGTCCTTTCCTGTGTGAGAAAGAAAGTCTGAAGTGGCTTGTGGCTAGTGCACAGTGGATGTAGGGCTGTACACTGCACATTGCACATGGATGCAAGGACAGCCAGCACTAAACCCATGTTTTCTGCTGTTCCAGTACTTTACAGTACACGTTTTACATTTCAGCTGATTTTTTTTTTCCAATCATAGGCTGCCATTTATGGAAAAAAAAAGATATTGCAGCATTCAGGAAAAATACTGTTTTACATCAAGATTCAACTGCTGGGATCAAACATGTCAGTTATTATATTTTTCTCAAGATTACTGTTGTTAGGCAGTTATCAATCTGTGTAATTGTGTGTGTGTGTGTGTGTGTGTGTGTGTGTGTGTGTGTGTGTGTGTGTGTGTGTAATTATGTCATGAGCAAACTTTCAGATGTCAGCATAACAACAACAACAACCAAAAGAAAAAAAAATGGATGCACACATGTACAGTGTACGCATTGTACATTGTTAATAGTTATATTAATTTCTAAACCCAAGTCAACTTGAACACAAAGTGGAGTTCACCTACGAAACTGTCTTGAATATTTTTGGTCAAAGCCTTCTTTTCCACCCATAATATACAGAGTATTAAAGGGGTAAGCTTTGCAGCATCTTTAGTAAAGGTGTTTAGCAGGTCAGTGTTTGCAAAGCCATGTTTGACTTCTATGGATAATATGTGACCGTGCACCTCAAAGCGAACATAAAGTCGCACACACTGATTTTGCGTGAGGACTGAAAATAAGTGAAATGGGTCAACCTAGCCGAACTTGACTTTTTCTTATTTTCTGAAAGAGCGGGTCTTCTTTTACATTATGCTAAAATTTGGTATCATAAAACGGGCAGGAAAGTGTGTTTTTTTTAGCAGTTTATCTCGAACATTTTTGGTAGAATAGTGTGATTAGGTGTGTCTTTAGAATCCCTTTTTCATTTCTGAAAAACCTTGTCCACACTCTTCACTTTCAACTATAATAACTTTTAAAAGGATAGTGCCACTGCTTTGAAAGTTGGCATTAATTATGGACTGAATGTGTTAATGAGGCATGCTTAATTTCAGTTTAATCTGATAATCCCTTCATTGTTGTTACTCTGGTGGTTTACTTCCTGTTTTTTTTTTGTCCCATTCATCGCACAGCCAGCACGGTTTGGTAAAGATTAAGCGCTTGAATAGACACTGTACTTCAGAGACTCTTTTCTCAGTTCACACTTTTCCAGAGTTTGTGCTTTCTTTCCAATATTTAGATAGGTTAGGAGAGTCCATTTGATTTGAGTTATACATCATTTTAAAGCTTGAAGTCTGCTCTTTCAGAATATGGTCTTAATCAAAAATTTATGTCTTGCGACTTTTTGTTTGTTTTGAGGTGCAGGGTCACATATGAAAGACTTCTATGGATGATATGAAATATTTCTGTTCAATTCAATTCTCTTGTAGAAATTGCTGCACTGGCAAATCAATACCAATATATTATGCAGTGTGTCAGTAAGTGATGTCTACATACATGTAGTATACAGAAAGTTAAATGCAAACATTGAACATTGTTATGAAAGACAGGCAAATTTTATTTCAAAGCTTGGCTTCCTGACATTGTCTGGTGCCAACATGCCTGCTCTCTGAAGGCAGCACTTAAGAGTGTATGTCATCCATATTGCTTTTTTTTTTAAAATCTCTCTCTTTCTTTTCATTGACAGCAATCTGTGCAGAGTGTATACAGGCTGTGCTTGTACTTGTGTTGTTTTGTTCCCTATCCAATTACTCATCCACTCAAGGCAGTGGTTTCGCACAAGGACAGTACATATTTATGTAGAACTTCTCTTGTGTGCAGTGTGTATGGCATACATAGATAGCAGACACAAAAATGTACAGTATTGTGTATGTAGTGTATACGTAGATTGCACAGGGAAGAATACACAGTTTGTAACTGAATAGTCATTTCACTTCCTTTTCTATGGTGTCCTCACAACATATTTCCTCATAGAAACTCTTTTTCATGAATATGCACAGTACCACATCTATAGTACCACATTTATTGTACACTGTATGTTTTGAGGTAACGTCGTAATGCGAGAAATTAAACAGTTCAGTAAAGACTGGTTTAGCTTGTCCAAAACTAATGTGCCAGACTATTGTGTAGGCCTACACTGTACAGTATATGAGACTGTAAACATTGATGTACAGCATAATGTGTGATTTGAAGTATTATTATGCATTGATATAATTTTGTAAGTAATGTTTTTAATAATGAGCAAACAGATAAGAGTTGATTTGATAATGTTGATTATATTACAGAATGAATATGCACATAAAGTTCATAATTTTAACCATGCAAAAAAGTAAAAAATATTGAATTTTATTCTTTCAATATATATACAACCTCTTAAAAAGATATCGATCTATATAGACACAATATGTGTCATCTGACAGAAGGGATATTACAGCATTAATGTGCAACAATAAGGCACCAAATGAAAAGCAATTTACAATTGTATGTATCGTAGGCAATTAAAAGAAATAATAGGATCCTGCTATTATCAAACTGTTTGAATACCAGGTCTCTCGCTTGGAGGAGATGTTGGTACAGGGGTATAATTGTGTGTGTGTGTGTGTGTGTGTGTGTGTGTGTGTCCAGTGTATCATAGAAAATTTTAGGGGAAAAAAACAAAAAACAGCGACAACGACAACAACAACAACACTCACACGCACACACACATATTTGTACAGAGCTATTGTGCCAATTCTGCACTAAAAAGTGAACAAGGATTAACATTCAAGTGGCAGGTTACTATTTAAAGCAGCCATTATGAAGTACCCATGGGGCATTGATCACATTAATACACTCTACATTTGATTGCTGTACACTGTGGCTTTCCAAAAAATTTGCAAACTTTCCTCAAATTTTCATCAATGTGCACTCAAGGATACCATAGCCCACCTGTCCACTTGTCCAGTGTTATAAACTTCTCTACCTCATCGTTGGACAATTACTGTCAAATACACATTGTACGCTACGTACTTAGGTAGCGAGTTTAATTATTACAAATTGGAAAGTTCTGGAGTACAACAGTGGGCTAAGAAATCGGGATGTGTGTGCGTCCATTCACTCAGTAGGTGTATCAAGACTTGGTCCTACTTTCCTGTCTTGTCACAAGGTTAGGGCCCTTTTTGGAGTGCCCATTCTAGCAAGTGGGCCCTTTCCAGAGTGCCCATTCTAGCAAGTGGGTAAATGCCTAAAGTTTGTAATGGCCTGTTCATTGGTTAATGTTACCATTCAAAGTTACAGGTTTTGCAAGCACCTTGCATGTCCAGAGTATTACTATGCTTGATTTGTTTTCAACAATATGTTGTAGAAATTTTTATGTTGAAATCGGAGTTTGTAATTCATATTCCCTGTCTCCATGAGGTGTAAATATTTAAGGCCATGTAAAAAAAGAAAGTAGTTTCTCGTCCGGGTTTTTTGAGCAAGGCGATGAGGGAGGTCCTTACTATTTGATATCTTACTATTTTTTCGAGGATCGTCAGAATGAAAGTAATATGTGTTTATATGTGTGATATAAACCACTTATCATTTGAGTGATGCACCAAATCTGCGTATATCGCTGTTTATGCATGACAAGTATACCAATTTAACTACACTGTGACTGTATTCATTCAGTCATATCAAGGGTATGGAAAAAAAGATGTTTTTTTTTAACATAAGATATACACATTTATGCATCACTTGTTGAACCTGCGTGTATGAATCCAACCATTATCTCTGGAAATGCATAGCATTATTTTTGCCTTTCAACACAACACAAACTTACTGAGTTAGATCTTTTCTCATATGAAAACTTATTCGCTCAAGGATTTAAAATGCCGCAGACAGTGCTGCCAATTGTCAACCCTGTGAAACAACCACCTGATTTCCTTTTTACTGAAAGACAATACGAACCAGTTGAATACTATACTTGTATTCACTATTTAAAGCCGTTCGCTGTGCACACGCGCGCTTGAGATCGGTTCTCTCCATCACTCCACAATTTTTTTTTCCAGCTCCAGAACGCATGCTATGCTGGCTGGCTGGTCTCCTCTACTACAGGGAAACCCCGTTATAACGAGTTCGGTTATAACGAGGAACCGCTTATAACGAGGTGATCGCGTCGATCCCGTTTTCCTTTGCGTGTAATGGCAGAACGAATCGGTTATAACCTGTTCGGTCATAACGAGATTCCGGTTATAACGAGGACAATTTCGCTAAATCATGATAAAGAAAAACATAAGCAATTTGATCGGATATAACGAGGTTCCATTTCTTGACCAAATTGCCGCTTTCAAACACGCGACAAATGAAACATTGGAAACCGAAATCTCGCTATCCACGTCTTTTCCCGTTTTGCAGAGAACCATTCCTTCCATGTTTTCTTCTTAATCACATGATAAGACACAGGAACACCTTCCGATGTTCCTGCTAATTATTTAACATAATCGCATTCGGTTTTCTTTTTCGCGAGAAACGCGTGTGTGATATGAGGTCAGACCACGGCGCAACGAGAAAAAAATAGATAACGCATTCAAAAACTTTTCATGTAGCGACAATAAAATTTGACAAAAAATGGACAATTGGAATGCGTGTGCAACTCATCATTATATCCTTTCCAATTTTAGTTCCGACTTCCAGTTCTGTTGCTGGTTTTGAGCAAATATGAGTTTGGATGATTAAAGCCGAAATGATAAAATCATCGCCCCTATCCCGCCGGGTAACAGTAGCGTTAAAATAGTTCAGTAACGCATTTTAACCTATTCAGAAAAAGAAGCAAACGCATTTATTAGTTTGAACAGATCTGGATTTGTTCATTATCATTTAACAAATGATAATTTAAATATGAGTGTGTATGATCAAAGCAGAAATAATTAGTGAAATCATCGCGATCCTGCCAGGTGACAGTAGAGTAAAAATAGTTGAATAACGCATGTTAACCTATACTTAATCGGTGCTCGGAAAAAGAAACAAACGCATGTATTAGTTTGAATAGATCTGGATGTGTTCATCATCATTTAACGAATGATAATTTAAATATGAGTGTGTATGATTAAAGCCGAAATAATGAATGAAATCATTGCGATCTCGCCGGGTGACAGTAGCGTAAAAATTGTTGAATAACGCATGTTAACCTACTTAATCGGTGCTTGGAAATAGAAACAAACGCATTCAACAGTTCAAGAACGGATGTACAAAACGCGAAGAGATTTTCGGAAGAAAATAAAGAACGCATTTTTAATCCCTTCGAGCGCAATGATCATACATTATATAAAATTACAGCCAAATGATTCATGAAATTATCGAATTCCCGCTGGGCACCAACAGCGTAAAATACCTCGCAAGTTAGCGGTAAACAACGCACGTATGTTACTCTGAAATCATCGCGATCTCGCCAGGTGACAGCAGCGTAAAAAAAGTTGAATGACGCATGTTATCCTAAATCAGAAAAAGAAACAAACGCATATTAGTTTGAATAGATCTGGTACAGACTTGCGTAAACAGGATGACAACCTCCCACATTCAATCCTGTCATATATTTTCAAGAACGGTCGTACAAAACGCGAAGAGATTTTCGGAAGAAAATAAAGAACGCATTTTTAATCCATTTGGGCGCAACGATCATACATTGTACATGTACAGTACCGGATTACAGCCGAAATGATTCATGAAATCGTCGCATTCCCGCTGGGCACCAACAGCGTAAAAATACATAGCAAGTTACGGTAAACAAGGCCTGTATGTTACTCTACAGTATATGTTTGCCCCCATACTTGCGCTGGTGTTTAGAAAAAGCTTAACAAACAAGAATTACAATAAAGAATTAACTTATCATTTCAGCCTCTATTTCTTCATCTAATTCACAAATAATCTCCCTTTATTCTCTCAATAATAACGCTCAATAATTGTGTGATAATAACGCAAAGGATATGTTTAAGTTTAATGGATGGGTATTTGACGTCATGCTTATGTTTTTCTTTGTTTTTAATGAGTATGGTTATAACGAGGTACCGGTTATAACGAGGTAATATCGCCGGTCCCACGGATCTCGTAATAACGGGGTTTGTGGTTACATTGCGCAATCAATCTAGCAGCACACGAAGCGGGCAACAGCACGAGAGAAAAGGTGCTCAACGTCCTGTCTACATCACGACGTACCGAGTGCGCTGTACATCACAGCCCAGGCCCCCCGCCACAGAACTCTACTGTGCCCCCCGCCCATCCAACTACAGTTCAACTGCTTTGTGGGTCATTCCTTCTTGCCGAGCTCGCAGTGTGAAATGCATGCGTTATTACATACGCACTACAGAAGCTACAGCTGTACGACATTTAAGTAGAGGACGCAAGGCGTAATTAGAAATAAGACATCACGATTGGTAGGTGAATTGTTGATTTTTTTTTTTTCGGCGGCCGAAAAAATAGTAAATATAAAAAAAGTCGATGCGGCAACTGAAAATCGATGCGGGCGGGGAGCGGGCTGGGACGAGAATTATGAATTTCTTGGTATTTTCAGCTCCATTTTGAAAATAGTAAATAGTAAAAAAATCGATGCGGCGGCCAAAATCGATGCGCGCGAGGACGAGAAACTGGTTTCTTTTTTTACTTGGCCTAAGTTGAAAGTACTACATGTTAACAGGTGGACTGCTAACCTGTACTAAAGTTGAGGTTAACAGTGCCGAAAGAACTAGACATTATTTTTCACCGTGTACGATGTATTGCAATGAAGAGTGAGATTAAAATTATACTAATTAATGATGTACATACATACAAACCGTATTAACATAACTTTGTTGATTTCCTTGGGCTCAAATTGTTAAGATCAGAATATGATGTAAATTGTAATTCCCTCACATTGATGGCTACATATGTACACCAGTTTTATGTTTACAGCTGGATTACTCTAAATGTGGAATATTTCTCTGTGTGAAAATTTAACACCAATATTTGGTAAAGTGTTATATTACAGCATATTGGTACAGAAATATTCTCATATTCTATAGTACAATTGTATACACAACAAACATTCCCTGAAGTGAGTTAAACGAGATTGCTTTGGGTTCAATTTCATTTATTTAAAGAAAAAAAAAAACATCTTGCACATACAATAGGCATTCTTATAACAGAACAGGAAATTATTATGATAAAGAATAACTTCTAATGTGCTGAGAAAAAGTTTTGTTTTCTTTTTCCAAATACATGAACAATAATAAATGCCTCAATTATGATATACAATTGTGCAAGCGTTTAAAAGTGGAAAAATGCTTTAACACAATGTATGTGCATGTCAGCCGTTTTTGTCCCCCAATTTCCGTCTCTAGAGGTATTGTCAAGCAGTACAAGAAGGATGCCAATTCAGTCCTGAAGCCATAAAATCTTATTCCAATTTCCATTGGATATGTGTAAGCAGCAAGGGTAGATTTCAATCTTGTTGTCATTCAGTTCTCTTGTCTATAATCTACAATCATGTATTGCACATACAACTACATGTACTGTAGATTACCTAAAGCAGCTGCCAATATTAAAAGCATTCAAGGTTTATCTACATTGTAAATATTGCATTTTGCACTCCTGTAGTAGAATAATTTGATGCAGTGCTCAAGGTCCAGTAACAGTTGTTTGCACATTATCTGTGTGTATGCTAGTAAAACATACATTGTAGGCCTATAATTTTTACTAGTAAGGAGTTTCCCCACATGTTGGAGGTTCCCTTTGTATTCTGATGAATATCATTACATACAATGAGTCATGATACACACTGTATTGCTGTAGAGTTTGAGTGGGATAGGGGGATTCATAACCACAGCAAAATTGTATCGTTGCTACAATGCCAAGTGGTACTACTTGCATTGGGTGACAGAGTGTACGTGTGTTACTGTGTGAAAGAGTGCCAATGAAAACATGTACTTGACATCTCAGAGCAGGGGGAAGAGAGATAGCTAGTAAAGCACAAATATGATCATGGTTGCATTTCAAGGAAGAATAGTGCAGCATTTGCAGGCTGGCAAACTGTTTGGAATCGGGCCCAGGATTCGGTGTTCTCTGGATTCTGGCATTGACCTTGTGAATCACGAAGGGCTAAACAACTTGCTAATGTAAAAACCACACGTTTGAACTGTGTGAATAGTCTTGTTTGTGGGCTGTAGCACTTTCTGAATGCACAGCAACAACTGTAGGGCTAAAACTATATGTACATATGCCACCCACACATGATATCCACCCATCACCCATACAATTGATTTATGAATGGAATGCGACATCTTACACATGTGTCGGAATCCATACACTCTATACAATGGGAGGGGGAATTCCGCAGTTCACAAACAGTATGTACAGTACAAACTTTATGTATGTAGTTCTGCATGATGTGTGTTGAAGAGTGGTGAAGTCCCGACTGAGTATTGCAATTTGTATTGGGACTATCGGGAAGTGAATCAATCAGTGAGGTGATTGATGACCAACAGATACTCAATACTGCTTTGTATGGAATGCAAAGTAATTGTATTTGTGTACCGTGAGACAAGCAAGATTATTCTTTAATTTTAAAAGAGGATGTCAGTTAGATGGAGTTGGGGAGAATTCACCGTAAGCTTCTACAAATCAATTTTGAACTACAGACAAGCTGTTGGTACTTCAGGAGGTGTGAAATGCAGATTTAGGTTGTGTGGGTACATAAAGATTTGTGTATTTTTTATTTCTTTTTTTGGCTCATACAATTGTATTATATTGGCCATGTTGAACATCTTGCAAAATGTTCAGTGAGCACTGCAATTAAGTGACATAGTCCAGGATATGCATACTATGAAACATAATTATGTATTCTTTTGTACAAAATAAAATGAAAAAAAAAAATTCTGCGAACAGTTTGTATAAGAGCAAAGTGAGACTTCTACAGAAAATGAGCGATATCCACAGTCTTGTATCCGATGTGGTTCTCTGGAAATTCCCACATAATATTACATTATTCAAACTCCGGCTATATTTTCACATTTTACAGTGTATACACTTGTATGGGAGGGGTTAAAATGTTCCCCATTTCACTCAATGTCAATCTCATTTACTTCTGTAAATTTTTGACAATTCTGTTTGTCACTTCAGATGTGAGTGACTCTCTAGTTATCTAGGGTCTACAGCTGTATACCAGAAATACAGCTCTGTATTTGTAATGAAATGAATAGAAGCTGTTACTGCTTAAAGATATAGTGCAGTCAGTGACTTTTCACAGACTTTTGTGAGCTGGAACAATTATTACATACATTGTAACACAAGAGTTTGTAGAATATATAACCATTAAAAGCTATAATTTTCTTGCCAATAGATACAGTACCAAAGGCAGTGCTGATATTGCAGTGTACACCATTGTTCAGCCCACCCAGCCATGCTAATTGTCAAAAGCTTCCTGTTATTGTGTGCACACTTCAGCAATACACGATGTCAAAGGGCATTTTTTGATGTGCCGCCATAACTATACCCCTGTTTATGTCTTTTAAAAAGATTGTGTGTTCCAGAGTGTACAAAGTGATCAATGTACTGTAGTGTACATGTACAATGTATGTAGGGGTTATGCATGTACAATACATAGATGAGTGAAATGTTATTGTGATGTATTTTGCTTTTACAAGTGCATTTCATTTTTTATGTTGTTGTTTTTTTTAATGGAAATATGAAGTTTTAAATGCAATGAAGTAAAATATGCTATCATCATTGTTACATCAAGAGATTTCATTATCACCCCTACCCCTTGTTTCCTCCTACAGGGTTCATACTGGGCAATTGACAACAATCCACACGATGACAACTTACACAGGCAGAAGCTCAGGAAACGGCGGGTGAGTACACAATATGGCAAAACAATCATGTGGCGTGACACGTGACCCATAGCGCGGCACTGTTCCATGAAAACACTACGCCTGCATCCTGTTTGTATATGATACTCAGTATTAGGTGTACTGTTGTAGTGATTATATTGACACTTATTTGATGGACAGAACCTTCAGCAACAGCAAGATTTTAAAAAAAATGATCAATCTATGGAAGTAAACATAAATTTTATTACTTGGATGAGAATGTGTTGATTTTGTGGTGGTTAATGTACATGTACCATTGTCACAACAGTTTTTTTTTTTTTAGTTTTCTCTCAAATTTTATATGAACTGTTATCCTCCCTGCTAATACCCATCCCCTTTCAAGTTTTATGACAAGATTTTTCCAGCTGCCTTCATGTATCTCCTTTTTTTCTCTGTGCACATGATTCTACACTGTATTTTCTTTATTCTCTTGACGTTTTGCAGTTGTCACCATACAGTCCAGAGGAGAGCTTAGAGAGCTCAGGCGGAAGCCTGGGTAGTGTAATAGTTACTCCTGCATTTAACAATAGTCCAGTGAGTATCAGACTTCTATTTTCTATAAAGTTGCAACTCTCTTGTTGACATGTACACAGTATATAAAAAATGCAGTGGCAATTGAGTGTTGTCAATATCACAACGACAGCTCCATTTGTAATGTGGCTTGATTAATTTTTCATGGCACCAGAATGCAAAAACAAGTGATGTAACTTTATAATGTTTATTTTTTAATCCTCCATTAAGAGGTAAAAGGATATTTAGAGATTTTTTGTTTGTTTGTTTGTTTTGGTATGGCAATAGCAGGCTAGCAAAACAATGACATCAAAACTTTATCTTAATATTGACGTGTTAGATTGTAGGTGATGTTGCTCTTTGTAAAAATGTGAAATATCAAAGTTCTTTAATGAAAAAAAGACCCCCATTTCTTTCCTTTTTTTTGGTTTGGTTTTGCAATATTTTTATTTGGTTGAGTGATATATTTTTTCAGTCAAAGAGTTTCCCATATAGGTAATGGCTATCACTGGCTTATCATCACAATGCAAACTTCAGCTAGAGTATATATCAGAACAATTTGTCAAACTATATTTTAGACCGTACATAGAGTAAACGCAAAACAAGAAACTACTCTTATCTGACAGTGCATAAAGTGTCCTACATGTAGCAGTTAAAGTTGAATGGGCCAAGTAAATGTGCATCAGGGCAAATAGTAGACTGATGTAGAGTTTGTGAATGCTTAATCAGGTCGACTTGGGAATAAGACATAATTTGTCCTGCTTGAATGACTGTCCTGATTAGAGAGAGGTCAAAAATTGAGTCATCATCTTACCGCTACCTCATGAAAGCCATCACAAGAATCTTACATGTGGGCCTGTTGGACAGTATGGTGTATTGTCCTGCAGTAAATTTAAAACTGATGAATTTGAATACTCCTCTATACACAAAAATTCAATGACAGCCAAATGTAATTCAATACCCGCCAAATGTAATTCAATACCCATGAGCACATTTTTGTCATGCATTAATGTGTTGAATTTCACGCAAAACATCCATCTTGAATGGACGTTGGTTGAAAAATAAATATTGTTTATAAACTGACATGCTGTCTAGTTCATGCAGTTCAAATCACTTGCCATGAAAATATTACCCTCATTTTGTGTCATTACAAGAGTGTTTTTGTATATTTGAGGCCCATTGAGACTGTGTTCACTTTTTGGGAATATCAGGAGTTGCAGGTTGCTAGTTTCTCTTTGAGACTCCCACGCTTATTTTCATATGATTGCTACAATGTATGTATTTGAGTTAACAGGATGAGAATTGTATACATCAGTTTGGAAGTGACTCATTCATAGGAATGTCTGTAGGTGTATATTAATATGTGGTATCTTGTAAGTACCCCAACAATGCTTTGGCACACACTCTGTGATTGTGTTATTCTAAGTAAAATAGTGAGAAGAATGGTGTTCTTTTGTTGTGTATTTTCTAAAGATCAGCGCAATGATGTGTGAATTCAAAAGATGAATTTTGAATACAACCTGTTGAGCTTGTGCTACACTGTATGTGTGAAAATGGAGTTACACCTATATCCTGCATTTAGTTTTGTTTTACCAATTCTCCTTTGATACTGTGGCACAAGGAGCATTATACCCAGGTATCTTGTCTACAAAAGTCTGGAAAATACCTCTATAGATGCAGAAGTCATCATTTTAATGATCTTTATTGAGAGTATTGCTGTTGCCTGATTGTGCATTGATTGAATGCTTCAATGCCCCTACATGTACATGCAATGAAATGTAACAATTTTCGAAGGCAAGTCAGTGGCCTTTGGTGCTACTGTATGTCACAAAAGGAAAAGGATGAACTGCTGCCGAAAATTGAAGATACAAACATGTACACTGTAGGTCACTGACCTGATGGTCAACCTCCACAGGATGTAGAATAGTCTTAAATTTTCTTGATTTCACTTGTATACTTCATCCGTAAGGGCCAACTTTACTAGTGCATGAGGGAAAATTACCTGAAAGCTACATTTCCTTCGACAGGCTAGCGGAGAGATGGTTTCTTATTTTATATAGAGGATAGTGGTTGATATGTGGAGGCGGTTTTTAGTGTGGGCTGTTCTCATTGTGGTAGCAGCTTGAGGTTTTCCCCCCAATGGTAATGGATCTATAGGGATATCTGGAGGGCAGGGCGGGGCAATTTTTGCAGTGTGTTACATGTATATGGGTAGAGTACCCTCCTCCATGGGATTAAAGTGAAATTCTGTGTTACTTTGAAACTTGGTTTAGATAAGTGGAATAACGACAAACAAATATATTGGGACTGATTTCAGGCATGAAATTAGAAATTGATGGAAGTGATACTTTCACATAAAGTTGTATAACAGTGATAGTGGTACAGGTACCGATCATGTTATGCAAATTGTTGTACAGTAGATCTCATTGCCTTTCAAGTCATCCATTGACCTACAATGTACATACAAATCTATATGTACTAAATTCTTTCTTTTTTCCATAAAATCCTAGAAAGAAAACTTGTATTCTGCTTTGTCATGTACATTGTATATAGATTGTGCAAAATAGCTAGTACTTTAATGAATTTCTGTGGGAAAAGAGTTGGGAATACTAACATTTAGTTGACCAAAAACATAATTTTTTTAAAAATGATATTTCTTGGCAAGAAGCGTGGGTAAGCGTGAAACTCTCCATAAGTCCCTATCTTCCTAATTTTAAGTCTGACCTTGATGGCTGTATTCTTCTGACCTCTTTTTACTGTGCGTATCAAAGGAAATTCAAACTGTGCAGAATTTTGCACTTTGAGGCAATGTGAGGTCCTCTGTAAAGAATAAAAAGTAATGGATCTGTGGAAGAAGTGTGGCCTAGAATCTGAGTAGAGGGATTCTTAATTCACAACACCATACATGTAGGGCTACATTGTACAAGGGTGTGTTTAGAGTTGTGTAAAATCATAAGTAAATTTCATACAATATTGTGCTCTTCAGTCTGCAGAAACAAGTTATAAAGGATTCAATGGGTCTGCAGTTAAGCTGCTATCATTATGAAATTCTGGCTAATTAATGATTTGTCCCCAGACACTTTTATTTTAAGTATGATACCAGCTCCAAATGAATTATTAAGTCAGACCATGTCTTTTAACTCTTGCAGGAAACTAAACTCTTGAAGGAAACTAAACTATTGAGAAATGTGTACAATAAATACATTTTGTATTTAAGCCTAATCTTCTACAAAAAAGAGAAGTCCAAGCATATGAATATCAGTACAAATGTGTTCATGTACATAAATACATACTACAAATGTATGAGATCACATTTGGTCATAGATTACATTTCTCCCTTCCCCCTTTGGTCTGCAGTTAAAATGTTAAATGAGTTCAGGTGTTAACATTACCCCGAGCAATGTAATGATGTGGACACGTCTGTGATCTTTTTATGTCTAATGAAATATAACCCAAACCTGAAATGTATTTGATTGCACTTTCAGCACAAAGTGTATTGTATGTTGTCTGCAGTGCATTTATGAAAATCATTATAGGTCCTACTACAAGTTGTAAGCAGGCACTATAGAGTTGAAGTAGTTTATACTACCTGTTGGTCTCTGGGTGGAATGGATCCAAAGTTACAAGGTGCCAATATAGAGAAACTAACCAGGAAAAACCAATCTGTACTTAGTTATTTATGGCTGGTTCACGATATTGATTTGGCATGAAGAAACCATAACAAAACCTGGTACACATGGTAATACTCTGTTATGTTGGACTGACAGCAATTTTATAAATCAAAATCAGTGGTTCTCCAAGTGGAGTTATTTCAGGGTGTTCCGGTAGGTGATGTATTGCATTTTATGCTCATGTTACAAAATATAGCCATCAAGGACTTTTGCGGTAAACCTGTCAAAGATAGTGTGAGTGCCTCCCCCCTCCCCCCCAACACTCACCCTGTCACAAACCTATGCCCCCTCCCCATTTCCATTTTCATGATTATGTTATTCCTAAGGGCAGATATCACAATGAGCATGTAAATTTGCTGATATTTTTTACTTCTTCCCTTTACACTGCAATGAAAAATTCCATTGCTACATACATTGTAGTACACTTTAAAATTAGTAAACTAATTTTTGCCACCATAATGTGCATCACGACTAGAACAGTTTCTGAGCAACTTCACCCTTATGTTCTACAGGATATTGATTATAATCATTTTTTTATTATTCATATTGGTATTATCATATTATCAGTATGTCCATGCTGTTTTGTATACTCTGAACAGTGGTATAGGCCTACTGTATTTAAGCTGTTATTTTCGCGAATAACTGTTGGACTGGGAATTCAACAACACGTGGAAATGTCGCTGTGTGCTAGGGTAATAGTGCACTTATATGTTAGAATTGGTGTCCATTCGCAGAATCAACTTCTCACGAAAATGTGATCTCCTCATTCGCGAAAATATCTGTCCACGAAAATAGCAGCTTGTACACTGTACAGTGCATACTGAGCTCGTGATGAAACTGAAGAGAAAAGAGCTCTGCCCTTCACATTGCATCCTATACTTAAGTTTTAGCCGTCTAGCTCTATAGCATGGAGAGAAGAACACATACGGACCCCTTTGCTTATAAGTGTACATGTAGCTCTACTTTTAAGTACATCAGAAAGGCCCTGTGGGACCCAGTTGACAATTAGTCGGCAGCCGAGTTAAAGGTCACCCTGGCACAACCTTTATAGGCTGCACCGACTGGCCAAAACAAGAGTTGACATCGGCAAATTTAGATTAAATTGTTTAATTACCTTTTCCTCCTCTTGCGAAGCATCGTGTCTGATCACACCTTATCTTGGGTGGGCTTTTTATGATCCTTGGATTATTGGATGGGGGGATGGCAGAAAGACAGGAGAAGGAGGTAGGGGACAAGCAAGAGATATGATAAAGGTCAATTGCTGTAGATTAGCTAAAAACAGAGAGAGATGAAGCTTGGAATAGTTTGATATGAATAGATCAGTAGATATGTAAATACTGTATGTGTCAAAAGTGTATAGGTTAAATCCTTGAAGAAACCGACTGATAACATTTCAGTAGGTGTTAGTTTTTGGTTGTTGTTTTCTGTTGAATAATTGTATAGTTCCAGAAGCCTGTTAGCAGGGTTTTTTTAATGGGTTCAATTTCTGTGCAGGCCATGTTTTTGTTTGTTTTTGTTTTTTTTCTATTTTTTCGATTAATATTACTGCATAGTGGGATAATATTACATAATTTCCTTTCTTGAGGAAATTAATGTTGGAGCTACCTGTTACCTCTGTTGTGGCTTCACTTTGACTTGCAATATGTTACCTTGGCTGTGTCAGGCTTTGTAAAGCTTTGTTGTTGTTATTGTTGCTTTTCTTGTGTAGTCACATAGTATAGTACAATATTTAAATGGGTTGAATTGTACCTCTTGATCCAGGAAAATATAACTTGTACCCCAATGTAGGAACCTAGGGGTGGGTCTGCATCAAGCTTGAAATTCAATAATATCATTTAAACATCAAGTAGGGAAACATGTCAGATAACTTAATGTAACAGACTGTTTCAAGCTGTGTTGATTATAGTATATTTTGATATTTGGTGTACATATTGGTTTGATATTACAATACTTCTCTGAGTCAATTATGGACTGTTTCCTTTTACTAATGATCTTCCTTGTCAGAAATGCAGTCAAATATGTCTTCCATGTCTACAATGCAGTCAAATATGTCTTCCATGTCTACCATGTCTACAAATATGTCTACCTGGTAGTTTCTTTTCATTTTGTTGTCGTATATCATTACTTTTTGCAGTTTGCCTCACCACCACACCATCAGCTGTCAAATTCTGGGGACCACAGATTATTTGAGTCCAACCCCAACATAGAAGACCTCAGCGCCTCTTTCAAGAGCCTGTACAAGAAAGTATTTGAGAACCCACAAGGTACTGGTGAGTTTGCAGTGCCCTCGTGCACAGCCCTACCCCATGGAGTAAACAAAAAAAAAAGCAGCTTGCAGCCACACACTGAACCAGCCACTGCAACCACCACCACCACCACCACCACCACCACCTCTACCACCACCTCCACCACCTCCACCTCCACCTCCACCAGACCACCAAAATCCCGGTCTCCCCTGCCCCCACATGACCAAACAACCATTTCCCCTTGTGTTTGGGATTATACAGGTTTGTTAATGTAGGGGAAAGGAATGTAAAGTGGTTGTGTATCCATGGGTATCATGACCTTTGGATGTCTGTATCGTTCATCAAATAACACTACCGGATGCACTATGTTTAGTGTTGTCCATCCACCTGTCGGTTGGTACGTTCGTCGGTTGATACGTTCATCTCTTTATCTGTCTGTCTGTATTGATCCATCTGCCCTTTCACCACACTATCTCTAGAATTCTTGCAGGCACTCTTAAATATTAATACTTATGGTATAATAATATATTGTGCATCATATCACAATTTGTCTCTGTCTTTAAATCTGTAGTTGCTATTTGCCCTAATAATAATTAGCAACCTTAGACACCGAACATCTACTCCACTGGCCAAGTACAAGAGTTATATATAAAAGTTGGCATTTGATTTATGTTTCCTTCTACTCAGAAAAGCACTGTTTTGATGTCATAGTTTCTTGGTAATGCCTCAATCATGTTAACAACTCCCCCCCCCCCCTCCACCTCTCCAGAAAAAAAACAAACAAACAAACAAAGAGAATTACACTAGTATGAGTTCAAAATTAAAAATATAATGTAGGCATCACAGTGCCCAAAGGTGTCAGGTGTGTTCACATATCAAAATGGATCAATTTATTAAAGCTCTCAGTGATATTTTCTTTAGCAATTTTTGTAACGTACTGTCAATGAAGATAATAGAAGCTGCAGCAGTGTATGTTAGCGTCCTTCTTGTTCTCAGCCAAGGACGAGGAAGGAAAAAACACCAAAGGGCAGTGAAAGTAGCGCCTGCCTGCAGTGCTCTTCCTGAGATTGTGACGAGCGAGAGTATATTCTTGTGATGTGTCTTTTTGTGTGCACAGTCTTTCCTAACCCAGAATGCTGAATGATGTATGTGTAAAAGGCTCCAGCCTGAACATGAATTAGACATGTATATTGAACCCTGCACTTAGCACCTTTTAGCATTATGATTGTATGCTCCTATTTGGAAAATTTAATATATTGATATACATTTTTTGCCCCCCCCCCCCTTCATTTAGGAAACTACAGTACTATGCTTCTAGTCTGTTAGTGATAATGTTGAGACAGTAACTGTTACAGCACTACAGCACTGCGATATACAACATTGTAGCAATGCTTTGCCTGTATTCCCATTGCAAGGAGCCCTGGTGCTGAAGAATAATGTGTTTGATGCAGAGTAGAGATTTCCTGGAATTGGAGAGTGAATAATACACCTCATGTTTGTAGCCATCTTGGGTATGATTAATATCAATCAAACAGAAGGCAGAGTAGGTCTTACAGGCTTTGTCAGATCACTAGCAACAGTTAATATCTCAAGAAGAGAATAGAAAAGAAAAGAAAAGAATAGACTATTAAACTAGTAAAGCAAGCTGCACTCATTTTCCTTTGCCTTCTGTCACCCTCTCCATCACCGCAGTAGAAATATTTGTCAGTCCCTGCACATGTACAATTGAGTCTGCCTCAAAGCGAGTGATTCCTTGTGACTGCTGCCCTACTTGGCCTGGTGACAGTTGGAGTGTGTATTGAACATGTGCAGCCAAAGGGGCAGTGTAAGGGGACAGTTGTCCATCCTAAGTACACTTTATATATAGCCAAATGGGAGGAATAAGAAAAGTACAAGTGACAGAACATGACGACAGTGCAAGTGTACTTTAATACGATGTTGTTCTTGGTACACTGTAGCATGCACTGGCTGGTGGTAGTCAGCAGTATTTCAAGCAATTATATGTAGGTAATTTTTTTCACTGTAAGGGGCAGGTGTCAATCCTAAGTACACTGTATTTTAGCCAAATTTGGGGGAAAAGAAGATTACATTTAACAGAACAGAGACAGTGTAAGTGTACTTTAATATGCAATGTTGTTCTTGGTAGCACGCACGAGCTGGTGATTTTATCAGCAGTATTTCTGGCATTTGGGTATTTTTTCCCCCTTGCTGTAGGGAGAGAAAACGACAAAGATAGAGAAAGAGAGATTAATAGATTCGTGGAGATATAAACAGAATGCGGAAGGAGACTGTGGCTTGACGTAATTCTGGGAGACGCGCATGTAGAGGGATGCTCCTATGTAAATTGATAAGACGCCCCCTGAAAGAAATTGATTCTTTCCTCGATCAGAATCGCAGTCCCGATTTTGATCGTGTCTGGAAGGTCTTCGCCCCCACCGGGAGGGAATCGGATGGCAGGGAGAGAGAGAGAGAGAAGAGGATGAGGAGAAAGAAAGAATATGAGAGACAGACAGATATGCTGTGAGTTAATAGTAGAAAGAGAGAGTGAGAGAGCTTTGAAAGTGGAGAGGGGGGAGGGGGAGGAGAGAGAGAATTGGAGAGAATGTGTTAGGGGGAAATGTGGAAGGTGACGTATGCAATAGAAGGTATAACTAGCGATGCCCTGCTCTCAATCTCTCACGTGGTCTTGCTGTGCGAGACTGAGTGGTAGACTCCAAGGGATAAACTGCACTGGGAAAGATATGACCTCAATTATGATGTCACAACAGCCGCAGGGTTATAAATGTCCTCAATAGAACGTGCTCAAGGCAAGAATCCTAGAATTACTGTATTTTCGTGACATGCAAGGAAGTAACACTTTGAGCTGCCATGTTAAAGCAATATGTTATCTTTGAAAGCATGTGATAATGAGAGTATAGAAAACTAAAATTTATCAATAATGTGATTTCTTTTTTAATGAAAAATAAGAAGAAACAACCTGGATTTCAATAGTAGAACTATAGGAAAATATATGTATATTTTTTATTTTTGCAAAGCTGCACAGTTTACAAATTTAGCATTGTGTTTTTATCCTCAGTGCAATGGTTGCATTGAAATATCACATAATTTTGTTGGGTGATTGTATTGATTGCTTTTTGTTTCGAGGTAGTCGTAAGAGGGTAAAAGAAGGGTAAGAGGAAATCTTGGTCGCGTGGAACAATACCGATGATCTGGATACTGTCCCAGTCGTAGAGTATTGTAGCAAACCAAAGAGGATATGATCTAATTTGTGATGTCAGAAATATGTCCCCAAAGAGATAAAGGATGATGGAGAGAGCGAGAAGGGAAGGGAAGGGTAGAGAGAGGGAAGGAGAAGTGGACATATAACTCCTATCTGGACCAGTACCCTTCTCTCTCTCTCCTCTGTCTGTCTGTCTGTCTGTCTGTCTTGTCTTGTCTTTCTGACATCACATTCCCTTAGTCCCATGTCTGCAGTGGTTTTGACTGATCAACTGCTGTCTGTCATCACTATTTAATGCATGTCATCATAAACTCCCTTAGTTGTCGCAGTTGCGAGTGTGATATGGATGTCGATTGTGTGGTGTAATGGGTGTCTCCATGTGTGTACGATCCTGCTCCCATGCCCCGTACCACCAGCAAATGCTTGCAAGCGATCTGCATGCAAGTTTGATATCACTGCAATCACCCATGATGCCTACCATGACCTATGTACGTACCATTCACTTTATGACTTCCTGTTTTAGGCTCTCAGCTCAGTGGGTACTTGGAAACATACAATGTTAATGTCTCTCACAGGCCTGATGGTCCTGATAATTGTAATGTCATGCAGAAATTGATACAAGAAAGGAAAGTCTATAAGTATTTTTTATTTTTTTTATATCATACTGCAATGTTTGCATTTTACATTCTCATTCTGGGTTCAGGATAAATCTGTATTCAGTGTAAAATTAATGTACAACATATGGTAGTTCACCCTTGTTAATGCCCTGATCTGCCATCAATAGCTTGGTTATGTTATTTGCCTTGCCCGTAGAGACTCACAAGTTGTTTCTTCTATTGACCCCTATCTTTTATTATATTTTGATTGTCTTTTGTTTTTGTTTTTTTTTGTGTGTGTGGCAAGATGTGGGAGACATCATCGCGCAGTACAAGCAGCAACTGGAACTGCAAAATTCAGGGCAGGGCATGACATTACAACCAGCATCCTTCACCAGTTCACACAGCAGCATATCATCTCTCAACAACAATCAACACCAGCAACAGCAGCAGCAACACCATCACCAGCACCAGCAACAGCAGCAACAACAACAACAACAACAACAACAACAGTTGCAACAGTCGCAATTACAGCTTTCATTAGGAGGTGAGTTTGGCTGAACAGTCACATGAAGTACATGTAGCTGTAAAATTTCTCTCATTGTAAACCCTGTCGACATTCAACAGTTGGCAGTTTCAGGTTCTACTGAGATATGTCAGATAGATGGAATAAAACTCATTTTGATTCTAATTCAGTCATATGACTGTGTTTTTCAAGACAATATTTTTTTTTCTCTCTGCAGATTCTGTCATATGATGTATAAAGGAGATGAATTCTAAAAAAACATCTTTGAAGTAAATATTCGAAGGGAATGTTGTCATATTTAACTGTACCATTTTGTGAGATATCCTGGCAGGCACATATATTCTTGTTTTTGTATATTTCATTCTTTTGTGTGTGTGTGTGTGTGTGTGTGTGTGTGTGTGTGTGAAGACTAGACATTATCAAGTATGTCTAGTGTCATCCTATCCTCCTTGTTCTGTAGATACAGTGTATATGATGGCAAGATACAGGGGAGACTCGGTATAACGAACACTGCTATAACGAGATATCGTTTATTACAAGGAAATTTTCCCGGTCCCAAATTTCCTTCCACACAAGTCTCTGTAAAATGCTACTCGTATAGCGAGATCGGCTATAACGAAATAACTGCTATAACGAGATAAATTTTGTGACTTCCAAACAAAGATAAACATAGCCAATCAAACCTGTTATAGCGAGGTAAAGCAAAATGTCTTCGGGAAAGCTTTACTTCGCCTGTGCTATCATCTTCCGAGATTGTAAAGCTCGATGCGCCAAAAACTGTCTTGTACACACATAATTATTATTTTCTTCAGTGCACTCCAGCTAGCACTGCATATTGTACGTGTAAGTGTGTGTGTGTGCGCACACTGATACATGCAGAAAATGTGGTGGGACGGCCATATGTATACATGACATCATCATGACGTTTAGCAGGTGTGAGGCAGTCTGATGCTGTGATTGGCTTTCTACGTAGGGAAATCCCCATCTTCACACACACGCAGTCATAATGTATATACAGAATGTGTCACATACACACACAGCATTGTGCAGACCACATTCAAGCTTTCCACACAGCACAAACCCATACCATAACCACATACCAATCCACGGACGATCTTGACACAATCGCAAGCTATATAAATTTACAAATTCAAACATCTACAATTAATAAGAAACACATTGTTGATATTGGATTTCATTGGCGAAAAACATCTTCTTACCCATAAAGGTGAGTAATTCCCTCACACACAATATCAAGTTATCAGTATTGATTGAAATATGATGGGTAGTCCCACATGTGGAAATTAATGTCTTTATGTTATGCCTTCTTTTATGCCTACTGATATAACGAGATATCGGCTATAACGAGGAAAACGACTCGGTCCTGACCATCTCGTTATATCGAGTTTCCACTGTATCATGTTGTCATGCTCAATATCCATATAAACATTTATACCACATCAAAGGAAAGAAACAGGTAAACTGTTGGATGTATGCAGTTTGGTTCCAAAGTTGGAGTAGATTTCATATGAAATGCAAGCATGCTGGAAAGAACACAGTGTGAAACACAGAGTTAAGTTGAACGTTTGAATAATGTGAGCACTGAGTCCCATGATGTGATCACAGTGTGTTCACATAGTCGACTCTGTGAACACACTGTGTAAACAGAAGGTCCAGGATTCGACACAGTGTGTTCACAGAGTCTACTTGAGTGAACACACTGTAAGCACACTGTGGGACACTGTGTTCGTTCCAGCAGGGAATACTGTATATATGCTATAGGCATTCTCGTGAGAGAAGAGGAAGTCAGGGAGATCTTTATTCTCGCCATACAATTTTCGCTGTTTCTGTTCCGAGGCTCTCAAGCATGGATTCTTTGTGTAGTTGGTGACCATGAAGATGGGCACCTCATGGTCACGGAGCATTCATTGCATATAACTGTAGATTGTCATGTAGAATGAGTGCATGACTCAAAAAAATCTATATTACTTGTAGGAAAGTATAGCAAAAAGGAGAAGATTTGAAGTAGGGAACTGTTGAGGGAGCATTCTCTGTTAAACGTTCAGAACCTACCGGTAGTGGTTTCTTGCAATGTCAACCTCTTTTTACTGACAGAAACAGTGAATTTTATACGTACATTAGTAATAAATGAAGAGTGATATTGGATTTGGAAAAAAACACACAGACACACACTGAAACATGCAATGGTGGTTGTAGACTGTTGTGTGATGTTACAAGAGAGGCAGCCAGAGATTTTTTTGGGGGGCTAAAGAGTTAAAACTGTCCAGCCAACACACCAAAGAGTGGAGTACAAGTTTAATAGCATTCTCAGGAAATCATTCTTCTTCTGATGGGTACGTGATTTCTCCTACGTGGGGCCGCCAGTGCTAAGGGGTCGGAATGACATGACATTCTCTTTTTCCATTGCTTCCCATCGTCCCGCAGGAAATCCAGACTGGCTGAATAATCTAGACCTACTCAAAGAGAGCGTACGGTTTGCAAGTAGCTACAACTGGTCCGACTTGGATCTATCGCAATTCGCAGGTAAGCTCCGCCTCCGCCAGTCATTTTATACCAAAATCTGTTCCCCGCATGGAAAACAAAACCCCAAAAGACAAATTGCTGAAAGTGATTGACGGGTAAGAAGGAAAAGAAAAGCAGAAACTTTGACACTCACTTTTTCCTCTTTTAAAGCTTCATGAAATTTGACCCTTCATTGCTTTATTGAAATTCTAGATATGTCTGGCACCATTCTTGAATCGTATTCATTGTGTCATGTTTCTTGGTATTCATTGTATCATTCTTGGTATTCATTGTATCATTCTTGGTATTCATTGTATCATATTCTTTCTGTTTCGTTATTGATATTTTCTCTCTTTAAATGTAGTGTGCTATGGTTTTGCTGAGAGAATCATTCAATATCAAAGTGTTTTACCAATTGATTCATTCAATCATTATTTATGAAGAGTAATGTCATTTGCTCTCAAAATTTCAAGAGCCAAGTAAGTATTAAGGATGTGTCATCTGAATAGGAAGTGAGCTGTAATTCAGAGGATTGATAATGCCCTTGACCCAATCTACATGTATTAACTGGAGTGATTCTCCGAATGATAGCTGTGGTAATCCGTGATAGATGTTATTGTTAGGATTGTTATCTTCCTCTTAAAATATTGACATGTGATGATACAAATTCCAAAATTGTTATTGTTATTATTTCACTATTGCAACAGATTGACAAATTGCCCCACATCGACGTTTAATTTAAGCACCGATTATGCCCATGATTTTTTGTTATCATAGCTATCATTAAAGCGTTGAATAATTGGTGCCTTTTTCCAGTGGTGTAAGGCAATTTGTCAATCATTTGCCATAAAAACAACTTGATGCAACAATTCATTAATTTGACTATAAGTTTGCTGTCTATTGAGACAAAGTCATTAGGGGTAGGTGATTACCATTGCATGCTAAAGCAGATGGTGTCAGCAGCTAAGAATTAAATATTCAGTAAGTGGAAGGAAATGTTTATTTCTAATACTATGGCCTCTGCCATCTAATTGGCTTTGCTTTCTCAAGTGAGTGCTATGCTGAGATGAATGCTATTTGACTTACTAGTAACCTTTTCTGTTATTGCCACACAAATGATTTACTTTGATTGTTCTAATAGTGTCATGAAGTGATATAGTTATTGTCAAATACACACAAAAAAATCCCCCAAGTTTGCTCTTAAGTGTTGAGTGTGTATCTTGAAGATACCTCTAGACTTTGTACTTTAAAAATCTCCGTGTAGACTTTGACCTGATAAAAGTGCAAGAATGCTTCTCTTTGTGTGTAAGTCTGTCACTTTGGAAAAGGGGGGGGGGGTGGTATGCAGTCTGACCTGACGCTTGATTTTACGGTCATTGGACTTTCTATGTTTTGCCACTCATTGCAATTTTTAAATTTAGTGCAGTAGTATTTCTGTCTTTGACTTGCCCAGACAAAAGGCTCAAGTGAGGTATGGCTGATGCCTCTGTCTACCAGCAAAGACCCCAGTGTAGACTTACATTTTCCTGATGCTGCACTTCTGTAACTTCTGTAAAGAAGTAATTTCTGTACAATGGTACAGGTCTAGCTTCAACAACCAATTCAGTAGAAATGTACAAAGCGAACCTGTGGAGACAAAAATGCTACACAGTATGATGTTCACAGATGAAACTTAGCACTGTACGCATAAACTTCCTCCAACTTCACTGCGCAGGTCTGATGGAAAGCATGAAGCAAGCAGATTCCAAGAACTGGTCGCTGGAGCCGGAGCAGTTTGCTGACCTCGCTGCATCCCTGAACAGCTTCTTCCAGCAGACGGGGGTCTCGGGGCTCCTCAACACAAGTCAGTGCAGTACAGGAGGTAGCTTAGATGTGCTTTGTTGTGCTTTTGCTCTCCTAATGATAACCATCTATCCTACCATATGCCTATTGACCCATTCATGTATCTATCTTACTATCTATTCATATCCGTCTTTCTCTTTCTCTTTCTACATACGTGTATATCCATCTGTATAGATATATAGGTAGATAGATGGATAGATCTTATATCTCTGTATTTCTCTGTTTTCAACACACCCATGAGAGAATTAATCTCAACAACGAAGATAAGTCAGTAATTGCTGCATTGTACATGATGAGATCTGGAGATTTGTCTTTGTATGCTGAGAGGGGGTAGAAGTGTGACTGCATTTCAAAGAGATCAGACATTTTCATTGACAGAATTCAGATAATATCTCATTTCTTCATACAGAAGTAGATAGTGAACATCATTAAGAACCACTGCTGCCGGCACTATTTATATTGTTTTATTTGACATACCCTGAAAGTTATTTCATTAATGCTCCTCAGTTTGAAATCCTTTCCACAACGAATAGAAAGTTTGACAAAAAGTACATACAGAAAAAAAAAAAGGATCCTGTTGAAAATTTACAGACACATTTAATAGTTGATAGTGAAATGACCTGCTGAGCCAACAAAAGTTACGGCAAATTTTGGATGAAATGTACTCTACAGTGATTGTTTGGCCTCTTGAAATCTTAAACAGAAGAGGAAATAAATCTGCATGGTCCCGTTGTATCTGGCAACAACTCTCCATGACTTTGTTCTGTTTTCATCATTTTGTGATGTACTCGATAAGGGGTAGGGGAGAAGAATGTGATATCAAGAATTAAACAAAGAATGTAAGAGATTAGAGGCAGGGTAAAGGCAGGATATACCATCAACAGTCTACATTGACAGGAAACATGACTGGAAAAGAAAAAGAATACTACTAGACTAATTTGCATGAGCTTTGTGAGCACTGCAGTGAAACCTAGAGTGAACTTTAGCGAATGATACAAACATGGTGTTAAGTACACATCTCTCGTAGGATCTTCTGAGTTACTCAAAACACCACTCTAGTCTTCCTGATTTCTGAATAGCTATGTCATTTCCTTTTTTGGAAAGAGGAAAAACACATTTTTAGTCCTTGGATTTGCGTGCAGGTATTGACCCTTAACTTTATGTTTTGTGAGGACTTCATGCGCTTGACATTTTTGATGTAGATTGATAGATTTAACCCCCCCCCCCCCCCCCCCCAAAAAAAAAAAAAAAAAAAAAAAAAAGAGAGAAAAGAATAGAGAAAATAATTGTCTGGCAAAATAGGATTGGTGTGAACATTTTATGCTCATATAAGAACTTTACAAAAAATGGGATATTAAAAAAAGAGGTTGTAGTCAGTCACATGACAGCCACTTTTGTTTAAAATTTCGGATACCCAAGTTCACCAAATCCTGATTTAATTATTGCCATATGTGTTGAGAGAAGTTATTGTGTTATTCATATCTTCATTATTTTCCTCAATAATTTTCTATGTGTTTTTTTTCCCCCTCACTGTACTGGCTGATTTTTTGCCTGCATTACTTTCATTCAAAAGTGTGACATCTTTGATTTTGTGCACTTGGCATTCTGAAGCCTTCGAAAGGTGCTTTTGAGCCTTAGGGAGGTACTTTGGATGCACTGTCAACTGGAGACTGTTTCTTTCTAATTAACACTGTGTGGTGTGTGATGATGTAGTGCCCTTTTTGTCTGTCATTCTTCGTGGCTTCAAAGCTGCTGTTTTGACTGTGCAGCCACTGCGGTGCTGATAAGGTCGCTGGAAGGAAATAACTTTGTGAGATGACATTTGGGACGCAGCTTAGTGTTAAGGGGTTGGGAATCGCTCAAATGTCACCGTGGGGGGAGTCTTAATGGGTCATATTCGATACCATTTACCAAGCAGTTCACAATCATTTGACTGACGCAATCGAATTTTCTCTTTTAAATACGTTTTATACTCATCTTCCCAGAATATCACTCAACTTGGTTTGTGGATGAGCTCTGAGCAGTCAGCCATACGTGTTTTCCCCAGAGTTCTGTGCTAGCTATACTAACGTGTCTTCATATTGCGATATGAACAAAATTATGCTCTGATGAGTGACAGGGCAATACACCCTCACATTTGACTACTCTTGTCGAATATCAATGTAAATTGGATTCTGGTGTCATTTATATATTACATGATGGCTGTAAAAACACCCAGCACCATTTATGGATTTAATACTAATCAAAAGCCTCCATTCATGGCTTTTATAAATCATTTTGTTGGGTTGTTTGCCCTTTTCCACTTCTGTGTGGAATAGTTGCATTTTGATCATCAAATTTTAGTGAGCACTGTATAGAGCTACATACTGGATATTCTTCCTTACCTTTATGAGTGGACTATTTATAGACTTCTATTTAATGTGTGTCCCATGGTTGCTGGTTGATGTGCCTGCTTTTTAACATTACGGAAATGCTAGAGAGTATTGTATTGTATCATAAGTCATTGGCTAATAATGACACATATCATGTTTTTTGGTTTGAAGTGCCACTTAAACTGTAATCTGGCACTGATAAGTTCATCCATAAGGAAGAAAACATTGAATATACATATTTTATTGATCATATCAGTTGTGAAAATTAGCTTTCAGTTTCACTAAAGGCAAATGCATACTTTGACCATTTATGAGACTATTTATGAGTTTGAGGGTCCACATTGTATGAAAAAATGATTTGATTTCTGTGTAGCTCAAGAGTTGTTGCTGTGCTTTCACAAGCAATTTTGGAATATGTATGAATTTGAATGGCATGATCAGTTCATATGCTGGTACAGACGTATCCTGCTTGTTACTTGTGATGCAGTTACATAGCATAGAATACGCATTGCTTGCAAGATGTCATATCAGTGATGTCATGAATGTACAATTATGAAATGCAGTTTCTTAAATGTGTTTTCAATTTTTGCTCCTGTTTTTTCTCCCTTGCCCCACCACAGCCAACAGTGCATTCTCCGACAGCCCCCACAGTAGCATCTCCAACTCGACAGCTGGTGGGGGCGGCGGCTCCCTCCTCGGCTCGCCCCAGCTGCTCAGCCCCAACAGCAGCCACCAGTCGCTGGGAGCGCACTCCCCCATGGGCATGGCCAACCATCACCAGGTCAGCCCCCGCATGATGCCACAGTCCATCTCGCCCAACCCCCACATGCAGCGGCCGGTGCAGCCGACCATCACCACCCGCGTCACCGACTTCGGCGATGACGAGATAGAAGACACGTTCCCGTGGGACACGATCGCGTAGTCACCCCTCTCACACTTCGCGCCAAGTCTTTGTTCTGTCCTTTTCTTTTTGCCTGTAAACTGTCACAGAAAAGGGGAAACCCCCAACCTTCCCTTCTGACCTTAGCATAGAGAGAAAGTGTGCAGAGTGTGTGCAGGTATCTCATCTTAGAATACAGTTTGCAGTGTAGTAAGGTCAGTGAACAGCATAGGGGTACTCTATTCCCGCCGCAAGCCAGAACTGAAATTTGCCAGGGTGAGAGCAGTCACATGCTTTCAGGGAAAGGTGCGCAAGGGGACTCGATAAGAGAAATCCTGATGATCATCCAGTGTGGGTCTGCTTCCAACCCCCGGGGTGAAACTTTGGCCAAGCCAGCTCGTTCCTCCACCTAACGTTGGTCACAGACAGACAGACACTCCCATGGCCAGCTCTCTGGGGTGATGTGTGATCAAGTTCGCCCTCATTCACTGTTGGCCTGAACATGGGTGTTAGAACGAGGGAAAGTGAGCGATTGTGAAGAGTAGGCAAAGTTTGATGGGGTGTGACATCGTCCTGCATGCCAGTCCACTGAAGCTTGAGGATAATTTGGTCTCGTACACATAACGCCCTCCTAAAGCGTGTAGAAGCTATGCTTCATATTCGAGGGCAAAACGAACCAACCAAACCTGTACAAGAGGAAAGTGCGTTGAATCAAGTTAGCAGCACCAGGCACATAGATCTTTGCTTGCATCCTATTTATAAGCAGTTGCACAACTACTAAATGTGGAAAGTGGTCTGTCACTATTAAATGTCTGTCACAATTAAATGACCATCCACAGAGAGTGAGCTTGTGATTCCATAGGCATGCAAGTATGCAGGCCCACCCTACAAACCGTTTTCCAAGTGTGAAAAGCCCAGAAATGTTGGACTTGAGTCCTTCTGCATGGGAATCTAACCATGGTACAATCCCAGAGTAGGTCAGTGTTATGTTTTTTTCTCCAACATTTATGTCACCTCAGCTGGCAAGAACCAAGTGGAATTAACCCCCAGTGTGTACCATCCGGTCCTAGCTGGAGGACTACAAAGGCGCTCTAGTGTTGTGAAGTGTGATAGGGAGTAGCAATAGTGGACTTAGTCTGTATCCACCTATCTCTGTGTTATGTTCTCTCCACTCATAAACCTGTAAATATGTGCATATGTATATATACACAATATAAATATATTCTGTTGGAGTGCTTGTGTGTGAGTTTGTGGGAGAGCGTAAGCGTGGTATTACATTTACGGCATGTGAACCAAAAAAAAATTATGGTTCTTTCTTTAAAATTTGATTTACGTGGGAAATAAACCAAAAGAAAAAAAGAGAAACATATCACTCTTAAATCTATTTTTCTAGCAAGTACAAGAAAATGCAGTGTGGGTAGTGGATTTCCAGTTGAAAAATGTTATCAAATCCATTTCATCTCTCTTAATGTTTTTCCTCAGCTGATATGATAGGATATGAATGTGATTTCCTGTATCAATCACAGTGATGACATATAGTACATGTATATCAATGAACGAAAATGCATTCTGGGGCATACCAACGAGAATACCTGCTTACGTTCTTTCAGTATGTGAATCACGAGGGAATCTCTCAAACATGGACTCGTCAAGTCATCTATAGGCTCAGATTTGTCAACCATTCTGTGCCAGGGACTTTGGATAGTGTGTATAATTATTCTGAAATGCTGCGGGATTTTCTGTGCCATTTGGCACTCTAAACACACAAAGGGTTGAAATATAATAATAATAATAATGATAATGATATGAATTTATATTGCACTAGATCCACTCTGTAGAGTGCTCAAAGCGCATACATTCTATTATTACCTCGGTCTGTGGATACATTGAAGTTAAGTATCAGACTTTTGCATCAACATCACACAATTTGGAGACTCCAATATGTGAATCAAAATGTCTATTTACTTTGCAAAAGGCTAAGTTTAGACTTACACCAGTTGTTTTGTTTTGTTTTTGTAATGAATTATCACCAAAATTGGCCAAAAAAAATAATGGCAGTGTGTCACACAGTAATTCTCATCACACAGGGTGTGCATTGTGTCAGCTGTGAGATTTCTGTTTGATATGAAACATTAACTGACATTTAGATGTTCTATTGGAGACTTTGAGACATTACTGTTTCTTTTTGATATTTCATCAAATTGTTGAATAATGGGTCAATTTATTCAGTGCTGTTGATTTTGATGCGAGCTTAGAGGGAATTCTCTTTTTGACTTTTCAGTGTTCTGGTATTGACAGTATTGTTAGTCGGGCTTCTTTGCTTTGCTGAAGTCATTTAGGGACACATGTAATTCACGTGTGCACCGGCAACACTTTCTGAAATTTCCTGACATGAAACGGCTATGCAATGATAGAAACGTATCACCTAGACTTTGAGAATACAAGTTTTGTGAGTGTGAATTTTTCAACACATGTGACTAATTGGGATAAAAAGCAGTAGAATACTTTGTTTTGATTACAGCAATTTGGCTAGATTTAAGCAAAAAAGAAAAGAAAGAATAAAAAGCTACAAGTAGAGATGGGGATAGCATGACGGATTGTGTCCACTGACATGGTAGGCTGTATGATTCTGTGATGTGCCTACATTGAGGCTTGTGATCATTGCTGAAAATAAATCTGATTATTTTCGGCATGTGAAGGCCTCCAGGGGGAGCGTGGCACATGACCCACAGGTGGCTTAGAAAGAAAAAGGAATCAGTACACATACTTGCATCTTGTAGTCTGTTTTTCTTCTTCCTCAAATTACTCAGTTTAGATGAACCCAATTATTCAAACTGTTTAATTGCATGTGCATGTGTATTACCTAGTATCAGTTATATTTTTGGTACTGAAAAAGGTTATCACTGAGTCTTATACCCTTCACAAATTGTGATATGACTTGGTGTAAAGTAATACTCTACACTATTAACAATCTCTCATCCAAAGTCTTAGTTTGAAGTCGCATTCTAAATTCTGTGTGCATACCCCAGTCTCTGTGATTCTGGCCGACACAGCTTTAATTTTCTGTATACACCTGTCTTTAGTTCCCTTGTGAGTTCCTTTAACTGTGATCCTGACATTGCCTTATATTGAAGTGATTACCTGACATACACATTATGCAAAAGCTTAATTATTTGTGCACATTACTTGATTCTTTGTTAACCATATGCTACCCCCCCCTTTTTTTTTTTTCCATTCCCCACACAAAATACTCTGCTCTAAGCACAATGTGGTCAAAATTTGATGAGCTTTATGTTGGATAGGCACGCATGTGTTGACATTGGTTTATCAAATTCCTGTGTCTATGGGTGCTAAATGTCATAACAAGATTTAATCACACATGCCAAATGTCTGGACTCCCCATGATCATCATGAAGAGATATGGTCAGAGAGATACTTTTTCTCGGCAATGTGCTACCTTTTAGATATATTTTGACTAGGCCTATACCTTTTCCTTCAGGGTTATAAATGAACACAGACACACATGTTCATGTAAAATGCTGCGCATAGTACGTTGTACTAATTTGTAGGTTGCCCTTACATGAGCAGTGATGTATTTCCTTGTATTATGTAGCACCTCCCCCCCCCCCCCCCAAAAAAAAAAAAAAAAAAAAAAAAAAATCCCCTTATTAAGAATGAGCTTGATAAATAAGTAGAAATCATATTAGATTGCCACCAGGAAATATATCATGATTTTGAAAGACAAACTGTTTCCTTATATCTTTTGCCTGAAATGGTGTAACAATGGCATCAAATAAAACAAGGATTCACTGTTACATTATTATGCTTTTTGGTGAGATATCATGATTTTGAAACTAAAAGCTGCTTTTTATATTGTACCAAAGATTAAATTATGCATGTATCAAGTACAATAGGGTTAGATATTAGTGAAAAAGAAATGTATTTGTTTAAAAGGCTGTGAAGTTGTGGGTACAACAATGTGCCAAAGACAGATTATTGATGGAATAGATATAGTTAGCAGACATGGAGCAATGGAAGAGGAAATGTCAGTATTGAGCTTTTGCTTGGGATTGGGAAAGTTGGTCTTTACATCTGTTAGGTTTTGAAAGTCACTGTGGTTATAGTTGCTCTTGGACCTCTTTTCTTACTGCTGAATAGACAGAAGAAAAAAGACTGCTTCTGTGATGGATTAAATTTCATTGATGTCTCTTTTCCTTCAGCCTAGTAAGTTCAGAATTTCGCAGCGATTGACAATGAATTGTCACATACGGCCAGATGATTTCTGTAGATGACTGTAGTGATTACTAAATTTGACCCTCCGCAAGTTTACATGATCATTAGTCGAATGCTGTCAATTAACAGGTAAAGTGGTAGTAAGACATCAGTAGTGAACATTGATAACACAAGCAGTCAAAGATCTATACAAAGATTAAAGACCCACGCTACTAGAGTGTGTCATAACACCCTTGTACTCCTCCTGAACTGTCAAAGACATACACATGGTATCTGCTGCCCGATGCCCTGAACTCATTTTTCCTCGCCTGTGTCAATATTGATATTTCACACCCAAGGATAATAATTACAGGGGAGAATGTTATTCTAGAGTGTCTGTAATCTACTGTCAACACTTGTTCATAATTTTGTTCCTGCATTGCATAGCTCTTGACAGAGAAGGTGAAAGCGACCTTTAATCACATATCACACACACACACACACACACACACACACACACACACGCAATGCTTGACAGGTAGGGTTTGAGAAAGCTCAAATTGTGCCAGGGAGATGTTGCTCTCTTTCCTGGGGTTCTAGCTTTGTTTATTCTTTCTCCTTTTGTTTATTTTTCTTTTATTGAATGGTTTGACAATTTATGAATTCACAGGCTTTGCAGTGGTTCTAAGGGTTGTAAGTGGTCACAAATTTCTTTATTTGAAGTTAGCAAATATGAATTGTGCCTCGTTTTTTTATAATTACTATTGTACATATTCATCAGGATGTTTTTAACTATCTGGGAACTACAGGTGACAAGTACGTTGACTCCACTCTCGTGATACAGAAATAGACCAATCAGTTTTTTAACTCCAAATCTTGTCAGAGTTATAACTTTGTGAAAATGTTGCAATACACATTATGAATAAACAAACAAAATTTGTGCTTATAGTGATGAGTGCAGGAGCAAATCCTGCTGGGCCCACATGGAAAATGTCATCCTGAACTTGTACCCTGCTCAGAACACTGCAGATAACAGGGGTCGAGATTGTTGAGTTTGTGCAAGGATAGAAGAAATCGAATGCAGAGGACACAAAGTGAAAGTAATGGGTAGGATTAGATTCCTTATATGGGCAAAAGTCAGAGGAAGAAAGTGGGCGTGTCATGTTTTGTCATGTGCGTATCTGTCATCTTCTTGATCTGTTTTGCTTTTCATTTTGCATTTTTACCTCGGCCACGGAGGTTTTGTTTTTGACGGTGTTGGTTTGTTGCTTGTCTGTTTGCAAAATAACTCAAAAAGTTGTTAACCGATTTGGATGAAATTTACAGGAAAGGTTTATAATGACACTAGGAAGATATGATTAAATTTGGTAGTGATCCGGATCAGTGTCTCGATCCAGGAATCTTTTGAATTTTTTTTTGTAAGGATTCTTTATCATTGGCAAATAGTGCCACCACATGAGGGCCTTGGAGCTGAGTGTATTTGAGGTGTGCATATGTATGAGCACCAAGTGTGCACTCGAGACGGGAGGCTGAGGTCGAAACACTGGAAAGGATTCTTTATCGATTGTGAAATAGGGCCATTTTCAGCATATCTTTATATGGGTGGAAGTGAGCTCCATGGTGGAGGTCTGCGGTCTCTGAGTGCTTTCGTAGTTTTCTTTTTCTTTTCTTGTGAAGAGGGCGGCTCCAGTAAGTCTGGTATAGGTCCTTAAGTGATGAGCAGCTGTGTTGATGAAAGCACAGAGAAAGAAAAGAATTCAGATTTGATGTCATCGCTATACCGGCCACTAAGCAGTCCAGTAGGGACTACCACTTTCAGTTTTCCTTTCAACACAAAAGGCACTCCATATTGTATGGGACTATGTTTCAAACTGGATCAAGGCTGCTATATAGAGTGGTCATCTTTCAGTCACTGTCTTTTTTTCTTCTTCTTTCATACATCTGTAATGACATCCTCTGCAATCATGTAAAGATATGAATATCTGTTTCTCTTGAAAGTAGACTGCTGGGTTCTTTTCCCTTTTCTTTATGCGTTAGTGTCAAGTACGGTTTTCAGTCATTGAGTGGTGGTTACATGAAATTGATTTGAAAGGCACCAATGTGAAAGTCAAAAGACAAGGCTCCCAGTAAGCAAAACGATTTGGAAATGTAGACATTGAAAAAGTGATAGTGTAGTACTGGTAATTACTGTCAACTACTGTTTTTTATTCATTGAGCCGTGGTTACATGAAATAGATTGTAAAGGTACATGTACCAATTTGAAAGGCCATGCTGCTCCCAGTAAACAAAACTGTTTGGAAATGTAGGCATTAGCAAAGTGATAATGTAATCTAGTAATTATCTGGATACCTAAGTGGCCAGAATAACTGGGAAGTAACTTGAAGACAGAGTGAGCAGCCAGCATATCATGTTTTAAAATATGCACAAAATAATGCACGTTTTTCTCTTTGGTAATAGTATCCCAAAGTCAATTTTTTTGTGTGTTCTGACTGGCATTAGTAGACTTATAGAGTTCATTCATACCTTATAAAGTAATTTATCTATGAAGTTAGCCTATAACTAACTGCGTTTATGCTTGTTTTTTAAGCAAATATTTCCAATTTGATGTCCAGACTGTTGGCTGTTGTACAAACAAATGAGTTTCATGTAGAGTAGGCTCTAAAGGTTTTGTTCCTGCGGAAGGATATTCCATTTACTGCTTTTTGCCTCTTCTATGAATGATACTTGTTCTTGGGTTTTAACCAGCGAAAAATTGTCAAATTAGGTATGTGAAGCTTAATCAGCTACTTGTACTGGTTCAATTATCAATGAGACAGTTTCTGTTGTGTAACATATCAATGCAGATATCAGCTGAGCATAATGTTGTGAAGAAAGTACCCTGTTGTATGTTTCATTGTTTCATCTTGGATGAGTAATTAGCTTGCTTCGTCTTTCTCACTTTCTCTTTCGTTTTTAATTTCAGTTTTTCAGTCGGTATTTTCTCGTGTCTGCTCATGGTGAGGAGAGAGAAAGGGGACGGGGCTTTGAAAGAGAGAAAAAGTTTTTTTATGGCTCATCCCCTTGTGCTTGATAATCAGAGACCCAGGCTAAGAAGAGACAAAAACAAAAGCAAAAATAAATATCTCAGTTAAGCCCTATCTTTTGTCAAGGAAAGATGTGTCTTGGGTTATAGGTGTAGGAACTCAACACTAAGTGATGTGTCATAGCCTGGAGATAGTGGAGGATAATAGTACAGGGTGCATATGGACAATTTCCTTCCTCATAGCAAAAAAAAAAAAATTTGAAAAAAAAAAGAAAGATAAGACTAAAAGATAAGTAACAAACAGGAAAAAGGAAAACCATCTTCGCCAGGCACCACGTCTCTTCAGAATTTGCGCAAGATAGTCCTTTGTTGCGCCATGTGCCAAAAGCTCCACGATCATTTATACATGGACTGTATAGAAGAAGGAAAGAGGAAGCATGTCGTGTACGTGACTAAAATCTGAGCAAGGAAAGTTACATATTCTCAGATTCAAGGCCATCACAAAGAGTAGCTGACGTAAAAAAAGAGAACCAAGAGGCCAGGGGATTCCCCCGTCGTGCACGTAATTTCTTGTTCTCTGCTGGGCGGATCTCAAGTATAGTGTATCTGAAACCACCAAGAAAGTAGGTCAAGAAAACAAGTTGAAAAAAAAAAAATAGATCAATGAGCATGGTAACAGAATACATGACTGGATTATTCTCTTCCACCAGAAGTTTTGACGAGTCATTGTTGACCTAGGAATTTTGTTCGGCACTTACACTGGTGCCACAAGACTTACAGGGTAGGAGCCCTGTTCTGCAAGACCACATTATTTCTAGGGGAGAAAATAGATTTCAAGCTTTCATTTGATGTCCAAATGGTATTTTGAAGACTTGAGTTTATGCTGTCTATAGAAATTGCACTGAAATAAAGCATTTCAAAATTTGTGTACATTTCCTCTGACTGCTTGTCAAGCATTACAAAGCATCTGAAATTTGAAACAGAAAAGTCTTAGTGGCAACTATTGTGTAATGCCAGTGAATTCCATATGGTGGTAAAGCACTTGAAATATCTCCCAGAATTAGGTGGTATAAAGAATGTGTCACTTCATAATCTTATCAGTGATGTTCAAAGGATGGAGTAGAGCTGTCCAGACAAGTGGTACAATTGTATACCTAGTAACCTTTCTCTTCTTGGAAGTTGGTTTGGGGTAACATTTACTTCTTTCTCAGAAAAAAACAAACACAGAAGAACCCAAGCCAATGCCTTATCTTTTTATGCTATTCCAAGAATTGTGTGCGTCATTTGATTTTACACCCAAGAGGCTTAGGAGGGGGGAAAAAAATTGTTTTCCTCATGAAGTGCTTATGATAATCCTGTTTGACCCCATTCTTGTAACTGCAAGGTTCCTTGTTCTTGCCAGTGAGTACAAATGTATATCCAGTTAGTAGAAGAAAAGGGGCATTGGAATTTCGTATATTCCAGCGAATAAGGCAAGGAGAAATAAGGGCACACTATTCCTGGTTATTGTCTGTCAGCCATTTGTTGCTACAAAAACCCTGAAAGAGTACCATAGGCGATATTTTTGAAGATGGGACGAAAAGGTTAGAAATTGTGAGATTGAGTATTAAACTTTCATGTAGATTTTGAAAATAGTGCATTTGCTCCAGAGTAATGGAGACACATAATTTGGTATGGGGCAGGGCAAGGCTTTAAGTCTTTCCTTTTTTTCTGTTTTCATTTCTTATTTCTTTTCTTTTTTTGGCAGGAAGTAGTGTTTCCTTTTCTTAAGACTCTTTGCAAAAAAGGAAAGAGGTAACTTCCTGAAAATGTGCACTGGGTTAAAAAAAAAAAAAGAAGAAGAAAGAAAGCAAGCTTGTGTCAGCACTGTAGCCATATTATCAATATGGCTACAGTAATAGCTCAGCAATATTTTATTGAGATTTCTTGAAAATTAGTAACTTTTTTAAAAGAAAACACTTGCTGCTTCAAGAGACTACCCACAAGTGTTTACTCCATGTGAAAGAGAAGAATTTGCGTCATCCTCATGTTGAGAAGAAAGTATTTCACATTTGATTCCATAATGTGATAAAAGCTGCTTGCAGCTGAATGTTTGGAAATGCGACCAAATGGGGATTTGCCCTGTGCCAATCGATGATGCCGTTTAGACACTTGTTACAAGCATGACAAAATGACAGTCTGTACACCAGGTCTGAAAGTCATTCTGAGTAGTGGTACAGTTTACTGCACTGAGGCTGTAATAGGTGTTAACATTGGTACATTGTACTTGTTTTGTTTGTGATTCTATGGAGGAGTTAATTAAGATGTCTCTCTATTACTCAATTTGCTACAAGCATGACAAAATGACAGTCTGTACACCTACATATCTGGAAGTCATTCTGAGTAGTGTTTGTGTTGTGTATCATTGCACTAAGGTTAGAATAGGTGTGTAAAAGACAGTGAAGTCCATGTTAACCTTGGTACTTGTTTTGTTTGTGATTCTGTGGGGGAGTTAATGAAGACGTGTCTTTATACATATCTCCATGAGAAATCTTGTGGTAGTGTGAGCATTGATTCTGTAAAACTGACTCTTGTGGCTTATTCTCAAATCTTTCAACATTTATCCAAAAATATGCCTTCAGTAGTGTCTTCTCTATCTCGCCGAGCACCAGCCTGAATGCTTTTGATAATACTGTATCATTGAGTGAAATTGCGTTGACAGGTCTTCATGAATACTCTTTCATACTTAAATGTACATAGATTTGAAAACAGTTTGCAATAATTGACTTCATATGATAGAGCTTGTTCAGGGATGTCAGCCCTTACTATACTATTTTTGTATAAATTATTTTGGACTCTTCGTCTTCAAACTTGAGAGATATATATAAGAATACTAAGTGTACATGCGTGTACATATTCATATAGATATCTTCCTTGTCTTTTTATATATATCCAAAGTGTAACTAGACTCAAATGTTGCCTGTCTTTGTACATAGATAAAAGAAAGTATGACAGTTTCTCTTTTGTGATATACAGTGTAACATACTTAATTGAATACCATGAATGCTGTGAATTTGTTAACATTTGCCTATAGAATCAATAAAGGGCTTGACGTCTGTTGTTAAGTCACATAATTTGTCCGTGCTGTGGTTTAATTGTAATGGTAAATGTTCAGGCAATGTCTATTTATGATGTTGAGTGTGCTGATGATAATGGTGACAAGAGTGATGGTAGTGATAATGTCAAGGGTGATGGTGATTGTTCTATTCACAACATTTTGAACAAATTGTCTGCCCCCAAACGTTCTGTAGATGCTCAGTGCCTGTCGTGAACCAATCCTCCCAGCTGACGAATAAATAAATTAGGCCAAGTTCACTGAATTAGGATTGAAATCAAGTGGTTAAAGGAGACAAATAACAGAATTGGAATTGATAAGTAGAAACAGTTATTTACAAGGTTTAATAAATGAGAGAAAAACAGAAGTTTCTACTTATTTTGATTGTAATGTTTTCATGGGAAAGTATATTGATATTGACAGTTCTATGGCCTTCTGTTTAGTTCACTTCCAATGAAACTTTCATATTCATTGTCTTGTTTGAATTTTAGCTCACAATGAATGAACATGAAGAGGATTTTCACCCTTAAAATTTTCAATTCCCAGTACCATCTGAATGGAGACACAAAATGATGAATCTTGCCTAATATTTGGGGGGGAAAAATCCAAATTTTTCAAAGAGGGAGATTAGAGTGCCACACTATTGGTGAGCAAAATGTCACTGAATATCAGTCACTTAAATGAATTAGATGAATAAATAATTTATATCGTCCTCTATCTCAAAACGTTTGTCTTGCATTTCAGTGTCGGCAATTGAAATGCCATGTTATACATATGGACCAAAAACATGACTCCAACTGAATACTTTAATATAAGAAAGACCCAAGTCCGTAAGAGAAAATTTAGAAAAAAAGTATCAATAACTTACTGTTTTTATTTTTCAGTTATTGGACCATTACGTATCACATATTAAAACAGTCACTTTAATTAGTGATTTTCATTACTTCATAACAGGTCTCCAAAGACGACTTTTAAATTTGGACTTGGATCATTCTTATAATGAGGTATTAATCACATAAACATGCTTCTTTGATTACATATTCACGATCATTCAGTGATAAAAATGTTATTTCATGAACAACAACAAGATATTCGAAGAAGTCATTTTACAGCAGTGAAAGAATAAGTTGCCTAAAGGTACTTTCCATAGTATCTTTGGAATACTGATAAGAGGGGCTAATTAATCAAATTCAACAAGTTTCAGATCGAGAACAGAATGATTGTCGTTTGTATCTCACAGTGTTACACAGTGCATGTATTGCAGCAGAGCTACCAAGTCTCACGCATTCTGAGTGAGACTCAAGCATTTAGGGGCCGTCTCACGATCTCACGCATGGCACCCATTTTTCTCACGCATCGGGCGAAGTCTGCAACTTTGGCCTATAATAAGGAGCATAGCTCAAAGGATTAAAGTAATAGTTGTAATTGAAGGTATATTTCCCTTTTGTCTTTCAAACTAAGAAAAAATAGTCACGTAAATATGCACCTGGTCGCACCATCAAGAGCTAAAAATTGAAAAAGCTCCCTACCGTGGGAGGCCACAGGGAGGAAAAACCCCTCCCACACCCTCGCCTCGCTCGTGCGCACATTCGCGCGCCGAGATGCCGAGTCATGAAAGTCTCACTCATAAAAATTGTTTGAACTTGGCATCCCTGATTGCAGCAGCAGACAGGTTTTGAAGTCATCTCTTGTGAATCTGAGAGAAAAAAAATGGGGGGGGGGGGGGGTTGTAATTTGGTTGATGCACCTAATATAGTCTTTATCATAATGATGGGAAAATTAATGATGTTTTCGTCATGATGGTCTGCACGCCGAAACGGCTATCACTGATTTCTGTGATATTTCCATAGACATCAGTGCGTCCAGGGAGGTGGACCACCTCCCTGGTGCATCTTACTCGTGTCTCATTGAAATATGCGTTATTCATGTGTATGTTTGAATATTATATTTTACTATAATTTTCAATTATTTACGTGTAATAATATTACACCCTATATGGAAGAGCAGAATCATTCTACAATCTACAAAACTATCTGCGCCAATCACTTATCTCAAGAGTGTCAGGGCCGACGGCAATAAAGAAAAAATTCTTTTATATTGCCGCAGATGGCGCCAAACAACTTTTCCTCCTATCGTTTCCTATTTTGTAGTTCACCCTCCCTCCCCTCCTGTCTCGTTCTTCTCTTTCTGTGTGTGTGTGTGGTTTTTTTTTTTTTCTCCTTAAGCTTTCATTTGCTGCTTCGTGTCCTTCTTCCTCCATACAGAGTACAAGCGATTGGTACGCAATGAGATCAATTTCTTCAAAACAAGACAGAACGTTTTAACGACTCAAGTGTTAACGAATGAACAAAATGTGTCTGTTTGACACAGCGTCTATACCACGAACCCTCCCTTCCCCTTTCGCCCTTCGCTCAAATTCCTGCACCACATGCATTACCTTGGGGGGGGGGGGGGGGGGGAGGGGGGGGGATTTGCACCCCCGGACTAAGAAATTTTCATTTCTATTTTTTTGCAAAGCGATCAAACGTTGAATCAATGAACGTCATTATCACAAACATGTATACTGGGGAAACTCTTTCAAGTGAAATGGTGTTCCATGTTCATGGCTTTGATTACATGAAGTAAAAGCCATGGGTATTAACCTTGATGAATCAATGGGAAACCTGAGTCAAATTCACCGCATGAAACACTTTCGTATGATTTTAATGACAATGGAAGCATTTGGCAGCTAGAAAATCGTAATTATGATGATTCATTTGGTTACAGTTCGTTATTCCAAAGGTTCGTTTATCCGAAAATGAAATAAGATTAGTTAACTCGAAAATGAGATGAGGTTCGTTATTCCAAAGTTTCGTTGATCCGAAAATGAGATTGGAAGGTTTGTTATTCCGAAGGTTCGTTAATTCGAAATCGAAATAGGGTTCGTAATTCCGAAGGTTCGTTTGCACGCGCATTCTTTTCAATTTCGGTGTAACGAACCTTATGTCATTTTCGGATTAAAGGAATTTCGGAATAACGAACAGTCTGTAATAACGCCACAAATGTTCGGATGGTTTTTTGGCACTTTATGTCAGTAAAATGGACAAACAGATGTCCATACGTATACAATTCATACAAATAGCACAATAAATGTAACAATTGCATTCCCGGAGTAAAAAGGGGCCTGAGCTTTCGATCCTAGCAGAATCTTCGTCAGAGGCAAAATGACAATTCCCTGGCAGGGAAAGCAATCACCCATAAGAACTTCACACAACAAGAACAGTCAGGGACAGGCTAAGGACACAGAACAAAGAAAACAAAAGGAGAAGGTAGGAGGTCATGGGCAAGGAGCCCAACAGGTAAAGGGAGTGGGATTAAGGCAGGAGGGTGGACAGACAAAAGGCAGAGGAGGGTCAGTAATGCTCCTGTGGGCCATGGGTGCAACCACTGAAGGAAAAGGATGAATAGGGAGGCAACATCAAACAAGATAGGGAACAACAGAGGGATAAAGGAGTGAAGAGTGAAGAGTGAAGTAGCAAAAGCAAGGGGAAGGGGGGGGGGGGGGCTGAGCAAACAGCGAGCCCTTATAAGGTGTACCAAGAAGAGGCAACAAAATGAAATTGAAAGTCAACCAACAAATGCAAGTAATCAAACATATCAGAGTATGAAATACACAATAATGAAAATAATAATAACAAAAACAATAATGACAATGATGTTGATAAAAGAAATTAAAATGATATTAATTAAAGCACATATGAAAAGGGAGGGACACAAAATCTCAGTAAACAAATTTTGACATTGATTGAAGTCTTTTAATGATACGAAGTCACGCTTAAAGGGACTGTAATTATACCATTCTGGTTGAGGCGAGGATTTAGCTTTGAACGTTTTGCGAGATATTCAGAAACCACTCTGTGAGATGTCAATGAGCATGCAATTAGGGGAATCAAAAGTTTATTTGATGAAAATCAGTTTTGAAATGGCTGAGATATCCCAAAACAAAGTGAAACAAAGAGATCCTAATAAAAGACGTGGCCTGTCGCCTTTTATTATTATCACTTTTTGGGATATTTCAGCCATTTGAAAAACAGTTTTCATCAAAATAAATGTTGAATCCTTCTTAAAATTACATGCTCTTTCATATTTCATAAGAGGTTTCTCATTATCTCACTTAGGAATGTTATAAAGCTGAATCCTCTCCTCAACACTATACTGTACAGTCCCTTTAATTTACTTTCTTTGCAGTTGCATTCTACGAAGACTTTTTTGTTTTTGTTTTTTGTGTTCTGTTTTATTTTTTGCTTTACACACGAAGACGTCGCGTCTGTGCACTATTATATATTATGGTTGGTTTGAAGGGATTTTTTTTATTGTCAACCAAGATAACATATGAGTATACTTTAACAAACAAAATACCGACATTTCGTTATATCACACATAAATGTGAATATCATGAACTTAATAGCCATTATTTTAGTTTCATATTATATGCCAAACAGTGATATCGCACCCCATCACGACGTCATATAATGCCATTGGATGACGACGATACTTGCAAGTCTCCTATTGATTAACACAAGACATTAAGTAAGTCTGCCGTTTTGAAATGAAATAAAAATGATAATAACTCATACACATCCATTGCATCACTGTCGTGAATGATTGCGGAATGGGAATGATGACTGAGCACTGTATGCTGCTTTTCAAGGAAGAGGAATTTGTCTTCGGATCATAATGTTGACAGCCCTAAGGCATGACTTCTGTTTCCATGTAAAGAGGACGCATATAAACTATCACCAATAAGGCCTATCCATAATAGCATTCGCAATTTTGACATCTTCACTATTTCGGAGGGGCGAAGATTCATAAAACTTCAAATTTCCCAACTTCTTAAATTCTCCTGAATTTTGAATAAGCTTTTGCCGTTCTGTTTGTTTAAAATGTCTCTTCTCATTATAAGTCAACTTTTACAAAGAGCGACGTTTAATTTGTTTTTTTTCGAAATACATTTGATTGAGACAGGATGTGAGAGTCAGGAATGATAATTATAGACTCATAACATTAAATTTGGCAACAACTTACTGTTATAATTCACAACCGTATTTTAATTGACTCCGATATGATGCCAAACCTATATATGGGTAAACACATCCCATTTCTATCTCACAAAACCTTTGATATTGGACTGATTGGCCGAAATGGGAATAGGGCAAGAGCAAAATTTTGATCTGTCGAAAAACAAGGAAAAACGTTTTCAAGAACGGATTTAGAAGATTAGGCTGGAAACAGCCACGCGATGTTACAAGTATACCAATCTAGAAATGATGGTGATGGTGATGGTGGTGGTGACGTTGTAGGTGTGGGTTGGGGCGATTACATGTGGAGTGATATTGTGTTGGATGTGTGTGTGTGTGTGTGTGTGTGTGTGTGTGTGTGTGTCTGTGTGTGTGTGTGTGTGTGTGTGTGTGTGTGTGTGTGTGTGTGTGTGTGTGTGTGTGTGTGTTTGGGGGGGGGGGGGGGGGTGGGGTACGCAGTTCGTTTTTCCGAAGGTTCTTTAGTCCGAAAATGAAATAAGGTTCGTAATTCCGAAGATTCATTTGTACACGCTTTCTTTACCGTTTTCGGATTAACGAGCCTTCGGAATAACGAACCTTAATTATTTCATTTTCTGAGTAAAGAACCTTCGGAACAATTCCAAAAATATTCGGATTAACGAACCCTATTTCATTTTTGGATTAACAAACATTTATTTCCATAGAGATCAGCCTAGGTATAGGACCTAGGCCTAGGCCTATATGCACAGGGAATTTGTGTCAATTCCGGAATAACGAAGCTTAATGTTTAAATTTCGGACTCAAAGAACCTCCGGAAAAACGATCCCGTTTCATTTTCGGATAAACGAACCTTATGGACCAACGAACCCTATTTCACGGCAGATTACTGAACAGTATAGGGACTGAATTATGTGTGTTCCAGAATAATGAACCTTCGGAATAACGAATTACATGTACATCTAATGCTCCCGCGTGGGGTGGTGTGTAGGCCTGTAGAAGGAGTTGTCTGGAGCCTCAGGATAATTTCCCTGAGAGTAGTTTTATCGAGTGCCATCATAAGTTAATAAAGCTATTACAACTAAATAGTTGTAGTTTCTGTAGGAGTTAGTCATACATGAACCAATCACACTATTATCGTGAAGGTAACTGCAAATAAATTATAGCAACTTTCAATATCATTGCCTTTTCTTTAGGCCTATAGAATGGGCACCATAAGCTATAATCGGTATAATGATGCATGGGCTAATGCCGGAATCTCCCAATAATGGTACGCATCCGGGGTTTCCGTCGTCTTGGGATATTTTAGTAAGGCTTATTGTTGAACTGATTGTGTCGCCAATCAAGTGGACAATAATTGCGCAACTCGGCGCATAGTAGATATCCACGTCGTTTCCGTAAGGGGACTTATGGAAGAGCAAATTTTTTCTGGAGTAAGAAGAGTTTCCAAGTGGAAAGCTATATCTCATAGCCGAGTCAATATCTCAATATCGATGAAATTTGGTCAGATTTTCCAAAGTATAAAGGCAAACGTTACTGCGGGCTGGTGGAGAGACTGTATCCCCCAAACTAAGTGATCCTTTGCTGACTACTAGTATTTGTTCAGATGATCATAAAGCCATTAAAGTCATCAGTCACGATTTTTAGTTGGAAGCTCAGAGAAGGGCCACGATCGTGCTGCAAGAGCTGCGTACGACGCGACGGTCAGCTGTTAGGACGTCACATGACATGACAGTCCAGTGACAACAAACCAGTGACAAACGAACGAAGTACGAACGAAGATGTCCAGTATATTTGGCAAAAAACGTAAGTTAAATTTTGTACGTTTTGTAACAGATAATGCAGAATTGTTTATCTCGCATTGTGCTACAGAGGGGATTGTTTGACTCACTTTTGCTAGTACCACTGCAGTGCAACGAATAATATATGGCCCTGAGCTTTGTGTGCGTAAACTGTCCGTTGTAGCGACGAGAGCAAATCTTCAGTCCCATACATACAAATTGTAGTATGTGACCACTCCTCAATGGCCTCTTGCACGCCGCCTCTCTCTCACCGCACCAAAACTGCGAATCATCAGATCACGTAGAACTGCTGCCGTACTGGTTCTACAGAAGAAAATGCCTAGCGTAGAGGCTAGAATTCTGACGCATTTTGGCGTAAATACTCAATCTTGAGTGATACACGCCATTAAAACCAAAACAACAACAACAACAACATTTGCAGTGATATGAACGACGTGTTCTGTTCTGCTATCATGCGCAAATGTTTCTGAATGAAATCTGACAGGGAATTTAGAAAATCTGTGTAACCATGCCTGTTGTAATACCAATACCATCACGTAAACTTTATGGACAGATGGAATGGATGTAAAGTGATCCTGTACCCGTAAGTATAATTAATAATGATGTAGATCTCATTTGATTTTTTTTTTTTAAAGAAGTTGACTGTTAATTGGTGTTATGTTGTTTGCCCATGCCATGATATGCATAGACTTCTAGACTATCTGCCCAAACAAAACAAAAGTGAGAGAACAAATACGAAGTCAAAGAAGGGTGAAAATTTTGATAGCACATTTGTTTGTCCTATTTCTGATTTTGTGATGGTTAACCACTGCACTGAATCAGGAGCAGCCTACATTAAAATGGGTATGGTGTATAGACTATAATTACTTCAATAACCCCTATCCTCACTACAATAACAATTTTGACTCTTCGCAAAAATTGTGCAGAATATACTCTGTGAATGTGAAATTGATCATCATTTATGATTATGTAATAGGTCTACTTTTTTGTTACAGTCTTGAAAGTTGGACTACATGTACATGTCGGTCAAGTCCACCCATGTTTTTGTTTTTTTTAGCAAAAAGCACTTCACCATATTTTGTAACCCTACACATACATTAAACCTACAACGATAAACTTACAGATGCACACGACTAATCTAATATCCTGTTTGAGGTACAGTGTACATGTGGACAACTTATGCAAGCTGTCAGTGTGTCAGGATCGTGGGATATTCTGCAGTTATACAGTCGACTCCCGTTAGATAATATAAACGAAATCCCTGGGATGGGCAGTTTTCTTTAGTTATATAAAAATTTCGTTATAACTGAATAAATAAACAATAAAAAACAAAGAGCACATAATTAGGGGGCCTTTTATTGTAACCAGAATTTTGTTATACCATGTTCGTTAGAACAGGAGTGCACTGCACCTATTTTTTCCCCTGTTTTTTGTTTGTTTTTGTTTTGTTTTTCCTTTTAATAGTGTATCTTATTTTAAAGTAATACAACATTTAAAGCAGGTTAAGGTCCAAGGATGAGCACAAGCAAATCTTGAATCAGATGAACATTTTGTTTAATTCTGCTCAGGTCAAGATGAAGTGGAGGCAGCAAGACAAATGGCGATCAAACTCACTCTCAGCAAAGAAGTGGCATCATCCATCAAAAAGGTATGCAGATCAGTCAGGTGATTGACAGCTGGTGCATTGTGGGATGCAGGGGAAGAGACAATTGTGATGACTGAAGAATGGACATACTGTTATATTAATTGAGAAATGTGTACATGCATGGCATAAATTGATCAACTGGAGCTTTGGAATGGGTGGGGGAAAAGAAAAATTTCACATAGATGCTTGATGAAATTATATCTGAAAATGTGATTGATCAAGTCATTAGACTAATAGACCATTGATTATGGAATGGAATCTGGTGGAAGGTTGATTACTTGTCAGTGGTTGGCATCTTGATAATTGGTAGATAATCTTAAAGTCTCTTCTGAGTCTCTCTGCTTTGATATTAGAAAAAAACAGACGACAAATTATAGGATGACTTGGTAAAGGATGGAAAAAAAAATGATCATGGAATGGCACATGATGACTTGTCAAGTAGAGGAATGAGAATTAAGAAAACATGAGAATGCAGACAGGGCTTCCACAATACTGGCCCCCACCACATTACAGTTTATACCACGAATGACTGTAACCTACAGTTGTAGTACATAATCTCAACTCCTCGTAATATTCTTTGTTTGCAGCTTCAAAGAGATCACATAAGCTCAGATTCTGCGATCAGGAGGTAAGAAACAAAAAGACAATGATTTTTAAACATTTGCATACTTTCTGTTTGATATGTCTAGAAATGAAATTGTTTGATGTACTGTATACGCCATATATTTCGGGAGTCTTAATTTTCGCGAGTTGGAAATTCTCGATGATTTCGCGAGTGGTTAAATTCGCGATTGTGGAGTCCTGTACTGAACGGAGATAATGTATGTCACATCCACATCGGGATCAGAGTCAATATTTTCACGTGTCTTTAATTTCGTGAATAGCACCTGTCTCGCGAAATTCGCGAAAATAAAAACCTCGCGAAATATTCGGCGTATACAGTATGCCAATTGTACCCCCAATTTAATACAGAGAAGGTTTTTTCCCTGTATTTATGCATTAGCAGTGAACTATTAATGGAAAACACTTCAAGCTGCATGATGAGCAAAAATGTTGACAGAGGAAACAAAGTTTGAGCTGAAAGAAAGATATTTCATTAGCATGAATTGTCTGTTGGGTTCTTTGAAGTATACGGTACATGTATTGGGATTTTGTTAAGATGTTGGTAGTCCATTGTTGTAAAGTCTTTTATGAATGTAATGTACTACTACTAACTGTGTATGATTTGATTTAGATATATCCCTCTGCACCTCAGAATAGGTCACTAGTAGATCGATGGCACCTTACAAGTGCTGTATTTACTACTTTTCTTATGTTTCTTATTGTTATTATCATTATTATTATTGTTATTATTATTATCATTATTATTTTATTATTGTTATTATTATTATTATTATTATTATTATTATTATTATTATTATTATCATCATCATTATTATTATTATTATTACTACTACTACTACTACCTTGGTACTTATTAGTGTCATTTTTATTACACAGTTATGGAAAATAGATCAATTAAGTATCTGTTGAGGATATATCGCAGTTAGCCAAATTCAATTTGGTTCATTTGCTGAGAATACTACACCAGAGACAAGTGACCCCCAAAAATAAGAAGAAAGGAATAAAGTTTGCAAAGAACACTGAAAGTGAAAGCATTCCCTTGTTGCCTGCTTAGATATTGGGAGAAATCAATCATTGCAGTGAAATGTGCTTAGCAATGCTTACCATGAAAGTGTCAAAATTTAGCTGGTATGAAAGCTACCATGCAACTGTTGGCTGCCTTTCTATGGCATGGCAATCTGCCATATGTGGGAATTGTTGCAAAATATTCAGTGAGACAATGGCAGGATGTTTATTGGCCCCTGGATGAAAGAAATGAAAGTGCTACCTGTGACATCATGCCATGTCATGTTTAATGTGAACTTTTTGTTGTTACTGTTGTTGCTGCTGCTGCTGCTGTTGCTGCTGCTGTTGTTGTTGCTGTTGTTGTCGTTGTTGCTGCTGCTGCTGCTGTTGTTGTTGTTGCTGTTGTTGTTGTTGCTGCTGCTGCTGCTGTTGCTGTTGTTGTTTGAGCAATGGGTTACATGCATTTGATCGTGAAGAAGACCATTTACAGGGTTGTTGCTGATTTCTGTCTCTGTGATTGCAGCGGTGACACAGCAAACAGGTTCTGCAACGTGATGGAGGCCATCTTGCTACATGAGCTGAAGGATTCCTACTCATCCAAGGTAGTGTCCAACTGTATTCAGATATCTACTGTACAAGTGGAAATTTTCGCGGTGTTGAAATTTCCGCGCATTTCGCGCAACCAGAAACCAGCGCGAGAATAAAAGCACACGAATATTTTCGCTTGCCATATGTTCTTGTGCGTGACATCTTGATTCTGCTGAATTAAAAACATGCGAACCTCTTCTTACCCGGCCAAGCGCGAAAAATTAGTCGCGCGAAAATATCCACTTATACAGTATAGGAGTGGGACTGCAAGTACAGTGATGAGAAACGACAACACTAACAACAACAACAACAACAACAACAACTACTACTGCTGCTGCTGCTGCTGCTGCTGCTGCTGCTGCTGCTACTACTACTACTACTACTACTACTACTACTATACTACTACTACTACTACTACTACTACTACTACTACTACTACTACTACTACTACTACTACTACTACTACTACTACTACTACTACTACTACTACTACTACTACTACTACTACTACAACTACTAGTTCTACTACTACTACAGTTGAACCTCTCTTATCCGGCCTCCCTTTATCCGGATCTCTCTATTATACGGACGCAATCTCGCCGTGATTTTTTTTTTTATAATTACGGGAGGAAAGGGGGATTCCCAACTCCTTGAGAACTCCTACACAAACACACATGAATTACATATTACCTCCAACATGATTAAAGGGTGTGTACAGTTCTGGTCGAGGTGTAGATTTAGCTTTTAACATTTTGCGAGATATTCAGAAACTACTCCATGAGATGTCAAAGAGCATGCAGTTCTAAGGGGTATCAAAAGTTTATTCGATGAAAATCGGTTTTGAAATGGCTGAGATATCTCAAAACAAGGTGAAACAAAGAGATCCTAATAAAGTAGGGGCATGTCGCCTTTTATTATTAGCACTTTTTTGGATATCTCAGCCATTTGAAAACCAATTTTCATCAAATAGATGTTGAATCCTTCTTAGAATTACACGCTCTTTCATATTTCATAAGAGGCTTTTCATTATCTCACTTAGGAATGTTCAAAACATGAATCCCTACCTCAACCAGTACTGTACAGTCCCTTTAACATACATTACATCAAATTTCCTTCCAAATTGCTTACCTTCAGACATTTTAACATCCCCAAACATCCCCAAATGTAACAATGAAAAGGTTGCAGTGTACACATTACTACATTTGGTACTACAATGGGCTACATCAGTACATGTATAAAGCATTGAGTCTCCCGTATCCGGCCAAATCCCTTATCCGGATGAGCCCCGGTCCCGACTTGTCCGGATACGAGAGGTTCAACTGTACTACAAAACTAAACTAAGAAGCTGAACTAAACTATTAACTTCACTTTTCCTGAAATACTGTAAAAAGAAAGACATACAAGTGTGTATATACATGCCATCGTGTGTGGAATCAACATTTTTCAAGAGAACACCTCTGGATGACTGAACTCTTGGAATTAGATTTCTAAGATAGCATGTCTATTTCTAGTCAAACCTGCATGGGGAGGCTACAGCAGGGAAATATTATAGTGGTCTGTACAGAAAGGTTAGCAACCAATTTGATGTTATCACACAATGCCCGTCATACTAATCACATGCCCGTTTTCTGTACAACGTGTACAGGTGTATGAATACAAAAGGTCAAGAGATGATATTAATTGTCATTTCTGTGCAGTACTCTATGTGTCATATATTTAGCACGTCTAATTTTTTGCAAATTGGGACTTCTCAACAATTTCTTGAGTGATTAAATTTGCTATCGTGGAGCGCAGTTATGAACAGAGAAATGTACGCATGCAGGTTGCATTCATGTCGGGATCAGAATTATTAATTTTGTGCATTTTTAAATTTGCGAATGGCGCCCGACTTGCAAAATTTGCAAAAATAGAAACCTTGCAAAATATATGGCGTATACAGAAAATGAATGCATGAAAAAAACAAACAAAAAAAAACATAAAAGCAATGTAATGGTTTGGGTTCTGGAAAACTTGCAGATTGGTTAGCCCTTAAAAAAAAAAAAACCTGAACAAACAAACAAACAACAAAAAAACACCACAAGAAAATATTTGAGATGAAATTTGGCAAAAAGAAGAGCAACTAATTTGTAGCCCAGCAGCCAGGGCGTAAGCTGAAGTCTGAGGCTGCTTAAATACATAGTGCACTCCCGTAATAACAAACACGGTTATTACAAAATTTGCTTGTGAACAAAGTGAAATTGAAAGTCCCAAAATTATCATCTGAATATCTTTATTATATACTTTTTGTTCGGCTACAAAGAGATTTTTATATTTACAACCAAAGAGAACCGCTGGCCCTGATGACTAATGGGAGTTGCCTGTATAACCCTCACTGAGACAAAGTAGGCACCCAGTACACAAGTTGTCACTGTATTCAAGGTACTGTAAAACCAGACATCTATACCGAATGTATTGAATGTGAGTGGTAATTCACAAAAATTTCATGCCACAAATATTTGTAGTTTTACAGTATAAAACACACATATTCTTTTTTTTTTCTGGGGCAATTTGTAGTGGCTTCTAAGGCAGGTTTGACTACCAGTAGAATTTTATGTTTATGTTGTTGATTAATGAATATCATAGTCTCACATATTCATAGACATTTTGGTATTTCATAGCTAACACAACTTGCTCAAGGCAAGTTTTAGTATTGCTGTTTTGAATTTGCTTGCGTACTTGATACACGTACAAGAAAACAATGACATGAAAATCACCAAATATTCCTCATACAATCAGAAGAGTTTCTCTCAAATCAAATTTTTGTACCTCAAAAGTGTACCATGGCTACCGTACTTAGCGTCATTCAATAGAGCTGTACATGTTGTAGCTCTGTCATACATAATGACACAGACTGTAATGTAGGGGGAAAAGAGAGGACTCTTGAAGTACCATAATGGTAGTTCTCACTGGTTTCCTGAACTTGAAAGTGATCCTGTTTGAAATGGATTATAGAATCTAATCATCGTAGTTTGAAGTCTTGGCTCATATTTCAAGTATCATGCATGATTCATGTGTTGAGGCGTAGCAGCTGGATGAGAAATATGAGTTGGAAAAAGTCTTTGTGATTGATACTTGATGCAGTAGTCTCATCCTAAGCAGCTCATGGATGTAGCCTAACTGGGATATGGGATAAGTCTTGCATCAGTAGAAATGTGCCATAAATTGTAGGGATTGTGTGTGAGGGAAAACAGAACCAAAAACCCTTCTTATACAGTGATATTAAGGAGTATTTAGTGTGAGTAAAAGAGAATGAATCTTCTTTGTGCTCTCACACTTTTGAATGTCTAGGTCTTCATCCTGTACTGTGCTTTTGTTTGCCAGTCGGCACATTCACCTGTGTGCGTCTTCCACCATTGCCACAGCCGTCCCGAGGCACGGTGGCTAATCAGTGGGGATTATGCACTCTTATTGATTCCTTCGATAATGACCTTTGATGGGGACAAATGAACAGCCTCATCTTGCATGGCTTTAATATATTGGAATGTATGCAAAGGCCAAGTGTGGAGAGTTTTTGTTGTTGAGCATTGCTTTTTTTGTTGTTGAAGGAAATATCCAAGCACTATAAATCAGCCTGGTAAGCCATACCCTACTGAATGGGTAGGGCCTACAATACATACAAACCATATATGGCCCTTATTCACGAAGGTGCAGGTTTTAATTTAGTCCATGATTTATGCGAATTTCTCCTGTGCAAACATGCATGATATGCATGATCGGAGATTGCGTGGACACAAACAGGTCCAATAATAACTGCGAGCCTCGCACTGTAAACGGGGTCTAAGATGGCTTTAGATACAATGTAAGTTGCTTATTGGGGTCAACTCTGCTACATTTAAGATGACCACGAATTCGTGATGACACAGTATTTTGTAGGTTTTGTGACATATTCATGGAATATTTTACTCGATAATGAATGCACCTCTTTTTTTTTTAACTCCCTGAGCACTGTATAGGGCAACATGATGGGTCCTGTACAGATTGTATGGGAATTTGAGGAGAACCTTGTAGAGAAAATGCTTTATAGAGGGATAGTATACACATTGTAGTTTTGGTTGAGATGGGGGTTCAGGTTTGAACTTTTTGAGAAATAATGAAAAACCTCATACATATATGAAATATTAAACAGCATACATTTCTAAGAGAAACTGAAAGATCATTTAATGAAAATTGGTTTTGAAATGGGTAACATATAAAAAAAAACAAAGGTAAGTGGTCCTAATAATAGGTGGGACCCAACTTTTATTAGGACCACTTTCTTTTGCTTTGTTTTTGGATGTCTCATCGCAATCAAAACTCTACTAGAACTCTCCCTTTAACATCAGTCATCTCTAATCCTCCTACCCTGCCCTGCCCTGCTCTGTGGATTGATATTCCACACACTGTATCCTATGTCATGTGACTTTTTGACATTAGCACACAATACAAGATGAGATGAGAAAAATACAGTACTCCATTTGTCTATGTGAAAGCAAATACATTGTAGGCTTCGTTAAAGGCACTTCCTGTTTTCGAGTGCTCCAATCTCGAAGTCTTGGTACGAAGTGAAAGTATTTATAAAAAATGAAAGATGCTAATTCCCTGGGTCAAATAGAAAGGCACATAGTGTACATTCCAGACTTTTGTGGTTGTCTGTGTTGAATATCTCAATTGAAGAACCTGGGACAGAAGTTTAATGGCAGTTGTCTGTCATTTCTCTAGTTTGACCTAGAGCATGATTTCATTAAGTGCTATTAACTGTAATATTGTAAAATGTATTGGCAATTAGGATAAGTTGTAAACTTAGCATTGTTGATATTAATTGTGCAAACAAAATTGAACAATGGAAAGAGATGATTTATTCTACATATACCTCATGGTTTAGTAGGGGTTATTAATCACCTTCAGTGATAATTCTAGTTTGTTTGTTTCTTGTTTGTTTGTTGTTGTTTTTTGTGTTTTGTTTTTACTGGATTATGCATGTAGACTGTAGTAACTCCCCCAAAGGAGCAGTTTCGGGATATTTTCTATGTTTATGCAGTTTGTGGCTACCGCTAAAGACAACAGAGTGTAAAGGCAGAGAGCACACAGTGTAGCTGTATACATGTAGCTCGATGATATTGGATATCTTAGTACCATATCACAAGTTTTAATGCTGTACAAACAGTTCAAGGAAGTGATTAAAGATAATATAAAGTTTTGGTACCTCGAAAGTTTCCCTGAGTTTCCTTGTCTTAGTTTGTGTTTCAGGTACCTTTCATATTTCATAACACTGTGAGACTTACTCGCCCCAAAGTGCTCTCATGTCTTAGTAATCATGCCATAATGGTGTCGTACAATACGTGTATATTGATTGTCGCGGTACCGCGTCGAGTCAAACTAACGGCTCGTTCAAATTTTTCAGAGCCCGCTCTGCTCTGGTACGAAACCATTATTGCATGATTACTAAGACATGAGAGCACTTTGGGGCGAGTAAGTCTCACAGTGTTAGTTATATGAAAGGTACTTTAACCTGAAACACAAACTAAGACAAGGAAACTCAGGGAAACTTTTGAGGTACCAAAACTTTATATTATCTTTGATATGAGCCGATATGTTCAGGTAATATTACTAGATTCACTCATTTTGATTTGGGACAATTATTGTTGGGGTCAGGGGTCAAAAGTCAATTATGTCGAACACTTACATTGCAATGCAATTGCAGTGATTCAAATGGAATTTGTGTTTTATCAATTTCCAAGTACATGGCAAATTTTTTGTATTGTATAATCATTTATAATCAGTGCATATTCCGTCATTATGGCAGTGAGCCACACTTACTGCATTGTAGAAAAAGTCATAAATTTAGAATTCAGGCTATTATACACCATGAAAATGTAAAACATCAAGCCCATCAGATTTAGATCTGATGATGCAGCAAAGACTGATAATTGTTTAAACCGTATTTGCCCAATCAGACCTTCTGGCCATTCCTGATAAAGTTCACCCATCGTGATGTCGTAGAACAGATCAAGGACCTGGCGTTCATAAAGACTGAGGTTGGCTACTGCCGGGTGAGTATACAGCATGCACAGAAATTGGTTTTGTTTCTGTTGTTTATATTGCTAGTTTTCAAGGACTAGGGCTTTGTCTATTTACAGTGAATCAGATTTAACATGACATTGCTTGTCTGTAGCCTGTTATGCACTCTAGTTTTCCATTTGTCCGACTCATTGTATTCTGTTTGCAAGCCTTGGATAAAGACCAAAAAGCCATCACAATCCTCCCTGCTACATCACATGTAGCACACAGGCAGTGACTTCAGACCAAGATTCTTGAGACATACAGTGTGTCTTTTTCTATAGCTTGATATTGTTGAAGCATGATGTACTTACTGTAAGTGTTAATGCAGTTTTAATTCATTTTCTGCTTCTCTCTGCCCTTTGCCTTTTAATGTTTAGAACCAGGTAAACTAGTGTTTAGAAACCAATGTTTTCTTGTTTTAATTCAACAGTACCCTGGTACCTTGTCCAGGTACATGTACATTGTAATCCTTATACTCGAATTGCACATTGTTACTGTGCACTGTATATGACCTGTGGACACCAACACCCCCAGATTTTGTGCAGTTTCCTTGCATATTGTAGGAATAAGCTTATCTAGTGTTCCCTAAACCACAGTTTGTTTGGCAGCTTATTCAGCAGCTTTTTAAATTTCAAAAACTTACTCCTCAGAATCATTATTGAATTATAAACATGTATTTATTGCACTGAGTTTATTTTCCTATTGAAGAATGTGTACACTGTGAGCTATATGATTTTTCTCGTTTCATATATTTATCTATCTATTTTTTCTCATATCAGATTGTGTTAGAATTACCTTGATGATTGGTCAGCACTGCACTGTGTTGAAATAGCATGCAAATTACCTCTGCCACGGACGTTGTTTTTTTGTCTTTGTTGATAATAATACATAAAGTTGGAAACGGTTTTGGATGAAACTTACGGGAAAAGTTGATAATGAAACAAGGAGCAGATGATTAGATTTTGGTAATGATCTAGGAATTTTCATGAAATTTTGCAGGATTTTTGTATCTTTTGGCTAATAGGGTCAATGAACTTGGGAGTTCAAGCTGCGCGTAATTGAGGTTTGCATACGAGCACTAAAGCGCGTGCTCTGCTCAAGGTGCTGCGCAGTATGCAGGAAGCTGATGAGGTAAACACAAGGCTTCTGCATGTAGGTGTTGGAAATTGGGCAGTTATCAGTACATGCTTGTGAATGGAAATGAGCTGCTCGGCAAAGGTCTACACTCTCTGAGTGCTTTTCTAATTTTGAATTTGCTACGAGGTCATTGTCGCTTAATGTATACAAATAAGTCACTGGTAGCCATGTTGCTGCCTTATTTTATACATAATATACAGGATATGTGCACAAGCTATAAAGCTAATGCTGCACACTGGCACTGGTCCGATGGTCTAGACCAGTAAAAATCACTGTTGGACCAGTAACTTTTCAGGAATGAACCAGTACAAAAATGGAAAAACTAGGTACCTACCAGTCCGACAAGGACAGATTGGATCAGTGGAAAAAATGGGTTCGTGTGCAGCTCTGATATACCCTGTAGCTTCAGTTGTTTATCAAAGAGAGTGCCAGTTATAGTTCAATATTACATCGTCAAGGTATCAAAATATGTTCAGAGGGGAAAAAAATCATGAATTTTCCATATAGAAATCTTGATCCATTGTATTAGATTATGATCATGATCAGGATGGTACCATTTTTATTTTATTAGCTCACCTGAGCCAAAGGCTCAAGTGAGCTATTGCGATCGCCCTTCGTCCGGCGTCCGTCGTGCGTCGTGCGTCGTGCGTCGTGCGTCGTCCGTCGTCCGTCGTCCGTCGTGCGTCGTGCGTAAACTTTTTACATTTTCATCTTCTTCTTGAAAACCCCAAGACCGATTTTCATCAAACTTGGCAGGTAGCATCCCTAGGGGGTTAGGAACTCAATTTGTTAAAATGGGCACCATGCCCCACCCAGGGGGCCCCCAGGGGGCCCAAACCCCCCAAAATTAAGGAATCTGTAAAAATCTTCTTCTCTAGAACCAGAAGTGATAGAGCTAAGTTAATACTATGGGTTAGTACATTGATGACTGTAGTTTCAAGTTTGTTCATGGCAGAATCAGGGGTGCCCCCCTTGGGACCCAGGGGAGGGGGGTGGGGAGGGGTTCTAATGGGGCTTAAATTGTACATTTTCATCTTCTTCTTAAGAACCCCATGACCCATTTTCACCAAACTTGGCAGGTAGCATCTGTAGGGGGTTAGGAACTCAATTTCTTAAAATGGGCACCATGCCCCACCCAGGGGGCCCCCATGGGGCCCAAACCCCCCAAAATTAAGGAATCTGTAAAAATCTTCTTCTCTAGAACCAGAAGTGATAGAGCTAAGTTAATACTATGAGTGAGTACATTAATGACTGTAGTTTCAAGTTTGTTCATGGCAGAATCAGGGGTGCCCCCCCCCCCCCCTGGGACCCAGGGGAGGGGGGTGAGGAGGGGTCCTAATGGGGCCTAAATTGTACATTTTTATCTTCTTCTTGAGAACCCCATGACCCATTTTCACCAAACTTGGCAGGTAGCATCCCTAAGGGGTTAGGATCTCAATTTGTTAAAATGGGCACCATGCCCCACCCAGGGGGCCCCCATGGGGCCCAAACCCCCCAAAATTAAGGAATCTGTAAAAATCTTCTTCTCTAGAACCAGAAGTGATAGAGCTAAGTTAATACTATGGGTTAGTACATTGATGACTGTAGTTTCAAGTTTGTTCATGGCAGAATCAGGGGTGCCCCCCTTGGGACGCAGGGGAGGGGGGTGGGGAGGGGTTCTAATGGGGCCTAAATTGTACATTTTCATCTTCCTCTTAAGAACCCCATGACCCATTTTCACCAAACTTGGCAGGTAGCATCTGTAGGGGGTTAGGAACTCAATTTCTTAAAATGGGCACCATGCCCCACCCAGGGGGCCCCCATGGGGCCCAAACCTCCCAAAATTAAGGAATCTGTAAAAATCTTCTTCTCTAGAACCAGAAGTGATAGAGCTAAGTTAATACTATGAGTGAGTACATTAATGACTGTAGTTTCAAGTTTGTTCATGGCAGAATCAGGGGTGCCCCCCCCCCTGGAACCCAGGGGAGGGGGGTGAGGAGGGGTCCTAATGGGGCCTAAATTGTACATTTTTATCTTCTTCTTGAGAACCCCATGACCCATTTTCACCAAACTTGGCAGGTAGCATCCCTAAGGGGTTAGGATCTCAATTTGTTAAAATGGGCACCATGCCCCACCCAGGGGGCCCCAGGGGGGCCCACACCCCCAAAATGAAGGAATCTTTAAAAATCTTCTCTAGAATCAGAAGTTATAGAGCTAAGATAATACTACGAGTGAGTACATTAATGACTGTAGTTTCAAGTTTGTTCATAGGAGATCCAGGGGTGCCCCTCTTGGGGGCAGGGGTAGGGGGGGGGGGGTGGTTGGGAAGGTCCAAATGGGGGCCTGAATTGTACATTTTCATCTTCTCTTCCTGAACACCTCGTGATGGATTTTCATCAAACTTGGCAGGTAGCATCCCGAGGGGGTCAGGATCTCAATTTATCAAAATGAGCACCATGCCCCACCCAGAGGGCCCCAGGGGGCTCCAATCCCCCCAAATTAAGGAATCTGTTAAAATTTGGGCCCTTATTGTACATTTTCATCTTCTACTTGAGAATGCCTGGTCAAATTTTGGTAGAGCTGTGAATAATTTAGATTAGTGATTGCGTGAAAGGTGAACTTGCGATACTCAGGTGAGCGCTAGACCCGCGGGTCTCTTGTTATTTTTTGTTGTTGCAATATTTGGTGTCACCTGTCAACGTACTTCAGTACTACACAATAGTACTGGTACTTATTGTGTGTTTGTGTGGTATGGTGACACCAAATTTGCTCCTGCGACAATAGCTCCAGTCTTGTTTTCTCCGAGGACCTAGGGTTAGGGGTTATGTTTGTGGGTAGGCTTTATTTTTGGTGTAGCATGTCAATATTTCAGGGGAGCAATTGTTGCAGGAGCATATATGTGACCCTCCATCATAAAACCAACAAAATGTCACCAGACTTGGATTTATAGATAAGGGCAGATTCTGAATCTGTTTCTTTCAGGAAGTATTAAAAACTAAAGACCGACTAAGTTGACCCATTTCACCTGTTTTGAGTCCTCATGTAAAATCTTCCTGGGTGACTTTTTGTTGGTTTTGTGATGCACGGTCACATATGTCATGGAACCGTGTACTATAACTCCACCTTAGGACAGAGTTTTACCAATTTCTTTTTTTTTTCTTTTAATGTGGTATAATCTTTATTCCTTTTGGGGCCTTAGGCATGGGTTCGGCTGGCCCTGAATGACTGTCTGATGGAGAGCTATATGAACGCCATTCTGAGGGACACCAAGGCCATCCGACAGCACTACAGCCGCAACTCTTTCCTCCGCGACCCCGAGCAGCCCCACATCATCACAAACTACCTGCAAGGCATGCAAGCTTTATTAATTACGAGATGCGCTAGTTGTTCCGAGAGTGCCGAAGGAAGCGTCATTAGTCTTGTCACCTGATTCTTGAGATCACATGCGCAGTAGAGATGTCATTATAAAGAAGCATTGGGCAGTGTCCAGTGTCACACCTCATTATTTAAGAAAAAAAGCACAACAAAACAAATCATTCAAATTCATGAAATTCTTCCGTCGAGATTTTTTCATTGCAACTGATTGACAAATTTATGTCGATGTGGGGCAATTTGTCAATCAGTTGCAATGAAAACAAGTCATGTCCACGCAATGGCAGTAGAAATAGCATCACTCTAATTACAACACAAAGTACTATCATTTGGCTTCATCTAAATTTTCATCGAGTGCTTATTACGAGTGCTTAATTATGGTATTTGTATTGTAGTCAGTGATAGGGTTTTTTGCCGGTGCCATTGTACTGGCATTTGTCAGGTGATGATTCAATAGTGGATAATGTGATCAGAATCTATTTTGCTCATGTCAACGTAAGTTTCAGTTTCAAAGAGCTCTTTGTGGCGGACAGCTGAGACCTTCAGAGTATAAGCAAGTGGCTGTGTTGAACACATGTATATTGCCATTTAAATGTGTTCATGAGGAAGTTTCCGAGTGCATGGATTATGTTTTTGTATGTGCGAAAGGTGAGTTGGTTTTGCGAACATTTCTATGTGATACCAGAGGTACAGCTGTAGTCGCACACCTAAAACAACACTAAGAAATGATGTGTGCAGTTCTCACAAAAAGTGAAGCAATTTGCAACATATTTCTAATCACACAGTATAAAATATACCAAGCAATAAACGTAACATGAGACTATTACCCGGAGTCCTTTTCTTTGTATCGCTTTGTTTTCCAGGTCTGGGGAATTTCTCCTTCCAACTCTCGTACAACTCTGACCTCCTCAACGTCTGGGGAGCGGCGCCGCTGATGCTGAAAGGGAGCTGGGCCCCGCCCTCCGACGCAAAGGGCAATGAGCACACCTCTCCCAGATCATCCATCGGTAAAATGAAAATATCCACTCTAAAATTTACAAATTATTATTCAATGAGAATTGGAGGAGTGCATTTGGCAAAATTTTGATTCGTATACATGTATCAAAGCTACAGTGTGTGTCCTGCTTCAGTACACACTTATTATTAAAGTAACTGTTAATCACATCTATTTATGAATACATTTTCATGCAATTTTCCTGTGCATAGTGTACATTGTTTTAGCGTGTCCAATACAGCGTCTACATCACACTCCCCTCATTACAAAATCTAAAGTCTCCCTTTAAATATTTGTGTATTATTGATGCTGTTGTTGTTGTTGTTTATTTGTGTCATGTACTGTTCAGAGAGCAGCTATGTGTTCAGATTGGCTCGGTATTACTGTTTGTCAATATTTGTCCGTCCTCTAGCCTGTCCAGCAGTGAGGGCAGGGTTCAGAGTACTGTAAAAGTGGTTTCTTTCGCGTACAGAAACTTTCACGGTTTCCATTGGTGCCGACTTTTTCGCGTGTGTTTAAATTTGCGGTCGGTAATGATAGCGTTGCAACAAGCCACGAGTTCAAAACATTTTCGCGTGATGTTAAATTCGCTGTTCAACCTCAAAGCGCGAAAAGCGCGAAAATAAAACCACCGCGAAAGAAACCACTTATACAGTGCATTGATAAAGTATCAGGTGAACATTTTACAGAGGAAGCAAATGTTGAAAACTCAGAAGCTTTTACATTTTAAGATTTTCACCTACGATGAGCATTGCTTAAATAATTCACTCTGTTCATTAACTCTGTTCTTTACTGAATTTGTGTGTGGAAGGTTTACCTTCAGTAGTAAAGGTCAAACTCTGAAATTGTATGATTGTGCTCCTGCTATACTTGCCAAGAGTAGATAAAACACACACACAAAAAGAGATTAGACTTGCATTAGTATATGGATGACAGAATGGGTTGCTACATAATACATGAGATATTTGTCTCATAGATCAGAGTTCAGAGGTCATGATGAAGCTATTAAAGGGATGAAACTTTTTTTGACCATTAGGAGAAAACCATACACTACAGACAGTTCAAAATGAAAGAACTTAATTACAACAGTCAATAATGCGTCGATGTACTTTGTCAAGCCCTTTTGCTGCATTGGTATATAATATTATCTGTCCATGCCTTCCAGATTCTGCAATGTCTCAAGACTGGGCTACATCTGGTGCTGCAACCTCCCGAAGTTCCAGCTTCACCATACCAGAGGGTGCCCTCCACGTGACGCCGTCAAACTCCATGGATCGGCCGTACGAAGTCAGCAGCTTCCACGAGAGCGAGCTCAGCACCAACCTGCTCCGCAGCCTCTCAGAGGAGGAGGGGGAGAGGGGGGCCAGGGAGGTGCACGTGGAGGGCGGCTCTGAGACCTGGAAGCCTGGGGGTGGAGTCGACTCCATGGTGATCGTGGAAGAGTCCAACGAATTTGAGGACAGTTTGGTGATACACCTCTCTCCGGCGGGAACTTCGCCGCCGCAAACGGAACTGAGGACCGGCTCAAGGATGGAGGTCAGGCAAGACTTTTTGAAGGGGAGTGGTCCAGTGCCAAGGACCAGCAGTCCATACGAGACCATGGAATCGCCAGAAAGTCGTGTGAACCATGCTGAAAATAGTCATGAAGTGCAATCAAAACTGGTGAATGCTCCTATGGCAGTACAGGGTGATTCGCAGATTGCAGGGAAGTCAGATGGGGGCTATGATGAGGAGCTGAACCCTTTCTCCCAGGATGATACAGAGGATAATATCGTGGTTCAGGCCCCACCTAGCAACCAAAAGTCCTCACGGATACCCTCCCTGCAGGAGGAGATTGATGCAGTGGACCCAGGGGCATTCTATACCAGTGATGGCTTTGGTCTTGCAGGTGACAGGCCGGACAGTGATGCTGATGATGAAGTAGAAGACATAAAGGAGCTGGAAGAGGAGGAAAAAGATGGTTTCAATCAGGAGGTGGTGGTGGAGAATGCAGGGCAACTAGCCAAAAAAGAGGACAAGGCGAGAAATGGCGGACAGTTAAATGATCATTTGGGCACCACAAATCAACCTGAGGATGCTCGGGAGGAGGAATTCACCAGTTCCTATGGTAACAGCCTTGGGGCCTTACGGGGGTGGTCATCTGAGTTCCCTACCAATGGGTCATCACCGGGTGTGGTCACAGGGGACACTACCGATGGATTTCAGAAACAAGGTAATGATACAGTTTGCATATTTTGAATTGTAACTTCTTCCGTTCTTCTCATGCATGCTCGACACAGTAATTATGTGAGATAGCTACTGTGCCATAAGATGTTTGTCCAACTTTGTACTTGTGTATGTACTGTATGATACATGTACTGTCAGATGTCCTATGTCTATACATTCACCACCTAGCGCCTGTATTGTTTCAATAACTTAACAACAGCTCAAAATATCTTAACCCGTTGAGGATGGGCTGATTTTGCTACAACACGCATTTCCCATAGATACTTGCATGAGTATACATGGGACTCGTTCTCAACAGGTTAACCACCAAATAGAAATAGACTGAATCCAAAGTCTTGGCTAACTTTTATGTCTCAAGATTGATTGTAATGAACTCTTGAAGCGACATAAAATTCAGTCCAGCTCAATGCAGTAGTAAGCAATGATATCAAAGGACAAATCTCTTGTTGGAATCTGGTACTGTTCAAAGATCAACTGTCCAGGTATTCTCAAATATGTTGCAAGTTTTCTGTGGTCTGAAGGTGACATTTTCATCAAACTTCATATGTTAATTCAGTTTGAGAAGTCACTACCCATTTCCGTAACTGATTGATAATGAGCATAACTGTAATGAATTGTTCACTGAAGTGCATAAATTTGTGTTTGTGTAAGTGTGTACATGTCCTAATTTTTCCTCCTCCAATGAAGGAGGAGGTTAAAGTGATCGTCAGCATTGGTTTATCTGTTTGCAAAATAACTCAAAAAGTTGTGTATCCATGAATTAAAATGAATTTGCATGAAAAGTTGATATTGACACAAGGAATGCCTCATTTAATTTTGGTAGTGATCTAGGAATTTTTATGGATTGTTGAAGGATTTTTCATCTTTTGGCTTATAAGGTCAAAGAACTTGGCGTTCAAGCTGTGCCTACTGGAGGTTTAGCCCCCTTCACTAAAGCGCATGCTCTGCTTGGGCAGGCGCCATGCAATGACTTAAACAAAAGGCTTCCTACACTGTACTTGGGGAAATTGCATGCGTGTAAAAGTGGAAAAATCTCTTTTGATGGAAATGAGTTGCTGGCTTGCTGGAGGTCTGTGCTCTCCTAGTGCTTTTCTACTTAATGAAATGATGGATATTTAGGTGATGGCTATGGTATTGTCTGATTTTTTTTTTGCCCGTTGTTGACCTCAACTGCAGAGAGCTATCATTCTGTACTAAGGAATTACATGGATGCATCAGAAAGGTCCAATGCTCCCATGACCAACTTCTCAACTCTTGCCTCGGCTGGCAGCGAGAATCCATCAGAGAACAGGACCTCTAAGCTACCAATGAAAGTATGTATCAAAAGGACAAAAGCAGTAGATTTCTGTAGGCTTTAGTAAGTCACCTTTTTTTTGCCACAAATTTAAAACAGTAACTTATCCATAAAGAAATTGGATGAAGCAGCTGTATGTGAAGTGAAAGTTGTAGGTGAGGACAGTAAAGTGTGGATTGCATTGTGAGCCAGGTACGGAAACAGGTTTCATTGTTCTTTAATTCACATGTTTTTCTCAAGTATGGAGTGAAACTGAACATGGCAGCAGCTTTTTATCAATCATGTATGGAACCTAGTTTGCCAAATTTCTTTCAAGTGCCAATGAATACTGCTTTTAATTGTAATGAAGACGAATGAATAGTTATACTATTACCTGTGCAATGGTCTCACATAGCAGCAAGTGTTAGAGTGGCAATCTTTTTTAATGTGTGGTTTGTTCAATGGCAAATGACTCAAACAACAAGTGTACTTGCATGCAATTTGGAGTAATAATGCATGTTCATATCGATTAGCCTTTGCTGAGCTTTTGCTGAGCCTTACTCTGACAACATGCATGTACAAATTGCATGGCAGTGCCCACACAAAGATATATCCTGTTTTATTTTAAAGAAGTTGCCGGCATTTCTTTCTTGGATGCATTTCGTCATTCATATATCTAACAAAGAAATATCCATATTCATGCACATTGTCAAGTTTTCTCAAATTCCACAAGAGGCTGGCTGAAAATTATAACCATTTCTTTTCATCCTGACACAACAATCTGAGACCCTTCCAATCTTATACTAATTATCACCTATTTAAATGCATGATTGCTGAGGTGTATCCTAGAGTAATGCCCCTTGGGACCTCCCTAATCTTGACTTATGAATACTACCAGCCATGACTGACTAATATCTAAATGAAATGAATGCCTAACATGTACCCTCAGTCTAGCTTATGATATTCTGTCCACTGCATATTTTGTCCCTTCAATTTTGCTCAACTCCTGTTCTGTGCATAGTAGGCGTGGGGATGTCATGGATCGGGCGATCCTCGCGAAAATGTGCACTAAGGTAGAGGCCAATGTAATCTACAAGACTGCATAGTTAGATTTTTAAAATTTTAATTTATATATTTTATATTAATTTATGCTAATTTATGCATTTTTTTTTTGCCTATAAATAAAAAATAAAGCTCAAGACTTCTGATTTTTGGTGAACATATTCTTTTCAATATCCTCAACAATAATACTGAAGCAAAAATTCGGCTTCATAATTATTTCTTTTGTATTTCATTGTTTATTGAATTTCTTATGTATTTCGTTGTTTTTACTTTTTGTTTTTGTTGGTTTCTTTTCGTCAAAATTTGTTGCAGAATCTTTTTAAAGCATAATCAGGCTAAAATAAATCATTATCAGCCATTGAAAGTAAAAATATTTATTTTTATATGAATTAATTGCAAAAACACAATTTACATTGGATTTGTACACAAAATCATTTTTTGGAGCAATTTTGGGGTCGACGAATTTTTTTCAAAGGGGCGTGGCTTCAAATCAGTGTGCCCGGGAGCGACAAATTTGGTCTCAAAAGTTGCGTGATACTTGAAAGAAAAAAGTCATAAAATGTCGCGGCGAGAGCATCACGCGTTGAGGAATAATCACGCGAAACGTCGAGGGGGGGGGGGCAAAATGCCCCCCCCTGGTGGGAATAGGGTTAAAACAACCTTTTCTTTTTTATTGTCTTCAAAACATAATCCCAATACTGAGTAATATGCCTTCTGCAAGCCTTCTGCTAAGCCATTACATACTATAATGCTATTCTTTTGATATTTTCATAGAGTAGCCTAACCTAGAATTTTGCTCTTCAAAACAAAGCTACAATGTACATTGTCTTCCGCCCTTGTTTTCCCTGCAACACATAAGAACAAAGCATACTTAACTAAGCAGTGATTTCTCATTTCATGCTTGACTACTGATGGAATCGAACATTTGATTTATCCATGTCTTATATGCTCATAACAAAGCAGAAACAGCAAAAAAAAGAAAAAATCACAAATTGTCTTTAAGCCTTATGATCTCACATATTCAATTGGTCGTGCAATAAAAACAATAATCTATGCTCTGTCGTGCCTTTTTCTGTGCAGAGTCCAACCTCATGTATAACTTGTTTTGATTTGGTTGGCATAAATTATAACTTTTTTACACTGCATTCTTTCTTCTTTCCTATCAATATTCATCAAGCCCAAGGTATGGAAATGTTCCATCGATGCTTCTTTGATTTGTATTTGATTTCATACCATGACCATTCTGTTTTCCTCCTTTCTGCCTGTTACCGTCTACAGACATGACTTTTATTGTTTCCATGACAACATTCAATCCTTTTTGTTGTACTGGGCTGTATTTGCAAATTGTCAGTCTAGTGATCAATAAGCATTAACCATCTTTGATCATGCATATATCCATCATATATCAGTGGATGTGTTTACCAGTAAATGCTCATGTTACATGCCAACAGTATACCAACAACATTAAACAAAAGGAGGAATTGCAACTATTTCTTTCCAAGTCTTAAACTGGGAGGCATACATAATTTTGTTTTCTTGACATATTTTCTCTTAACATCTTCATTTTGTTCCATGTGATCAAGTGGGAAATGATGAAATCATGACTTTAAATGACCTAGCATGTATCATGTCCATCACAAGTTTAACTTTTAAAAACTTCGTAATGTTGAATTGTATCACCCAATTTGCTTCGCAGCAGATTTGAAATGGACTGATTACAGCATGCAAATATGATTTCAACTTAGTATCAAACGTGACTGCATTTGCAAACTATCATCTAGTCCATGTATTGTTTATCTATTTATTTTTTTTTTTTGCCATGACTCAAATGCAGAATTACTCATTTCTTCCTTCCATCTTCTCTTTTGATTTCTCATCCACCGTGGTCATTCATTCGTCAGAGCCCCATCTCTCTGTCGCCACCAGCGGCCGATTTTCCTCTGGATTTTGAAATAATTCCATTCAGCAGCTCACCAGCTTCCAAACATGCCGACGTGGTAAACATTGCTTTGTAGATCTTGTTTGCATACCTATGCGCCATATATTTAGTGTGTCTTCATTTTTCGCGAATTGGGACTTCCTCACAATTGCGCAAGTGGTTAAATTCACGATCTTTGAGTAAACCGACATTATTATCAAGCACATTGTTCACATACTGTGTATTGTATACCAGTACACAATGTTATGTGCATGCATTGCACTTACATTGTATGTCTGGATCAGAGTTGACATTTTTTCTTGTTCTCAGTTTCAGGAATAGCACCCGACTCGCGAAATTCATGAAAATAAAAACCCTAGTGAAATATATATGGCGTATTGGTATACTGTGTAAATGCTGTAGTAAAAATGTGCAGATGATATCAAATTGAATGAATAGATATGGACACAGAGTTTAGGCAGCTGTATGTGACAGTTATTATTCAATTATATGTAACAGTCAGAATAGTGAATCAGAATGAATAATCACTGTTTCATATTTTAATTTTCCCTGTGATGCTTTTTGTGGATTAATTCTAGTGCCATGTGCTAGACATAGCAGATATGACGCATAGAATTTGTATTAACACAAGCAGCTTTGCATAAAAAGTTGCCAATAAAGCAGTAATAGCTAGGGATACAATGTGAATTTTTGTCCTCAGTTTTTGTCCCCAATTGTTACCATTCATATTCCATACTTATGTACATGTACAATGTAAGTACTTAATCATTATCCTCACATACTTAATTTAATACATGCATGTTACCGTGAAGGAAGCTATTCAAATGAGATTTGTGTTTATTTTGTAGGGGTATGTTTGTGTTGTCTGACATCAATTATTCATACATTTTGTAGCCAGTTTTGATATCATCGTGAAATATCTACCTTTAATAACTACTTTCATTGTCATAAATGATTATTACATTTGTTTATATGTACTTGTGTACCTGGCATGTTGGAGCACATCATCATGTGTGTGTCTGATTTTTTTTTCTTTTGTTTTACAACGTGTCATCAAGTTATCATATACTTATTTAGTGGGTGATTGTTTATTGATTAGTCTGTCTATCAATTACGCCCTCATTTGATGATGTTTATAGAACCAAGTCTTAAACATGTTAAAGCAAACAAAAACCCATGAATTGTATCTTATGAGGGTTAACAATACTTTTCTAGTGAACAGGTGCACTACATATAATGCTCCAAGGAAACCAATGTAAAGACAATCGAGATGATAGTTCTGAGACCTCGTTGTAAAACTTTGACCATCATTAAATGTAAGGGGTATCAGCCAGCTCTTGTTGTTTAATCATCATGCAGCGCACTCAGGAATTACTGGCCAAAGTGACCACCATTGCTAATGAGAAGGGGCTGGACACACAGAACTACCAGTGCAAAGGCTGCACAAGACCAGTCGGGATCAGTGAGTATACTGCCCTCTTGTGGTAGACTGAATTCATTATTTTTATCATTACCCTTTGACCCTTTTGGTATAGAACGTTTGAACTCCTGTTTACTATCAACTTGGACATAGGCTCAAAGGGACTGTACAGTACTGGTTGAGGTGGGGATTCCTGTTTTGAACATTCCTCAGTGAGATAATGAGAAACCTCTCATGAAATATGAAAGAGCATGTAATTTTAAGAAGGATTCAACGTTTATTTGATGAAAATTGATTTTCAAATGGCTGAGATATCAAAAAAAGTGATAATAATAAAAGGCGACAGGCCACACCTTTCATTAGGATTTCTCTGTTTCACCTTGTTTTTGGATATCTCAGTCATTTTAAAAACGATTTTCATCAAATAAACTTTGATACTCCGTAGAATTGCATGCTCTTTGACATCTCATAGAGTGGTTTCTGAATATCTCACAAAACGTTAAAAGCTAAATCCTCACCTCAACCAGAACTGTACACACCCTTTAAACCTTGTCACAAATGTTCATGCTTATGTGGGTTTAACCCCTGGAAAAAAAAAAGTAGTCATATTATTTCCTTCTCTCTTTTTTTTTTTTTTTCAAAATCCCAGTGGTCAATGCTCTATAGATGCAGTAAATCACCATTGCCTTGCAAAGCAACATAATTGTATTATAAATGATAATAGTAAAGTAAGAATGAAAAATGAAATGGACATTCATCATTCTCTCGAGGGCTAGGCTTGATATGAAGACGTTTAGTTTCATAAGTATAGACTCCTGCAGAGATATTACATCATGTGTTGTTTTTTGAAGCAGATGATAGTCAAAACCGGCATGTCATTCCATTGCTATGAAAAAAAGTGATATATCAAAATTTTACACGCTCTAATAATGTAGCAAGTAGATATATGATAAAGAAGACTATGTTGATGGTGATGAGTGAGATATGAGAATTAATGATGCAGAGACTCCAACTCTCCCGTTTTCGACGGGAGATCTCCCGCCAAAAGCCCATTTTTGCAAAATCTCCCGTTCGAGATTTGATTTCTCCCGCCCTGGCTCTGTGTCTCCCGGTGGAAAGGATTTCTTACTTACTGCTATTCTATGTTGAAAAAATAAGCCTTAGATAGCACCAGAGAACATCTAGAACCCTTGGAACTTCATGCTTCGCACACATCAACTTGGAGTCTCCCGTTTGCTACGGGTTTCGGGCGGGAGAATCTCCAGATCAGAAGGTGCTTGGGGTTGGAGTCTCTGATCATGCATCATGCATCATGCTGTAATACATGGAGAACATAAATGCCTTATTCAATGCCATTCTAAACCTGCTCAGCTGAGTCATAAAGCCAGAGTTGGGACTGTTTTGTGATTGAAAAGTTGGCCTGGTATATCATATCATGCAAAGATAAGATGATGTAAGGGTGTCTATGTGTGTGCTTTCATTGACAGTCTATGGCAAGGCCAAGGTGTGTAGCTATGACGGCTGCTACTACTGCTATGAGTGCCATGTGGATGAAGAAGCCATTATTCCAGCCAGGGTCCTCTACAGCTGGGACTTCAGGAAACACAAAGGTGTGAGGAGATGAGAGAGAAATGGAAGACCGGATGGGGATTGGATTGGTTATCATTGATCATAACTATAGAGATAGATGGTCAGATAGATAGATAGGTTGATAGATAGATACTAGATAGATAGATAAGGTAGATAGATAGATAGATAGATATAGATATAGATAGATAGAAAACAAATAGAAGACTGGATGGGGATTGAAAGGCGGATTGGGAGTAATATATAGCATAACTAGAGAGATAGATGAATAGATAGATAGATAGATATATATATATAGATAGATAGATAGATAGATAGATAGATAGACAGATATAGATAGAAAACAAATAGAAGACTGGATGGGGATTGAAAGGCGGATATATAGCATAACTAGAGAGATAGATGAATAGATAAATAGATATATAGATATATGGATAGCTAGATAGCTAAATAGATAGAAGAACAGATTGAGATTAATCAACAGGTAGGTCATCCTATTATAACAAGATAGATAAATATTGTGATAGACAGAAAAATAGGCAGGTAGGTAGATAGATAGGCAGAAATACAAATATGAAAAGAAATTAAATCAGATAGCTTGACAAATATGCTGTTACTGTTTGTTAGTGAAATTATCATTGTAGCTGAAATCCTCTTGTTTTGACAGATGAAAAAGGAAAATACATTGTAGATGTGGGGCAGGGGGGAAGAAAACTACAAAACCTGTAGATGTCATTGATTTTACATTTGTAGTTGCATGATTAAGAGAAAGAGAGAGAGAGAGAAAGATAGCAAGAGCAGTAGATTGATACAATAGTTAATTATTTTGCCACTATTGGTTGTGCTTATACCAATGGTACTTGGTAGTAGTATTAATTAGATAAATTTTTCACTGAGAAATTATGTTTGTCATCCACAATGCTTTATTGATACATGGACTATATTTTTTGTCATCCCACAGTTGCCAAACACACCAAGAGCTTTCTGCAACAGATCGAGGCCATGCCACTGATAGACATAGCTGAGGCAAACCCATCCCTCTACAAGGCTGTCACTGAGTTGGAAGAGGTCAAGGTAGGCCAAAATGAAATTACTTTAACTCTTCCTGTGCTGGTCTTGATAATAATCTCACATGGGTGTTAATGATTGAGCTTTTGTGACGTGGTCCCATTTAGATAGTTTTAGAGGAGAGAAGCAATTGATTTACAAGTATGTCATCCTTAAAAAATTCAACATTAAGAACAGAAAAAAATTGTAATGTTTATTATGATGATAGCCATATTATATAAGTAACATTTATTGAATATTGCATGCAAATGCATGTGACTGTTGACTGTCGTCCCTGATACTCTATACGCAATATATATTGTGAGGTTTTAATTTTTTCTAATTTTGCAAGTCAGTGCAATTTGCGATTTTACAACATGCGAAAGTATTAACTATGATCGTGACATAAATGTGACGTGCGTGCGTACATTTTTCCATCCGTTACTGTACTCCTTGGTCACACATTCAACCACTTGTGAAATTGTTGGGCAGTGACAAAAAATAAGACTTGCCATTATGTATGCCATATGCAGTATGAAAAAAAAAAAAAAAAAAAAAAAAAAAAACGAGATATGAAGCCAATATTTGACTGCATGAGACCTGGGTAAGACCATGGTGACATGACTTACTTCTTGAATAATACATGTGGAATTACCAAATTTTGATTGTATCGTTGATTGTATAATTTATCAAATGTTAAGTTTCTCTTATTGGACCAAAGAGTGATGGGTAATTTTGCAGGTGCATTGATTGTCGTCTTGGGTGCTGATCTTCTCCCCTTCCCCTCCTCCCCCCCCCCCCCCCCCCAAGATGGTCCGCATGCAGCTGAAGTACCTCAAGGCGTACCTCTTCACCTGCAAGCAGTCTGTTGCCGAGGAGCTCAAAAAGAGGGTGTGGCCTCGGGAGTACATGCTTGACCACGTCCACCTCTACTCCATGCTGGTACGTCTGTGAATCATCTCACTACTCTGGACAACTTATTTCATGCATACTAGACCATAGATAGATGGAAAGATGGAAAGATAGATAGATAGAAAGATAGATAGATTGATGATAGATACGTGTAGATAGATACATGTAGGTACATGTAGTTAGGTAGATAGATAGATAGAAAGAAAGAAAGATAGATGGATAGACAGATAGTTTTGTAGATACATGAATAGATAAATGGATAGGATAGATAAATAGATACGTAGGCAGTCAGGTAGATTATAAACAGCTACATTGCTGGATGGAAGGATGGATGGATGATAGATGCTGTAGGTAGTTAGGCAGATAGATAGACACTAGATAGATTAATATAATTGGTTTGATTAATACAAGTAGAGTAGGAAGAGAGGTCAGGAGAGTGACAGGAAATAACATGTGCTATGTTGACATTTGATTAGTTATAAATGTCTAATCACTTGTCCTCTCTTGAATAAATTGTCAGGGCTCTATTGATTTCATTTACTGTAAAAGTGGGAATTTTGGTGCATTTCACGCAACCAGAAACTAGCACCAAAACAAAAGCACAGAAATGTTTATGCTTTGCTACATGAACTACTGCGTAATGAAGTTGATTCTGCGGAATTAAACATTAAAAAATATTCACTTTTACAGTACAGGGGAAACTCGGTATAACGAACACTGCTATAACGAGATATCAGTTATTACGAGGAAATTTTCCCGGTCCCAAATTCCCTTCCACACAAGTCTATGTAAAATGCTACTCTTATAGCGAGATCGGCTATAACGAAATAACTGCTATGACGAGATAAATTTGTGACTTCCAAACAAAGAACCAAACAGAGAAAAACATAGCCAATCAAACCTGTTATAACGAGGTAAAGCAAAATGTCTTCGGTAAAGCTTTACTTCGCCTGTGCTATCATCTTCCGAGATTGTAAAGCTCGATGTGCCAAAAACTGTCTTGTACACACATAATTATTTTCTTCAGTGCACTCCAGCTAGCACTGCATGTTGTACGTGTAAGTGTGTGTGTGCGCGCACACTGATACATGCAGAAAATGTGGTGGGACGGCCATATATGTATACATGACATCATCATGACGTTTAGCAGGTGTGAGGCAATCTGATGTTGTGATTGGCTTTCTACGTAGGGAAATCCCCATCTTCACACACACGCTATCATTATGTACAGTACATGCAGAATGTGTCACATACACACACAGCGTTGTGCAGACCTTATTCAATCTTTCCACACAACACACACCCATACCATAACCACATACACGTGTACCAATCCACAGACGATCTTGACACAATCGCAAGCTATAATTATAAATTTACAAATTCAAACACCTACAATTAATAAGAAACACATTCTTGATATTGGATTTCATTGGCGAAAAACATCTTCTTACCCATAAAGGTGAGTAATTCCCTCTCACGCAATATCAAGTTATCAGTATTGATTGAAATATGATGGGTATAGTCCCACATGTGCAAATTAATGTCTTTATGTTATGCTTTCTTTTATGCCTACTGATATAACGAGATATCGGCTATAACGAGGAAAACGACTCGGTCCCGACCATCTCGTTATATCGAGTTTCCACTGTACTTATCTGATTCCAAGCAATTAGGTTGTGATAGTGTCATCTCATCCTTTCTATGTGCCAAGTCTTAACCTGCAATTTCTGCATTGATTCAAAGTGTTCAACATCCAAATCCACTCATCAAAATTGCAATGATTTCCTTCAATCACCTCCAAAGGACTTCAGTCAAGTGCAGGCTGGCACCCTGGCCCCCATCCTGAGGAAAGTGGTGATCTTTGCCGTCAAGCATGTCCAGCATTGCGCCCTCTGTAGCCAGAAGGGTTTCATCTGCGAAATTTGTGAGAACAGCAAGATCATCTACCCCTTTGACATGGATCTCACTGTCCAGGTGAGAGATTTTGCCAACTCTAGCTGGAACAGTCTTAAATGTGAACTCCATTTTATCTTTTATCTTATCGCTGGGGGTCAGAAAACTATTGTTAAGAGGGTGAGAGATCCTTTTATATATCCTCTAGTTTTAACAAAGTGACTCCTATCTTTGAGAATGTATACCTAAAAATAGATGTTTATAAAATATCGGTGAATAAGGATTATTCGCACTAGTGTTCCAAGAACAGTGATTTATTGATCCCCTTTTTTTCTTGCTTTTACTAAAAAAAAAAATGTGTAAAAGATAGTTATCAATATATCGATTGTGAGCATCACAGGCAGGACAAAATACCTGTTTATTAATCAGATGTCAGGATGATAATCATAATTTTAATGTTAGATCCAACATGCTAACTACTTCACAAAAAATGTCACATAATGAAAGAAATTATCTTATATCTCTAGGTATACACACACAAAATGTATGATAGTGATATTGCTCATATAACTGGCATTTTGCATTCCCCAAAGAACACAGCAGAAAAAGATGGCAGAAACAAGAGTGATGCATTTGAAGACAGATACTCCTAACTTGGCCACTTCAAGGCAATTTTTGCTCGCTGCTCTCCAGCTTGGGTTTGAATTTCTCTTGCTCGAGCTGTGTGTTTCCCACCGAAGGTGTATTTCATCCTGCTTAGCATTACATGTAGCTCTCTCCTACCCAATACTAGTTTGCCATAAATGTTTGCCATAAAAATAAGGTAAAAATAGCACCAGAGAGCAGCTATAACCCTGGACCTTCCAGTGCCCGCTTAAGGGCCCTGGATCCCTTCGGCATGGGATGATGAGGTTGTGAAAAGCAGTACACATACATTACATTGTGTGCGTGTTCACGCAATCATAGTTTCCAGTTTGCTAGGGGGCCAAGTGGGATAATCTTGTGTTTAACCCGTTGAGGACGAGTCCTGAGTATACTTGGGTGGGTGTCTATGGGAATTGCGTGCTGTAGCAAAATCAGTCTGTCCTCAACGGGTCAAGAGATGTTTAGGGTTCAAGTCTCTGTGGAGATGAATTTGACGCTGAGAGTAATGGTGTCATGTCAGTTTGTGTGTAATGTTTACAACTTTTACCTCTGTCTGTCTGTCTGTCTGTGCAGTGTGAAAGGTGCAAGTCAGTGTACCACAAGGCGTGCAAGACGGAGCACCAGCCCTGCCCCAGGTGTGTCAGGAGGAAGCTGCGGAAGGCCCAGTCTGACCAGAGCTCGCCCCAGGAGAACTTCGTCTCCCCGTTCACCTGATAGTGGGAGGAGAGGTCCCACAGTGAGTGGCTCGGGGGGATTGTGGCGCCATCTCTAGTGGTGTGTTGACAGAAATATTGTGAGCCAGCGATGACGGCCACCATTGTATACGTTCGAGGGTGAAAGCTCGGCGTACACGTATGTGATCAGCACATCCCTTTGTTTGCAATGTTCATGTGCAGAGTGGAAAATCCATCAATGCTGCATTCACAGTTTTTCTCACATTGCGAGAGAGAGAGAGAAGGTATTTGAGAGACTTTCATCTCCACATTAATGATGTGATTTAAGTGTTCCTGTTTACATGCAATTCATGTGTGCTTTAGCAGAAGACAAATTCATCTCGGTCAAATCAATCCATGTCAAGCTAATAGGGATTGATACACTCCTCCCAGTGAGAAGCCTGTTGCCATTGACTGTCTGAGATGTGTGTTGCACAATCACTCACTCATCTACTTGTATCAAGTGCCTTTGATTTAGTGATCAGAACTACAAACATTAATTTGTACCTTCACCATACAGGGTCCATTTCTGCTCTCGTGAATATTTGTGACCGCCCAACTCAAAACCCACAAAAATTTGCAGATCAAGATTCTCTGTAATGGACCAAAATATGTCATTTGGGTCGCCCAACTCAAAGTTTTGAAGTTTGTCTTACTGAAGAGAGTAATCTTTTCTCTGCATTCATCAAATTTGGCGGCTTCAAACAAAATTGAAATTGAGGTATCAGCAGTTTTTCTGGACCATTTTTTTTTTCCCCGGCCAGGTACTGTTTTCACTGAGACACCTGAGTAACTCTCATTCTTAGAATCCCCTTTTCTCCCTTTCTGTGCAACTGCACCTCCTTCCTGTTTCTTTTTTTTCAATCAATTTTTCAAGGGGATAGGATTGTCCAATTTCACATTAAAACTTAGAGCTCCCCTTTAAACCTAGCAGGAAAGTGGAAATTCATTTTGGCCTACTTTTTGTGGGTTTTCAAGCTGGGTGGTCACAATTGTGTGTCTTCACTGTCGCATGCATTATTGACTATCATAGAGAATTTTGAGTTTGATCAACTGTGTTAGAGTCAGTCTATATTCATTTTTTCCCTGTCCAAATTCACTGTTCAGTCCTATCTGTTAAAGTTCCTGTAGGCACAGTGCAACAGTTGATCATTCTGTAGCATGAAAGGTTTGTAGCTTGCTTCTCAACTGAAGTTTCAGATGAAATCTATCTAGTTTAGATCGCATTCACAGAATGTGACAATCTTGTGCGAGATTCCACCATGGACGTATGGTATTTGACATCTACTACAACTCAATAGATATCAGTGACACTGCCACGTAGATACTTATATGAATGGGAAATGTGTGAAGTTAACTGGCCTTTATGCATCATATCTTCCGTACAGTATATTTGTATTTTGCAAAGTAGATTTCGTTTGATTTATTTCTGTTTTATTTTTCAAAAGTAACCATATCTATGCCCATTGTGTGATCGTTCACCACAAAATCGACAAAAGTTGCACAACCAGATATTACTTGCAGACTTGAAATACTAAGAGTAGGTGAAAGGGATCAACCGAGTCATTCTTCAAGTTTCTTACATTTTCTGACTGAGCAATTCTTCTATATAATTTTTAAGTGTGGGATCATAAAACAAATGGGAAATTGTGATTTTTGCAGCTTTTCTAGAATACTTTTTTTTTTTAGAGTATTGTGATGATTAATTATGTCTTAGAGTCCCCTTCTCATTTACTTTCTTGCCATTTCAGCAAACATGTGCCCTTTTTTTTTTGTTCAGGGAAAGGTTTTCATACCTGCTGCTGTTAAGGCCTTTAATGACAAAGCTGCGTGCAGTAAATGAGTGGTGGAAGCAGCAAATACACAAACAAGTCATTGCAAGATATCATGATTTAACTTCATACTGTATTTGCCTCATGGATCCTTTTTATGAGTGTGAAACATTGTTTGGAATCCAACATGAAAATTGATTGTCACTCTTGAATGCACAATTTTCATTCACTTGCACTCGAGCTCTCATTTTAACATACACTGCATGGTTTTTGAATGCAATCATTGAATGCATTCATGCCAAGACTTTTAAGAAAGAAGATGGATGTAGAAATTTGAGTGCCACTCTTGCTTGTTGAATTTGTGAGGGATATACAGACATCTTCATTTGAAACAAGATTGGTTATGTTATATAATATAGCACAATATGCAGCTTACTAAGTGCACTTGCAGGTCTATGTGTTTGTCCTGTGTGTAAATTGCACCCATTTGCTATCTTGCCACTACAGAATTAGCATCTGTGAAGAAATGAGTGCACAATTGCTTCTTTTGCCTCTGTATCTTTTTCAAAACATTGTTTGCTGAGAAGATACCGTACAACTCATATTCTGTATTTATGTTGATGGTTTGAAGAATACATTTTTTTTTTCTCGCTGCCTCTTCATAATTCTACTTTCTGTGAGGACCTTTTTGTTCATCAAATAAAGAGTGATATTTCTGCAGAACTGTCTTTTCTCCACAACATACATAAAGCTTCAGCAGTTACAATAAGAGTGGCATTTGCAGATTATAAGAATAAATCGTTACCTGCCCAGCAGAAGGGCCCTAGCAAGCTTTAAAGCATGCAAGCCTTAGGGCCCTGTCATAGCAAGTTTTAGAGCATGCAAACCTTAGGGCCCTTCCGCCTTGCAGGCAATGAAGTACTAGCCTTTTGCTTTGAGAGTAGTAAGAGAAAATTTACATTGGATTTGGACCAACTTGTTTACTTCAACAATTGGAATGTAGGCCTATATTAAAAATGGGATCTGTAATGAGATAGGAACTCTTGATTGTATCTTATGACTGATAAGTTGAATATTTCATAAATGAATGCTTGTAATTGAAGAGTTCTATTGTTATGCAGAACTAACATACATTTATTTTACACATTGCTATTTCAGTTGCACTCTTTATCAGACACTGAAGCTGAAATATATCTGCCAGCTTTAATCTGTTATGGTTACTCCAGGGAAACATCACTAAATCAGAAATTGTGTTGCTGTCTGTCATAGAAATAGATTAATTTGCCAATTTTACTTTGTGCAATATTCTTATTGGAGTGTCATGAGTACTGTACCGTTCTTTGCATTTTGTGCTCAAGCTTTTCTTCAAAGAGGTGACATCATATATATTCAAAGGCAATATATTTATTGTAAAGGTTCAGCTTCCAGGAAAGTACTGGCTTATTTGATTTGCTCAAAAATTAAACAAATTCTCTTGAATGAGGCTACTCATGACAACCCAAAAGCAAGCCATCTATAGGCTTTCACTGTACCTGTGTACACATCAAATCTAGCAATCATATGGCTTTTCAAATGTAAGCAAGAAAATGGCCTAGCCACTGCAGCACTAGAATTTGGAGAGTATGTCTAATTGCTTTCTATGGCATACACTTTCTGAGAATTAGATGTCTTTGGTTAATCAAGACAACTGGCATGTCATAAACATGGAATATTTTGTGGTGTGGAAATTGTTTAAAAATGTCCTGATCAATGGAACCACTTGAAAATAATAAGAGGGATATTTTTTGGAAATGCATGTATTAGTTATTGTTCCAAACTATGATAATGTACACTTTTACAGCACAATGTACCATGTATGACAAATACAAAGTTGTAATTCCATTACAAGTGAAATTCAAATGGACAAAGTGCTTTGACTTCGTGAATAATGTTGCCTTCTGCAAAAGCCACTTCATCCATCTCTGCACTCTCAACATTGCTACATGTAAGGCCCAGTCCCATTGGCTTTTAGGAAGTTTACGTATGAATTGCACACAAAATTGGTTTATATTTGCCAAACATCTGCAATATTAATGAAACGTGCTTGAATGAGTCGGCTGACATCCGTACACGTCTGCAGTTATCCGCAGAGGCATGATTTTCCGTTGGCAGGATTTTTGAGCTGCACAAAATTTTGGTTTCGGATGTTTAATGAAACAATATAAAACAATTTCGTGCACACTTCATACGCAAATCTGCCGAAATGCTAGTGGGACAAGGGCCTTAGGAGCAGTCTGCATGTTGTTAACTCATACTTTTAACCACTTATTATTTTTGAGTGAATGTAATGCAGCATGGAGAATTACAGATGTCCAGTGCAACCACTTGACTTCACATTTAATCATTCATTCATGCTAAGCAAGAACACTTAGTATACAGAAATACAGAAATATAATAATTGTGTAAAAGCAAAATAAAGGTTACTTCATGCACCCATTCACAAGGCAGACATGGTATAACGGATTTAAAATGAATATGTGAAAGGCCACAAGTACTTAATATATCAACACTATGATGTGGTTATGTCTCTAGTGTCTGTAAAATGGAAGCTTCTTGTGTTGTTACGTAATAGAAATATTTATTCTTATTTTTAATATTTGATGGCTTTCGGAAAGCATCAACATGACTCCAAAGAAGCAAAGTGTTGTTTTGCTTGTCCTTCATATTTGTTCTGGGTGTATATATTGGATGTGGTTTCCAGTATTAAATTTATACATCTTTACGCTCCTGTTTTAGTGTCCTCTTTTATTTGTGTGTGCACCACTTCTCAGTTTATTGCCTGTGTCAGTGAAATGCTCATCAGTGATTGGACAATCATGATCATGTGATAGGGCTCCCACAAGAGGAATATTCTGTGGAATGTTCTCCCATTCTTGTGCTGATCCTCCCATTCTAATTAGATTAACAAAATACATTGGAATGTACCTTTCCCTAAATTAAAGCAAAACTTGCATGTGTACGTGTTACTAATATGATGAACAAAGCACATTGAAGGGAAACATTATGCAATCATGGACCTACTACTACACAATCTGTTGGTTAGGCACTTTAATACTGTTTTTAAAGCAGCATTATGCATAATTATGCTTGTCCAATGTAACACTTCATGGAATTCGTATTCACACAAAGAATATAGCGTATAGACCAGGTGACCAGAATGGTTTGTCAATCGACACTTTGGCAGGCATCCATTTCATTGTTTTGTACAGAATGCATTAACACCCTTTTCTATTAATATTGTCAAATACCAGGCTTGCAGTCGGGTGGATTGATGTTGATGTGTATTAGTGCGCTTCATTCAGTGTTGAATGTTTACGCCATGTGCTGGCAAGCACTCTTTATACGGATTGCATGAATAATTGTTACATCAGGGATGCTCTGAATCCCTTCACCGTTGGTGAATGTAGAAATCACCACGCCTGATTGTACAGCACTATTTATAGGGATTGCATGAATAGTTGCTACATCAGGGATGCTTTAAATCCCTCAGTGAATTTAAAAACCAACATGCCTGACTGTATCATGAATAAATGACCTCTTTCTTCTCATATGCAAAGTGGAACTGTGAACTGGCTTATAGGAATAGTTTACAGGTTATCAATCATAGTAACTAGCATGTCAAAGAAATCTGTGGTCTACGTGGCTACCTGTCGTTACCACTGACAACCTACCAGCACAACGGAGTATGTGATGGCCGTCAAGGCATTTTGAGATGGATGCATGGAGAGGGCTAAAATTAACAACAAAAAGGTGAGTTAAAGAAGGACTTTCATATTCACACATTTCTCTCACACCAGACGACACTTTTGATATCCCTTTACACATGATAGTATTAAAAGAATCACTTCAAGGAAAAAAGTTCAAAATTACGGATAAAAAGGGAACAGCACAAATACAAGATATCAGTCTATTGACTAGTAAGCATCCTGTTGAAATACACGTAGGCATTTATTTGAGACAACAGGTCTTGTACTCCACACATATAAAGTCATACACATAAACTAATGCAGCAATATGAATTTTAACAAGTTATTTCAAGATCACTGACACAAACAAAGTTTTTTTTTTCTATGCACTTAAACATTCTAAACCAATAAATCTCTGCAGCCAATGCTAGCTTACATACGATTTACGCAGTGTACTACTCACTTTTAAGCCTCATAAATTACAATGCACATTCTGCAATGCAAACGGGCAGTCAACACTCGCCAGGGTATACCATACCAAAGTTTACTACTCGCAGCAGTGTGTGTTCAACAAGAAAATGCAATAGGTCGTCTTTCTTATGTATTTGAAATCATGGATATTTTTTCTGGCCTGTGAGGACCAACAGTAAGCTATTCTGTCTGTCTGTATAATACTTAAATATCAATACTTGGAACTCGGCTCAAAGGCATATTGGTAATGCTACGTTGGGCAAGGTACTGAGCCTTCGGCAAGCTTCCTGGATGTTACAAAGTATGCCCCAAATTTACAATTACAATAGTACTGTCATGTAGATTATTCCAAAGGTTCGTCAATCTGGGAATGAAATATGGTTCACTATTTCCAAGGTTTGTCAATCCAATAATGATGTAAGATTCATTATTTGGAAGGTTATACATGATGCAAAAACAAAATAAGATTTGCAACTCTGAACGTCCCTTACTATGTACCTTCTTTTCATTTTTTTTTTTAAATCAACAAACCTTCAGAATAACAAATCTTGTTCAACTTTTGGATTAATTATAAATGTACCTTTGAAATAATGAACATTACCCAAATTTACAAATGTTGGTATTGCATGCCACAATATACTTTGAAAATAAAGTGTCCACTGTACAAATCGTACATGTTTTTGCACACACATTATCCCAATCATCTCAGAGTCTTTAAAGGACAAGTTCACCTTAATAGACATGTGGGTTGAGTGGATGCAGCAATATTAGTAGAACACATCATTGAGAGTTTGAGGAAAATCGGACAATCTGTTCAAAAGCTATGAATTTTTGAAGTTTCTGCTCACTCAAGGCTGGATGAGAAGACTACTATAGCTTGTGATGTCACATGAGTACAACGAAAGACAGAATAAAGAAATTTCAACATATTTTCACTTTTCTCGCATAACAAAAGAACACTTGACTTCTCTCTTTCAGAAGGCAGGGGAATAATATTACCCTGAACATATATGTCAGTAACAAGTCGAAGAAATTTGCACTTTATTCAAAAAGTAAAGTTTTGTGAAATTCTCTTTTTATTTTCTCTATATGGTTGTACACATATGACATCATACAATGTAATAGTCTTCTCATCTAGCAGTGACTACGGAGTTACTTTAAAAATTCATAACTCTTGAACGGATTGTCCGATTTCCCCCAAACTTTCACTGATGGGTTCTACTAATATTGCTGCATTCACTCAATCCCCATGTATAAAATGAAGGTGGACTTGTCCTTTAATTGAAGACCATGCCTTTTTCAAGCACACAATATGCTGAATGAAAATAAAAAAATATCGCTGATATGAGCAAAATACCAACTCTATAGGCCTACAACAAAGGGGAGGCATAGTTTCGTAACTGGCACATTAGAGTAAAGAGTACGATATTCTTGTGTACATGTTTTATTGTTATTCACATCCAGAATCAATCTGTAAGGTTGGGCACACTTTAAAACAATATACATCTAGACTTAAAAAAAAAAACCACACACACATTATACAATTGAGTACATTCAAAATTAGGTATTGCACAAAAATATTTCTTGGTTTGAGCTCAAAAAGCATATTTGGCATTAGAAATGAACATTTACCGACACTAAATTATTTTTGTGTTGAGTTGAGAAGAGGAGACAGTGAAAGAGAAAGAGTATAACAATAAAACATATTAACTCAACTTTTAAGGCACATTCCATAAAGCTAACATAAACTCTCTGTAGGCCTAAAGGTAATTATTTCCATGCTACATATGGAATAGAGATGACTGATCAGCCTCTATAAAAGATCACAAGTTGTACAAAAACAAGACCTATTATAGCATTTGGTGTATTAATAGGCAATGGTTCATAGAATTTTGAAGACATTCAATAACAATGTAATAATACACTGACAGATCAATGCAAAATACTTCACTGATTTGATCTGCTGCATGCATGTATCTATAAACATACTATAGCTGAAAACGTCATCTCAATAATCTCTGTATTTCTATGTAAAAACCTTCATATCCAGTAACTATAAGATGGGCAGAATTGCTATTCAAGTTTTCATCACTGTTAACATCCTAGACCCCATTTACACATACGACTGACGCCAACTTGAGGCTGGCTGCTCGAAGGTAAGTGTAAACACACAAGTGGACTGACGGCAGCTTGAGGCCGGCCAAGTTTCGGTCCACCTCTGGAGGTCGTTTGAGGTCGGCTTCAAGTCGGCCTCACGCCGCCTACACGTATGTGTAAACAAAAAGCAGACTGACGCCGGCTTTCAAGAGTCGAGAGTCGCGTGGGCTTGTGCAATCGGACGTATGTCATCATTCGTGAATTTACCTCGCACGCGCCAGAAATGAACTTTGAATGACCAAAACTTCTAGCTTCTCGTACAAATAATTAAATAAGTGCTTTTGTGATTTTTACTGGAATTCTGCCGTCCTGGACAGTGTCGATGTGTTTCCAGTTTAATCAGTCGTTCTGTATCCTTATTTTGTTGCGTTTGTTAAAATCACTAACTGTACGTAAGCTGTGTTATAGCTGTAAGGTTTGTATCCTTCAACTTCGTATAGTCCCACCCCTGTATTTCTGTGTTTTTAGTTGCACTCGGTGAGATTGATTGATGACTCATCACAAGCATGATTAAGGTAAGTTTAAATCCACTTTTTAAAAGGTTAGAAATTGAATTAGGAATTCTTGTCGAGAATAAAAGAAGGAAAGAAATCACACATACGATAGAGAAGAACAATGAAGGACGAAAATGTTGTGCATGCTGGGGAAATCAGCCCTACGGCTGCTGCAGTGCTGATGGCTAGTGATGCTGAGCCGAGTGTTGTGTTGATCACGCGTGTAGGGCCTATCTACTATTAAATCAAGTACAATTGTATTACGCCGCGCCGTTTGGTGGGGCTGCATTCACGAGTATTAACTGTGGTTGTTACAAGAAATCACCACCGCTGTGCATATGGACCGATTAACACCGTGTGCAGTGGCTGATGATATACATCAGAGCTGGTTCAATTCAGTGTGGTAGTTGGTAGCTGCCTGCAGTGGTCAGCTGGTGGTTGGGACAATTCCTAGAGTATGCCGAAATTTATCTGTTTGCCTCCCCTGAACAATGTGAAGAAAGATACAAGACTAGTATTATAGTAATCCTAAGGTAGTATGCAACCACTTTTCCTGGTGTGTTATCTGACAACCTATCTGATGCATGGTGTGGTGTCAGACAAAATGTGAAAGTTTTTTGTTTGATGGATTTTAATGAAATATGATGCAAAGGTAGATGGTGTTAAAATACAGCATCAGATTGATTTTAGGATATGTGGACTTCATCAAAAATTAGGATCTGATCGTAAAATGCGCAAGAAATCACTGACCGTCACATTGCTTGCCTTTTGGTATGATCAATAATTTTAGTTTGACAGATTGTAATGATGAAGGTATGCTGTAGGTACATGGTATCAAATTACTGTCTTTGTCTTGTTGTCACTGGTTTCATCATTGATTAGGAACCAGGCAAGTCTTCTTTTTTTTTTTTGTCAGACATGATCTTTCATCCAGAAACAAATGTAGAAGGCAGTATGCCAGCGAGAAACTTAGAAGAAAAAGAAAAATAATTTCCTTTGGATTTTAGTGTACGTACGTACTATATGTACTATCAGTACCACTCATTGTGTGTTAAACTACAGTGAGTCCTTAACCTACCTGTATTCAGTCAACCAGCATGTCATCATCGAGAGGCAGCCTGTGGACTGATGAGGATAATCTCTGCTTACTGAGCATATGGCGGGACCAGGACATTCAAAGACAAATGGATTGCACAATAAGAAACACTGCGGTGTACCGCCGCATAGCTGATAGAAGGAAAGCAAAGGGTGTTGATTAAGGTCTGTTGACCAAATTCGTAGGAAAGTGAAACAGCTAAGAGCAACCTTCCGAAAGGTTGTAGATAACAATACAAGGTCTGGCAGAGGAAGAGTATAAACTTGCAAGTTTTTTGCAGAGTTGGAGGAGATTCTTGGAGGACGTCCTGAGACTGCTCCAGTGGCTGTTGTATCATCACATCTACTAGAAACGGAAGAAGACACGCCACAAGAGGAGGAGGATGAGGAGGCGGTGGAACGTGATACATCAAGTACTGTGGACGATCATGATGACAGTCATAAAACTACTTCGGATGATGATGTGGACATGGTGGAAGCAGATCTAGAAAATGCTGGCACACCACCGGAACTAAGTATGTTTGCAATGCGTATAATTTTTGGTATTCATTAGATTTCAGAATGGCTACTATTAAACACTGATCAATTTGGTGCTTATTTACATCGATGTAGGGCAATTTGTCACTGAATAAGCACTGAAGTGATCAGTGTTTAGTAGCAGCCATGAATGGCTAATACTAAACACTGATCAATTCAGTGCTTATTTACGTCGAAATACATGTAGGACAATTTGTCAATCCTGGCTAATACTAAACACTGATCAATTCAGTGCTCATTTACGTCGATGTAAGGCAATTTGTCAATCAGTTGCAACATAGATATTTCTTATATGAATATCAGTGAGAGTAAATCAGTTTAGAACTTAAGCAATTACAATATGTGATAAATTATGATTTGACATATTATGAGAAAAAAAAATCCATTCAAGAATAATTGATGATTTCACGTATGCCTTTTATGATTACCACTATCAGCCCTCAGAAAAGTAGAACAAACAGTATTGACAACAAAAAAGTCAATAGTCATGGAGAAGTACTTACATTATTTCACTCATTAAGCAATTTTTTGTTTCTAATTGTGTGTGTGTGTGTGTGTGTGTGTGTGTGTGTACAAAGCTTTGTTATCCTAAACTCTGTTTTATTTAATAAATGCGGTTTTCTTTCAGTTGGAACTTTTCAGACAGAAGGAGTGTGTTGTGGTACTGGCCCAATGGGCACGAACTACATTTATTCAACGTGCATGTATACCAATTGTCACCACTGTGTGATTTGACTTGATTCGACACACTGGTTCCGGCGGTCAAAGAAAGACTTCAACTTTTGTGTTCCCACACTATTATCACAAAATACGTGTACTGTGGTTTATTCTCCAGTGTCAAGTTATCACCAAACCACGTAGTACAACAGAGGGGAGGAACCATCTTCCGACTCAAAACGCAAGAAATCTGCAGGGGGTAAGGGAATTATGCATCATGTACATACAGTGTGTAAATATACTTGAAGTGGGTTCTTTTTCTCCCATCTGCCTGAACTCGTCCACTTTATAAAAAAAAAATCAAAATTGTTCCCTTATTCAGTGTATCTTTCCCTCTTCTAGCATTGCTCTAATCACTGGTCTCAGTAAAACCATTAATGTTGTTCATTTATTATCCAGTATCAACAGTCACATGTACTTTGTCCCAGGCAGAATTTATTTTGAATGAAGATGTATCTTTTGCCCATTTGATACTAAAAAAAATCCAGTTACTTGAAAGTCAAGTTTACATTGTGGGGGCAAAAGAATGCTTTGTTTCAATTCAGGAATACATGGTGTACATGTTTTAAGATTGAATTAAGGCTCATCATACAGTTGACAAGATCTTAAATCTGGAGCTAGACAATTTCAAAATAAGTTTCCTTTGTGTGGAGAGAGATATACAGTAGAAATCACAAATTTGGAACTATTGTTGACAGGGCCATAAATGCCTGGTATGAGATCTACTCTGGGATTATTTGTGATATCAAATATTGGAAAACTACAGGTACAAAGGTTTATCAAAGAAGCTCCATCACATTTCTATTGGTAGTACGCTTGTGAATACAATCAACCTCGCCTACTGTACGTCAACACTGCACAAGTCAAATAATCGGTCAGTTGAAGAAGAGTTCCAGTGAATGGAAGTGTTAATTGCATTGCAGTCAAAAGTGTGGGTTTTTTTTCAGTCCACCTGGATTCCACTATGACAAAGTTGCTTGTCTTTGATTTCAGGTGTTATTTACTCGAAGTAGATAGTTTGCCAAAGGAAATTGAATGGAAGTAATGATACTATCATGTAGTTCAGATATTGTCATTCATTACACGCATTTACAGTGTATACTGCTTCATGTACACACATTTTAATGTAAACATTTTGTATAGCTTGCTCGACTACAAGGAAAAGGCACAAGAATTAAGACTAAGCTAAAGTCATCTCTTGGATGGATGGCCAAAGAGATGCGACAGCTTGATAAAGAAGCTACTGCCCAGTTCAACATGAGAGGGGATCGTCATCTCCAGCGACAGATTGAATGAGAGCGTAAATTGCTCACGAATAGGCAGGCTGCAGAAGAGAGGAAGCGAGAAGAGGAGGAAAGGAGGAGGAGGGAAGAGCTAGAGTACAAGGGCAGAGAAAAAGAAAGAGACAGGCAGCATCAGCTCCAAATGATGCAAGTAATGATGTCAGGTTTTCACAGAGCATTTGATAGGATGCAGTAAGAACTCGCCTCGTGTTCGTACACCTCACTTCCATTGCCACAACTGTGAGGTGCACTTCCACAACAATTAAGCCAATGACATTATATTGGAACTAAGTACATGAATTGGTGTTTAGTCTTCACTTCACTTCACTGTTCATCTTTCATTCACCGACTCAGCAGCACCCTACACCTGCACCACATGTGCAACACCAAGGGCCAATTCAGAGTCAAGATATTGGCCTGGCCCAGCCTTTGTCTCCACCGTTGCAGTCTTCATGGTCTACAGAACCAAATTACACATGGAGGTCCCATTTACCACCCTGTCAGGTCAAATTTCTTCTGCGGGGTGGGTTGGACGATCTCCTTGATTAAGCTCTTTACAAGAATTAGCGCCTTGACTGTATAGATTTTAGATCGACACGCAGACGTTCAATGAGGGGAAAAAACTATAGGCATGTTCTGAGCCAGTGCGCAGAACCCTGCGTCATCTTGTTCATTTCCATTTGAATGTCCGCGCGCGTCTAAAATCTAAAGCTCCCTTTTTTTTATGCACATTCGGTCCACACATTGTGTGTGTTTCGTTAATCACGTTCAGGAGCTTAAATTACAGTAAAAATTAAAGTATACGCCTTCCCTTGTTAAATTGGTTTGTTCATTGCTCATTAGGACTCAATCATGGGTGTTGAAACAATTCAGGTGATGGTTGTCGAAAGGTTTGCTGAAAGGAGGAGGGCTGGCAGTACTGACTCCTTTTTGGTGGGAATGGTAATCGAAAAGTCGCCGGCCTGCAGTGTGGCTGCTGGTGCCAGTGTCACTGTCAGTGAGGAGAAGAACATTCATGACAAGGTACTTTTGTGCTTCGTTAATTGTACGGCTGACGAGAATGTTGTTAGAGTCAAAGAGAAGCTGGTTGGACTGGCCGTGAGACAAACAGTAATCTTGACCAGTGTGTTGAGGTACCCGAACAGCCTTCGTCTGACGAAGGACTCTAAGTTATTTTGTGAAATGATTCATGTAACATGGTCTTTGCGTGTGCAAAATGTGGAAAAGATAGGACATGTATTCACCAAGATACAGGATGAAACATTTTTTAGCTTTGACCCTAATTTACATACCCAAGATGGTGTCCGATAAAGTACTTGTTATTTTATGAAATAATGTACGTGACATGAACTAAACATGTGCAAAATATGGGGGTGATAGGGAATGTCTTTCTTGAGTTAATGCAAAGAAAGTTGCAAAAAGAAAGAAATATGACAATACATGGAAGCTAAGCTTCGCTTTTAGTGAAGTTTTTCGACATGATTTCGACGTTCTATGAAAAAACGGAGGACATATAACGATAACCCAAAGTCTCAGCTACAACATTGAAAATCTGAGAGAAATTCACTGAAGGGTAAGTGAGGTAGTGCTCGATAAAGAGAGTCATGTCAATTTTCACATCTAGAAAAATTCCCTCCCACAGAGATAACACGTCATAACGAAGATAGAGAAAAAAGTACTATGACCTTTGACCCCACTTTGCACAGACAAGATGGCATCTGAGCAAAAAATGGTCATTTTGTGAAATGATCCTTGTAACATGGTCTTTACGTGTGCAAAATATGGGAAAGATAGGACATGTATTCACCAAGATACAGGATGAAACATTTGTGACCTTTGACCCTAATTTACATACCCAAGATGGCGTCTGATCAAGTAGTTGTTAATTTATGAAATGATGTACGTGACATGAACTAAACATGTGCAAAATATGGTTTTGATAGGTTATGTTTTTCTTGAGTTATTGCAAAGAAAGTTGCAGAAAGAAAGAAATATTTCAATACATCGAAGATAAGCCTTAATTTCAACCAAGTTTTTTGACGTGATGCCGACATCATACGAAAAAACTGAGGGCACACTTACGATAGCTCAAAGTCTCAGCTACAAAACGGTGTACAACATATTAAAATCTGGGAGAAATTTACCGAAGCATAAGTGAGCTAGTGCTCGATAAAGATAGTCATGTCAATTTTCATTTCCAGAACTAGAAATGTCGCTAAGGCGACTGGTATGCCTCCGCCATAATGCATGATTCTCCTAATAGGTCTATAGTACATGTGGACAATGTGTGATTGTATTTTCACAAAATTGGCAAAATATTAAAATGACAAGTTTGTCACAAATGTGTTGAATGTTCACCTTCCTTGACCTAGGTTTAATTGGATGAATAGGAGAGCATGTATTTGGGGATTTAAGGACTTTAACATGACTTTGCCCATTCATAAGTTTATGCATTGAGTAATTTTCAAGGTATGGAGAAAAAGTGCAATTTCTGTATTGAAAATGCTGTTACCATTTTCATCTGGCCTTTGACTCTAAAATTCATAGGATAATCACTGTCAGGCAGTAAATATGTAGAAAGTTTCAGGATAACTTGAGCCACTTCTGAGATATGGAGAAAAAGTTTGTTCAGCACTTTCCCTTGATCTTTAACCTTTTGACCTTTGAGGCAAAAAAAAAAGTTTCCAGAGAATCTCTATTAGGTTATACATGCATACACCAAGTGTAAAAAAAAATAAATAATATAATCCTGCTGGCATTGCATAAATATGAGGGAAATAGTAAAATGTTGAAGTGTTGCCCTTGACCTTTGACCCCTGACCTTTGACCCATGAACCTTAAATTCTCTAGATAATCACTGCCAGTCAGTTCATGTATATATACTATGTTCCATGAAGATACCTTGAACAATTTCCAAGTTAGGGAGCAAAAAGTGAAGTTTTGATATTGTTACTTGACCTTTGACCTTTGACCTCATGACTCCAAACTTTCACCAGAGAATCTTAATTGGGTAATACATGTATACATTAAGTTTTAAGAAAATATCTTCAGGCATTGCATAGATATGGTGGAAATAGTGAAATTTTACGTATTTGACCTTGACCTTTTGACCTTTGACCTTGAGCATGTGCACCCAAAAGTTGATAGGCACAACTTCACCCCCTAATACACATACATGCCAAGTTTCATTAGGATACCTCAAAAGGTTTTTTAGTTATGCTGTCCACAAAATTCATTACGGACGGAAGGACGGACGGACAGACGGACAACCCGAAAACATAATGCCTCCGGCACCACTTCGTGGCGGAGGCATAAAAACTGCACTCCCATAGAGATAACACGTAAACTGGTCAAATTTGACAAGATTACATTCAATCCATTTTTACGAGGTGATACCGTCATCCAATCAAAATTGTGTTATTTTACGTTTGAAAGAACATTAAATAAGCTACAACATACTGAAATCCGGAGGAAAACCGACAAAGGATTAGTGAGATACGCTCGAATAAACTTGAAATTTGATGATGTCATTTTGTAAATTTACTTTTTTTACTTTATTAAGAAATTTGATATCTTTTAATCATTTTTTCAGTATCGCCAACCCATGAAATGACATGTACAACACATCAGCTTTCAGAATATGTAAAGAAAATTGGGGGTCACCGTCCATCCTGACGAGTAAAATCGGATTTAAAATTGGCAGTTTTGTGGCATTGTTGCACTGTACAAGTGTATATCGCCATTGACGCGCGCGTGGAATTTCAACTTTGACGGGCCCCTAGGACGTCATATTGAGTCGGATTGACTTGAAACTTGGTAGAAATATTCCTTGACATTTCAGACATTAGATTCAAGTGAAAAAACGGGAAATTTCTACTGCTTATGAGCTGTGCATGCGTATATGTGCGCGCGCGTACGCGTCCGTCCAATTTTTTCAATTTTTCAAAAAATGCTCCAATTGGTCTGAAATGTATGCAAAAAAAAATTTGAGCTCAATTGGAGCATACAAATATTTCAACGCGCGTCTTAAGCGTAAATATGAATTTTTAGAATATGAGTAGAATGCGCTTGACTTGAAATATATGTGACGTAAATTTCATTGAGAAATTCCATACCATTAATGAGATATGAATGAGAATGTGTTTTCACATAATGACGTCATAGTGACGTCAAGGTCGACTGATCACTTTGATTTTAGTTCGATTGTCGTCTTTGGGACACGATACATATATGGTATAAGTTTGACATTCATAGGCAATGCACTTTCTGAGCAAATCTCTACACAACTTTTGCGGAGAAATAAAGAAGAAGAAGAAGAAGAAGAAAAACAAAGAATCAGTACAGATACAGAAGGTGATGCGAGAAGATTCTCGGATCACCTAAAAAAGAAGTATAATCATAATGTATTTATTCTATAGGCTGAAAAATGGTAAGAAAATACATGTACCCATTCTAAAACATTGATTGAGGGTGTTATTCTTAAAATTGTTTATCGTTTGTTCTAACTTTTGTTTTATCTTCCTGAGATAAAACATTGCTAAAATTGTTTTAAATTGGTCTTCTGAAAATTGTTTACCTCTGGAAGACTGCCCCTAATTATATCTTTGCCATACCCATTTGTTGGGAACTAACGAGTCCACGACTCAACATTGATTTTATGTTTGTAAGTCAACCGATGGAAACATCACTAGTGCCAAAGCATATATATATGTCTTCGCATTGCACGTATCTACTTGCGGGCATGTTTAACTAATGTACGCATCTAATATTCTGTCTTGCTGCACTATATCCATGTTTCTGCCAGTTTACGCATTAGAGTGTGGATGGTAATATAGTGCTCAAAATTTAAGCACGGGAAGAGACGGGAGGATGGGAAGAAAGATAAAACAAAAGTTATAACAAAAGGTAACACACTTTTCAGAATACTGATTTTGTTTTAAGGCAGAAGATAAAGCATTTTAGAGATAAAACAATTTTCAGAATACCGCCCCTAGAGTTCAATTTCCAAAAGTGATTCAGTATTGTGATGAATGAAAAATTGACACATGGATTAATGATTGTTTTTTTTCTTATGTTCACTGTAGTGACCTACTCTGTCCTGACTGAACATGCATACAGTAAACCAACGGTGGACAGCCCCAGATCTGAAAGCCCAGGAAATTCTACACCCGCTCCTTCATCATTCACGCCATCGCCTGAACCGTTCGAGCAACTTTCAGCCAGGAAACAGAGTAAACTTCTCAGAAAAGAACGACAGAGAACATTTCGCTTGAAACAAAAGGTGGCATCACTCAAAAAATCCATGGAAACAGCAGCAAAAGAATCAAAATCTATAGAGGAATTGATTAAAAGTGCAAAACAATTCCTTGATGAGCTTGCCATGTCATTCTTTGCTTCACAGCTTCGTAATTTGACCCACCGTCGTAAAGCAAAGGGAAGGAGGTGGTCATATGATGACAAAGTTCTTGCCCTCTCGCTGTACCATCAGAGTCCAAAGGCATACATTTTCTGTCAACGGGTTTTTATACTCCCTTCTGTTCCGTCACTACGCCGCTGGCTCAGCAACATAGAGGTTCGGCCTGGATTTCCACAGAGAGTGTTTGATTTGTTGAAGGACAAAGTGGCTTGCATGAGTGATAAGGACAAGCTGTGTGTCGTAACATTTGACGAAATGAGCCTCAGAGCAGGATTTTCTTACAACATTACAGGGGATTAACATTTATGCAATTTATAGGGCAAAGTCAACATACTGTACTATAAGTAAATACTATCTTGATGTTGTTACTGTACTTATACTGTTATCCTCCATGTTCAAACAGATTTGTTTTTAGATTTCCCATGCACAATATGGAGATGTCAATGATATTACAGACTTCAGAAACAAGGTACATTGCATTGATATTACATGCAACTTCATTACTTGACTGTGGAGAAACATGTAAGGATGTGCATTTTGTGTCTCAATTTCAATATCCTTACAGTCCAAAAACAATTACAAATCGAGAAGTTTCTTTCAATCTTTTTCCATCAAGGGAAAACATGGAAATTATGTAAATGGAAACAAAAAAAAAGAAGAAACAAACTGAACCATAAGAAGCAAACACCACCAGTTTGCAAGTTGGATGAAACTGAATATGACGAACCATCCAAGGTCTTCACTCTGGGTGATACCCGGACCAACCCACCGCAGGTTGGAAATATAAACAGTGCGAACTAGACATTGCAGGCCATTCTGTCTCCCTATTTATCCATGTAGGGGCTAAGGTATCCATTTTGAGCGCAGACTTGAACACCACGCTATTCGCAAATCATCTGCTTGAGCCTACTACAGATTGACTTCTCGCGTACTGATCATTTGTGATATTCTACTGGTTATAAAAGACATAATTCAATTTTATGTTGTTATATACTATTCATTTACCTAAAATCATATTCAATTTTATATTTTGATTTCTGTTTTAACTTATTTGTATCGGAGTATTTGTATTGTATGCATTGTCTTGTTATGGACTGTAACATTGTAGTGTTCAAAATTTGTTTAAAATTGTAAACTGTACTTCTTTTCATGCAATACAGGGCTCTCTTGTAAAGCAGTTTTATGTACTAAAGAGACTACCCTGTACAAAGAACACAGAATAAATAAATAAATAAATCTAAAGCAAAAGAATATTTTCTCCGGTCTCTTCACTCTACTTTCCTCACCCCTTATACAAAATCAGCAATCCTTATTAGGATTATCCACACAGTGGATTACAAACTCCTCCATTATACAATTATGTGCTCTTCTCAAACAGAAAACCTGAGTGCAATATGAACTTACGACCAAGAGGACTGTGTTGCTGAGGCCAATAGACTTGCCACAGCTCCAACAAGAAGAAAGGCTCCTTCGATGGAAGCTCCTACAGGGAAGGCTCCTGGGATGAAGGTTCCTACAACAAAGACTCCTATGACAAGAGCTCCTACGACCAAAGTTCCTTTGACAAAGAACTCCCAAGCAAAAAGGAAGAGGAAGACCGCGCAAATCAGGTCCATAGCCCTGGAACCATCGACTAAAAAGCTTGTGAAGAAAGAGGCATTGTACTTGCTAACATGAAGTTCCACAAAAAAAAAAGTTTAACTGATACTACAAATGTACACTTAAAGTTATTAGTAATTGATCACAGGCTTTTAGACCTGCCAACACTCCTGATTTTATCGTGATTGTCCCGATTTTCAACTTTCAAAACAGCCAAATATGATTTCTGAAATTTCACATGAACAAAAACCCAACAACAACAACAACGGTAAAAAATCGCAACAAATCGCGCAATCATAGTCGGGTCTGGCTAGCCAGACCCATCATAGTCGCCTCAGTCGCGTACGTACACATACTCTACTTCCATGCATATGCGCATGCATTGTATGCAAGCTTCGTTTTTCCACACGCAGCGGCACGGCACCAGCGGGTGCATGAAGTAGCCACACAGTTCGGTGGAAGTAACCCCGCGTACATGTATACGTAAGTGCGTTTGCAAAGGATTTTCATGATCGCGATTCATCATGCGCACATGTGCATGTACTGTGCACAGCGTACCGGAGACCAGTCGCATTCGGATTTCGTACACTGCATGCACAGTACAGTCTGATCAGCACTGAACCAAAGAGATACGAGGCGAGCTGACTGAACTACAGAACGGTACGTATACAGCTTGCCGATATTACGTCGCCAATTAGAGTCGCCATTTTGTTTTTATCGTACGTTCATCACCTGCCCGGTTTATCATTGGATTTCCCCGCATATTTTTTGTCAATTATATCATGAGTAAGAAAGGAACAAGGCATTTGGTGAACTTCTCCGAAGAACATAAAAGGATATTTCCGTGCCTCACTGTATCTGCTAAGGGTGAAAGTTTTGCATTTTGCAAACCTTGTAGAACGGACATAAATCTAGGTCACGGAGGAGAGACTGACATCAAACGGCACATGCAAACGGAAAAGCATCGTAAAAACGCAGTTGCAGAGGACAAGGCAGTGGGTATGTCTCAGAAAATTACACCATAAAAGAAAGTAACAAAGACATTCACAAGAGCTCAGAGGACATTCAAATTGGTTACGAATGCAAGTCCTATCTGAGAGAAAACAAGGACAAACTGGATGTGAATGGGTTCTACACTAGTGTAAAGAAATTCTATATTGCTGCTGCAAGTTACATGATCAACTATTATCCTTATCAAGATGATCTACTGATACATGCCAGAGTTGCAAACATTGCAGAAAGGAGTAGAGTGTAGTTCAAGTCAGTAGAGTACTTTTTAGACCGCTTTAGTCTAGTCCCGAGCTAGTCCATGGATCAATTAGATTCATGGATTCAATCGCTATCAAAGTGATCCGGACATACAGTTTGACAAGGATAGTCGTATTGACCAGGAATGGCACATTCATGCACTGTGCATATAAGGAATTCGCGATAACAACTCCGATGTACTGCAGCCTGCAGCAGCTGCTGGTGCCGCGCTGCACTGACTGTGCTGGAAAAAATAATGGAAAACTCTGCCTCTGACGTTTTTGACGTGGCAGAAGAAGCTGTGGAGCTTTCCCCAAACCAGGGAAGAAAAAGAAAAAGGCAGAAAGAAAACTGGAGCCGCGAGAGGTCAAAGAAGGAACGACATAATGGAGAAAATACAAAATGTACGGTTCCGGAGCTAAATTGTACATCATAACAACCCATTTTCATGCCAGGCAGGAACTCTAACCCCACAAGAAGTTCTGTACATTAAGGAACAATTCTACAACACACCAGACAAAGTGAAGTAAGATGTTGTGTTATTATCATACATGGACATCAGTAATTGTCATCATAGAAGGAGAAGAATTTTGAACGAACGTGACAATGAACAGGATGATGATACAAGACCACCAAATGTTGCTGTCAAGTACTACGTCCTCAAGCCCAACAGGGAGAAGATTCCTGTGTGTAAAGTATCCTTTATGAGCATTCTGTGGGAGTATCAACTACTTAGTACCAACTGCTGTAATACTCTACTAACGTTAGGCTTTGGGGGGCAGTGCAGTGCAGTGGCTATTCTTTAATACGCCGAGGTGTAAAAATATCCTGTATTCTTTCAACATCAATAGATCTATAAGGAGGGCAAAAGTTAAGCCATCTGCTACAAATCAATTTACAAATGACAGTATGCAGTAGGCCTAACGCGTTAGGGCTAATTTTAAATATCGGTGAAATCCCAACGGTAGCGGCACCTTATCATTGTGGCCTGTGCTGTGGCATGATTGCTAGGGCCTTTGACTTTTTTGACTTTGATACTTGAGCCGCGTACGTTCACCACTAAGTCCAGAAATGGTATAAAACACTGTGTTCAATAGAATTTAAGGGCTTTCAATTATTATCTTTCCTATTCAATATAGAGTTCTAAATCTAAAGCCATTACAGTTGCAATACAACAAATTTTCAGTGACTATCACAAAGTGATATCACATGCCCTCCAGATTGATGTGGTTGGAGAGGATGACGTGATATTTCCACCCTTCATATGCAAGCCATGTGAATGCAGGCTTGGAAGATTCAAGCTAAAGAAATCCAAAAAGCAAGCAATGAATGTGAACACTGCGATATGTTCATTCACAGAATATTCAGAAGACTGCAGGATCTGCCGTGACAAGGAACATGAAAGATATTGATTCAATCATGGAATCCTGTAGGGTGAGGCTGCCTCTTCAGTGGATATGGTCATTTCAAAGCAAAGGACAGGACATTGTTAGTCAGTGACAATTGCAACTAAGTCTGAGAGTGCATTCACCATTCCAAAATGTTTGGCCTCGCATAATGATGCCACATGGGAAGTTTCCATTGCAGGATGGTCACTAAAGGCCGATCATCCTCGGAAGTCGCACTGATGACGATGACACTCCCCAAACAGCTTTATGTTTCTGGGTCTAAGGTAGCACTTGCTACTAGAGTACGGTAAAACATTTCATGTACTTTCATTGAGAAATAAAAAATAAAGTGAAACTGAATGTATCTTTGCTGTTATGATATTGTAGTTATTTGCTATAATATTAATAGTGACATCATTAATAGCTTTCTTAGTCATCTAAATCCAATCCAAAGATGATTGAAATACTTTTACCTTGCCTATAATTCTGCTATTTATTTTCCCGTACTCTGAACTGTTCAGATTTTCATTTTTCGTCAGATTATTTGCTATAGCCAGAATCTTTAGCAAGGATTTAAATGTGAATAATAATGTTTATCTAACCAATATTTGCAAATGCTTGCGATGTACTGTCTATACTATACACTGGATTGCAAATACAAAAGTGTACACATCTTAACTGAGAAAATGAATACAGGTCGATAATTTTAAGGTTGTGTCACGATTTTTGAATACCAATTATGTACGTGTAACTTAATGATTATATAGAGCTGAAACAAAAATATCTTATTTTAAGGTTGTGTCACTGTCTATGAATATCAATTATATGATCATATAGAGCTGAAAAAACAAAAAAAACATTCAGCATTTGAGATAAATAAACTGCCATCCATGTTGTTAAGAACAAGTTGAAAGAACAAAACAGTACAAAACACATTGTGCTGCAGTATTTGACGTACATGTACTACAGGTTCTGTTCCTCTGTACATCCCATATTCTACAAATGAAGGTTATCATGGTACAACATGACCATGTATGATTTAAGTAACAGTGATGGCATTAGCTAACTTTCTAACGAGACCATAACAAAGAGAGGAGCTTGTGAAATCTCATCATATCTCACAGATATTTATTACGGGAGCAGACAGTATTAGGGAGTAGAGAACATAGATCTTTTCAGTGATGGGTGTCAGGGACAGAATAAGAACTCTGGTCTGAAACAAGCAAAGAATGTGAAGTTGATTTGCTTTCACTTTTTCGAAACAAACCATGGACAAAGTGAATGTGACTCTATGCACTCAGCAATTGAACAACAGACCCGAAGTTGGAAAGTAATCTGTCACCCTGAGTGAACACTTGGTTCCCCTAATCTGGATTGCAAGAAAGAAGCCAAGACCATATTATTTTGTGAAGCGTTTTCAGTCAACTAATATCTTAGATTGGAGGACCTATACTCACAAAACCTATATATTGAGATGACTAGGACATAATGAAGGGTCACCCATTGGCTGGACCACATTTAAACAGGTCCTTGTGAATAGGGAGTTTCAGTGTAAGATTTTATTCTTTTTATATAAGGAAATAGATACAATTTCGGATACTTATGGTTACACCTCTCGGCGATGCAGGTCAAAGTAATCACAACGTTACTAGCATGATGCCTTGTGTAATTTATTTGTTTGTTAGTTTGTCTGTTTTTTTTAAAGCTTCCATGAAATCAACTGCGCAACTGCTAAGCACAAGACAAAGAAAGGACTGAATCCAGCGTTCCCATACGCTGTCTGCCTGGACGCGTGTCAACCTGAAACCAGACATGGTGCGATGGCTTCGTAAACGATTTGGCGCAGTGAAGTTGACGCTATTGTGTATAAAACAAAGGCACTAAACAAAAGACTTTTAATCCGCCGTTCCCGGATGCAGGCAGCACGGGCGCATGCCAAGCTCGAGCCAAACTGGCTACTTAACAGATAAGTAGGGCATGCCGGATGCTTGTGCATGCTCATGATAGTAAATTGTCATGCCTATAAAGGTTTAACACCTTCAGACAGACTTTGACACGATCATCCTAGGACAGGGGTGTCGAGCTAGTGACGTCGCATCGATGACAATGACACTCTCCAAGCAGCTTTATGTTTCTGGGCCTAAGGTAGCACTTGCTATTCTATAAGGTACTCTGATGTGAACTCACCTTTTCAGGCCTACAATTGTAGATTATCACTGATGAGAGAATTTCCATTTCCTTCCAGGAAATCTGCAAAATAGACTCCAGATCGTTCAAAAACAGGATCCGGCGGAGTGTCCGGGTATCCAGGAAACTGTACGGTCAGCAACCAACACACCAGGCTGTTGCAAGGGAGCTGGCTAGGGCTTCCCCATCGACGTCAAGAACAAGTGCAAGGCCTACTCAGACTCGTACAAGGGGAAGACCCTATCAAGAGCTGGGATTTAAGATCACATGCCTGGCAGATGAGGTGCCAAACATCAGTTTCATTCCACATGAGAGTCTGAGGGACTAGGTCCGCTTTCCTTGCGTATATTCAAAGCAAATGTTTTTATTGAAATAATTTCAAATAATTTCAAATAATTCAATTTAAACAATTGAAACAGATTTTTTTTTTGGGGGGGGGTGTGTCCTGTACTAAAGGGTAGGTGGCCATCAAATATGACGGAAGAATAACAAACCCTTAGTTTGCCAAGTACGCATTTTGGCGCAGATAGAGAAGAAACCAGTAATGAACTAATTGAACAATTAGGGCTTGAAGGGGACAATTACCACCACTTTAATCCCCACCACAACACGTTGTAAATAATTATGACATGACTGGGTCACGTTGCAATTCAAATTACCACATGACATAAATATAATATAGTCCAATACTCTAGATAGTGTGATTACCACCAGGAAGTTATTGCATGCTGCAATTGCTATGACCTAATATGTCCACACAAAATAGCGCATGGGCGCGAGTGAGTGTGTACTGCAAGTGGTGCATTGTGAACTGAACTGCCGTGAAAATTCGAAATCTGTGGAGTTGCTCTATGTACATAGCTGCATCGGGCGCTATAGACAATACGTTACGCTGGAATAGAGTCGAGTTGGCAGTCATGGTGGGATTGACTATACGATTTAGAGCAAGTTTGATTGCTTTCATTCTGACATACTACATTTCCTCAGAAGCATCAGATAGCGAGACAACTGTCATTACGTATGTTGTCCGTGCTGTAATGCAACGGCAGTTTCTTGTCATGGAGGCAGCTCAAAGAGCTCGATTAAATTCATGCACCACTTTAGAAGACGTATGCTTCTCCATATTTCACTTGAAATGATGTTGAACATCACCCTATCACGGGAGAGGCAACCAAGAAGGCAGTGGGTTTTCCCTAAAAGCTTACACTGGTGGGACACAATTGTTATGATGGAATGGAGTGACGACGAATGGCCGACAAATTTAAGGTATGGTAACCTTCATTACTTGGGAGATATCCAAGACAGAATGCATGACTGCTTTGTGGCGTGAGGATGCTGTATTTCGTGAAGCAGCCAGCATATCTACACGATGTACATGCCTTCACGTCCAAGAAAATGGCTAGGGTGAGGTATTCAAGGAGCCCGAGCCAGGTCAAGAATGATATAAGGTCACTAGAACACATTTACACAGAGGTTGTGGACAACGATAGGAGTGGTAGAGAGAGGAAAACTTATATGTTTTTTGAAGATCTGAATGACTTCCTGTGGAAAAACCAGCTCTCAATCCTCATTCCAGTTCTTGTGCCAGAAAGACAAATTGAGCCAAGTATCTCTCTAGCTGATGGACTACATTATGTTGTTATATGCTGTATTCCCACCCATTAACTTCCACAGTGGCATTGTCCCCAAAAGCACCAAAACAAAGGTGCCTCTTCAAGCATGAAACTGTAAATTCTTTCAAGAATTGGAGACAGAACTTAATCTAGACACTTACCCCCGACCAAAATTTTGCCTCTTTCCAGGGAGATGATTGCTCATGGGCCAAGAAAACCAAATCTGCATCCCTCGAGGGCTAAACTTATAACCCATCCATTGTCCCTACAGCATCCCTACAATAAGCTTGTCAAAAAGCTAGCATACAAGACCTAATGCTAGGGCAAATCACCAACTTGTCATTTCTTGAAATTCCATCGTGAAAAATCCATCTCGCTGAATGATATTTGGGGCAAAAGCAGGCTAAACTATGGCTTCCAAAATGCAAGGTGCCCACTTTCTGGACATCAGTGATATACAGTCTTGAGCCAAACGAGCGTCTTGAAGACTTTTTCCACAGCCTCACAGCATTCAAAGACGACAATTTGCTGACCCCTAATACTGGTATTTCATGCAAAGATAAACGTGTGAACAAAGACGAGGAGCTAACACCCACCATTGAGAATTTCATAGTCCTCCATTGGCTCAAGCTGATCAACCCAGAACTTCCCTGTTTCGTGATGCAGCCGATATGGGACAGAGCTGCCCTCTAGGACTTTAGCTTCCTTGAAACCTGAAATTGTACAGGCCCTAGATACCCTATTAGATTAGACTGTGGAAAGTTCTCGCGCACTGTGCACCCCGGCATCCCCTCCCCTGCGTGCTCACCCACCGACTTGCACCAACATCCTAATGAACCCCATCTAGAGTCTTTCTTCACTTGCTATACTTGATTACACGAAGCATGTACATATTAAGTTATTTGGCAAAGCCAGATATTGCGGAGTGAAGGTATAGTGTTTAATAATGGTAAAAAGTATTTTTTTTAATATCAAGGTCATGCATTTCAGACTTTTCCAGGAAATGGAATGACAAACTAGAGGAAACTTAACAGTAGACGAACCGAAAGATATTTTTACGGCATATAACTGGTTACAATTTAGTTTCTAATTCAAAATTGCAGATTGGATATACATCTTGTAAATCTTAGCAAACATATTTACAAACTGCATTTGTGAATCCATATAATGCACAATAAGTATTTATATCATCAGAAACAAGCACTGCGACACAGTGATTTTTGTTTTTTTATGTGTCATAAACACGCAATTTTCAGGAAAACTGAAGCAGAAATTTCATTTATGGGCAGAGGACAGGAAGCAAAGGAAGTAAAAGTCCTTCTAAGGAGTCGGGCACTCACAAGAGGGAGTCGAAGGAACTGAAAAGAAAATGGCAAGACCTAAAGTCTCAAGCAGTGAGGAAGGCTGCCAAGGCCAAATCAACTGATGCAAAAGACACTATGGTTTTATCACAGAATTTCAAGACATTGTGCTCCATATCTGTTTCTGTATTTGCAGGAAAAATACAGTCTATGATCAAAGGAACTACCAAAGGCGTGCGTTACTTTACACGTGACTTTACGCACAACTTGGGTACTCATGCACAGCTTTATGACGCAGGGCATGGAATTCCAAGATGGTTTCAGCTGAAAACAAATTAATAACTTTATTTTAGACCCGGCAACTTGCCTTCCAGATATGGGAATGGGATTCAACTGGTTTTTTTTTTTTTGTTTTTGTTTTTTTTGTTGGAGTAAGATGTAAATTTGTCAAATGGAAACCAGTGGAATACAGTTTCCTGTTTTGTGTAAATCAGTTTTATATCATCACGAGGTGACCATATGGGTCAGTCTGGATATGCCGAGTATTATGATGTACCAGAGACATGTGAGACTTGTGAGTTGTTCAAAATTTGACCATGACGGTAATTGAAGATGGGGGGGGGGGGGGGGGGGGGGAGAGAGATGACGATTAGTTTAACACTGAATATGTTTGGAGTTGTGTTCAGACTGTCTAATTTCTGGTCTTTTGGAATTGTTAAATCCTGGCTTTAATGTGGTATCAGCTCAGAAACCTAGTCTGGGGGTTGGATGTTTTGACACCTCATAATATAGGATCTAGTTGGCCCTCAATGTGCAATCACATACTTTTATAAGAGCATGAGATTCAGTTCAATAACTGTTCAAAAAAAGAATGAATTCTTATATAAATCTAGGTAGAACGGAAGTGATGAACTGAGGAAGAAATTTGATCCACAAGATTTTGCAACAGATGCACTGACCCACCAACTGACCTCAGAGTGATTTGTAATACCCCGCTACACACTATGTGTGCGGGTGTATAAATATTGAAAGACTCAACACAGAAACACCTTGCAGAAATAGTACTATTCATAGTGTCTCATATCAAACAAGTATTCATTTTTCTGTAAACTTTTTGAAATAAAAATATAATTTGATGGAAACGATTTATGACATATAACATATATCTGTACAAAATGAAAATACTAAAAATTTGTGTTCTTTTTCATTGGTACAAATAAAAACTAAATAATCTTTATATGTGATTCAAAAATAAAAGATCTCATCTAATCGAATGTTAGGAATGTATTGGTTTGTAGACAAGCTACACAAACACAGACATATAAACACCCTTTCACATATATTCAAATGCAAACTAATTCTTGCTTCACAAGAAACCAAGTGTTTGGTTCTGAGTTAACATGTAACCCATACATGCTACAAAAACACACAATACCACACTGATCTGAAATATCTTTAACATAATCTACAGGATCATGTACTGCCTGCCAGAAATACTTCATATGACTAATTTTATAAACAACTATTTGAGCACATCAAAAGCTGCATAAGGCATGGTTTAATGTAGTCTTACTCCAGCAACTCTTCCAAGCCTTTCTAAGACTGCATTCCATCATTATGTCTTCTCCTCCGTCAGAGCTTCCAGCGGATCTTTCCCTACCTCCACGCTCTCTGACCTTGCCAACACATCTCCACCTCTGGCGCCCTCGGTGTCTTCTCCGGGAGAGTTCTCCGCCAAACTTTGCCCCGCTTGAACTTCATGCGCATGTGCAGTTCGATCACAGCTCTCTCCCTTTTGGTGCAGAAAGTAAAAAGGAAGAATGAGCATTAAAATAATCATGAAGGAAACAGCAAAGATGGAGTCAGGATGGGAAGATATAGAGAGAAACAGACAAGCATACAAACAAAGACAGGCTCAACAGACAGACTGATTAAAAAAATATATATCCACTGCAAATGCATTAGACAGAAGATCACATACAAGTGCATATCACTGCATGGGCGAAATAACACAAAGGAATGCAAACCTCGCTCAAGACAGCGAATTGAATGAATGTGGGTTGTATTTTTGTATTACTGCAAGCTTGTGATCCTGGATCTAATTTTATGATAGTTCAAATGTTTACAATCTCAGTAAGCCTGAGAGCAAATACAATCACAAGAAAATCTGTTTTGAAATCTCCAAATAACATACAAAACTGAAGCCTTCTTGATGATATTGAATGCATATTATTTTTCCCCCAAAGAGTCATATGATCCTGTTTTTCTCTCTCCATCAACTGCGGATGGTTTTTCTCTCTCCTTCAACTGTGGATGATTTTCCAAAAGGCATTCAGCATGCTTGGTAAGGTATGTGTGATATGCTTTTCACAAAGAGCCTGTAACAGACAATATTTCAGTACAAGTGATATCTGCAGGAGGTTGAGAAAGATGAACTTTGCATGTCCTATATTTGCTTACAACTGAAAAACTACAAGTAAAGATATCAATTCACACTGACAAAATTCACAAAATATTGTTGCTGGGGTCCTCCTAGGCTGAAAATTTCTAAGCAACAAAACATTCCATGTTTTCTGTAATTAGGAATAAACTGTACGTTGAAGACTTCATCCTGCCATCATACATTTGATGAGAATAAAGTAAAAGACAAGTAAAAATGACACAACAGACAGAATGAGGATTGGACAATACAGCTGCTACTAGACCAGAAGCAGTATTAGGAGCCTGCATTTACATATACCCCCACACAGTACTACTTTTACGAACAATCAAAGTATCCAAAGGAAACTTGTTGGTAATGACACAAAAGATAAGAACTAAAGAGGACTCAGATATCACAGAAATCACTGATGGATGGGCAGCAAGGATTTGGACAATATACTGTAGAAGGAATTAATTCTGGGTTCATCACTAGGGATACATAAAGACCAAAACACCACAAAGAATAAAATTTCATCTACGTACTGACACATATCTATGACTACTAGCAAACAAATTTCACCTTGATACTGTGTATCACTATGTCGGCATGATTTAAGTGCAGAAAAAGAAAAAAACAGAGATGGTCATGATATTGAAAGAAAATAAGTGTAAATTAGAAGAATATTTATTTACTTCATTTTTGAACAGCAAGCATTTTATTACTGCATATCATACTTGTGACACTCCACAAAGACATGAATAATACATCGAATCAACTACACTCATGGCTATGCTCACTTCAACAATCTTTCATGATTAGCATGTTATATATTTTAGTTCATAATGGTACATTTGTATCTCTATTCATATTTTAGCCATAAGCCTGTAAGGACATGAATTCAAGGGAAACTTTATTTCAGAACAGTACTTGTTTTATGAAAATCAGATATGAAGAAGTTTCAATCCTACATGTATATCATAAGTGGCTGCACAATATGAAATGAAGTCCTTGGATTTAAACAAGATTCAGGTATTTTATGATTATATCTAATCTTTCACCAATAATTGCTCTATTTTGTGGGTACTTTTTACCACATTGTATCCTCACTTTAGAAATACCAATTCAATATTGTTTGAAGATTTATTGTATCGCAGCTCACTCTAGAGAGTTCATAAATGATACAGGTGGTCCATTGGAAATTTGAAACTGAAAGTGAGATATTGGCTGCACTGTGAAGGGTTGCAAATCTCAAATGCAGAACTGTACAACAGGACATGAGATTTCTTTACTGACTTCACCTTATAGACCACTGTCGAGAGTTCAAGTTGCTCTAACTTCTAAAATGCATAGTGACAACCAAGTCTTAGACAAAGAACTCAGGTGAATAATTGAATGAAGAAGTTGTTAATTGTACATGTTATACAACTCACAATTACATAACTACATGAATCACAGAGACTCCAACTCTCCCGCTTTCGACAGATCTCCCGCTGAAAGCCCACTTTTGCAAAATCTCTCGTTCTCCCGCTCTGGCTCTGTGTCTCCCCTTTGAAATGATTTCTTACTTAGTGTCATCATATGTTGAAAAACAAGGAAAAGTAGAAATTACGCGGTGCGTAATATATGTCCCCGCCGGAAGTAGCATTTAGTAGCAAAATGTACAATATAGGTAAAAAGATGAAGGTCAAAGGTCAAAGAAGTCAAAGGTCAAAATTCTATGTAGAAGTTTTGAAGCCCTCACCTAGTGCCATCACATAAAGCAAACGGAATCGAAATCGGGTTAGAAATGGTGAAGGAGTAGCATTTTGTAGCCAATGTACAATATAGGTAAAAAAATCAAGGTCAAAGGTCAAAGAAGTCAAAGGTCAAAATTCTGTGTAGAAGTTTTGAAGCCCTCACCTAGTGCAATCACATAAAGCAAACGGAATCGAAATCGGGTTAGAAATGGCGAAGGAGTAGCATTTGGTAGCAAAATGTACAATACAGGTCAAAAATCAAGGTCAAAGGTCAAAGAAGTCAAAGGTCAAAATTCTGTGTAGAAGTTTTGAAGCCCTCACCTAGTGCCATCACTTAAAGCAAACGGAATTGAAATCGGGTTACAAATGGCGAAGGAGTAGCATTTTGTAGCAAAATGTACAATATAGGTCAAAAATCAAGGTCAACGATCAAAGAAGTCAAAGGTCAAAATTCTGTGTAGAAGTTTTGAAGCCCTCACCTAGTGCCATCACATAAAGCAAACAGAATCAAAATCGGGTTAGAAATGGCGAAGGAGTAGCATTTTGTAGGCAATGTACAATGTAGGTCAAAAATCAAGGTCAAAGGTCAAAGAAGTCAAAGGTCAAAATTCTGTGTAGAAGTTTTGAAGCCCTCACCTAGTGCCATCATATAAAGCAAACGGAATCAAAATCGGGTTAGAAATGGCGAAGGAGTAGCATTTTGAAGCAAAATGTACAATATAGGTCAAAGGTCAAGGTCAAAGGTCACAACTGAAATTCTGTATAGAATTTTCAAAGCTCCCATGTAGTGCTATCATATAAAGCAAACAGAATCAAAATCGGGTTAGAAATGGCGAAGGAGTAGCATTTTGAACATTTTGATCACACACGGACGCACACACAGACGGACACACGGACGGACAGACACACGGACGGACACATGGACACACACGTACGGAGCCCGTTTCATAGTCCCCTGCTCGAACTCGTTCGGCGGGGACAAAAAGCCTTAGATAGCACGAGAGAGCATCTAGAATCCTAGAGCTGGACCCCGGCCGCAAGGAACTTTGCGCTTCGCGCTCGTGATGTGCGCTTTGATGTATCAAATGTGAGTCTCCCGTTTGTTAGGGGTTTCAGGCGGGAGAATCTCCAGATCAGAAGGTGCTTGGGGTTGGAGTCTCTGGATTCATATGACTTCTTTATCTATCACTTGCTTGTTGATGTCACCCACTTCAAAACAGCAACCTGAACCCTTGATGGTTACATACAGTAATTTGTCACCTCCCCACATACCTTGGCAATATGAGAAGCAGAGCCTGGGTCTGCCAAGGCAGGACCCTCCTCTTTTTGTTTAGTGAGGGCCAGGTTCATCGCTGATGCACTCTTGGGTATGAGAAGATCCATGGCGTCGATTGTGATGCCTCCCGACCCCTCCTCATCACCGGCATCTTTGGGCGGAGTCGGTCCCGCTCTCGCAGGATCCTTCTTCTCACGCGTGTCCCTAAGCTTGGAGAGGTCGGAGGATGACCTGGGGAGCTCTCTCGTCTCCAGGCCGCACTGTTCCAGGATGGTGGCCATCTTGTCTGAATAGTCGAGGTGACCATTGACCTACAAATGGGAGTGAAATATAGTCAAACTAACAAACTTTCTTATATTCTATTTTTTGTTCTTTCTTTGCGCTTTTTCCTATTGCATAGTAACCCTTTTATTCCCGATTGATTCCTTCCTCCTGTCAGAGTCTCTTTCATACAACCTTTTTCCATCTACACATACACACACTTGTAGGGTGGCACATCCTATTACCGGACGCTTTTCTTTGTGGCTTTGAATTCCGTACTCATAGAATGAAATTTCGGCTAAAAATAACACCACTTATTCACAGACTCACGGAAATTACGAATTCAGCCAACTTATGTCAATTCTTCATTCCAGTTTTTAGAAAATATGCTTCAAACATACCCCTCTAAAAATAGTGTTTTTTTGCGCGGTGCAAAATCGCATTGTATTACCGGACGCGATTTTCGTAATCGAATAATCGAGGTCTTTCGCACCTAATCCTTGCACCAGAATCACAATTCATCCCACAAATTACCGTACACATTCTCACCGAGCGGATGACACACACACAAAAAAAAATCGGCAAATGAGGCTCAAATCTAGTATTTTACAGTAAAATGTCTGTCTTGACCATTTCGAACAGTTCACGCAATAAAGCCTTGTGAGAAATCGACAACTGGTTAGATTATACGTGCTTTGTCTATGGGAGCTGCACGCGCGGGTGATGAGTTGCGTGCCCCAGCGCACAACTATTCCGCATCGTTCGCGTTTGAGGACGATAGCTACAAATTTCCGATATTGATCAGTGAACTTTTGGTTCTAATAGAATCTTCAGCATTTTTCCTGTACGTGAGTGGGATTTCATAGAATTTCAGTCGCGAAATGTGATTCAAACATGCATGAATATTAACTATGACGAGGTGCGGGTCACTCAACTATAAATTTGAGGTAAAATGTGAATTTTTTCGTGTTTTTACATTTTTATGAGGCGTTTTTTGCGATTTCGTTCCACACAAAGTTTTGTGAGGCTAATCTACGAAGTCTCGCGCGTACAGAATGTCATTAGTACGCAAAAATGTGCGTGTCCGGTAATACCATGCGTCCGGTAATACCATGCTTGCCCCTATTTGTTTGTGTTTATACATGTTTGCACTTACTTTGCATATTCATGCTTGCATATAAATATATGCATTTTTCTCTCCATTGGATTTTGTGTTCTCCCTTTTTTTCATATATCTTTTTTTAATTATCATTTTCATTTCTATTATCAATATTATCATTATTATTATCATTATTATTATTATTATTATTATTATTATTGCTGTTGTTGTTGTTGTGTATATACTTTGATATGTTTGATAACTTGCATTTGTTGGTTGACTCTCACTTTCATTTTGTTCCCCCTCCCCCATGCTGTTGCTATTTCACTCTTTTCCTTTCTTTATCCCTCTGTTGTTCCTTATCTTGTTTGATGTTGCCTCCCTATTCATCCTTATCCTTCAAAGGTTGCCCCCTTGGTCCTCCGTATCATCACTGACCCTCCTCTGCCTTTTGTCTGTCCACCCTCCTGCTCTAATCCCCCTCCCTATACCTGTTGGGTTCCTTGCCCATGACTCCCAATCCTTCCCTTTTGTTTTCTTTGTTCTGTGTCTCTAGCCGGTCCCTGACTGTCCTTGTTGTGTGAAGTCCTTTAATGTGATTGCTTTCCCTGCCTGTTTGTCATTTTGTATCTGACCAAGATTCTGCTAGGATTGAAAGCTCAGGCCCCTTTTGACTCCATTTTAGTCTTTTGGCTCGCCACCATTGGATAAGCAGTTTTCAGCAGCTTTTTTCGCTAACAAACTTTCAGTTACATGCTTCAAAGTATATGATACATTTATTCACCGGTAATAATCAACACATTACTGCAATCTTTTGTAGCCTACTGTAACTGTTTGTCTCCTTACTTTCTTTATGCCCTAATACTGGCACAATAGAAGGGTATCGACTTTAACATCACTACTACCAATGACATTACATCACTACTGCCTGATGTTACTTTAAACCGTCAAACTCCAACTGTAGCTCTTCACTCTTGCTACAGACCAACTACGCACTGACCAAATAGGAAGTTGCTCCAATTAGGAGGTCTACACACCATTTATATTTGGAATTACCTTGGACATGAAACAAGCTAGCTTTCAGTATAAATGGTCCAAAAATATTTAGCCAAGCTAAATTAGCCTGTTATTGGGAGGTAGCTGAAGTCAGCTAACATCAGTATAAATGGTATCTCATTTTTAACTCGTGAACCAAAAATTGTATATGCGACACCATGACAACTACTCTTGTCTCGCATGCAACATCTGAGTGGTCAAGAATGGCAGTCTAAAATGCCTTGGCCCCAGCTAAAGTTATCAGGCATCAGAAGCGAGCGAAAGTTGTGTCCAGTGTGAAATGGGTATTACAGTGACCGCTACACATAAATGAGTCTCATATCACACTTAAATGTACAAAACATGTTAATTTGTTGGCATCACACTTCCAACAAACACTGTATAAACTGGTGAATAATGACTGACCTGCAATCTGTAATAGATGCATCATTAATGTTGCAGTGTCAATTTAACACTAAACTTGGTAGAGAATGAAGTGTGCCCTAATTTCATTACAACTTGCCATGATAATGGAATATTCAAATTTGAGTTTTGCATTGGTCAAACATACGCTACTCAGAAATGACAACAGCCGAGTCTCTAAAAGAACAATATTTTATCTATTCAAGTTGCTAATTATTGCATCAAGTTTTTACTATTGCAACTGATTGACATATTGCCCTTCATTATAAAAGTAAATGATAGATGCTGGCAATTTGTTCATCAATTACAATATCTCATTTTGCTACCTAACACTTCGTACACCAACTAAGAATGTGCTAGGCCCATCCATGAGGAGGTTTACAGTATGCCCTCAAAAGTTTACCCACTTTTACATAAAGCTGGACAGTAATATGTAGAATATTACCGGTACAAGGAAAAATATGAGCAGAAATATGTCATCCCTTCAAGACACCACCACCTCTTGTCCAGAATGAGATAACTCACCACCTCTGTGAGGTCCACGTTGACCATTCGACGGTTGTCCCATCGGATTGGTTCCAGACCAGCGATGTCGCTGACCTGCATGGAGGCAGTTCGGTACACAAACTGGAGCAACCAGTCACCTCTGCAGCAAAAAAAAAAAAAAAAAAAAAAAAAAATCAATTATCATAAATAGTATTTTTATACATCTTGTGAATAAGAAATCACCAGAACACGTGCCTTACATTTTTTTTCTTTTTGTCTGCATATTTTCAAATTTCATTTGGTTGAGCTAAAATTCAAACTACAAATGACAGCACGAGACACAAAAAGGCTGTTTTATGGAGAAGCATGATAATGAATCGAAACCTACCTCACTAATGATAAAGGTAGTGCTACGTAGCCACGAATATATGTTTTTGACATAAAGTCACACATACTGAATGAAGTACAGTCAAACCTGTCTATAGCGGCCACGCAAGGGAGACGGAAAAAGTGGCCGTTAAAGACAGGTGGCCACTACAGACAGCTTATCCAACTTTGTGTGCATCGCCTCCATGTACATGTATCATCATTGTATACATCTATAAAGTAGAGCCTTACTTACATGTAGGTCTACATGTATGTGTGTGTACGTATGCACACGTGTGTTTCATGCATTGAACAATGCTGGTGTTTATGAAATTGTTGCACAATAGCATGTGTACACTCGTGAAGAAAGCTTAACACTAGTGCATTATTATGACTGAATGAGGGATGAATGCAGCGTTGGGGATCACTGAATGTTGCCCATGAATGACTGGTCCGGCTACAAAGCAGAAAAACACGCTAAATTATTGACTCTGTGGCCGCTATAGACAGGTTAAAATCTACCGAGGGAAACAAAATTTTGTGGCCGCTGGCCATGTTAGACAGGTGGCCGCTATACACAGGGTCTTTAACAGGGCTTTTCTCTCCAGGGGATTTTTCAGTGGCCGCTAATGCAGGTTTCATTGTACTAAATAATTGTGTTATGTACAATGACATTCAAGATATGGATAAATATCAAGTTATATAGCTACAAAGTATGTGCAATTCTGTCTATACTGCATATCTATCTATCTATCTTTATACCTGTATATATTTCTACATCTACTATCATGAAAGTTGAATATGCCAACTGACATATGGCATACCTGCAGAAACCATTGACAATCTTTCCAGCCACCACTTTTGCAAATGGCTGCCAGCGCTGGGGGACGGAGGTGACCGGCGCCCCCAGGAGGTAGACGTCCTGCACGATGCCCTCGCAGCCGCTTCGCTGGGCCAGTTCTTGCAGGCAAAAGAAGATGACCCTTGCCCCCATGCTGAACCCAATCAGGGTCACAGGTCGCTTGCCCTGCTGCCTTGAGAGGATGACCTTTTGGGGGTTCAAAGGTCACAATGAAGGTAAGTTGAGACTACAAATATGATGTGGAGACTCATTTCTTCCTCCCTAGTTTGATTCAAGGTTTGCAACAAGTTGCACATACAGTGCATTGCCACTGCAGCTATGAAAATATGCATCCAAGTAGAATCACAGAATCCAAACCCTGTTAATTTATCCATTGCATGCATTTTCTGGATTTTAATCACGGTTACTGATGTAGTCATTTAAAACAACATTAATCTTATTCATTTCAATAAACAATCATTTCATTCATTCAATATTCGATATATTCAATCATCATGCAATCATTTCATTTCACAGTCTTCCACACTTCAGAGTTGATGTTAAAAAAAAAAAACACGAAAGAAAACACCTCAAGTCCTTATTTTGCATGCTTGGGATAAGTCAAGTGTCAATCAAAGGAAACAGTATCATCAGAAAGTATCTGTCCATCATCTGACTGTGGCCCAGCAAGCACTGCCCATGTACAACATACTGACAGTCATTTCTACACTACCCTGTGAATAATGAACAACATTGAAAATGTTAGTAATGCATACCAATAGCTTCTTCTTCTTCTGGTCTAGTCTGCCTCTTTTAATTTGCTGAAGATTCTCGCAAACTGTGAGTGTGTGTTTATGGACACACACATATGCTGGAAGTATAGTTCCATCTTTATCTTACCACAGACTTTTTGATCATTAGCAATTCTGATAAATTCATACTCTGAACTGAGTATTAAGATAGACTGTATGTCATCCATAAACCCATCTATGCAGATGAAGAGAAATGGAAGAACCTATTTGGAAAATGAAAGAAAATTTTAAATACAGTGTAGTTCATTACTAAAAGACATGAGAAACAATACTGATGATTCACTCACCTCAGCAAGCTGTTTGCCCGCCTCGCCCGCCCTACTAGTAGCCACACTCCAGGGGTTATCGATGCTTGACGAAATGGCCGTGTAGGCAAATGCTGGTAGGGCTATGGCAGCTAGCAAACCTGCAAGGAATCCAAAACAATGAGGACTTCTGAGTAATCGGCTATGTACTCTGCTTTGTATTCTGTTCTACAGCGCCATGAACATTTTTTTTTTTAGGGAGAATGAGCACTTTATAAGAGTCACTTTATTATTATTATTATTATAATTATTATTATTATTATTATTATCATTATCATCATCATCATCATCATCATCATTATCATCATTATCATCATCATCATCATCATCATCATCATCATCATTATTATTATTATTATTATTATTATTATTATTATTATTATTATTATTATTATAATTATTATATTATTATCATTATTATCATTATTATTATTATTATTATTATTATTATTATTATTATTATAATTATTATTATTATATTATTATCATTATTATCATTATTATTATTATTATTATTATTATTATTATTATTATTATTATTATTATTATTTTATTATTTTTTTTTTATTATTGAAGACAGAGGGCACAATGTCAACACACTCTTTCTACAAGACATAACAAAGTGTGCTATGCTTTCCCAGCAGAGCTGTCTATCACAGAGACTCCAACTCTCCCGTTTTCGACGGGAGATCTCCCGCCGAAGGCCCATTTTTGCAAAATCTCCCGTTCTCCCGCTAGAAATTTTATTTCTCCTGCCCTGGCTCTACATCTCCCGTTGGAAAGGATTTCTTACTTATTGCTATCTTATGTTGAAAAATAAGCCTTAGATAGCACCAGAGAACATCTAGAACCCTAGGAACTTCGCGCTTCGCACACACCAACTTGGGAGTCTCCCGTTTGCTAGGGGTTTTCGGGCGGGAGAATCTCCAGATCAGAAGGTGCTTGGGGTTGGAGTCTCTGCTATCAATGCAGAGAAAGAAAAAGAGAAATGAAGCAATTTATTTGGAAAATGAAGGAATTAATATTGAAAGATGTGAGAAAACCGAGTCAATGATTTACTCACCACAGCTGTCTATCTGTCTCACACTATCTCTTTCTCTAAATATTATGAATGAGTTTCCGTTCATATTACAATAATTATGTGTAACACTTCTTCAATTGCAGATGAGAAACAGTTTGACACAAGAGTGTAATGCAGAGAGCCTCGTGTAGGATTGCTACAGCATGTGGGATGCAGACCTTAACATGAGTACTGCTAGGTTCAAGTCCTGAGGAGCACTTGTTTATTTGCAGGCTGACTTGCCCTCAGCAAAAGTCAACACGATGAACATACTTTGCATAAACTGTATTTACGTATTTAAATTAACTAAGAGGACCAATAGAAATAAAAGAAATGGAAGAGACCAACAAAAATGTAAGAACCCAATTCACTAAGACTACCAATGAAAACAAACTGGAAGAAGGTGGCAACGAGCTGAGGTGAGAACTTTAAAGAATGAAATGTTGAACAAAAGGATTAGGTGTGGGTTCAAATGGATGAACACATGAATAGGAAAAGAATGAAGGTGGTGACAGAGAAATGAAATACAGGTAAATGGGAATGTGGGACCGCCTAAAAACCTTAACAAAATGAACTAAATAGCGAATTGAGACTGGAAAGGGGGATAGCCAAAAAGAAACTCTACTAAATCAGCTTTGCTGTCTTACAAGTAGTATAATACCTTCTTCATAGCTCCTCTGCCACCATTTGAACTCAAAGGGATATTCCAGATGATTTTCATAATTTCACATCATGTAGTACATAAACCAACAATTCCATGTATAGATTTGTGGAATTCATTGTGGTTCTTGAGCAGAGTAACAATACTTTGAAACACTTTCAACAAATTACACTGAACAAGGATGATGACATGGGAGGTTCAAATATTTCAGAAATGTAGCAGTGTAATTCCATTACAATACCGCTTGCTTGTGAGTTCACCTGTGTATAATCTATGCATGCCTCCTTCTTTTAGTGTTAGTGTTGTCTGGGCAAATTATTTGTATAGGGCCCCAATTTTTTTGTCTCTCTTCTTTCTTTCTTTAGAACAATAACTACAACAACCTTCTTCTTTTGTTCTGCTTCCTTGAGCTCAAACTCATGCATTCTTATGGTGATTCTACCATTTCTTCATCCTTGTTCATTCCAATTTGTTCTAAATTTTGAAAATATTCTTATTCTTCATCCCGATTATTAAATATTCTGAAACTCTGTCCTCAGTATAACTAATTTATAGTTGTTCAAATGTAAAAATCTGAAAATCATCCGGATGTCTCCTTTAATGATATTTCAGGCTGGACATCGATAGTTTCATAACTGTGAAGTCGTTTTGGGAATATTGAGTCTTGTCTTGATGAAGTAATCCCTATAGCAGCTTGAACATACAGCTAGCCTGGGATGGGTTGGTGCAGTGGCAGCATGTGATGCTGCACATGTTACACCAAGATATGTATAATGAAAATGTGATGCATGTGCAAGTAAAAGATGCCCTTGAATTACAGCATCCTGTCACCAATGGGAGGCTTCATCCTTCTAATAGCAGGAAGGGCAGCCTCTTGGAAAGCAGCAAGGGTTTGTGCTGTTGCTGCTTGAGGTGGTAGACAGTTCCATATTCGGATGGCTTGATGATAAAAAGAAAAGTTGCAGGGGTCTATGGTGGCCATATGTACTGTATAAGCTCGAGGCTGTGGTCGTTTCTGCTGATATATGGGGCTGGTTTTATGAAAGCTGGGAAGGAGATATTTACAAGTTGTTGTGGATTGTGCAAGGAGGCGACGTTTGTGCAAAAGATCCCACCTAAGCTGACTCACGAGACTCGAAGATGATGTGGTTGTTCGGTAGACCCGGGTAACAAAACATGCAGCTGCTCTCTGGATTCATTCAAGGTTATCTACACACTGTGATGTGTAGGGATTCCAAGCTTCTGAACTGTATTCAAGTTTGGGGAGAACCAGGGCTTTGTATGCAATTTCTTTTACCGTCTTTGGACATGGTGCAAGAGTTCTGCGCAGAAGGCCAAGAGTCTTGATGGCATTTCTGGTCTTTAGCTCGCAGTGTTCATTCCATCGGAGGTCTTTGGTTACTGTGATTCCCAGCTATTTGAAACTGTCAACTCTACGGATGGATTCATTGCACAGTGTATACTTGTACAAGTTGGGTCTACGTTTTCTTATAATGGTAAGCACTGTTTATATTTCTTCACATTGGAAGACAGTGCCCAGACTTTAGACCAGGTGGATAAGACCTCAAGATCATGTTGAAGGGAGATATTGTCATCTTCTGAGTGGATGTCCCTATAAATAACACTATCATCAGCATCGGCTGGCATGGTAGCTGATAAAACCAAATTGGACAATACAGAACATATTTTCTGTCAAGAAAAGCGTGAGGTTTAGAGCTCATTTCTGGGTAAATTTGTGAACTGAATTGTACATGTACTTATGTGCTCCATTGTACTCCCATTATAAGGAGCATGGCTATAATGAAACTCTAAAGTTCAGGACCCAAAATTATTGTCTATATATCTTTATGCCCTTTAATGTTTGGCTATAACTATATTTCGATATAGCAAAAGAAAACTGCCAGTTCCGAAAAACTTCATCATAACGAGAGTCACCTGTACATGTATGTGCAAGGAACACATATTGGACGATATGGTGTACTGACACATACAGATGAATTCACCCGCAATTCTCTGAGAGCCTTCAATGCTCGGAAACAAGATTCTTCTGGCCTGTTACCAGCAAACAGACAGGTTGGTAATCCACCTGTGCGAGAGCAGTCAAACATTACATGTTTTCCCTTTCCATGGTCAAATACATGTGTCATCAAACAATGAAAATACCTTTCGGGCATGAAGGATGAATAGAGCATGTGCTGATGGGCTCACAGACTCTTTTGTTATAAACAAAACGAGCACCTGTATAGAGTCAGCGAATGTCAAAATCTACTGAGTTCAGCCTTGATTGATATGCACAACTTCTTACGAGTTTCATACCAAAACAAGCACAAACTACATCGGGGGGGGGGAAAATAATACTGTGGTATACGCCGTTTTCCTACAGAAAGAGAACATATGCCGAAGTAGAAACTATAATCTTTCTATCAAAGCCATTTTTCTGAGCAACATTTAACACAAATAAACATGAATTTAGGCCTCAAATGTAGACACTCTTGTCTATATTTCAGGAACCTGGTATACCAGGTTCCCATATATCAGTTGCCACCACGGGCACCTGGTATGTCAGGTTATAGGTTCCAATAAGGAACAGGTCAATGAGCGACGCACACACTCATACCACAACAGACAACCGTACCTGAAAGGACTGTGTACTTGAGAGCCTCCTTAGCAGCCATGGTCATGACAGAGTCCAGGATATACTCCATGGCCTGGCCCAGGTCCAACAGGTATTTAGACTCCCACTTCAGACAGTAGATCTCCTGGCAACTGGCCAGGGAGTACCAGGGAGCCGAGAAATTATCTATGCAAATGAGATACAATCATAGAAGGGAAATCCATTGGTAACAGGTACCCAGATGAAGAGAAATTATTTATGCAAATGAGACACCATGAAGGTAATCCTTAGTAGGTTACCAAGGAGAAGAGAAGTTATTTATGCAAATTAGATACAATCATCATAGAAGGTTATCCATTGGTAGTTACCCAGATTACAGAAGACAAGACATCTATGCAAATGGAGACACCACAAAGGTATGTTACCAAGGGGAAGAAAAGTTATCTATGCAAATGAGACACCATGAAGATATTCCAGAGGTAACATCTACCTTTGAGCTGAGAGTGATGCTATCTGATTACTCTACTGACTGAGGTAATTCATTCGTAATAGAAGTAACTAAACTGATAATGTACTGCAGTAAATGAGATGAAACAGCTGCAAAAAAAAATCATACTGTCGATACGACATCAAGAACATCAGAAACTCTCACATTCAAATCGAAAATTATCAAGACTGTAAATGAAATACATCATCTTATTTGATCTGAGAACAAGGCCAGATTCAGGTCTCCAAATGACCCTTAACCAAGCAAATTCTTAGTTCATGGAGGATGGGGTGTGTGCACCCTGCAGAAAGGACTAATAAACAATCATAAATCAAATTTTTCCTCTGCTGAAATAATCCAGAGGAAAATGTATGAGGCAAACAAAACATCTGCATAAGTGAGCAAAAAGACCCCCAAAATTGTGCTCTCATGACCATGTGATTCTGACATGCCAAGAAATGCAGATCATTTTTTTTGTGCTCTTTTATTTTTCAGTATCTTTTTAATTATAGGTTTCTGTTTGTGATTTACTGTCTTTCTAAATACAGTGTCAGGATCTGTCAATATGATATTAAGGTGTTGGGTCTATCAGAACATGACAACAATGTTTTATCTGAATCAAGGAAATGAATCCAAGCATCAATCACGTGACCAAATCAAGTTATGACAAAGATGTGCAGATAGAGACCAATTGAGAAGAGAAACTGACCTAGTCTATCCTTGGTGAGCCAGCCAGAGACAGCGATGGTAACGTGCAGATCTTTTCCCTCGTTCAGGGGCATGAATTCAAACTCCTCCACAGCACCAACCCTCTTATTCATCTTGTATCCTGTCCCAAAGTGAAACAAAAACAGCCATTTATGATTGGTGGAGCTCAGGAGCACATACAAGCGAGAGTTTCAATTTTGAAGTTAAAGGGACTGTGCAGTACTGGTTGAGGTGGGGATTCATGTTTTGAACATTCTTAAGTGAGATAATGAGAAACCTCTTATGAAATATGAAAGAACATGTAATTCTAACAAGGATTCAACATTTATTTGATGAAAATTGGTTTTCAAATGGCTGAGATATAAAAAAAAAGTGATAATAATAAAAGGCGACAGGCCATGCCTCTTATTAGGATCTCTTTGTTTCACCTTGTTTTTGGATATCTCAGCCATTTCAAAACCGATTTTCATCAAATAAACTTTTGATACCCCTTAGAATTGCATGCTCTTTAACATCTCATAGAGTGGTGTCTGAATATCTCGCAAAACGTTAAAAGCTAAATCCTCACCTCAACCAGAACTGTACACACCCTTTAACCTTCTCATTACCAATGTTGTACAGCACCATCGACATTTGATGAAATCTGGTTGCTGATGGTGGTGTCAAGGTTAAGAATAATACAAACACCTGTTTGTTCCATTCTCTGCACTATCTTCTTCCTTATTACTCCAATCTCCTAATGGCGTGTCGGGGATTGTATGACAATATCTATCTTTCTATCCAGCTACTCTATCTAGTCATCTAGAGGATCCACACTTTAAGCTCTTCCAAAAAAAAAAAAAAAAAAAAAAAAATTGGGGTGGGTTACCACTAACCTCGAACAACCGCAGTTCCTATTTGTCCATCCATATATCTACCTTTCTATATTATACCTATCTATCCATTTATCTATTTATCAATAGTTCATACAATGATGCTCATTGTATGTCATAATATGACACAAATAACAAAATAAATATGTGAATGAATACATAAACATACATTTTCCTCACTACACAAAGCTTCTTGTAATAAGTGTATATGAATGATAAGTAATCAGTGTTATTTGAAGGAGAAAGAGAACAAACTATTCCAATAAATTGCTGTTCCAAACTTAAAAGTGTCTCAAATAGGTCAGCCAGAATGTCCACCTGACAGTCCAGCTCCAGCCGCCCCGATTATGGAGCCGATGACGGCGGCTCCAGCCACTGTCCCAAAGAACCCGATGCTGGTCCCCAGCAGGGCAGCACCGGCAGAGGCTATGAGGGGTGCAGCCAGTCCTCCCGTTAGTCCTGAATCCAGGTGCACAGGGCAAAGAAAGGAGAGATGAGTGTTCCAAAATCATCATAGACTAAGACATACCGCAAGGAACAATTATAAGCCTTCTTGTTCGACATAAAAACAATTTGTATATTAAAAGATGTTTATTTGTTTCATTTTTCCATCTGAAAATACAGCTGGATAGCCCATATTCAGAGGTGTCTGCACAAGCGGGTCTTCCATGAGATCTAGTTGGATGTGAGGTGTACCATTTCACTGAGTTATATTGACGTGAATCCAAGTTTTGTGTCTGAGACACAATGTATAGACACGCTATTCACAACATTCATTCACAGTACAGTGAGTACTTAATCCCTTTATGCCAAGGGTGTGAAGTAACACAAACTTTTATAGCATTTGAAATAGCATTTGGGCATTAACATATCGGAATTCAATAGACTCAAGCCCTTTAACATTAAAAGAGAAGCATCGAAACCTAACAAGTACTTGTTACTTCCTGACCGAGCAATATCTAAGAGTCAGTGTGTGAGGGTGAATGGGTGGAGTCCTTGAAATACCAGGTTATACGCATTTATGCTAGGGTGAATATTAAATTACTGAGGAATAGATTATTGATATGTGCTAAGCTACAGGTGGAGTTGTAGCTTAACCCTCTGCATGCTACATCAATTTCCTGTCTATAGATTTGTGTGTGAAATTTGTACACATTTGTCGCACTGGCACTGAAAGGGTAATATGTACCTATGATGGCTCCTCCTCCAATTGTTGCTGCTCCAATCATGAGCACTCTCTTGGCTTTCCGGATCTTTGCCTTCTTTTCTTTCTCCCGCCTCTCTTCCCTGGAAAAAGCAAACAAACACAAAATCAGAGAATTGGCTGATAAAGTGGTACACAAGTTTAATCCTCACTGTGCTTTGTTGGCCAATTAACCCTCATCAGGCTGGAACACTTTCTTTGCATATTGGCACAGAAAGTCTGGAAACTACTGCTAATTGTCAATGAATAGAGATTACCTAATCCCCCTAATCTCTTTCTTGTCACCACAGCCTGAGGCATGCTGCTACACCCTGAGTGGGCTTCCTCACTTTAAGTTCAAGTTTTGATGGTTATATGAACGTTGATGAATGAAAAAGCTTGCCATGATACAGCTTAGTGACTGGGCCCACAAAGGGTTTCGAAAAGGAAGCACTTAGCAGACTACTGTAAAACCAGAAATTTTTGTGTGTCCAAAACTTTTGTAAAATTTGTGAGGCAAGATTAACAAAAGTAAAATACACAAGGAAGTTTTTGTCTACACGATGCACTGAATGCTAGTCTCTAATTTGCGAAATTTTCACGCTGTGAAAAACGCTGTTGGCTCCAAGTAGCAAAAGTTTCAAGCGGAGAATAATCGTTTCTGGTCTTACAGTATCCCATTCAGAAGTAAGAAAGATGGAAAAATTCTGATCTTGTGCTTACTCTGATAGCTGGTGCTCCTCCTGCTCATACATGTCGATGATGCCCCTCTCAAACGCCCTGATCGTCTCCCACGGAACTTTCAGTCGCCTAGCAACCTCCTTCACCAGCACTCGCATCCTGGCATCGTAAGTCCCGTTGTGCAGGGCTCGCGTAATCATGTCCTGTAGGAGAGCCAAGATGAAGCAACAATCAGTTGTCTAATTTTTTTCATCTCAGTCTTGTTAAACATGCTTTAAAATACAAAGCATGGCCGCTGAATTGTGGTGTCAAAAGAACTATGATCTACCAAACATCACTTTTTATGATAATGATGATGACGATGATAATGATGATGATGATGATGATGATGATAGAAATGATAATGATAACAATAATATTTAATAACAAATGAAATAACAATACTCCTATTATCATAATCATTATGATAATCATTATTACCCTGTACCACTACTATACTATAACAATGCATTAACTAATCATAAAGTTAACAAAAATCTAAAAACATTCATGAGGATAGAAATATATCAAGAAGAAAGAAAGAGATGAAGAATCATACGAATGACAATGCTGTTACACTTGTCCTTTATCTTGTGCCTTTCCACTATATCATGGTGCTATAGACTGATATCCCCAGTAACAAATCAGAACCTCATCCACACTGACTGCAAACTTACTTCACCATTCTGGAGAGTATTGATACAACCTGGCTGCTATTCACTAAGTCTGGAGAACCACTCATACAATTCAGTATGTACAATCAATAGTTATCATGACCAAAACTATCAATAATATAGTATACATTTTACTTTGCAAGGGAAAAAAATCAACAACTTATATGGGACACACAAAGGCAAATATACAAACAACATTACTAAAACAAATAGTACACAGCTAGAAGATAAGAAGAAAACAATGGGAAAAGAAGAGAGCTGAAACTTAATGGTCAAGGAGAGAAACACACACTGAGAACCAATCCCTGGAATACAGAGATTACCGTACTGCACAAATATAATTAAAACATACACTTGTATACCAAGGGCTACATCAAAGACAGCTGATTATTACAAATACAACTTGTAGGTATCTGACTACAATACCAAAACACAAGGGCTACATCAAAGACAGCTGATTATCATTAAAAGGTATCATATCTGACTACAATTCTATTAGTCAAGGGAGCTGTTCGATGTCACAAGAAAACAGAGCCACAAACTGGTGATGGGTGAGGGAGGGGCGGGAGGGATATCATAATATACAGATATTGCTTTCTAAGAGGCATAATTAAATATTCATAATCAAAGACTTGACGGCCAAGAAGGAGTTATAGTTCCTCCAAGAGATTTTAGATCCCTAAAATGCTAAGCACTGAGGGAAAATATTGACTTGAGAGGAAATATAACTCCCAAGGGACTGTCAAGTGTTATATCACAACAATAGACAAGGCAATATTTGTTATCATATGTGACCGTGCATCACAAAACGAACAAAAAGTCGCACACACTGATTTTGCGTGAGGACTTAAAATAAGTGAAATGGGTCAACCTAGCTGATTTTGACTTTTTCATATTTTCTGAAAGAGCAAGTCTTCTTCTACATTATGCTAAAATTTGGGATCATAAAATGAGCAGGAAAGTGTGTTTTTTAGCAGTTTATCTCGAATATTTTTGGTACAATAGTGTGATTAGGTATGTCTTAAGAGTCCCCTTTTTATTTCTGAAAAACCTTGTACACACTCTTCACTTTCAACTCTAATAACTTTTAAAAGGATGATGCTACTGCTTTGAAAGTAGGCATTAATTATGGACAGAATGTGTTAATAAGGCATGCTCAATTTCAGTTTAATCTGATAATCCCTTCATTGTTGTTACTCCAGTGGTTTACTTCCTGTTTTTTGTCCCATTCATCCCACAGCCAGCACGGCTTGGTAAAGATTAAGCGCTTAAATAGACACTGTACTTCAGAGCCTCTTTTCTCAGCTCACACTTTTCCTGAGTGTGTGCTTTCTTTCCAATATTTAGATAGGTTAGGAGAGTCCATTCGATTTGAGTTATACATCATTTTAAAGTTTAAAGTCTGCTCTTTCAGAATATGCTCTTAACTAAAATTTCATGTCTGGCGACTTTCTGTTTGTTTTGTGATGCAGGGTCACATATGATCTACTAATGCACATCATTTAATTCAAGCCCCATTGGCAGCCAGTCAATTTTGGAACTGATCATATGATGTGAAGTCACTGCTTACAATAATGAGTTTGATCCTCGCTGTATTTGTCACATGATTGCATTCCAGTGTGTGAATGATCTCTGACCAGTATTGGATGTAGACAAAGTGCCTGAACTTACAGAATACCTTGTGACTGCATAAATTGACCAGACAAGTGAAGTGCAATTGAAGCACGGATAATAATTTATGGATATTGAATCCCAGTTTATGACCAGGTCTATTATTGTGTACTTCCTCCATAAATCAGTTTCATGGTAATCTGATATCTCATTTGGCAATATCTTAAATTTTGATGGCTCCATGATGGCTATTACATTTTGCCACAAGAAAAAAAAAAAAAAAAAGATAATGATCAGATCAGAAGTTTTGGTTTCAGTAATTATATACAAACAATATGCACACTGTCATGATATCATACTAAGACCACCTAAAATCAAAGTTCTGAAGTGAATAGAACAGTACGGAAAGTTGTCTAAAATTAATACCGACAGAGCTTGGTGAAATGCACTTGTAAGCACAAACTTACACACAAGCACACAGGGAATACTAGGATGCACACATAAGCCCTACATATTTCATCCACATACAAATATTTGCATGCACACTGACAAAGCAAGGAAAGTGATTGTAACATTCTGTATAATTGCTCTAGATCACGATTGTGTTAACAAAAATGCATTTCCTTTATAAATTCTTTTAAAAAGGTTGGTCTGAGTACGCTAATGCAGCTTTGATATTGTTGTTGCTTTTTTTCATTTTACTGTTATTATAAACTGTTTATTTCTTTTCTCTTGCCTCATCTTCAACTTACTATTTGGCTGACTCTACATTTTGTGTACTACTATTTTGCATAACCACAGCATATAAACTGAAAAGGTCAACACACTACTTTCAGTGTAAATATATACTATATCCACATAAGCCAGAATACAATTGTAAGCACAAGTATTATACAAAGAGAATAACATCTTTAGGATGTTGATACTTACGTAGCAAATGGGAATTTCGAATGAGGTCAAATACTGAGAGAAATAATTATGTTGGCAAAATGAAGGATTAGAGTCCAGAATTTCGTTTGTAGTATTTTTGGCAAATACAATATTCTACTACAGGAACCCTTTTCTCTGAATACTGATGTGCATGGGTCACTGAAAAATATACCAGTATTTACTCACTTACTCACTTACTTAAAGTACCTGTATGAAAGTTATCTAAATGTACAACTGTATTATTTATACCCCCACCCTCAGATCATATCAGCAGTAACAGACCATGCTATAATATATATTGCACTATATTCACCTTTGTGTGTCAAACAGACCTGCATAATTAGCTTTTGGACTGTTTCTTTCCCCCTTTCCTGTTTAGATGTCAATGAGTTACTCAGCACATTCTGGCTCTAATGCTAGCACATCTCTTGACTGACTCTTCGCTTTTCTATGATGCATTCACAATAAGATTAGTATGGCACTGGAATTGCCTAGAGTCTAATGCTGGATGAAATAGGATGAAATTCCATGGTTTCCAATTTACAGAGAAAATCATAATTCCTTCAACTTTTCTCAAAGTGGAACTCATGATATCTGTTCAATACATTGATTTCTTTTTTGTTCAAATAAAGTTTCTCTCAAAAAGGAGTACAACCCTCCTGTAAATGAGATATATAATGCAAATTATTTTTAACTCCACCCACCTTTGGGATGATATCTGGTCTTAAGAGAGAGGGATCCTCTACAAGGCACTCTGTGAAAACATCTGCATTGGACATATCATGGTGGTAAGGGTCTTCAACCATGATGTTTAGAGTCTGCTGTGACTGCTTGGGCAGCTTCAGGTACTTGCTCAGTTCCTTCACCATCTTCAAGTTCCACTGTCTGCAAAAAACCCAAACAAACACACAAACAAACATACAAACAGAAACATCACAGAAACATGTCACACATTAAAATTAAAACTTTCATGACATCCATTGATGAGATGCTCTGCAAAGATATTTTACTTAAAATCAGGCGAATAAAGGTTGAAGAGCAGATTTTTTTTTTTCTGTGTGTGTGCATGTGTGTGTGCATGGTCCATCATCTCATCTACTGGCTTTGAATTCAAACAGTCAGGCAGATGATTTCACAGATATTAAATCATCTAACACAAAACAGGTACAAGACGTGAAAACTTTGGGACTCCTTTTGGCCATCGACTTCATTAAAGCAGGGGTGCACACTAACCCATTTTTTCTACTGCCTGGTTGGACCTGTCTATCAGACCAACAGGTACCCAGTTTTTTCCATTTTTCACTGGTCTATTCCTGAAAAAAACAAAAAAAAAGTTACTGGTCTGACAGTACTTTTTTACTGGTCAGGGACCAGTGGACCAGTGCCAGGCATGAAGAGTTGCATCAAAGAATATTCAAGCACCAAAGCATTGCATAAAAACATCAAGAAGCTGGCAAAAGTTCAACCTGGAATCTTGATTACAATATAAACATACAATTCCCATACCTGGTAATTCTTATCATCAGGAGCACCAATGTCTCTCAAAACATCATCATGATAAATATCAAGTATGGTAAAAAGTTGCAACAGGGACATACGATATCGAACTGGTTTAAATCATTTCTCCATTGTTGTTCACACACACACACACACACACACAAACCTATAACAAAGCTAAATTGACTGTCAAAATATTGAGTTAGATTTGGATTGACTGACTGGAACAAGCATTATTATTACCCTTGCATAAAAAGGTAAAAAGCAAAATTATTTACTTGTTACACTGGTTTTCAAACAGATTTGGCAGGCAGACAGCGATGAGAGAAGAGTAGGCGAACTTGGCGACATCGCTGAGGGACTCATTCAGGGGCTCTTTTGGCTGATCCTCTGCAAGGGGCATTGCATTCCTGCCAGCTGAATGGGTTTTCTTCATGTCGGGCTCACCACCTTTCTTGCTGTTTTCTTTTGGCATGTCTGTCTGTCCTACTTTTGCTTTTGATCCAGTGGCTTGAGCGGATTCAGTCGATCTGCTGTCTTGCTCATCTGCATCTTCCATGATATATTTCTCCATTCTCTGCTGGAGATGCGCTTGGTAATCATCGTCGCCTCCGCTGGTGCCACTCACACTCACAGGACTCGTCGCGGTCTCCTCCTGGGAAAAGATCCCGCTTGATGACGCCTCGCTGTCATCATCGGCTGCAGCCGCCATCAGCGGGTGCCACTTTGGTCCGTCGGAATTTGCCTCGAGTTTCTCCATCTTCTGTACGGTACATCAATTATCCAAACCCAATTCACTGTGACTGGTAGCACTGCTCACTGCAACCACTTGATGCTGTCTACTGCAAAGACAAAAGTAAGTAGGGGCCTACTTAACCACAGCAGCGACCCCAATATGTTACACTACAGCGCCCCACGCCGGGGTTAGGGCACACTAATACTATTACTAATATTCAACACTGAAGTTTAATATCTACTTTGGCAGGTGCTGTTGAAAATCAATGAAATATGTGGAAGGTGGATTCATCAATGAGTAAATGACAGTAACACTAACAGTGTAACATGACACACTGCACTAGTTCACACTGCAGGATCATGGGATCGAGTCATCCACTATTTAACCAGTCACGCCAGATGTGGATGGTCATACCAGGAACGATGCGAGGGTCAACACAATTCACGAATGATAACTTCAATCAGCTCACCTTCATTTCACAGCTTCAAGGCTTTCCCCATTCATCACGTTCATACATGAGTAAATGATTAAAGCAACAACAACAACAACAACAACAACATAAATTGCATTGCCGAAAAATCTAGTTGTAGAACTTCGAGAAATCAAGCTGAACTGAGGTAGCTCTTTACCTAGACAGAAAGATCCGTCTGTCCGGAGGACTCTTTTGTATTTTGCCATTAACGCCGTCCTCTGTATACGGAGGGGATCCGTGAAGCCAGACGCAGTCTCCGCGGAACATTCCCCGACGGACAGATACAGACCGATCTTTCGGTCAACTCTTTACCATGCATCCAACTTCATGCTCCAGCATCCAGAGTTCACATCATAAGCAACGCTGCTCCTCTAGCTCCTGCTATGATGCAGCTGAGCCGAGGGTATCACCTGACACAATTCGGTTCACACAACGCGCGCTCTAGCGACGAAAGTTGATTTTTACCTTGTTATTGGGCTTCTTTCGCTCCGAGAGCTTATCGTTTCAAGCCGGTACGGCTTCACCTAACCTACTTTGTGCAGGGATCTCGACATTATGCGCGAACTTCGTAACGAGCTGGCGGTTTCATTGTCACAAGACGGCCATACATCGTAAAATCAAAGCATACTCGCATACTCGCGCGCGTAAATAGGGCGGACTCACACTGTGCGATTTTTACTGCGATTTACCCTTTGCGATGTCGCACGACGAGAAATCGCACAGTGTGAGGATGTCTGCGATACGACAACCGGCGATTTGGGGATATCGCAGGGATCGCAGCCCCATCGCAGAACTTTGAACATGTTCAAAATTCTGCGACAATCGCTTGCGACGATGATCGAAAACTTTCAGTGAAGCAGGGTGGTTGAAGAAGTCCTAATCAAGATTTGGCTGGATATGCTTCCTTTATTCCACAATTGCTTACTGATCTATCTCAACATGATGACGGAGATGAGATGGGGAGGGAGTTTTACAACGACTTAGAGTGCAATCGTGAGTAATTCTACCATGAATATGGGCTTCTCGCGTCCATTGCAGCCGTTTTGTCCATACGTAGTCCCATGTATAGAGTTTGAACGACGGCAGATTAAACAGTCTGTGGGTTGGTTAAATTTAAATAAAATTTTGTTTGCGTACCGCCGGACCGGTACTGTATGCATAGCCTTGGACTATAACCTGTTAAGTGTTAGATCTAATGTTTAAATTATACTAAGCCTAGGCCCTACTGAGTATGCTATAAACGAGACCCATATCTAGCTAACATGTTAGGTCTAAATACGTGTGTGGGCCTAGAAGTGGTTCTAGGCCTGGTCTGCCCTAGATCTATGTAGGGGCCTACATAGACCCTACGTGTTCCAGTCGAATTTTATGAATTAAATCGACATAGGGTAAGGGCACCAGTATTCGGTCAGCCCCCAGTATTCGGTCACTTATTACTAGTCACCAGCCAGTAAGTTCAACTGTCACAACACACGCAAATCACACTTCTCTGACTTGCACACTCATTCACAACAGGAAACTCCCTTAGCCCCCTCTAGAAATCCATCCAAAATCCCAAATTTTACCGTCAAAAGTGCAGAATCGGCGCTACTTTCCCAAAGCGCGCGCGGATAAGGCCCAGTCTTAAGAATACGGGTCGCCGAAAAAGCGCTAAAAATCGAGAAATAGGCCGTTCTCTCGCGGGATTTTTTGTTTATCGCAAGCTTGGAGTGTGATGGTATCCTCAAAAACGCAAAGGAAAAACAAAATTTCCGTACGTGCCGATACAGTGTATCAATGCACAAGGGTTGAATGCAAGTGCCGAGTCCCCAGTATTCGGTCAACAACGGGCGCCGCAACGTCCCCGATGCAATTTTGCGCCAACAAGGTAGCGCGCGCGCGCGTTTTTCAGCTGCCTTGAACACGCATTGACTTTGAACGCGCATATCGCGTGACCGAATACTGGAGCCGGTGACCGTATACTGGGGAATTTTCAAGGTGATATATTTTGCGATTTTGCGAAATTCTGTGTGATATTTAACAAAATAAAAATTGAGATTAAAGAAATTTGATATATTTCACATACATTGCTGTAGATATGATGTTTGTATGTATTATTTTAGTTTGAAAAATATTGCAAAAAAGCTTAAGTGACCGAATACTGGGGATGTTACCCTACACGTTGTATAAACTACTAGGACTAGGCCCCTGGTCTGGACAGGCCCTAGCTCTATGTCTAGACCATAATGGCTTAGTATTGCACTGCTACTGGATCGACTGACGTGGACGTGAACACTAACAGTAACAGTAAACACATAACGATAGGGCCTAACGTTAGACGTGGTTTCTGTCTAACGACATAACGTTGAAAAAGAGTAACCAACAGTTTATAGAGATCTAGTCTAGTCTAGAGGCTTCAAATGTGAAACATTCTTCCTACCCTGCACACACGACCATACTAACACACAGTTACAAAACGTTGGTGGAGTACAGTTAATTCTGAGTACCGGTAGACCTCTATACCGACGGAACCGGAACAGAAACAGAAACAGATCCAGATACTTTTTACACGTTGATAGGAAAGGATATTGATAATTGAAAGTCTAGCCCATCAAGATGTAACTGATATTATTAGTGATAAGATCTGTAGAAATCTACATTTTCTTATTAAAGTCTTATATAGATTAACTAAACTAGTCAGTCTAGACCGGCCCTAAGCACTATATCCAAGAGTTAATTAGTCTAGCACTAAGGTCCTAGCAGTCGTAGCATGCACTAACGTTAGCACTACTCACAGTCAGCAGGCTTCTTCTTAGTTTTAGACCTGTTCTACAACATTAAACGATAGTAATGTTAGTCCCTTACGGTGATCTAACGTAAGGGCTACTAACGTTAGATGGGTCCTCTACATTTTTTTTTTTTTTTTTTTTTTTTGCAAAAATGTGCTCATGGATTTCAAAATCATACGGTAGGCCTACTCTGGTTAAGCTAGTGATGGCTACAGAAATACAGTGTCGATTATTACTTAGGCCTAGGCACCTACTGGATCTAGATTTTCAGTAGCTGTGCTAGCCTTTCCTGCCCTTGGCTGTGGTCTAACGCTAAAACCGTAGGCTTAGACCTATTTTGTATTAAATGTTAGAGGAATTAGAACTCTAACCGTTGGAGTTAGACCTACACTGTAATTGAGATCCATTGCTATAGTTACAAGCAGTATGAATCCAGATCCTAGACAAAAAATAAACAAACTGTTCCAAAACTTTTTTTTTGAGTAGATGTAGTGTCTAGTCTCATGGAAATTACCTAACTAAGCCAGGAGTATAGCACTCTAGATTTTTAACAATAAGGCCTACAAGTGGAGCTGAGGTAACTTAGATTGATCAGTTGTTCTTGGAGATTTGTACAGAAACTGTAGTCTAGAAACACACACACACACAAAACAAATGCAATGCATTGAAGTGACCCTCTCTACATGTAGGTTACTAGGTGATTAACATTTTATCCATGTTTGTCCGAGTTTTTATGTGATGATTGATCATGCACTCCAAACTGAGAGTTGTTACTGTATGAGGCTGTAACATGTTCATGCTCAGGTCTGCAGACTAGTGCTACAAAGTATTTGATTATCCGGCAGTACGTCATTTGTTAATCTGTGTCGATAATAAACACAGCCTTGTCGTTGCTGCCTCAGCATGTCACAAACGTGCTGTGCACAGCACTTGGTAAGGCTATGTAGTATACAGTACAATACAGTACAGTACAGCACTTATATTATGTACAGGCCTGTCCAATGATCAACAATAGTGAATAGTTGAATAAATTTGTTTATCACTATATGTGTTTGTTAAATCTAGATTCATTCCCAAATGTTGTCCTTTTTACCCAAATGGTAAATTTAGAGTCTACTGTAATTATCATAAATGCCTGAAAATAGTTGTCCCTTTGTGTCACCCTAAACAGGTCTGAATAAAAATGAAATCTCTAAGGAATTCATACTGGAGGCTTGTCTCAATGTTGAAAAGGAAGAGCAGAAAAGGAGCAGCTGGCAAATGGTTGTCCTGCAGAAGTACATGAATCCCTCTCTTACCTGCAATTTCTGAGGACAAACATGCCATGAGGATACCTAACCAATTTTGGAGACTGAGGTACAGTATATATGTTAGAAGATAAAATAAACACTTTTTCATACTTTCCAAAATGTTTATGTGACTGCATGTGTGAATACATCAGTTTCTTTTTCTTTTTATGGTGGCTTGACAATTAAAAAAAAGACATTAAGTTGAGAGCAAGAAAGATATTATTTCAAAGAGTGTAATTTAATTGTCTTTTACATTATTTTGAAGAAAATAAAAATTTCATTCATGCTACCCTAAAGTGATGAATAGTTTATTCATAGAACTTCAAATACAGTCATTGTAAGCAATTTCTAGAAATAAATGAAAACATCATTTCTTTGAAAGAATGAATCCATTGTAAGATATAGGGGGAATGCATCCCTCTTCATCATTCTAATTCAATACAATATGTAATCATGTTTGTGTGTTTTTTTCTTTTTCTTTTTCTCCTATTTACTAGGAATTACAAGATGATAAAAACTCTACCAGCAAGGCGTCAAAGGCTGAAATGCTACACATAAGGAGCAGGAGAAGGAGAAGCAGGACCTGTCAAAGCTAAACCTAAGAAGATAAGGAGGAGTCAAGAAGCAAAGGAAACCAAAATTTTATCAGCAGTAGGTACCCTGCTGATGCACTACTGGAAAATGTTTGTTTTACCTCTAAAATAGAGAGAGAAAGAAAAACAAAAACATGCTTGTTGTTGTTTTTTCCTCTCTCTCTCTACAGACAAGTGCAACATATTTATGTATTTGGGGTGTACCTGAAAATCCCAAATTTGATTTACATACTTCAAAGAACATTGTTGAGTAGACTTTATTCAAAGAATTATCATCCAGGGATACTTCTTTTTGTCAGGGTGTTCAGATCTATGATCACTGTCGAAAGGATTATTCAGGCGTAAGTTCTCTAAGTATAAAATAAAAACATGCCACATTGTACTTTTACTTTTTCAAGAAAATAAAATTCCACAGTCAATTCCATGGTCGAGGAACTTCATAAAAACTCAACTCGATAACTCAACTGTGGTTGTCAGTTGCTAATGTGTGTAGTTCAAGTGCTGTAAACACTGTAAGCAAATGGGCGGAAAGTTGGAGGCATCCTAAACTACAAATATTTGCTTCACAGGGAACCTTATGCATTTTTGTAACAATTAATATTTCCCCTATTTTCTCCCTTTTGCTCTCTTTTTTTGTGTTTGTTTAGCCCTTGTCATGTACATGTAGTTCACCTCAACACTTACACCTGTAACTGCAAGATCGGTGTGGGATGACATTGCTGTCTCTCTGGGACTTACTGGAAACAAAATGTGACTTTTCAAAGCAGGAAAGTGGTAGCTACTACAGCAGGCAGTCCGGAAGGTGGAACTTGAAGAAACTGACATATTGACTTGTTTCTGTCATTTATGTTGGACCAGTGCAAGTTTCCATGAACTTTACATGCATTTTATGTTAACTTACAATGGTTTGATTTCTGTTTTCCCACCAACTACAAACACAGCTACTCTCGAAAAACTCAAATTTACATGCAATCACCGTGAGTCATTTTTTTTTCTCCTGAAATACCAACAAACAGCTGAAGAATTTCAATGTGCAAGGTTTTGTCATGATTTTAAGGCGATTATGCACTGTTACTCCGACAATGCACTTTCCCTTTCTCTCTAAAATGTATCCTGCAACTTTAAATCATGTACAACAAATGTACCATGTTTTGTTTGTATCACTGAAAAACTGGAGATGGAAAAATTCCACAAGCTTTTGTTTGATTTGTGAGGGCCATTACAATGTTCAGAGACAATAGCAACACTATTTCCACTGCTGTTTAGAAATGTATGTTTTGTGCAACTTTACATTAAACTCAACATGTGTGCCAAACATTGTTTTAATGGCTCGAAAACTGGGGAAGAAAGCTGTTCTTAAAGCCGTTACATAACTTTGAGGGCAATTAGTGCTGTTACCATGGCAACACACTTTGCAGTGAGCTGAACATGTAAGCAAAACTTCTTTTGAATCCATGGAAAACTTCAGAAGTTCAAGAGATGTTTTACCTTGAAGTTGTTGTGTATGACTTGCACTGTTGCAAAAGTGGTAGTGACATGACATCATATTTCTTCGTCACTCACAGGACTGCGCAGAGTAAAAACACCTTAGGCCTTTATGGAAGTGAGAGCTTATTGCAAGTTTTCTAATATTAGTTTAACTTGACCATTGAACAACTTAGTTTTGTAAACTTATTAATCACCCTAATAATGCCAGTCTACATCAACAAGGCTTTAATCATTGCACAATGATGGAATTGCACAGTGTGTTTTCATCGCCCTTGTCTAAGCGTATTGAAATGTGAGTCTGACAATGATACATGTATTGCCAGAAATGTTTGAGCTAGAAAAATGGAGAATGGCACATGTATCAATGCAATAAGTTGTACTATAGCTGCAAACAAGAAATCATGCTACTGTGCAATTCTGAATTTAGAGCAATGTGAATGCAGCAGTCAGCGTTCTGAGATAGCTATTTTTCCTATGCAGTCATGCTACCGTATAAGTGCTGCATGGTATTTTAATCATACATATTTTAAGTGCTGATCTCCCCCTCTGCACAAAATTATGTTTGTTTGTTTGCTTGTTTTTTATCATACCTCTATCTGTATCGATGGATAACATTTATTACTCGACTCAACATCTGAGAGTTTGAGTCAGCAAATTGTTATAGTTGTATTTGCTACATTGTAGGCTACAATTTGCCACTTACCCTTATCAGTCAAAGCAATTCAATGTCCATTCATTTGTATCTTCCTGATTTATTGGTAACACACTTGTATATCTCTTGCTTATAAGTCTATTCTGGCAAGTAAAATGTGTAACCAAAATTGCATGTACTCTAGCCTTGAACCTTTTTTTTTTCTTCCGCACATTTTAACCAGCACATCTTCTTCTTGTAAAGAATGCCTAAGGTAGGCACCAACATAATCTGGGATGGACAGAAAATGGACAATGTTGAAGATGAGATTTCCTGTAATGATATTACATTATTAAGGTATACAATTGACAAGGTTCACACACAGTTGGAATTTCAATTCAAATGACTGCTTTGCCACAGTATTTTGCAGTGTATGCAGTGTCTGATTAATCTGGATTAGGACCAGTAGCACATTTAGTGCATCTCAAAGCACCCCTTTCGGATGCTGGTACAATGTATGATCATTTCAATTTGTCATTTTTCAAAATACACTGTATGTTTACAGTAAGTGTTTATGTACCTTTGTACACAAACTCTAACTGTATACGTTGCTTGTAGAGTACGTTAGATTGCAGCAATTTCGTCTCTGAGGTTTGTTTTGTTTGTTTGTTTGTTTTTGCAACATTATTTGGGAAATTGTAGTGGCATATAGGTAGTTGTCTCATGCAAATTGTAATGGTAACTCGTTGAGCTGAACTTCTTGTAGATGTTCAAGTTGACTGAATTTATTCATTGTTTATGTGGAAAAGAAATGGAAGTTGATGTTCTTTGTCACTTTGTGTGATACTTTTAAGAACTATGACATCCATACTGCAGTATGTATATATGAATTGTACAGCACAATTATGATATTGCTTTTCCTACTAGTTTTGCATTTTTTTGCCTTTTTTGACAGTACAATTGTATTGAACTAATTGAAGCATACAGCTGTAGTCATGATATAGAAAGACAAATCGACAACTTGAACCGCTTTGCACCATCTTATCTTTTTCTTTTTTGATGATGGAAATAAATAAACTACTGTATTGAATTTACTTTAATTGTGATCAATGTGTCTATATTTTAGATTTAATTTAATGACTTGAATATATCATTATCTTTATTCTTGTCACGTTTTTATTTGTGAATCAATATATATTGTAAATAAGTGTGATTCCCTTACATCTGGATGGTAATTACATACACAAAACAAGAGTGCATTTTTCAAGGGCCAACCAGAAAAATATGTCAGCACAATATTTTATGTGTTTGAGAAACCACAATGTTAGAATTCCACTATCAAAGCCTTAGAAAAGCACTCAGAGAATACAGACCTCCGCCAAGCAGTACTTTTTCACCCTTACTGTGATTTCTACCCATTGTAATAATTACATAAATATGAGTAATACAACATGTATGCTGTAAATGACTATTACCAATGATCAAGAATCCTACAACCACGTAACCCCCCCCCCCCCCTCCCAAAAAAAAAGGGGGGGGGACTTTGATCCAGGCAGTGATCCAAATTAATACCAAAATATGGCATTTCTTTTTTCTATCATTATTAACTTTATTTCTTAGAATATACAGTGTTATTCGATTCACATCTAGTAATTTCTGTATTTACTTTAGAATTAAAAAAAAAACAAGCTTGAACATACATGTACTTTTCAAACCAACGTCGCCAAAAAAAACAAAAAAAAAACAAAAAAAAAAACAAGTGACTTCATTCATGGTTACCGTTCTTTATGATGAACAGGTGCCATAATGTACGATGTACGCATGCGCACGGTGAAAATCGTAGGCCACAAATCGCACAGTGTGCGGTATATATCGCAGCACCTGCGACAGAGTGCAACAGGCTGCGATATCGCACATTGTCGCAGCGCAGCTCATCGCAGTAAAAATCGCACAGTGTGAGTCCGCCCTACACGTGTGTGAGCGCGATCATCGCGAGCGAGCATGAGCCAGCTCGAGCAAGTACGTCGTATAGTTCGTGCGTGTAGGACAGCGGCGAATGAAGTTTTACTGTTGTATTTTCACCTTTTCTCTAGATTTTGTGACTAGAATTTCACTGCACGAGTTCACTGGTATCCATAATGAGTTTCAGAATACTTCCCGGACTTCCATGGCAGTTTTATTGGTGAGGTAAAGGTAACTTCCTCCATCACCGTCCAGCGAGGATCCAGAGCGGTGGGGTCCCGACGGCTCGTCAGCAGCTGCAGTCGGTCGGGGAGCCAGAACTGGAAGGCCCGGCCCGGTTCGGTTTTGGGTTCCGACCAACGTGACTGACTTGGAATGGGACTGACTGTCATGTCCAGCAGCAATTCGATCGTTTCGATTCACAGAATCACCTCGTGTCTCTCTAACGTTAGATCTAGTAATTTAGTCTAGAGACGGACTAATACAAGGCCTCATCGCCCGGATAGATGAAGCCTGCTATGTCGACCGACATGACCAAAGAAGATACCGATACTCTTGGTTTTTACAAAGGCCAAGGAAGACTTGCGGCATTACTACCATTTCCTGCATTCATTGCGTTGCCCGTGGTGCTGATATGGTGGATTCGAAACCACCAGAGAAAAAGGTGAACTCCTGATCCTAACAACACTAACACTAACACTCCAGGCTCTATGTACTGTTATTTTACTCCTTCCCTCCCTAAATATACACAGCCCAGTCGCTGTAGACTATAACGGCGTCTGGTCGGTCAGGCTACTACTCCAGAGACAGAGTCCAAGGTCGACTCCCTCCCTTGGCCTTGGCCTTGTCTTCATCTAGATATGGACAATAATAGAAACTGTTACTGTTTGTGTTGAAATATCATTCAGAGTGCTTAACAACTTAACTAGTACTAGTTTACTCTCATTGCAGTGACCCTCCACAAATCAAACTTTCTGCTCTTTTTTTTTTTTTAAAGTTTGTCATTCCTCATTCCTGCACTGTCTTTCATATTAATTATGAATATGATGACTATTTTCTACACATACATACATGATGTATATCAGCACCCGCACGCGCAGCAGGGTTCAACCTCCAGTGCCAAAGTTTGAATGACCGTGCGCAAAAGCATAGGTTTCAATTCTACATACTATATAGTATGTAAAAGCATGTGGTCTAATTTGGGACGGCATTTTGGTCGAATTGTGGGCAACTTGCTACATGTATGTGGTTATGGCATTCATTGTATTTGAGTACGGTACATGTTTTACAGAGGAAAGTCATAATTCACCTATCCACAAGAGCCTATGTTTTAATAACTTAATTTACTGATCCTAACTTGTGTTGGGCTGTTGTAGATCCTATGCTATGATATCTCTTCTTTAAAGTTCACATTTTGGGAGTGAGCTCAGTACACTAAGTCAGTAGTATTCACAATGAGGATTGCTGGAGGCTTACTACTAGTAACTACATCTGTAGTTCATGACTGTGCTGCTGTTTTCACATCAGTGTATTCAAAACGTGTGACAGTTTGTATATTGGACAAATTCCTGTGGAAGTGTGTTCTGTGTAGTGAGAACTATGGAGTGTAAACAAAGCTTTTAAACACAGCCTCAAGCATTTTTTTACAGTTGTATACAGTGTACTCCCGTTATAATGAGCACGGTTATAACAAAATCCCGGTTACAACGAAGTAAAAATTTGGGCCGCAACGTTATCCACTCTATGTATTTCACTGTTTATTTGTTTGGTTATAACGAAGTTTTGATATAATGAAGGAAAACTGCCGGTCACGAGGACTTCGTTATAACGGGAGTCCACTGTGACTTCACAGCACTGTAAATAACATAATTACCCGGTATAACTGGGGGCTTCCAAAGAAGAACAAAAGCACTTTCAGTGGGTTATGCGATGAGCCAGGTGCATTGCTATGTCAGTGCATATTATCTTTTGTTAGGCATACTTGAAGCCTCCCAGTTAGAAATTACTTTTTTTTCTTTATTTATTTTTTACAGAGCAACACATGTTACAATTTGTGTTTGTTTTGTATGATTATTACTTTTGTTTTATTTATTCACACGTATGTTACAGGCGACAGAGAGGGGTGCTGACCAAAGTGGAATGCTGGTTCTGCCAAGCTTCTCTCTGGGTACCTGTTGGAGAGAAAGACTCCTTTGACTGTCTGGAGTGTGAGCAGTACAATGGCTTCACTGAGGTGTGTAAAGCAGGATTTCTGTGGTCATGGAAAACTTGGAAAAGTCATGGAATTTTGTTTATGATTTTCCAGACTGGGAAAAGTCATGGAAAATGCAGGATTATGTCATGAAAAGTCATGGAAATTTACAAATTTGTATATTTTTTGATGGATCTTCTTGTTTGCAAAGTTATTTTGTTTGTGAGGAAAATATTTCACTGAATAAAACTGGGCCAACTCATCCACCACAGACAGTGCTGGTGTGACATTGCACATGGATACTATTTATCTAATAGTAATTTCCATTTATTCAACACCAACCAAAAAGGTTTTCATGAAGGTATCCTTTGAACTGCATAATAATTTTGATGTTGCTTTTAAAAAGCAAAAATTGTACATCCTTAATAAAAATCCTTTTAGGAGTGATGATCTGAACTTTTAGTACTTCATTTCTATTTGACAATCTCAGTGTGTCTTATTGCCCAAACCTAAAAATATTCCCAAAAAGTGCAAATTTGTTTTTAGCTATATATATGAACAGACTTGTATTTATGAATCATTTTCCTCCCATACATGGAAAGAGAGAAAAACAATAGATAGATCTCCAGGTGTCCATTTTGACACATAACTCACAGTACTTATGAGGGTTGTGGATTAAGCTACAAGAAATACTTTCCCTGGAGATGATAGGTTTCTGTTCGTATCTTTTATTTTGTTGAGTACATCCTGATGAGAATATATTTTTAATGAATTGAATCTGGGCACAAACAACAAAAATGAGAGAAATATATGTGAAAGGTCATGTGTCATATTGTCTACAAAGTCAAGCCTTGAAAGATGGAATGGATTATTGATTTGATGATGGTGTCATCTCCGGTTGACTGGTTTGTTTGTGTTCCCTCACCTTGCAGGATGGAGGCTACAACAAGTCCATTCCAGCCCAGTTCTGTGAGGAGTTGAACAGTGGTAGGCCCAGGGCCCAAGGTGCTGAAGAGCAGGAAGCTGCTCAGACTGGAAGTCGCTTCTGCAGTGTATGCCAGACCAACCAAGAACTCAAGATTCAACAGCTTGCTGCATTTGTTCCCTCCAGTGAGGTGAGAATCTTGTCAGACTCCCAGATGTTTGATTTTTTTTAAATCTCTGAATTTTATAGTTCCTTGTTTTAAATGAAAAGTATAACAGTTTTCAGGCTCAACAACTAATGCTTTGATTTTTAATTCAGTTGTATTAGTAAGATCATCATTTTCAGATATTTTAGCTGAGTTTGGTGACATTATATGAGTTTCTCATTTGATGCATCAGGCTTCCATTAGATGAAATAAAACAGATATCAGCAGAAATCAGGAAAGAGGGCTGCTGATTTAGAATTGTGCTATTGATTAAGATTTTGCAATTAAGACCTTCTTCACTATCTAGCAGAATATATGTGAGTCTTTGTGCCAATGATTTCTTTATCTAGATGTAGCAAAAGAAAACTGAAAACTGCCTATCCAACAGTAGCAAGCCAGTGTAGTACAGTGGAGCAAAAGGAGCATGAGCTTTAGATCATAGGAGAATTTTTGTCAGAGGCAAAATGACCATTTTTCTCCTCTCATTTCTTCATCTGTGATTCACATGATTATCAGTATCTTCACCAGTACTTGGCACAAAATATTTGTGATATTTCAAATCATCATATATTTCATATTCGCAGGAGAGATTTGATGTTGAAGTGAGCGAGTATGCGAACTACTTGGAAGACGCATATAGACTCTGTCCAGCCTGTGACTGGGATGTCAGAAATGAGCTCAACAGGCAGGATGCAGAGATCATGACAAAACAGCTGGGGCAGAGGCTGAATCAGGCTGTCATGAGGAATGTGAAGGTATGTGTGAGCAAATGTTGGTGTGCATGTTTGACAGATTATCATCCAATCCCATCCCAGTCGTAGGTGGTATTCAAGTAATGTAACTTGAATCAGGATTCGGCATCCTGTTGTGCAGAGATTTTTTTTTTTTTGGTAATCACGTCTGCAATGAGGATTGACATACATGTATTATATTTGTCTTGATATACAAAAATACACTGTGAGCCAAAGGGAACAGATGCCCAGAAAGATAAAGAGATGTATTTAATTGTTGGTTGTTTTTTTCTGTCGACTTTCTCAGGCTGTTACATGCCTGTGAGTAATCATCTGGAAATTGTGTCACAAAGAAACGAAAAATATACAGCAAATAAAATTGCAAATGATTGACTTGATTTGTAGAAGAGCATCCAGATTGTCATACAATCAGATTATAGCTGACCTTCTATTTCAATCTCTTCTCTTTATCAGAAATTTCACATTGAATTCATTCAGAAAGGCATTTTTATCAAAGTTCTGTTGTTTACATAATTCTGTGCCTTTATCTTTTCCCTTTATGTTTTTCCAGGGAGAACTGCCTATGAACACTTCTCACACAAAATATGTCTTATGGCTGAGAATTCTGTCAATGGCCACTGCAACTGTGATATTCATCAATGAACTGAAAGATGTCATGCCAGGTGAATGGAATAAGGGCTCAAGTCCTCTCAGTGGTAAGTGTGTTTCTTTTATGGTATGTTATGTTTAGCAAAACTTGTTTGTAGACTTCAGGGAACATATTTCTGCTGCAGCATTTGACATTTCAATTCATCGTCTTTTGCAAACTGTAGAAAAGAAACCTGAGATGGAAAAAAGTAGAAAAAGAAAAATGTATTCTAAAGAATGAAGATATTGTTTTGATGTTCTGTTTATATCCTACCCCTCTTCTATGTTTAGACTATGCATTCACTTTTGCTCCTGGGTTCATCTAGATGTTCTGTGCATTTCCTAAGTGTGTTCAAGTGTATGATACATTCACTGTGTAATGTAAACCTGTTTGTTTCTGCAGTGTCTGAACTATTTGCCAATTTTGGAGCCAATTCCTTGAATGTCGCCCTCTTTGGTCTTGTGTGTTGTATCTCTTCATCCCTGCTGGCTGGGAAATACAAGTGAGTGAGAAAAATATATCTTGATAGAATTGTGCAGTATGTCTCTTTGGTTACAACCCTATAACATTTTGAATATAATGTCTTTGACACAAAAACTAGCATACACGATGTGACAAAAAATAAAAAGCTAATTCTTTGAGGTCTTGTATATGATGAATATGAATAGATTGTCTGGTGTAATTGAGGGGCAGATTCACGTCATAAAAGAAGATCTGTGTGTTTTCTCTTCACTAGAATGCAGTGAATGTTCTTATGCTTGGTCACTACATATCTCACTAGAAGTCGGGGAGAGAAAGAGAAGGAGAGAGAGAGAGAGAGTTTGTGTGTGTGTTGGCTTAAAACAGAGTTTATATAAGAAAAAAAAGCCCAAAGCCTATGGCTAGCATCATGTGTGCCAAATTGGCAATATGAGTCAAACATGGCGGAAAGTGTTACCATTTCTTTCAGCCTTTTGGTGTGAAATGAAAAGACCTGTTTACCGACACATCCAGATTTTATGCAATTTTTGTACGTAAAAATTGTTCCTGTTAACCAGAAAGCTTGCTGGAGGCTTGCCTGACATAGCAACAACTAAAGTAAGCAGAGTGGATTCCAAGTATTGATGTTTATTCATCGGGAACAGGTTAATGGAAAAGCAAGTTGATATGACCCAGGGCAGAAACATTCATAAATTTGACTGCATTAGTGAATCAGTCTATTTGTCAATTGCAGTCACAATTATCCCTTCTTTATCACAGGTTGACACACTGGGACTGTGTGTGTCCACTGCTGTGGATGGTTTACATGGGAGCTGGCCCAACACTGTCCTCCATCTCACCCCCACAAACGTCAACCTCATCCAGTGCTGTCCATCTGATGCTGGGGTCCATCCTGGCCTGGATGCCTTCCAAGGCCTTGCCCAGCTTCCTGTCTGCCATGCTGCTGCTGAGCTCTGTCAAGCATGCTGCCCTCTACAGGCGAAGAAAAACCAGGTTGGCAGTCACCAACAGGTACGTAGGTACTGTAGCTATCATCAAATCTGATTGCCTGTAAATATATTTTGCAGGTGTAGGTGTATTTTGAAGACTAAAGTTGCTGCTAGAATCACTTTGTTAAGACTCTAGGCTTCTTTGGTTGGCAACCAGTTGGTTGATATTGGGGGGGGGGGGGGGGGAAGACATGAAGAAAGAGGGACTCTTCATAACTTGTGTATGTGGTTACATGAGAAATAAGTTTGATATCATTTGAAATAAAGAGGCAGTATTATTGTTCTACCTATTGATTCAATGTTATTTTAAAGGGATGATAGTTATGGTTGAGATGGGGATTGATTCAGGTTTTAACTTTTCACAAGATAATTAGAAACCCACTTATATGAAATATTAAAGAGTATACAATTCTAAAAGGAATTAAAAGTTTATTCTATGAAAATTGGCTTTGAAGTGGTTGAGATATCCAAACACATAGGTCCTAAGACAGGATGGGTCCTACCTTTCATTAGGATGACTTTGTTTTATTTTGTTATTTGATATCTCAGTCATTTCAAAACCAATTTTTCATCAAATAAACATGTAACTCCTCTTAGAATTGTATTTTCTCAAACATTTGGAATTAGTGGTTTCCAATTATCTTGAAAAAGGTTAAAATCTGATTCCCCATCTCAACCAAAACTATACCATCCCTTTAAAGTTTCCTTTTCCTTTGAAATGTGTTTTTTGGATGACTCTGCAAATGAAAAATAGTAACATGTGCAAGTATATCAGGCATTAAGTATGAGGTTTTGCACAATATATTTGCTTATTATTATGTCATAATACATTTCTTATGTATTTATATCATGTGGAAAATCAAGTTCATCACTGCATTGATGAAACCTTCTCATGCATATATAGGTAGCCATGGTTACCTGTCAAGCAATTGCCAAAATCCTTGCAGCCAGCTGCCCTCCCCATGTACTCCCTACTCCCAAATAATCCAGTTGAACTGATGTGGAGAGGTTTAGAAAACAGCACACGTTGCTTTGTTTTTAATGTATTTTGTGATGATCATTTTCCTCAAATTCTCTGAAAGGAAACCAAAACCCAAAGAGAAATGTGGATTGAGTTAAAGCAGCAACATTAGTAGAACACATCAGTGAAAGATTGAAGAAAATTGGACAATGGATGTAAAAGTTATGAATTTTTAAAGTTTTGGTGTTGGAACCGCTGGATGAGGAGACTACTGGAGGTTATGACGTCATGTGTGGACAACAATATAAAGAAAGTATTAAGGGAATTCCACAAAAATTCATTTTTCATGAAAATTACACATTCTATCAATTTGATACTGACATATGTTAAGGGTAGCAATTATTCCCCCTGCTTTCTGAAAGTGGTTGGTCAAGTGCTCTTTCATTATGCTAGAAAAGTGAATTTTTGTGGAATTCCCTTCATATTTTCTTTATATTGTTGTCCACACATGACATCATAACCTCTAGTAGTCTCCTCATCCAGCGGTTCCAACACAAAAACTAAAAAAATTCATAACTTTTGCATCGATTGTCCGATTTTCCTCAAACTTTCACTGATGTGTCCTACTAATGTTGCTGCTTTCACTCAATCCACCTTTCTCTTTGGGCTTTGGTTCCTTTAAGTGATCATCTTGCCCACAAAATTGATATCTTATTAGACAAACAAGTGATTAACATGATGTATATCTATAAATGTTGTATTTAGGATCAAGAGCCTGACGAAGCCCCCACCCCGTCCACGCAAGGAGATAAAGGAGGAGCCGGTAGAAATACAAGAAGAGTCTGCACCCATCGAGATTGACTCAGCATCGCCGACCCAAAGTCTGCGGGCTGAGAACCAAGAGATCAAACACATTCTCCTGGACCAGGACATTGGGGGACTGAGTCTCGGACCTCCGCCCATGACCAAACCTAGGAACAGAGGTGGGATTCCAGTATCAGACCTTTAGCTGAAATGATCATTCCTGTCACAAAGTGAATTATGTTTTACGGGCTTGTGTCAGGTCTCCTAATCATTCTACTGCAATGAGAAGGAGGGTAAATGCCTTAAAGAAGGTTGGAAAAAAAAAGTGATTTCAATCTTTTTTCTGGTGTATATTAACTTGATGAAGGGATTCTTCATTTATAGTTCAATGACTCACAATTCATTGAGTCCTGGAAAGACATCTGATTTTCATGACTTATTATAGAGCTATTGATCATGTAGTTCAAGTTTCTGCTTCATTTTTCACTCTCATTGTTGTTGCAATATTTGTAATGCATCATTGCTAATTTCACTGTGACCCTTTACAAGATATTAAGCTCTTTGCTCATGTGACAGATTAGTAGAAAAGAATAAAGAATGTACAGCGAATTGATATGTAATATCAGACAGTGATTCCTAGCACTATCATTACATACAGAAGGGATAGGTAATAACATAGCAGTGCTACATACAATATAGCCATTAGCAAATATACTGCCCATGGGGAAAAAAGGACACCAATATTAACTTTCATGTGCAAATTGTATTGATTAAATCGATTTAGAGAGGTGCCATGTGTGAATATCACTTGACTTTTAATTTTGCAGATGTGTGGACAGCTCACACCCCTCCCACCAGTCGGCCGACCACGCCTCTCTTTGAAGAGCGCCCCTCCTCTCGCCAGTTCCGACCGGTCATATCGCCAGCGACTTTTAACCCCTCCAGTCTGAAGCGAACCGTATCACAGTCGTCGTTTGCGTCCTCTTTCAGCGGTGCCTTCATGACATTGCTGAAGCCACAAGAAGGCCAGACTCTGTCTTCGAGGGAGCCCCAAGCAGAGAGCGGAAGAGGTGTGTAACTGGGTTCTGAGATCAGTAACATAGGGGGCTTTCACAGTGCCTTTCAACATTTGGGCACACTCGCTCAAGGTCAAAGATCAAAGGCCAAAGATCAGAAGTCAAGGTCAAAGGCTTAAATTTCAGTATTTCCACTTGTATCTATACAATAATGGAATGTTCATGAAACTTAGTACATATAACCTGACATGGATTATCTTTGGAAGTTTTGGGTCAGAGGTCAAAGGTCAAGATACAAAAGTGAAGTTCATTCGGTAAAATTACACCAATTAATGCGAAAATTTTACTGTTTTCTCCATATCCTTGAATGAATTGTATGTATACACTTAGTGTAATTAAACTTGGTATATACAATTTTGTACATGCTTGACCACACAGGAATTATGTAGGGAAAGTTTTTAGGCCATGGGGTCAAAGGTCAAGTAAATATACTAAAATTTCACCTGCTTTCCATATTTTGAAAGTGGCTCATAGTATTGTAATGAAAGTAAGTATAAGTTTACCAGATATTATTTGTCAATCGTGTGAAATTGTTGTCTCACATTAGCAATATGTACTGTAGACATATTGGGATCATGTGAAGATCTGTTTGCAATTAGTTTATTGAATGAGTGATCAACATTTTTGTGTTCATATGAGCTTTTATTTTTAAGTCATATTGGGATCATGTGAAGATCTGTTTGCAATTAGTTTATTGAATGAGTGATCAACATTTTTGTGTTCATATGAGCTTTTATTTTTAAGTCATTAAATCAGCTCAATGTAATTTTAGGTATTTGGCTGTTAGTTATTGTTTTGTTTAGTTTTAAATACGAGTTTTTTTTTTTTTTTTTTTTGCTACAGGGAGCAGCATCCAGACATTCGGAGACAATAGTTCTGACAGTTCTCTTCCGCTCGGAATGAGTGCCTGCAAACAGGAAAACTCACTTCAATCACCCGTCAAGGCACAAAAGTCTCCTGTGCAAGGTAAGGTCAAGAACTTACTGGTAGTCTTTGTTCCTGCAGACCTCATGGAAATTTGCCAGTCATCCTTCCTTGATGAGCTTTCTTTGATATTTGCAAGACATGTGTGTATCAAAGATGCCAACTGTCAAATTTTTGCACTATTTTGTGCTATCAGGTTTGTTGTTGTTGTTATTTTATTTTTGCCCAAAATACAAAGGCTTTATGAAAATACTGTTTTCCCAGAGTGTATCAATACACATGTCTATTGCAGGAAAGGTAAAAATACTGATTTTTCCACAGAAAAAAAAATCACCTTTTCAGCCCTCAGAGTACTGCACCATTGTTTATTTAGTAGGATTGGCATCACTGAGCCCCATCTTATAAAACTTGCGATAGAAATCTATTTCAAATCTTGTGAAAGCTGCAGTTGATCATAACTTGTGATCGATTGCAATTCTCCGATCAATTCAGACCAAAGTTTTTTCAAGATGATTGATTTTGGGATGTACGATTGATTCGAATCAAGAAGTGTAGGCCCCTTCTGCTGTTTAGTGGAAACCCTCTTGTACATCTTTGTGGAAAAACTCATGCTGCAAAGACCACAGAACTTTAATCATGGCAAATTAAAGGTCATGTGTGACAAAATGTATCACACAGAGTGTTTAATCTAATAATGGTGACTGAGGAAAATCTTTTAAAGGGGAAAGACTGAAAGCAGTATCAGTACTTGTCAATGATCATTAGTGTGTTTGAAATTATTTTTAAGGTTTGAAATTATTTGTACTTGTCTTCTATAGGTTTGTGTGCGTTTACACTATCAAATTTTATTGCCTCTATGTGGTATTTCACCAGTTTTCATAGCTTCTTTTTGATTTTGTGAGCCCTCACAAAGAAGAAACTGTGGGAAAGAACAGAGTTAAACATAAAGAGCAAACTAACATTTAATGAATGTCTCTTACCAACACTATAGAGGATTTTAGTATTTCTTGATTAATACTTCAGTGGCATGGCGTGGTATGCCATGTCAATTTTGGCAAAGGATTTCACAGTTCAATGTCACTCCAAGTTTAAGGTGGCTGTAGTAAATACTGGTAGATAAAAAGTGCCACACAATATTTTGTTTCATGTGGCAATATTCGTACCAAGATGAGAATCATATTACATCACCTTTGACTGGCTTTGGATATTCAGTGCTCTCTTAACTCTTTATGTGACACGTTCGCGCCTCCGACTCAAGTCGACAGCGTGCCAAGTTTGCATATTCTGCTGAGACGCACAAACCTGCCCCCAAACTGATTGCTAAATCACCAAATGCCACAGTACATTGAAGCGTTTGTGCCAGTTACATTCCTGTCACATATAGTTTGCCTTTTTAATGTGGTGATTAACTATCAAGTGTTATTTCCTAATTGATTTGGGAGTAAATTTCTGTCACTGTTTTTTGTGGCCGTACAGTAACGTAGCTACTGGTCATTTGAAAGAAAAACAGTCATGCACTTTACATCTATGCAAAGCCTTGCAGCCTCTCTAGTTTTGCTTGTCACATGTCCATGGTAACTCAAATCTATGGAAGTAATATAGGGCTTACATGTAGATTCGAAAATCTAGAAGAATGTAGAATTTTTTTTCAAAGCATGACTATGTTTGCTGTCTCAGAATAACGCGGCATGTAGGGGGTTTACACCATGGCACATGAGTTAAAAGACTAGAAGGTCAAGGTCAAGCAGGCGACAAATGACCCATCTCCAAATATTTCTGGCATGTTTCAGAAAAGCTGAGCACACACAGTTGCACGTAGATGAGACTTGGCTGAATCAATGAACTACCAGTAACAAGGCATGCCTGTCAATGCATTGTGGCTATGTGTGTTCTTTGTAAATGTTGCCAATTTGAGGATGTTCTGTGTTACCTTACAAATTTGTGTTAATGATGTATTTATTCTCATCATTTGTCTCCTTTTTTTCACCCATCTCCGTCTCCCCCCTCATCCCTGATAGGCTGGACATCTTTCCTGCTGCCGTGCCTCCTTGGTTTCAGTCTGGGGATCAATTTTGCTGTAGTGATCTACCTGATGTACGGCAGGTGACCTTCACTAAAACATATGATGCTCTTTAAATAACTCGGTGATCATACTGCTATGCATCCATTTAAGGAGAATACATACCTGTCAAAGGCAGTTGTGCATTCTCATGTTGGTAGTGTGAAAGAATGACGCTAAAATGAGGACTCTACCAGCATGAAAAAAAGGTCTTTTTGTAATGATGGCAGTGAAGCAAAGGTGACTGGTTTATAGATGCCCATAAACTGTCTAAAATAAGGTCTTGTTAATGTCTGACGAAAGACATCCTCTCTCATTTGACTGAAGTGTCAGCTGTTTGACAAGGTTGATTTTCTCATTAAAAAAAAAAGAAGATCAGAAAGACTGAAGTCCCACATGCAAAGAGCATTTTGAAGAGAGGTCAAGTTTTTCAATTGAAAAGATGTGTAGCAAGGGATATTTCATTAAACCAAATAAGGAGTGTGATGTCTTAAGATTGATGAAACTGACTACTATGAGATGGTCACAGGATATTATCTTAAAATGATTTCCTGCTGTCTTCATGGTCAAAGATCAAAGGTCAAAGTGAAGAATTTGACAGAACTTGACCTGTCTAAGTGCAGAATTGCGTAGACTTTAATGTCAGGATGAAAACTGAGATGGCAGTACTTGACAGGAAAGTATCAGTGCAGAAATGTCACTTAAAATTTAAATGACATTAATTCACCTCTGACTTAATGTCAGAGGTCAAAGGTGAGGTTGAAGCACTTGATGAAACTTTACCTATCAGGTGCAGAAATGTCACTTAACCCATTGAGAATGAGCTGATTTTGCTACAATATGTATTTCCCCATAGACACTTGCCTGAGTATACTCGGAACTTGTCCTCAACGGGTTTCACCCTATTTTAACTGGGGGGGGGGTCAAATTGACCCCCCCCCTCGACGTTTCGCGCCACGATTCCGCAACGCGCAAATATTTTACCGCGTCGTTTCATGACTTTTTTCATTGAAGTCTCCTGCATATTTTGAGACCAAATTTGCGACGTCCACGTACACCGTTCTGAAGTTACGTAATGTTTTTCATATGCATGTCAACCCGAAAACAGCTCAAATTCATGATATCATGTGCAAATCCAAAGCAAATTGTGTTTTTTGGTTAAATTGATATAAATTAGATTATTTCAACTTTTAATCATTGAGATTAATCAATTCTAGTGTAGATAAGCTTGAAAAAGTGCCTGCAACAAATTTTGGCCAAAAAACAAACAAAAACAAAGGTAAAAAAACAATAAAATACATAAGAAATTAACAAAACAATAAAAACAAAAGAAATTGATTTTGATTGTGCTATTTTTTACAAGAAAATTGATGCGTTTTGAGGAATTCTGACACAAAAATTTAGCAATCCTTCAGTCTTTTTAATAGGTGAAAATATGATTTCATGCATAAATTTGCATAATTAATTTATTAAAAATAGAAAGGCAATAGTTTTCTATTGTATGACCATGTAATCTTGTAGCTGACATGCAGCTCTATCTTTAGGCAAAATTTCGCGGCGATCGTGCGATCGGCAGCCGAGATCTGAAGGGGGGGGGGGGGGGGGTCAATTTGACCCCCCCAGTAAAAACTTGGTTTCAAATAGGCCAGTTAAAATAGGGTTAATGTCAGAGGTCAAAGGTGAGGCTGAAGATTTCACAGAACTTCACCAGGCAAGTGGAGAGCATCAAAGATAAACAGGTTTGACTTGTTGAAGTGAATAGGCTGAATAGAAGTGAGATACTTTAGGGGCATATCTGGCAATACCTTGAATCGAATGGTCCAGAATTTGTCTGTGCATAATTTGAAATACAGCTTTACCAGAGTGGTCAAACTTTGTGCCTGCTTCAACCAAGAATTTCCAAGAATTTCTGAAGGATTTTTGTGATGTAGCAACAAATGATCATCATGTATTTTATATGCAAATGAATATGTCACCTCTAGAATACTATCATACAGATAGCAGAGAGGAAGAAACTTATATGGTCACATGTTACCGTATGATTAAGAATCAAACTTTATGGATCATCATTACTTTTTGGCCAGTTCAAACTATATCATGTCTACCATGCCACATATTTGTGCTGATATGTGTATTAATGTTTTGTGTAGAATTGATCGTCAGAATTGGTATTTTGAAAAAAAAATGGTCTGATGAACTTGTTTGTTATTTTTGTGTATGTTATTTCCTCTTTTTTTTTTCGTTATTGACAAAAGTAATGAAGACCCATTGGCCCAAGTTCACGAAGGTAATTTACATCAAATCCATTGTTAGATTTAGTCCACTGACTAAAGCAAGCATGAAATTGGCCTAGTTTACATGTGTGCCTGCTCATTACTAGTACTGGATGGCTGTTGGTGTACATAATTTGTGATGAACATTTTACCAGTCGAAATTGCACAGTCCATGGACTAGATTTAAAACTACCTTTGAAAATTCCAGCCATAATGGCAAGACATCTTTTCTCTGAAGCTAAGTTTCATCCACATACATGTAATGGTGCGTTCGATATTCAAGTGACCTCGAGTTAAATATGTGTAGATCTGGACCATCGGTCATTAGACCCACAAGAGTCCAGCAAAGCAACGCTTGGAAAAAAATGGTATCATGTTTTTGTCTTGAGATGGAGTGGACAACCTTTGTCAATAAGCAAGTGGTGCTTCATAAGAATATCAGGCATTTGACTAAATTCGTATGGATCGAATTTGGTTACTTGATATGCAAATGTATGGTGCTGCCAACCCTCTTATTTGTAAGGCCAGCAAGTGGTTGCCAGGTGATCTGTTGTGTATCATCCGTCACAAGGAAGATGTCTGCTGCACTTGAGGTGTGATCATGTTGTGTGCTAACTTCAACGTAAATATTCATCATGGACGAGTTAATCTGGATGACAGATTAGAGAAGTACAGTATACTTATGTGAAAAAAAGGAATAGTATGAGATTATTCTGATAGGATTCAATATCATTTTCATAATTATGATTACAGTAATTGATGTGTGGTTTGTCTATAGTAAGTAAGATCACATCCAATACATTGAAAGTTGAGAGATAAAAGAATTTTGAATTACATTTCTCTTCCTCCTCTTTTGTTATAAGGGAGCTTTAGATTTTCGCGACGCAGATGTTCAGAGGAAAAAAAAATTCTGCGCATGCGCAAAATCGCTTATCAAAATCAATATCTTGTCTTGAGTTTTCACAACGCGTTTGGGCTACTTTCACGCCCACTCGATTCACGACGCAGAGAGCTACTCGATGCAATGATCATTTTGGGCACAATTTTACTTTGTATAGGCTGCTTCTCCGTGTAATCTAAAGCTATTTACAACAACACCACGCAGAGGGAGTGGAGAATGGCCAACGCAGTTGTCTTAACGTCCGTGTCGCAATCTGAAGTTCCTTATTTGGGGAGGGGGAAACAATGATTAGACTCAGACGTCTGAAGGCAATATAGATGAAATTTTGTTTCATGGTTTCACTTTGACCAGATACCACCTGTACACTGTTCTCTGAGGGTCACTGTGCATATCATGTGATTGTCAAAGCACATTGTAATGCTTGCTCCGCAGTGAATAAATAAAATGTATGTGCTCATCATGATTCCGTTGTTCTCTTCTGCCTGAGAAATCATCCTGTGTGTTGTCTTTCAGGTCTGTGTGTATGTTTGCTGACCGTTCATTGGTATTTTACAATGATGAATTCTGCCACATGCAAAGAAAAATGAGAGAGATGATTACATAAAAGTTATGTAACGACAGTCATGTGAATGAATTCAATGAATTGAGGAGAAAGAAGATGACTGATTGGAAGAGATGGTGTGTAACAAGGATTTGTCGATATGAACATAAACTGCACTTCAGAGGTGTGACATAATGCAAGCTTAATCTTCATACTGTTCAAGACTTCAGTGACATTTGCGATGACATTGTGTATGAAAAAAAAAACACAGACATGGATTACAACCACCACTTTTTAGATATTTATTTTTATTTTTATCAGAACAATGAAAATATCATAGGTAGCGTGCACCAGATCGCAGAATTTGGACGTATATTCTATAAAAAAATGCTAAAACTCCTCACCGCTGGAAGTGGGATAGCATCCTCTCAAACTTGGTTGCCATCGCTCCACACCAAACACACCGCAAAATGTCACCATACCTAATCTCTGACTTTGGTATCCCTGACTTCAGTGCGACGGGTTCACTTCCTCTTCTTGCAGAAACTGCAATGTCATTTGTAAGGTTTAGAAAGAACAAATGAGTACATGATTACACAAAATGATGAGAAAAGATGTTCAAATGTAAAGTAGATATGTAATGAATGAATCATTGACAAATTTAATAGTGATAAATGAATGAGATACATAATTGAATATATAAATGAATGAATAGATTTAACCCTAAAAAGACTGGGCTATTTTGGTAGCTCGAAAGACTGGGGGGGGGGGGGGGGGCTAAAGGGCCCCCCCTTAAGATCTCGGCCGTGGATCGCGCGATCGCCGCGGAAATTTGCACAATGGTAGTGTGCGATGTAATCTACAAGATCGTATATTCAAATTTTCCAAAATAGTCTTCTTTTATTTTATTTTGATTAATTATGCTAATTTATGCGAGAAATCATACTTTTTTATCTAAATCAGTAATTAAACCTCCAAAAGTGCTCATATTTGGCCTAGATATTCTTTGTAGCATTCTTAGCAAATGTACTTGAAAAAAAAATTCGGTATCAAAATTAATTTCTTATTTATTTTATTGTTTTATTAATTTCTTATGTATTTCTTTGTTTTTTTGACCTTTTGTTTTTGTTGTTTTTTCAGCAAAATTTGTGGCAGACCCTTTTTGAAGCATAATACTACTAAAACAAATTGATTTTAGCCATTGAGAGTAAAAATAAGCATATTTATATGAACCATGTGATAAAACTCAATTTGTTGTATTGACTTTGTACACAAAATCACATTTTTGAGCCATTTACGGTCTCACGTGCATGTACAAAAAGTTATGTAACTTCAGAACCGTACCCCCGGGCGTCACAAATTTGGTGTCAAAATGTGCGGGAAACTCGAAAGAAAAAAGTCATAGAGCATCGCGGCGAGAGCATTGCGTGCTGCTGAGTAATCGCGCGAAATGTCGAGGGGGGGGGCCTTTTAGCCCCCCCCCCCCCCAGTCTTTTTAGGGTTAAGCTATAGATTAATGAATAGATTAATGAATATATTAATGAATCGATAGATAACAAACAAGCCACGAATAAATGTCACTCGTGTCGCAGTAAGATAAAAAATAAAGAAATACTTTGAGGCAGATAATCTTTTCAGGCACCATGCATGCACTGCCTACATGTATTGTCGGCATGGGGGTGTGCTGCCTGATAATATTGTTCTAACGTAGAACCACTATTCGTCGCTACCGTTACGAGAAACTCGGAACTTTATTCATGTTTTATTGAGTACTTTCAGAGTGAGGGTTTGGTTTCTGTCAAACTAACAAGGTCATCATTCGATCCCGCCGAGGTGCGGCCTCTACAGGATATTACGTTTAACCCATTGAATACGAGATTTCGAAATTCCCGTAAACTGTGCGCACAACTTATCAGGGTCAGCGTGGGCATGTCGTTAATCTCCATTTGTGCCAGCACAAATTGTGACTGGTGTTTTGGGGCGAACCACTCTGTGTGCCGACCATGAGAAAATGTGGTTATTTCTGTATAATCGAATTATTATTTATGCATGTTCTTCACACGGGTGCCCGCAAAATTACATAATGTTCTGGTGCATGTTTGCGGCAAGGGTTGGCGGCGAGGCCAAGATGAGACAAACTCTTTAAAATACCAAAGAGGTTCTGGAACCTCTTTGGTTTCGAGCCTAGTATACTGTTTCTTTCGCCCTCCGCTCTCAGAACGCGCCTTTCTGACATATAAATCTTTTGTCCGGATGAGTGTGTGTGTGTGTGTGTACGCTCGCGGGGGCTGGGTTGATCGATTCACCATAAATTGAACCTAAAACCATAGAAGCTTTGGTTAAATTAGAAGTTAAAGCTTCGGATTTTCAATAGTCCGCATATTTTCTTAATAATTATATTGCATACAGATGAGACCCTGACTCTACCGCAATAAGCCAGTTCACAGTGAGCACTAGCCTGCAATGACCTCTCTAACCACAGACTTTGCTATACATGGAATTCTCTTCAAGAAGAGCAGTTGAAAACAGACATGCAGAAGTGGTAATTTACATGTCAATGCTGCATGAATGGCTGTTAATGTTGCTGGAAAAAATGCACAATCACCTATAAATACAAATTTGCACCTGGTTCATTTACAACACAGTTGTCATGAGGCCCTATCTATAGGTTTTGAATACCTCAGTTGCAAATCAATTTCAAGAGAAGGTCTGCAATGACCTTAATCTGCACATGCTCAGATTGGAACCGTGAACTGGCTTATTTCCTTCCAATGCGTATTACTGACCCACACCTTTGATTTTGTAAACTTTCTCTCTTCTCTGACATTAATGTAAGAAGAATGCAATTCACCATCGAATCACTCCAAAGTTAAATCTATTCAGTAAATACGTGACTTGTGGTATCTTTATACACGATCTTTATATCAACATCTATATTCATATCACTATAAATTTTGTGTACAAAATAATGCAAGGGGGAGCAGTGTGAATTGTCAAAATGCATGTATATACACTCTAAAAACGCAAATGTTGAATCAACATTTAAAAGGCCGAGGGGTGACAGCATTTTTGAAGTGTTGCATCCAACTTTTAAAATAAAATTTTAAATGTTGAATCTAGCAGGAAAACCAACACTTTGAAAATGTTGTCATTCCTCGGCCCTTTTAAATGCTAATTCAACATTTGTGTTTTAGAGTGTACCGGTCTCTTCATTATGCTACTTCCTAAAACGCGTTATTTTCTGTCAAACTAGATGTACGGACCATGAATGAAGACAGTGACAATGCTAGTAAAACAAAATATGAACATTAAAAACTATACACTCAGTATTATAATATAAGCAAGCCAAAAAGGAGGTAAAAATGCTTTGAGAATTTATGAAGTTTTGTGTTTATGTTGTAAAACAATAAGTCGACTATCCCCCTCCCCGGCCTGCCAGTTCAACTATAAATCTAGCGCTAATGCGGGTAAAGGCCTGAGTGCACATTTACACGATAGAGACATGCGAAGGTGTATAACAAGGTGTATCACATGACATTTTGACGATGACAAGACAAAATGACTCAATGAAGGCAGCGCTGGAATGTCGTCTCACTATACCAGCAGCTTTATGGATTTTCTCTATCGTATCGAGTCGAGATGCTTTGCGACCCGCATCTATATAATTCTCTTCTTCATCTTTCCCCCCTTTTTGGAAGAGTGATAAGCACACGTGAATATGCATCATAAGTATACTACAATTTAACTATAATGCAAAATTTCATCAAGAACAGCTATCGTATCTTACTCTCTCGTCGTAGCAATTTTTTCCCCCTCTGGAGTAGGAATAGTTCCATTCTTCTTTTTTTTTCAGTGCGTAGGTGTGTGTGAGGGTGTTTGTTCTAAACTCTGATCTAACGAAGTTCAATTTAAAATTGTAATTCTCATTAATTCATTGAAGTTTTTCATCAGAACGTTATATAGCAAACATATTTCCTTTATTCTATAATTTATTTCATTTCATTCAATAATTGAAATCATATAACATAACGGAGAATACAGGAACATTATTTTCTAATTTCAAAGCAAATAATATTAAGCAATCATGTTGATGTTGATATCATATATATATTTATATATATATATATATATATATATATATATATATATATATATATGTTGGTCTTTGAAAAAAACCAGTCCATACAATACAGAAAAGTGTATACTTGCGGGGGAATTTAACGGCTGAGTTCTAATGAGTCAGATAGTTTGGTTTTTTTTTTTTTCAATTTCAGTTATATGTTTTTGGCGTGTTTTTCTTTGTGTCCGGGAATGCTTTCATCTGTTTTCTGAAGATAGTCATAATATGATTTTAAAAAGACACGTGAACATCGTTGTTTTTGTACATTTAAAACCAGTCAAGGCTTGCTAAATTAGCCCTGAGAATAGGTTAGTTTACGGGAATGATGGCTTTGTGTCTCGGTTGACAATAGGCGTTTTCACATCAGCCCGATAAAAATCCAAGCTCGAGATATTTTTTGATTTCCCAAGTCAGAAAATAGCGCGCTATTTCGAAACATCGGGCTGATGTGAAAACGCCTATTGAGGACCGTGTTTGCAGTGTCTGAATGCTTGATTAATAGTAACCGATCAATGTGTGTTTCAAAAAGGTCAATAAACATGATAAAGTAGTAAACAATTCGAACACTGGAAGACAGAGTTGATGGGGCAAGGTCATGCAAAAATTGGAATACTGAAGAGTAAGGCTTGTTCCATCTTCTTTCTTTGAGCCGACCAACCTCTATAGAGAAGAATAAAATGTTTCCCTATTGAGATGGGTATCAACACCTATATAGGACAATGTTAGACCAGCCTTTTCTTATAGACATCTATTCTGAATGACTTGTCGATTAGTTTACTCATGTGACCGGTCATCCAGGGCCTCATTTCATAGAAAGATTGATATGATAGCAACTCTTGCTGGAATGGCAATTGTGGCAATTGTCATGGTAACGCCAAGAATCCAGCTTCCTGATTGGCTGTTGCTATGGGAATTTACCATTCCAGCAACCAGTGCAAGTGTTGCTATCTAACATCTTTTGTGAAATGGGGCCCAGATCATCCTACAATAATCCAAATGGGGTTTCATGAGGACTTTGTGTATATTATCATTAGGGAAACATCTTTCTATGAATTAATTTTCTTATATGGAAAAATATGAATATCATAGAGGGTTCTGCTTCTGTCATACATTGTTTATTTAAGTTTTGAAGTCCATGATACGTACTTGGTTTTCATAAAATATGACCCCGATGTATATGCTTTCCAACATGAACATTTTTGAATATTGCGAATTTATTTTCAGATCTAATAAGCCTAAACTGACATTTATCTATATTTAACAGTAATTCATTGTTTAAAAAAACATTTACAAAGGGACTCGAGGTCTTCACTGTTTTACTTTTCGTAAGCAGGCTCTTTGACTGTTTGGAGCGAAATATAAGCCCATATAGATGTCATCCTCGTGTTCAAGTATAGGGAAAGTGAACACTAATCTTGTTTAAAGCGTTATCAAAATCCCTGTTAAAACAAGATAAACGTTCCTTTTATATATAGCCATCGGAATATACGGTAGAAAATTAAACGTGTTTGAATGTTACTTGTATGGGTAAAAAGTTATATCATAGAGCCACAAAATCTCCATGGTTATATGAACTTATAGGATATTCAAACGGGATAATGTATATTTGTAGGAAAACTTGAAACTTGAATCGGTCCATGCGACCTTTTTTTTTTTTTTTTTGATGTTGTTGTTAAGTGGTCGATACCAGTGGATGCAGGTCCACATGAATGCAAATTGTGCACTCCCCCCCCCCCCCCCCCCCATGTCACTGTATCATACTACCCTTGAGTCAGTGGCATCTTGTCAATGTTATCCGAGTAGCGAAGTATTGCTGGTATACACTCTTTTCGTCCTTCTGAGCAGAGATCACGTATGCTAGTAGGCCTAACATGCGCAGCCTCATCAGTAAAGGCTTTTGAGACGAGGCGGCCGAAGTATACAGGGCCGTAAAGACGCCATTCGCCGAACGGAAAATCATAAGAAAAAAATTCGTCACAACTTCTTGATTGGATCTGTTTTGGTTTTGAAGTTTTCGTCGGTTATCCATGAGGACTAGGGCTTCAGTGAAGTCCACATCTCCTGTACTCGGAAGCTTTCGTTTTCCAAGAGATACCCAAGGTAGAGCGCCGCTATGACGGTCGAGCAGCCTAATGGGACCGGCGGGGATGGACTTTGTGAGGACATAGTGACGGGTGATTTCGTGGTCGAGGAAAATGGGAAGGACCAGTCGCCGAGGTTGTGCGGGAGTCTGGACGAGGAAGTGGGGACCTTCATCGATGGAGAACGCTGCGGCTCGAAGAAACGACGCCGGCCGAGGAGGACTCTCTGCCAGCTGCTCCTCAACGGTTCCCAGCAGTTCGCGATCGAGTTCGCCTTCGGCTGCGAAACTGCCCTCGGCTCGCCGCTCTTATTAGAACTCGGCGTTCCTCTTTACCTGTACGGAATATGCTGGTTACTGGGTCCAATTCTGGGCTCCACGCTCGGACCTGTTCTGGGCTCGTTTAGTGACAATTGCACGTCCCAATGGGGACGCCGGAGACCCTTTTTGGTGGTCCTTAACATTCTCACCCTTCTGGGTTCAGCTTGCTATCTCAACGTGGAGAATATTGGTGAGAATAAGGCATACCATCTAATGTCATATTTTACATCGTGAGAAGCTAACCTACATTATTATATACACTACTAGGCATTCTGGTACACTTGTGGTTTTTTTTTTATTGTATTTCTAATGTAATCATTCCTATTTTCGCTAGCCGTCCCTTGTTGCGTTATCAATGGCAAATGTTAACTGGGATACTCATGTTTGTTCCGGTAGATAAGTATAACGAAAAGAACGATGGAGGTTTCATTTAAGAATGTGACGGAATGCAGATTTGTTGTTGTTGTTGTTGTTGTTGTTGTTGTTCTGGTTTTTTTTTCGGGGGGGGGTATATCTACGTGAAACATTGATATTACCAAGGAGTTACCATCACAACTCCTATAGATATTACTGAATTTAAGGGCAGCTGAAGGGGGCGGGGAAATCCAACGTGGAAAAGAAGTGCCTTGTTTTGATTCTGAGTTCTCTGTGCCCTGTTTGGTATATTTGCCCTTTGCTGAGTGGAATTTGTCATGTGCAAGTTTCCTTCGTTTATTGCTATGAACTTGAAGTACCAATACTGACTACAATGACTTTGTTTGCTTTTGTTTTTCTTTAATGCATCTGGTATTTTTCCCCCTCATGCATACTTGCGATACAGTCCCACTATTACACGCTAGGCTGACGTGGGACTCGAAGGCCTATTTTGGTCTTTGCAAATGTGACTATATTTATAAATGACACCATGGTTTAGCCTAATTGGCCATGTGTACGAGAATGGACATAATTTGATGCACAACCCAGGAATAGATGTTGAGATATTGTTGACATGCAGTATGTTCGCATTAACCGATGTCCTGTACCGTTAAGTCAATCACAAATATAACGTGCTTTCTAAATACCAATAAAAGAGATGAAGAGTTTGTTCGCAAAAACCGATAAGTCCATATTTGCCAAATGGAGATATTTGCGATTAAAGTCAAGAAAAATAAAGAGAATAATAAGAAGCTTTTTGCTTCTTTTGACCATAACTTCAAAAATGTGCCTTTATATGTAGTGACCAATATATCATTTAAAAGGTATTATTTTGTACTTTATGACAGAGACCGTACTTCAAAATCTTCAAAATTAATGGACTAATCGGTCTTTGCGAACAAACTCTTCAGATGTTCACGTTTAATTGTCCGAGTCCCAGGAGTGAAAGGATATACATGTATTACTATATTTGCATACATTATCATACATTGTACATAATCTTATACAACGTGTGTGTGAGTGCATTTGCGTGTGTGGGGTTTGGAAGGGATATGAGAGCTGAAGTTGTCCGCGATGCACCATTATTGAGTGAAGATGGAAAACCAAGGAATAGAACAAAACCCCGGATGTCATTTACGATGTGAATAACAAGTATGATGTATTAACGATAACTGTAATATATAAACACTTTCCTCTTTATCAACATTACTGCTGTGTTAACTTCATGTCAATAATTCAACACTTAAGTGGGCTATGAATTTGATGAAGCAGTGCAAATTATTTGAACGTTTGATATAATGAGGCTGTTATTGGTACCCTGAGACTTGTGACTCACCTAACATAATCACCAACCGACGTAAACCTCTTATTGTCCATTATGGTATATGTGTCATTTCAGATTGGAATGGGGCACTGTGTGAGTGTATAATTCTGCATGCTGGCATGATATATCTGCGTATGTATACCTGCCACTCATGATAAAATTTACGGCACTTATTACCTGATGTCCCGTGTCACACAGAAGTGATATATTTACCAATTCATAAAACCTTCAAACAACTCATAGATATTTGTTAAGCAATGATCAACATGTGTTGTTGTGTTTAAAGAAAGAAGGGAGAGAAAGAAAAAATGGGGCCCTATATAACAAATAATTTGCCCCAGGCAATACTAACATAAAACAAATATAATAAATCTGAAAGGTTTTAAGCAGGAATATAAGAATGTACCAGGATGTCTCCACGAGCACTGACGAGGGAGCTCATAACGTCTCCGCAAAGGAGCTCATAAAGTCTCCACGAGGGAGCTCATAAAAATACAAATATCAAATATTAATCATTAGAGTAATATTGTGACTAACATAACTACTTAAATATTCTCATGTATTTCGAATACCGCCTGACTTTGCAATATAATAAGAGATCGTGGGAGTCCGTTGTCAATAAAATTTTACAATAATGTGGATGGCGTAATATGAACGACTGTAGAGCGTTTAACACTCTCTGTGACAATAAGTTTAAAGTCTACAAATTTCACACACGTACCTACCTGAACTATGTAAAGGAAAGTAATGTGCCACGCAGATAATTAAGGGTCCATTGCTTTTCTCTTCTATTTCACTTGTATGAATTTAAAAGGCGGTACTGTACAGTATGTCAAAAAAAAAATATTACAATCAAATTTTCGCATTGATAACACCCAAAATGATTAAACTGTCTAAATGCTACTTCAGGGTCTTAAAATATAACATCTTAGCTCTATTTTGCAGAAAACTCCATTCAATTTGGTTAAAGCCCCCGTTCCACTATGCCGTTCTCGCTACGATTTGACAATTTTCTCAGGTCGGGAAGGATCGGGTAAAACCTGAGCCGATCTGGACACAGTACGATGTTAGAACGCTCTAAGTACGCTGCAGTTACGACTACCAAGTGCTTGCTACGCTCTTACTACGATGATCGGGAATTAGACATTGCGATCTCTGCCGCTGCCGGTACGCTTTAGAACGATGTAGCTACGCTGTTAGTGCGATGTTGCCGATGTTATCCGATCAATGCACGCTGTATCTACGCTCTGAACGATCTATACGATCTTATCACGCTGTTACCCCGTTCAGAGAGCTGAAAAGTGCCCGATGTGCCCCGATGTACCCCGATTCGACTGTGGATCAGCAGTCAGTCAACTTATTAGCATGCAGAACCGAAGAAATATACTGTGGACCTCGAAGATTCATTCTTCTTTTTTTACTTTTGATTTTCAAAGTTGTTGTTGCTTCGTTATTCTCACTACTCTTTCTTCATCAGCGAGCAAGTGCTTCTGTGCTTCCAGTGCCCTGGTTATGACCCACCATTTCCCTCTCCTCTCCCCTCCTCCCCCCCCCCCCTTGTCCACCTCGGACTTACTACCTTCTTCACTACTATATCTTTCTATCCTCTCATCAATTTTTTCCTTACAAGAGAGCCGCCATGTGTTTGTTAATGTGCGTCCGTATGTGTGCATGTATGTGTGTATTACTCTGTCTGTCTTTTTTTTTTGCTACCGCTTAGGGAAAATTGTTGTTGTCGTTTTTTGCAATTATTTATTTTTCTCTATGAGGGGACTGCATTCTAATACTATAACAAGCTCTGCTTTTTAGCAGGCCTCTCCATTTCCAGCAATATTTTGTATGCATTTACCACAGTGACGTAACTGTTAGTTGTATCTCTGTTGATAATTTGCCTGTATCTCTTTTACAATGTTACTCTGTTCATCGCATTGTGGTACTGATTTCATGACGTCTGTGTATATGAGCTATTCTTTGTATTTTTTATTATTTGTTTGTTGGAAGTGAAATAAATCAACTTGAACTTGAACTTGAAGAGCCTCCTCAACTCACGATTCTTTTGCAGCAATGCATTGTATAAACAAAGACGTGCTGATTTTTCAAAGGATTTTTTCTTGATGTCCTTGCTTTTATAGTCCGTCTTCCTCCAGTTGTAGATGATTTCATATTCTTCAAAATTCTGCTATGTCCTCTTCCTCCTCTTTCAGCATCACGTGCAGTCTCTCTTTCTTCGCCTTTTGGGTAGCTGCTTCCCTGCTTTCTTCTCTTCTTTTTCTTCATCTCTTCTTCTTCTTCGAAAATTACAGCTAAAATTACTTCCCGTTCTTATGCCGATGTTACTACGCTCAGAAAGACCTTGTTACGCTCATCCCGCTGCGTTTACGCCGTCATTACGCTCTCCTCGCTGCGTTTACGCTGTCACTACGCTCTCCCCGCTTGCCGTACGATTAAAAATATGTCAATTTTGATCGGGAAGATCGGGAAGAAATTTTGAACCGGTTCAAAATTTCTTCCCGATCTGAAAAACTGCCCGCTCCAACCCCGACCTCCACACGCTGCTGCTACGATGCTTCCGATCCCCGTACGCTTTTGCCGCTCTCTCCCGATCTGCTAGATCGGGACAGATCGGGGTCCAAATCGTGATAGTGGAACGGGGGCTTTAGCGATCACAGAGAAATGTGGAATGTTAAAATGTTTGAAAGCATGTCATGAGTCTGGTTCCTCGAAGTTTAACACTTCGATGCTTTTGTGTGTGAATACAATAGACAGAACTTGGAGGGAAGAGAGTCTTGACATCCTTTACAAAATTCCTCATTTCTCTGTGACCACTGAAGCAAATCGAATGTTTTTTTTTGTTTTTTTTTTGTAAGATGTGGTTCATACCCTGAATGTGTATTTTGATTGATTCACTATTTGTAAAGATATCATTGCGGAGGGTCCCGTTGTATTTTTATTTTTTCTTATTTTTTTATTTTTTTTTTGGGGGGGGGGACATACGGTATAGCTGCAACTGCGAGGTTACAGGAATGGCGGTTCACATTCTCGAGGTGAAAGTATGATAGCAAATATCTCTTGGAATTAAAAGGCCCATTTTGTGTAGAAATCAGGCGCAATGAAAGCACATCCTTTAAAACGTTAGTCTCATTCTCATGGCATTCCCAGCATTTCTTATCATTTCGTCAGTATTGATATCTAAGGCTGATAGCAATGCAGTCGCATATAGTCATGCATTATTGCATTTCAGGTCTCTGTTTCTTAGTAGGCTGTGCCGTCTATAGATATTATACTCTGAAATAGCTCTCTCGTTATGTGCGTGTATGACGTAAATGCAAGTTAATCAATCGAGCGAAACTAACTCAGTGTTTCAAACTATAATGAACCCGCATGGACTATTAAACTCATCTCAATTTCCTCTTCATACCAAATCCACCATCATCCCCCCTCTCTCCCGATGCTCCGAAAACGAAAAGAGGTTCGTCATTCCAAAGGTTCGGTAGTACTAGGACGTTTTCGGATTAACGAACCTTCAGAATAACGAACATACACCCCTGTCGTTCTTCCCTTTTTTTTTTCTGTTCTTGGTGGTCATCCATCCAGACAACGAGGAGTGGGCGTTAACCGCAGCGATGGTCGGAATCTTCCTGGTCGACCTCTGTGCCTTCCTGACCGAGTCACTGTCGAGGGCCTACCTCTTGGATGTCAGCGAGTTTTCAGATACCAGCCGTGGACTTTTTATCAGATCGATCATTGGAGGTGGGTCTTTTATGACGTATGCATCAGGGTTCGCAGTGGCAGATCCAGAGGGGGTGAAACCGGCGCACCCCCCTTATTTTTCGTAAAAAACAAAAGAAATAAAAAAAATGAAAGTAAAACTATGATTCGTGGGTGTCGAACTCGTGACGTGCACCCGTTGCACATTACTTCTAACAGGTTCTCATAGCTGATTCTTCATTCGAAAGGTCTCATGTTGTTATTTCTTTATTTGAAATCGTAACATTGTAGTCACGTACTGCGGTTGTCGATGTCATCTATCAACGGCATTGATTGTTCCTTTCTACACTTAGACGTTGACGCATTAAACTTTAATGAACTCTTAATAGCAACAGTATGTTCTGGACTGTTATACGTATGTTATAGGCATGGGTATACCGTCATCTGCTGTCTAGTGGGTTACATATCACCTCTCACAGACTCTCATCCTTTCGAGGGTTTTCATAATTGTTTTTGTTTCGATCGAAATTAAATCGTAGCTATTAAGTACCATAATATGGTGCTGCTGTCGTCATAATTTATCACATGTACTTCATTTGATCCGTCCAATATGCCTTTCACATCTATAACCTAAAGGTGTGTATCAAAATTAATGTCTGCGAAGGTATATTTCCACCTGTAGTTTTGGTGTACGCTGTTACTGAATAATGCATTAATTCATTGTATGCTGATTTGATTTGATTTGATTTGATTTGATTTGATTTGATTTGATTTGATTTGATTTGATTTGATTTGATTCGCTTCGATTCTCTGTATGGCATCGGTTGTCAATTCCATCAACGTTCAGCGATATTAGCGAGCATTATAGAATATATCCGTACAGTATATGGTACTGCACAAACTGACATTTATTTCTGAACAATTTAAACAATTTTCGTAACGCATCTGTGACATAATTACAAGCGCTATAAATTTCTGTCAAAACGGGTTCCAACAACAAGCAAAAAGATTGTACTCTTTGGTAACGATGATACATAACATTTATACAATAAAACAAGGGGGTCAAACATGATGCTCGTCGAAGAGGAGGATAAGGTAAAAGAAAGGGAGAAAGAGAGGAGAAAGGAAGATAGGGGATGGCTGAGTCAGTGATGGAAATCTCTAGTGTACATTGTAGTCTTGCAATATCAACTCGCGATACATAATCGTACACGTACATGCATATTATATGTAAAGATTAAAGTAATGAGTTCATGTTGCCAATGTTGTATTTCTAGTCTCTCGTATATTGTCGGACAGTCGGGACTATGCGGGTGTCTGGTGCAGGTAATGTTCCTGCTGGGTATAACGGCGGGGGGGGGGGGGGGAGGAGAGGGATTACTCCTTTTCTCTGACTGGTGTTTAAGCTGCAGGTGCCATTTTATTGTTTCTTATTGTCCATGTATCAAGGAAGTCTCTATCGGAATACAACACTTACACTTCTGCACGTCTTATTAAACCATTGATTGATTGAATGATTGTTTGATTGATTGTTTGATTGTTGTATAATTGATTGATTGATTGGTTGGTTGATTGATTGATTGATTGATTGATTCTTTCACTCACTCATTCATTTATTCATTTATTCATTCATTCATTCATTCATATATTGATTGATTCATTGATTGATTCATTTATTGACAGATTGATTGATTGATTGATTGATTCATTCATTCATTCATTCATTCATTCATTCATTCATTCATTCACTTATTGATTGATTGATTCATTCATTGATTCATTCATTCATTCATTCACTCGATCATTCATTCATTCATTCATCCATTTATTCATTCATTTATTTCCACTTTGTGTCTACATGAAAACGAGGAAACAAACAAATCTAAATTACACAATGACTATTACAATACAATCAGATTTTGTTTTACATGATGTAGAAAGGTAAAAACGTACAGTTCAGATCAAATTGACGTACGGCAAAGTGACAGCCAGATTAAAAGCATAGTTTATATTACTTTAGGCTCCCGATAATTGGACACATAACAAAACATAATAATATTATTATACAAAAATGAGTTTAAATTTAAAAAAAAGACTGGAGCGGAAGCTCCGCTTACGAGAAAGAGATAGGAAGAGAGAATTGGAAATAGAGGGAAGAGAAGAGATTAGTTGAGATGGGAGGGGAACGAATAGATGGAGAGCGGAAAGGATGTCAAGTACACGTAGGACGATTGACAAGTTTAAACAGAATATCTTTGTGGCAATTTATTTCACTTGTGTGTATAGGTATTGGGTGTGGCACGGCCTACCTCGTCAACGGCATCAACTGGAAACAGACGTGGCTTGGAACGATCTTCGGCAACAACTACGAAGTCATCTTCGTCTTCAACGTCCTAATCTATATCGTGTGCGTGCCGTTGACGTTGGTCAGCATTCCTGAAGAATCCCTGGCCGAGGGCGGAGGGGAGAAAAACAAGGGCGATCTCGAGGAGATTCCTTTGTTGCCTAATGACGCAAATAGCAACGGTGTTCGTCATCACTATGGGTAAGCACACTGTGGGTGTATTCGTATTTTTTTTATGTGCAGGTGTATATACATTAAATATATATGAATATGTACGGAAGGATCACCTATTCAGCTCTGTCTGCGAAGACATGGCTGTTCTTCCATGGGGTCCTAACATTAAATTCATATTGGGATGGAAAAAAAATGGAACTGTAAAACTATATACTGTATAATCATTAATACCAGAAAAGGTGTATATTGGCTGAACTTCATACAATGTATCAGTATATACACGTACATACGTCCTCATTATCATTCATATAATCGATCCTTGTTTTGCGTTGAGTTACAAGGTGATCAAATAAAGTGGTGATGAATTTATTTTCGTAAATTGGTACTGATGTGAGATCAAGACAAGCGAGGGGTGATTAAGAACTTGGAAATTTCGCAGTCGACTATAAGTGTCTCTCCATTGGGCTTTGCTGACAATTACTGTACTTGGTGATGCCATTCAGCACTTAAAGGGACTGTACAGTACTGATTGAGGTGGGGATTCATGTTTTGAACATTCCTAAGTGAGATAATGAGAAACCTCTTATGAAATATGAAAGAGCATGTAATTTTAAGAAGGATTCAACGTTTATTTGATGAAAATTGGTTTTCAAATGGCTGAGATATCCAAAAAAGTGATAGTAATAAAAGGCGACAGGCCACGCCTTTTATTAGGATCTCTTTGTTTCACCTTGTTTTTGGATATCTCAGCCATTTCAAAACCGATTTTCATCAAATAAATGTTTGATTCCCTTTAGAGTTGCATGCTCTTTGACATCTTATAGAGTGGTTTCTGAATATCTCGCAAAACGTTAAAACCTAAATCCTCACCTCAACCAGAACTGCACACACCCTTTAATCTGCGGACTCATTTTCGTATTTCCTGCAGGTTTCATATCATTTCAGACGCAGTAATCAAGCTATTATTCCAGTTTTAAACTTTGAGACACATTGGGTTTTGCCTTTATTGAATGAGGATATTTCTTTGTGAGAGGAAGTCGCGTGGATTACGCAAACCAAATCCAAAAGCGAAGTTCGTCTCTACACTTGTGTCTGTATCCAATAAAGTCAGACATCTTCGAGTACCACTTCTTTTTTCTACATACCAGCAAAATTAAGCTGATGTCCGGTTATCGTGTTGAACTTTATTTTGTTCCCGTAGGGCTGTTCTGTGGGTGCGGGTTCGGATTTATAGTGACCGGTGTAGTGGTAACATGAACACCATAGCATTTTAAACACATTAGGCCTACACAAATTTACATAGCCAACCATTTACTTTTTGTCTAATTATAGACCGTGTCATTGTTATACAACTGGATCATCATTAAATTCACTTTTACTGTTATAGTCGGCATTATTCCATTATAAAAATCCCCCAAAATTCTCGGATCACCACCAAAATCTAATCATCTCTTACTTGTGTCATTCTCAAACTTTACTGTAAGTTTCATTCAAATCCGTTAACTACTTTTTGAGTTATTTTGCACACGGACAAACAAAAAACAAACAAACAAACGGTAACGAAAACATAACTTCCTCCCTTGGCGGAGGTAAAAATATTATTGGTATATATATTGCATAGGTACATTTATATCGCACGAAGTTGCCTTGGACACGTACGTGATGGGCGCTGCATTATATTTTATGAATATAACTCTGACGGGAAGATGAAGCCAGAGGACGTAGCATGACAGCTCACGTTTAGTGCCTTTACTGTCAAGTTATCGACTCTTTTACCGGTCTTCGCTGTGCTTTTCCAAACGCCATGATCAAAATCCCGGACAGTAAAACTGTCCAAAGCTGCCAATAAAGGCACTATTGAAAATGAACTATCACTCTACGTCTAAGCCTACCAGCACAAAGTATCTGTGGGTAGTCGCGACTGTCCATTTTTATAAGTTGTCGATGCACACAGCTAGAATAACAAGTAAAAGTAGATAGCCCAGGCGTGTCTATTTAATAGGCCAGTTAAGAATTTATTTCTTCATTTGCGATTAGTTGTAGCTTCTGTCTTAATTGCTCAAGGTCCAGTAACAAATTAAATCTAACTCCTATTAAACCCAAAATGCAGTGATGGGTTATTGTCCTTCTTGTTTTTGTGTCGATGATTGCTTTAATCATTATACCCCCTAACCACAAGCCAGTGGCCTGTTATGCCGTGTGGTTTTATCATACTGTCCATTTTTAGTGCTTCATAGGGTTAAACAAGCATCTTCTTCCACAAATATGAGCACCTATTACCGTCATGTCGTATACCTTAACCATATTTAAATTCATTGAATTCATAAATTACTCTACAATATCGCCAACACACTGAAAACTTGAAGTGATCCCGCCCGCTTTTCTCCAAAAGTTTTGAAAAAATGAATTTGAAGATTCTTCTTCTCTTCTGTTTCTTCTTACTCTCCTTCTTTTTCATGACTTTTGCTCAGGTAGGAAAAAAAGTCCTAAACATTATGCTAAAGATGCAAGTAGAGGTTGGTTAGCCATTAGGCGAGTGTATCCCCACCTGCCTGTTAAAATTTGCCTTCTGCAATCTCAATCCATCTGATATTTATCATGTTTATGCAATATAAAAATATGCAGTGAAAGTCGGAGGTGCCAATGCAATGATGATAAAACTGATAAGATGATTTCTTGATGCAACTGTCTGACAAATTGCCCTTCATCAACGTAAACAAACACCGATTATTGAGTCTCCGAGTAAAAGCCATGATAAAAATTCGTGGGCATATATGCCCTTCATACTCGGGTAGGGCTCGAACCTACGACCTTCTGAACGATATAGACAGGCGCCATATCCATTAGACCACCGAGTTCCATAATTATATGCATATTCTTTTGTTGTAATACATTGTACTTGTTAAAAATCTATATCGATAACAAACATGTGTTATTTGAGATAAGATTTCATCTTAATTGAATTGACTTGAATTGAAATGGCAGTGATTGAAAAAAAATCGAAATGCCACAGTTATTTTGATGCATATGTGAAGGTCAGTTGTATCACAAAATATCCTACCATATACAAATTGTGCAATAGAGCCTAAAATATAATAGATATCACCATTTTTCTCAAAAACAATAACTGTAGAGGTTTATTCTAGAAACAATTTTATAATAACTATTGTTCAAATTTTGTATATTTAACAATACTTAAACATGATTATACTGATTAACATTTTTACATTGGTTGTTTCTATCCCTAAACTCGCAATATGTTTTTAGAATTATTGTGAAGATTTTTTGTTTTATCTGCAAATTCTATTAATGCCTTTAATAAACACCGATTTGTCTAGTCGATACTTTAGTCGTTGGTCTGGTCTGGTTGTTGTGGATATGACGCCTGTCTATAATAATCAGAAGGTGAGATCGTGAGTTCGATACCCACTGTGCGACCTGAGCCTGCGAGCTGGTGGCGAGCTGGTGCGAGCTGTATGGAGCGCCAAGTGTCGCATGGCCTATTTCTCAACGAAATGACTGCTTTCGTAACGAAATAGGCCATGTGACACTTGGCGCCCCATACAGCTCGCACCAACTCACCACCAGTTCGCAGGCTCAGGTCGCACAGTGGGTATTCGGCTTATTCGCGGAAGAAGTCGCGGAAACTGATGTTGTGCGCGACGTCTCCGAAGACATTTCCGCGATCTTGCGGAGACCCATGGCGACCTACCGGTGCCAATGTAAAGACGTCACGGAGACGTCTCCACGTCTGAGATCACGTATCGGAGACCTCATAGCGACGTCTCGCGACTTCTGGGCGAATGAGTTGTCACCTTATTTGGGGACGTCTCGGAAGTCAGCCTGGCCTCGCCTTCTTGGTGAGGATGCAAGCCCTCTTTTGGTCTTTCGACTCGCGCAGATCGCGGCAGTCGCAACGACATCTCATCCGGTGAAATAGGTCCTTACGTCGATGAATGGCAATTTGTCGATCAGTTGCAATAAAAGCAGCCTGACGCAAGAACCACTGACTTCCATAAATGCTTTTTTTTAAAGTAAAATCCCTCAAGATTTCATTAACTACCTCTTCTCTCTCACTGGTCGTAGTAGATCAACTGACGGGCACGATGCCAGCTGTAGCTACACCGGGACGACCGAGCTCGTGTCTGCCGAGTCATGTGACAGCTTGGAGAGCGCCCCCAGTATTGGCGATCGCATCAAATCTGTCTTGCGCATGCCCAGAGCGCTCGTGTGGCTGTGCGTGACGCATTTCTTCGGCTTCTCGTCCTTTTGCGTTATTCTCCTGTACTTCACTGATTACTTCGCCCAAGCTGTAGTAGGCGGTGAGATATTTCTTTCTCTTTTTTTCGACTTTTTCAGGTCAATGCAAAGAACATTGTTTCTTTGCGGCGTGATGCGTAAATGTTTAACCTAGATTTGATAATGTCTTAAGAAAGTGTATAACAATGGCAGTTCTGTCGGAAATTTAACAAATATATCAAGAAATTCATACCATCCCAAATTACATTCATTGATCACGCGACTGATTTCTGCTGTTTATTCTGTTTAGTGTTTGCTGTCGTTTTCTTTTTTCCCCCGTCACTGCTAGTGTCAACGATTTTCCCTTTGCAGGGGGTATTACGTATCGAAATTCTATCGTACCTGAAACAAACAAACAAAAAACAAAAAAAAGATGTAAAATGTCAACTCAAAAGTCACCAAATTAGAAAAATGAATGTATAAAACTTTATTGCGATTCTTTACTCCAGGAAACCCGGACGCACCGTTGAACACCACAGCTTTCGAGGCCTATGAGGCTGGAACGAGACTAGGCAGTTGGGGTCTCTGTATCTTTGGATACTCTTCTGCATTGCTTTCAGGTATAATAGCACTTCTTGTTTAACTTTTATTCTGTCTTATCCTTTGTTACTGTTATAATTCTGTCTGTGGGCAATGCTGTATCTCTCACGGTATAGTTGGGCATTGAAGACATAATTTGTGATTGGTTTAATTGAAATCACGTGACATTCATTCGTATATTATTGATGAGTGTTTTAAACTGCATTGTGTGTGAGTAATCAATAGAACCCCTACGATAGGATGCACTGTGTGCATGCTGCATGCATGCTCTGTCACTCGTCATTGTAAATTTCATCAATTCATACCTAATTAACCAGCGCGCAATTCTTTTTCACAGATTAAAAATAAAATGTCAAAGTGTCTGTGATACACCGCTTATTAATTTTTAGACAAAATAATATAGTGTGGTATTTGAGATTATACAAGATGATGACTGCGAGTAATGTATAATTGCATAAATTGATCGATAATGAATAATCAATTCATAACTTGCAGATCAAATACATGTAGTGCGTTAGTTTTAACGATGAATGACTTGAAATATGAGTAAAGAAGGCAGTTTATTGTAATTTCCTTTGTATTTCATCTTTCAAATCACAGTTTGTTTCATAAAGATCACACAATACGTAAGTCTCAAGGCGGTGTACGTCACCTGTCCACTCATCTACGCCGTGTGCGTCGGCAGCTTGGCTCTACTGACGGACTACCCGCTCGTGACTCTCGTCCTGTGTTCTACGTTCGCCCTCCTTTTCTCCACTATACAGACAGTCCCTTACGATATCCTGGCTATCTACCACAGATCGAAAGAGGTGATTATTCGAAACCTGTAGCATATCGTCCACAAGATACCGAGTTTGAATCCTGGTTGCTTGATTCCCCCCCCCCCCCCCGCCAAAAAAAAAAAAAAAAAAAAAGAAATATATATATATATATATATATATATATATATATATATCTACTCTTTGATTGAAGGGATGGTATAGTAGGCCTATTGGTTGACTTGAGAATTCAGCTGTTAACTTTTTGCGAGGTATTTAAAAACACCTCATGAAATGTTGAAAATCTTACAAGTCTAATAGGAATTCAAACTTATTTTGATGAAAATCGGCTTTGAAATGGCTAAAATATCCAAAAACAAAGTAAAACAAAGCTATCCTAATAAAAAGTGGGTCCAAACTTTTATTAGGATTGCTTTGTTATGGATATCTCAGCCATTTTAAAACCAATTTCCATCAAATAATCTTTAAATTACTCATAGAATTATGTCTTTTCATATTTCATAAGAGATTTCTCATTATCTCTAAAAATCACCATCCAAAAAGCGTCGGAAACCTCAAGCCCCATACCTACCTCAACCGAAACTATACCATCCCTTTAACATTTCAAAAATTACATGGCCATACCGCCCCTTGATATATCACGGATTGAACGGATCACCTCATTTGACAGTCTTGGCAAATTTGGAAGTCTAGTTATCAATGTGATTTCCACTGTTACGCTGCTGACGCGTCTGTCCGGGTGATTAGTACGTTGTACTGGTGATCGATTACTGGAGTGCTATGACGTACTAAGTGTTGTCTGCTAAGTTGGGCTAAGGAGGTAAAGGTACTCTATAGAAGCATATTATTATTCTGTTTGCGCGGACCAGATTCTGCCATGTTTGACGACAACTGGCGTTCCAAATTTCTGGATATTGATAAAAAAAATTTTTTTTTCTCCCTCCTTTCATCATAGGTGAAATGAAAATGACTGAAAAAGAAAACTTAGTAGTATAAAAATTGTAACATTGAAACCAGAAGAGCAATTTGATGATTAAACGAAAGAAAGAAACTGGAAAAAAAAATGTCTGTTTGGTTCTCGGCAATCATGTGAATGTCATAATTTGAAGTTTCTTGTTTTTCCTCTTCCGTTTGGCATGATTTAATTGCAATAATGTGTTAAGGGTGTTGACTAAATGTCATCTGCTAACTTTGAGCATCATGCTCCACCGACGTTATTATGCCCTTAACAAAATCACTTTCTGAATTCAAATCTGACGTACAATAATGCACGAGTAAAATCAAGCTGTGTGTATCGGGTTTTATTTGTTTCTTTTCGTTGTTGTCATTACTGTGCGTGTGTGTATGTGTTTTGATGGGGAGAGGGGTAAAACAAAAAAGAGAACATGATGTCGTTATCAATATTAGTTACATGATGCAGTTCAAAGTTTAATAAAAAAGATTCTGGTCGTTTAATGAGTTTTGAAATTATAACGGTGCTATTAAAGTCAAAATTGATTCTGTTTTATATTTAATGTTGCTTTGTTTCACAAGAATATCCCCTCTCATTCTAACTTACATCTAGAATTGTTTATTTTCCTCATTCCTCACCGCACGTCTCTGACATGCAGTTCACCCATCCTGAGAATGGTTTGGTCCGCGGCCAGGGAACTGACATGGCCATGCTGTTTGCCATGGCATTCATAGCACAGATCTTTGCAGCGATCACCATTGGTCCTCTGGTGACAGTAACAGGATCGGAACTCACCGTAGTTATATCGTCGTCTGGGCTGGCGCTAATGTCAGTAATATGTGCAGCTTTTCTAGTTTCATATGAAGTATAGGGGTATTGATTATATTCGGGTATTTGTGTTTTACTTAACGGGAATAACACAGCAACTTTTTGAATAAATTTCAAATTTCAAGAACAAACTGAACAAAGAATTCAAGCATTGATGGCGTAATCTTATGTGGAGCCGGTCACTGTAAGGTTATGAGAAGTGGTTAGAAGAAGGATTTCACCATTTAAGGGGAATTCCACTGTAATTAAATGTTAGTCTGGAAAAAAAAAGAGTAAGATGTTTTATACAACAATGAGAATTTCATCAAAATCGGATGGAAATAACGAAGTTATAGCGTTTTCAAGTTTTGTGAATTTTTCATGAAACAGTTCTTGAACAGTCGGTGTGAATATGCAAATACTGGAGTGATAATGCCATGCCTGAGAATTTGTCATCATAAATACTTTCTACATAGAATTCTGCCACTTTTCATCGAACGCAATTACGCTCCAGTCCCAAATGCTGATATATCTAATTAATCAGAATTCTGAATATTCAAGCAGGAATAACATCCTTTTTTGCAGTTAGATAACAGAAACAATAAAATAATTTTCTCGTACACATTCAATGGAAAAAATGTGAGGTGATACTGCTCACTTATTTGCATATTCATACAAACTGTACGAAACTGTTCGGCAGAAATTAGCATAACTTCCCAAAACTCCCAAATTTTCATCCTTTTTTCATCGAATTTGTATTGTTATGGTTTAAGATTCTACTCATTCCTATCAGACTATATAGATAATTTCTTTTTAAATCTATATAATGACCAGTGAAAGCATCAATGAGAATTTGGCTATATCTTGAGTGATCATTATTCACAAACAGCAGTCATCAATACGATTAAAATATTTGCAGTGTCGATGAAATAGGATATACGTGATTTCTATGAAAATTCGAGATCAATCTTAACCTAAAAATTTGGTGAATGTGATGAATGTGATGTATTACATATAATTATGATGTATATTGTGGAAAGTACCTTAGTATGAAATTTTTGTACCAAAAAAAAAAAATACGTTTCAGGTTTTGTAATAATTATACCGGTTAGTAATATTTTCACTGGTACAATTAACGTATCTTGCAAGTCAAACTTGTATTAGATTATGAAAAGCTAAGTTAAGTTGATATTGTAGTTCTCATTTCAATTGAAGTTTAAAACTTCAAGTATATGATAATCATTTTTTATATTTGCCTGACAACAGACTGATGGAATAGATGAAAGACCACCTGTTGTGTACGATTTCTATGTGTTATTTTTTGTTTTGTTTTACAAAATAAGAACGATAACTCTTCTCATCAATGGAAACAATTTTTATAACTCATTTTTGTTACTTTATCATATTGTTATCATCAGTATCATTATTATCATTGTGCAGAATCATCAACATTATTACCGTTCAAACTCAAGAGCAAGTTAAGACGCAATGTCATTTTGTGATAGTTCTGCAATACGACAGTTCATTGTTTGTTTCCATATTGAGATACGGTATGCATTATCTCTATTTCCTTTTTCTTTTTTACGAATGTAGTGCCTTGGATAAGGTTCGACACTAGCGGTGGCCGGTTACCCAGGGCTACCACAAATAGATGTCAGTCTTTTAAAGAATAGATATGTTTTGATGGTCCGATAGGGCCACCCAAATTTGTGAGTGTATACGTTGTTTTTGTGTGGTTTTGTCATCCAAAAGAAGGGAGGATAACTTGCGGCTCAGTGGCGGTACTGCACGCATTTCAGCTGGCTGCCGCGACCAGGCTTGCAATAACAAGACTGGTGTTAACAAATAATGACGATTAAAACAAATTTTGAAGAATTTACAAATTCATGTGCACGCAGGAAGACACCCTCCACACACATACACACATATACGCACCCAGTAAAAAAAAATCATAGAATATTGCAGTGTTAACAACGTTTCCATTTTTTTGATTATGAGCATTGGTTTTTGTTTTTTGTTTTTTTACCAAGATAATTATTGAACGTTTTACTGGTAATTTTCGAACAATTTCCCCGAACACATTCACCATCAGTAGCACTACCATCATCATCATTATTTTTATTTTGTGTGTGTGTGTGTGTGTGCGAGTGTGTATGTGTGGGGTGTCTTTTTGCGTGCAAATTGATTTGTAAAGTCTTTCACAATTTGTTTCATTCTTTACCCAGCCACTTGATGCAAGTGAGATTTTACAATCGTTTATTAAAGATTGTCTGTTATTCAGGCATACATGCAAAAATCCAAATGAAAAAGACTACCACAATCAACAACAACAACAACAACAACAAAACTGGTAGGATAAAAATCTACCAAGACATATCATGAAACCTGTGATTAAATGTTCATATTTTTATGACTCATTCCATACATGAAGATAACATGGTATAAATAGATAGAGGTATAGGTGTTTTTGAGTGTATGTGTGTGTGCGTGTGTTTCTGTGGGGGTAAGTGTGTGTGTTTGTCTATATATGCTGTAACGTTGGTTCTGTCGGGAGACGTGTGGAGAGGGAGTAATGGAAATAAGGGGGTGGAGAATCAGTGGCGGATTCAGGCGGCGGCGCACCGGGCGCGCGCCCCCACTTTTCTTTTTCTTTTTTGACAAAAGAAATAAAAAAGAAAAATGGAGGGGACGCGTGTGCCCCCCCCCCCCGCCATTTTATTTTGTAAAGGTGCCTCCCCTTTACGGTGTTCCTGCATCCGCGAGAGAATTGAATTATGTTATACTGGATGATGAAAGGATGAGATTTATGGTTTAGGTAAGGAGAGTACTTTGAAATATTGGTAATGTGTTAAAAGATATATATAACATACTTGATAGATTTCGGTTTGTTATGTTGGAACATGTGTGGGATTGGTGGGATGAGCTGGGGGGTTTAGATCCTGGTAGGCAGGGAAGGTTTTTGTTTTGCTTTTTTACATAATGAATTCCTGATAAGTTATGTATTACAAATTACCATCTGATCAGGATAATTTGGTATTAAAATCACGTGATTTCTTTTTTCGTATAATATGTGGATCTGCATATAATCCTTATATACACTTTAAGAAAAAAAATCATACCTATTGGATCATGCCTATTGGTTCAATCTGTTGACACATTCAAAGTGATTGTGTAAGTTTTCATTTTTAATATATGAAACAGAAATTGAAATTATGTATGCCATGACTGAAAAAAAAAAGTGAGTGCGCGTGTGTGCGTGTGTGTGTCTGAAAAGGGGGGGGGGTGGGTGGGTGCTATATACCGTGTCATTAAGCACAAGAAAATCCAAACTTGGCTGATCATCTCAATGTGTTGAGTTACTCAGGGTCCTACATTATATGCAGACTAAAGCTGGCCTAAAATCTTCGTCGAGGGGCAAAGCCCGTCACTCGCATTGACGTAGGTTCTGATATCATGACATAGATTTAGAAATCAAACATCGACTTCCTTAGTAATGTGATGAAACTTTATACAAATTTGTTGGACAATATCACAATTAACTCCCTATCCTGTATTAAAAAACATTGTTGAGTTCGATTTAAATCAATTAAATTTCGCTTTTATTGCAAATAAAAATACATGTATATACACTCAGCAAAAAAAGAAAGTAAACACTTTTTCGAGTTCATATTTTTCACAGAAGATTTTGATAAAAATCAATGTATTATATACCATATTAAAGGTAATTTAATTGCCTATCAAGCTAGTAGGTTAATACAAAAGGAAATGTTATGCATGAGTGAACACATTCGTTTTTGTCCTCCCAAGCACAAAAGTAAAAATTGCAAAAATTGACATGTTGCCTTTCATTTGCAAATGCCCTTCACGATGACAATGACAACAAAAGACCGGTTTAACACAATGAGAGATATGAATGAAATAGCAAAAATAAGGTTTTGTTCTCTTTATCTCTTTATAACCTCCAACAAAAACGAAGTGGGAAAGTAAAGGACAAATAATAATTTTCTGTCAACTCAAACTTCAAATGATATAGGGAGTAATATGCATAAACATGGTTAAATGAACAGAATTTTTCTTATATCATTTTTTTAAAGAATTCACAAGACAAATTCACGAACTAAACATTATTGACAATTTTCTAATTTGAAAAAAGAAACAACTAAAATATCTGTCATTTTTTGTTAATTATAACTTCTTTTCTTATTTCATTTGAATTCAGTTTTGACAGAAGATTCCTCATTTTCCTCCATTATTTTTAGCCTTCATTGATCTTTTTGGGCTTTAAAGATATCATAGAGTTCATAGGTTTATTTTTGCAAGTTAATTCATGTTGCTTTTTGTGTGAAATTTGTGTTTGTTCTCATTGTTATATGGAAGAGCGCCTACGCATGAATGACAACTTGCTCAGTTTGCAATTTTTATTTTTGTGCCCTGGAAGAGAAAAACAAAGGTGTTCACTCATGCGTAAAGTTTTCCTTTTGGTTGACCTACCGGGTTGATAGCCAATTAAATTATCTTTAATATGGTGTATAATACATTAACTTTTAGCCAAATGTTACATGAGAAATATAATCTCGAAAAAGTGTTTACTTTCCTTTTTTTGCTGAGTGTAGAATAACATTATTAGGTCCGTAGACTAATATTGCCATGCGTAAAGGGATTACAGAAATGATTACAGAAGTCACACACAGATAAATACGCAAGTATGTACATCCCAGAAAAACACCTGAATATTAATATCATAATTATGTAACATAACCTTATATAGGTATAAAATATTGCACTTAGAGAAAGTCAAAACTGAATACACACGTGGCGTTATTGACATACAACATAGACATACATATGAATGCAGATATATTCAAAACTAGACGGTAAGACAGAATTGATTTCCACACTATTGTAGCATGACAAATAAAATGGAGCACGACATCAAAACTTTAGATTGATATTACCAAGTATACAGAAAGAAATTATGGTTACAGGAAAAAAAAATATATATACATCCCACAAAACTTACATATTTCAGAGTAATAAAAGAGAAAGTTAAAATCTTCGAGTGATCCTTGAGGTCACTCCAAAATGAGTGAATATGAACATTTTCACTCGAAATTTATTCCAATTTCACTCTAAATTCACTCTTTTTTGTATTCACTCCTTTAAGAGTGAATATTTTCACTAAATTTCTTTAGAGAGTACACGTCATGTACATACATAGCACACAAACATCTACTGTATTCTATAATTGATTTCAGCATCTTCTTGAAAAAATCTATCAAACTTGGCATAGAAGCATGTTTCTGGTAATATGATCGTAATTTTTTTAATGAGCACCCCCCCCCCCACCGCTGAAGGAGGGGGGGGGGGAGATGCTAAACTCTAGGTTGTTGTTTTTTTCTTACTCTATCGAACCGAAATAAAATTTTTAGATCAGTTCTAGATAGAGCTACGTTAGTTCAAGTAGTTCATTCAGTTCAGATTTTATTTCATATTTCCATTTTCTCCATGATGAGATTACAAAATTATTGACAACAAAACAAGAATACGAAATATATATAATCATGTCTTTTGATTGTAGAAGAAAAAGAAAAAAAACATACTCGACACAAATGTACATGGTCATATCGGGTGAAAATGTCACTAGTAAGTATAAGAAATATGATGGGGCCTACATAAAAGCTTTAAAGCTTGTAAAACTGTAGGTTCCCGAGTTCATAGGCATATAATTTTACACGGAGAACGGATATGTTTGTCTTGACCAACTAAAATTACACCAGTACAAAAAATCGATGAGTAATAAACTAATGAACCACATAGATATCGCACAAACCAGACTGCATACAAATCTCGCAGTGTATGAAAAACAAAAATGCTATATTATTAAAAGATGTATCGGTACCATGAAATAACTTGAATGACTTGGTGCTGCGGACAAGGACAAAAGACTGGGAGCATAAAAAGGTTGCTAAAGCTTGGTAGTGTGTATCCACTAAGTAATAACTGTTTTAATTTGCGTTTGAAGGTGAATAAAGATAAGGAAGAAGTAATATCTAGAGGGAGATCATTCCAATATCTGGGTCCAGTAAATATAATTGTTTTCTTTGCAAAAATAGTGTGAGTACGGTTAGTGCTATGAAGACATTAATTACTGAAATTCCATGTTTGATTATGGCGGATCCAGGGGTGCCCTGATCGGGGGGGGGGGGTGAGGGGAGATGGGGAATTTTCCACATTTTCAGCATCTTCTTGAAAAAATCAACGACGGATTTTCGCCAAACTTGCCATTATTATGATCTTAATTTGTTAAAATGAGCCCCCCCCCCCCACACACACACACACACATGACACATCGCTGAAGGGGGGGGGGGGGTGTGCAGCCTCAGAGTCCTTAAATTTTGGAATTTTTATCTTCTTCTGTTTAACCGACAAATGGAGAGCTATATAATGTGTGCTATGAAGACATTAATGACTGAAATCATGTTGATTATGGCGGATCGATGGGTGTCCTTATGGGGGGGGGGGCGTGAGTGAGGCAAAGGAGGGGGAATTTTCCACATTTTCTGCATCTTCTTGAGTAATCTTTGACGGATTTTTACCAAACGTGGGAGGTAACATCTCTAGGGTAGTTTAGAATCCAAATTTATTCGAAGAGGCAACAAGTCCAATTTGTTCCCCTTCCCCAAAGCGGGGGCTAAGACGAGGGTAGCCCCCACGTTATAAGCAGACGTGAAATTTCATCAAAGTAGGCCTACAAAAATGTGATAAAATTTTGTTCGTTTACTCTTAGTTGTACAGAAAATTTCTGCAAACATGACCAATCCTTTTGTCAAGTGTAAGGTTTTCAAGAAAAACCTGACATTCTGAATCCCATCCAAACGATCCCACCCCCTTGATTCACCCCTACCCCCCCCCCCCCCCCCCCTCAGGAGGCAAGGGATCGAGGGGGTTAAAGCCTCCCCTCCCCCACATAGCCCCCGCGCCCTGAATCCCTGGATCTGTCATTAAAGGGGATGGCTAGTAACTGATCAGTGGGAATCAGTGGGAATGCCGGGGGATAGTTATTTCAAATCTTGTGAGATTCATTTAAGAGTACATTATACAATGTATATCTATTCTTGTGTGAAAATTGTTTGCTTCAGAATGGTCTCATATTCACGTAATGTGCAGTTTAATGTTAACGATCGTCCCATCACTGTACAGGCATGCTAACCTAGCTGGAAACAACTGCACATTACTTGAATATGAGACCATTCTGAAGCAAATAATTTTCACACAACAATAGATATATAATACACTCTTAAATGAATCCTACAAATATTGGAATATCAACCCCAGTATTCCTACCGATTCCCACTGATCAGTTACTAGCCATCCCCTTTAAACTTGAACTACTGTCATCAATGTCTTTATAGCCTCAACCTAGCTCTAACAATATTTGGTTATATAATATAAGAAGAATTTTGATAAAACGGTAGTTCTGGGACTTTGAGATCCCCCTTTTTTCGGGGGGGGGGTGTTGGATGATTTCAACAAATTGAGATCCTATTGCCAAAATGGTGCTACCTGTCAATTTTGTTGAAAATCTGTCAAAGATTTTATTTAAAAATATAATTTGTGGAGGTTCATGAGCAGTTTTGACATGGGGTTTATCTACCATCTTTAAACACAATATCATTGAAGTAAATGATTTGCACATTTCCCGGCAAAAATTGAACTTTTGCACATTTCCCGGCGTCATGTTTGCACATTTCCCGTTGATGAAATTTGCACATGGTTTCCCGGCGAGACGTTTGAACATTTCCCGGTGTTTGCACATTTCCCGGCGTTTGCACATTTCCTGGCAAAACGTTTGCCGCACATTTCCCGGTTTGTTTACATTTGTCGATCTTTGTGTTTGGAGGTAATACACGCAAGAATATATTATATTAATATATAGTTTAAATCCCCCACAAGTACAATGAGATAAGAAACTTGAAATGACAGGAATGATATCGGGGCGAACACTACCCTCGATCATCTTGCAAAGTGCCATGGCGTGACCAATCAAGTCAAATGATTTTAGGAAGTCAGTAGTCACACACACACACACACACACACACACACACGCTAAATCTACGTGCTATAACTAGGAATTGAATGCCGTATAACACTAACATCGAGCGATAATGAAGTATGCAGATTACAATACTGATTGACTGAACCCAGAGTTATGACGACATAAAAAACAACAACTAATACGATGAACACTATCCAACAAAATTAATGAAATCGAACAGGGATAAATGAATCAGGAAGGAAGCTACTTATAACTGTACCCATACACACAGTATAGTATCAGTATAAAGGGATGAATGCCTGTATAATAGAATAAGGGACGTCTAGTCAAAGAGGGACAAAGGAAGTTTGGTAAACATTATATAGAAATGAATGTTCCTATCTCAAACAAAGTGTCAAAGAAATTAGTAAACAAGTCATACTATAACGGTAACTCAATGAGTACACCTGGAACCATCAAATTTTGCGTATGATACCAACAAGATCTTGGGAGCACAAAGAGTCGTACAATAAAGAAAAAAATACGAGAGAAATGAGGAGACGCTATAAACTCAATTGAAACATGCGCAGATTTGAAGGGGCGAATAAGATATGAAAAAATATAGCAAAAGAAAACAAAAAAAAAACTGCAGAAACTCTGATGCGAAGATATCACTGTGAAGCACAGAAAAAGTATGGTTATTCCTGAGTTCTTTAGTGCAGCTAGGGAAACGTTATCAACTTAGAAAGTGGGTTTATATGATTGTATGATAATGCTTCTAATAAGAGCTCATCATTCACCAAACCCTGACAGTTTGCCACACAAAATTAGTACAACAACAAACCTCTCATTGAAGACAAAATTAACCAAATTTTTCATCCTTAAATTTGAATTTGAAATTGAATTGGGATTGGGATTGGAATCGGAATTGGAGTCTGTAAGCACTCTGTTATGTTTAAAGGGATGTTACAGTATTGGTGGAGATAAGATTTGGGCTTTTAACTTGTTGCGAGATACCAAGAAAACACCTAGGAAATAGTACAGAGCATACTATTTTAAGAGGAATTCAAAGTCTATTTGATGAAAATCTGGTTTGGAATGACTGAAACATCCAAAAACAAAGTAAAACGAAGCGATCGTAATAAAAGAAAGGCCCCACACTATTGGAATCGCTCTGTTTTGGATATCTCAGCCATTTCAAAACCATTTTCATCAAATACACGTCGAATTCCTCATGGAATTACATGCTCTTTCATATTTCATAGGAGGTTTCTCATGCATTATCTCACCAAAGATGTTAGAAACCTGAAATTAGGTCTCAACCAAAACATACTATCACTTTAAGTGCCACGAGGGTTCCTGTAGGGCCTATGCTCAAAATATACATTCAAGTCTTTGTAATAATTGTGAACAGCTAAAAATTATGACATTCGTATGGCACAGTTTATAACAATGTTGCGTTTTCTATATTTCACGTACGTTTGCTGCTCCAGTGTCTTTTTGCCACAGCCAGGGATGGTAACCTTCACACAACTTATTCAGGGAAAGAGAGACATTTCAGTTGTTGAAGACCAAACAAGTACTTTGTCAATTTTATTATGTGCGATGCAATAAGCATGATAAGTGCTATTCTGAGGTAGGCCTATGTTACCATCGAGAAGTTCATAGTATATATGATAGGGGACACGCTAACTTTTACACGGATATTTGATAACTTTTCATTTGAGCATGTTCCGGAACAAATGTTCTGGGCAAACTACAATAATGAGTTACACTGTCAAGACCGATTACTTCAACTGCAGCGAAAAGACGGAGAGATAAAACAAAGGCAAAATAAATCCCTTGAAATTTGGTTGTTATTCGATTGGGGTGCACTTGAAGAGTTCGATGAATCATACAACCTATACGAGTCACCGTCCATTAGCCATACAGCCCACGAGGTGTACAGCCAACGAGCCATACAGAACATGAGCAGGCCCATGAGTCCGACGCTAGGCAAGAACCAACAAGGCCCACGAGTTCGACACTAAGCAAGCGAGGTCCATGTATAATGTCGAACTCCTGGGTCGTTTTTACCCAGTGTTGAACTCCTGGGCCTTGTTTGCCTTGTGTCGAACTGGCGTTGGCTTTGCTTGCATAGAGTATAGGACTCATGGGCTTCAACCCTTGCCTGGTATCGAACTCATGAGCTTTATTACACGCGGGCTGTTTGACTCTTGGACCTTTACTCAGTGCCAAACTCATGGGTCATCTGTTTTTTTAAGCGACCTTTTGTGGATTCTAGAAAAAGCGTAACAGAAATATAACTTCACCGAAACAAATTTAACCTGATATTAATTTGTATACAATTAAAACCCATAACCTGAATATCAACAAAAGAGTCATAAGTATGTTCTATTTTACTTGCTTAAAATAAAGTATACATAAAATGCTTTATGTGGTAATCGAATCGGGCACGTTGTTATTCTGTGTGAGCTTTATTGACTGGTATTTTACTCGATATGTACTAATATATCTCCAACTAACAATAATTACGACAGCAAGAGCTACAATACAGGCTACAGCAATACATGAGATTAATACAACGCAAGTTTGTTGAATGTCCCCATAGCTGTCGGGATATTCTGTCGCAGTGAAGGCAAGGGATTGTTCAATCGTTGACTCGAGAGGAGTTGTTGCTTCTCTTTGCTCGGAATCATTCTCATCAAGCAAATTTGACGAATTTTCACTGGGATATATGAATTCGAGGCAAAGCTCAGGACGTTTCTCACACTGAGGGGCAAAGGAACAACAGTTGATAGAAAAGTGGACGTTCATCCAGAAGACAGCTTGAACGTGATCCGTGGAGTGAACAGGTAGGCTCAAAAATGGCGCCTTGACGTTATTTTGGAAACAGCTGATAGACCCTTGTGGATCTGAGTCCATTCCAAGCGGAGCAGAGCAGTGTACCTCCATCCAGTCAGCAGAATACGAAGATGAAACGACCTCACACTCGACCGGTCCAGGCGGAGTGATTACATCAATATAAGTATCTGTGACGTCAATATGCCTGTCACCATCTCTGTCTTGAGCAACGAGAAGTATGTAGACACCTTCGTCTTCCTTCTGCACATCTCTTACAGTGAGAGTCACCGTCAACTCATCCTCGGTGTTATTTGATTTCACTTTAAACCGATCCACTTGTCCAGCTTTCAAACAATGCTCCCCGACCACTACTCCATTTTGACAGAACAAGCACTCCAGATGCCCGTAATACATATCATATTCATATTCTGAATTGTTCCAAAGAGAGGAGCGAAAAGTTATATCATTGTCCGTGTCAACGCAAAGATTGTACACATCAATAGCAATTGCGAGAGTACCAACAGTCACGACGCACGTCAGAAGCCGAAGACCCGATATCGTAACAAGAGAAGTCATCTCAATTTCAATGTTGCCATTGATAATCTATGACTCGTGACGATGATAACTGATAATAATGCCGCAATCATCAAACGGTAGATTTAGATTTACCATTAACAAACTGGTAACTCCTAGAGATGAAGTAGGCCTACAGCTTGTGCAGCACCACAGCTACAAACTTTTTTAACGAAGTTAAACGCCGTACATGATCCCATTCCGTTGAACACCCGAGCACCCTACTATAGCGATTGATAAGCAGTCTAATAATAGCCAACTGCAGGCGGCAAGCATGATTTATCATGATCGACAACAACACCTTACCACCTGTGATATTCACATATATTATGAGAAAGGGCCAACAAAAAACATGACAGATGTTCAAACATACTGCGAAACTGTCTAGACTACACGAATCAGTTATTCGCATCGACACATGACCATATGCCCCACCGAAACACATTAGCCAGTCTATGTATCATACAGTGGAGAAAAAGAGAGATTGTACATGTATTGGTAATTTTATTTTCTATCCCAGGTCTATTGCAAAAAAAAAAAAATGATAATAATGTCAACGTGCAGCCTTCCTACCTGTCGTTGGTAAATAGGGTGATACATCAGGCAACTGTATCCTCCTATTAAACCTTTTTGTTTACTAGTATTTGTTATAAATATATATATATATATATATATATATATATATATATATATATATATATATATATACATATCTGTATATATGTATCATATAGGTTTAACGACGTATGTGTAAATGAACTATATCTCCCATGCACTGCTATTGACTTATTGAGATATTATGCAGAGGTTCGATCTTCTTAGTTTTTTGCTGTTTTCTTTGTTTGTTTCATGTATACTCATGTATAACATGCGAAGTAAGGGGCAACTATAATTATTTGCACATGGCAAACTCAGACAAGGCAACAAACTCAATGACGATATCGAGAGTCCGTGCTCTTCTTCTTCTTCCTACTCTCCTTCTCCTCCTCCTCCTCCTTCTTCTCTTTCTTCTTCTTCTTCTTCTTCTTCTTCTTCTTCTTCTTCTTATTCTTCAATTCTGCTACTTCTTCTTTGCAGCCCCACCTTTTCATCCCACCTTTTCATTTTTAATGAAAACAGCTTTAATTTGATATTTCTGTCTATAATTTACGAGAAGTAATAGCCTGCAAGCATGAAAAAAGGTGGTAATTTGACAGCTATTTTGTTCATGCAAATTAGATGGCCCTGTACACTCAGAATTTCACTCGGGAGCCGGATTTGAGTGGACTGCAAACTACAAGCTCTGTTTTTTAGCAATCCCCTCCATTTCCAGCAATTTTGTTTCTGATTTCACCATAATAATATATCATTCATTTGTATCTCTGTTAAAAATTGACCCGTGTCTTATTACATCTTATTATGTTCATCACATTGTCCCAATTTCGTGACATTATCAGCACATGCGAACATTTCATTGTATCCATAGCTATTTTGTTGGAAATGAAATAAAATAAACTTGAAGTTGAACTTGATTTTTTTTTTATTATTTTGATTCAGCGTACTCTAACTATTAAAAAAATCCGGTTTCCAACTTTTCCTCTAAAATACCTCAGACAGTCACAGGGCTGGCAGAACATTGTTCAGTGTGAGGGGGCCAACTGGCAATATATGGGAACAGAGACGTCGATCTGTTTTCAAGATGGGGGGGGGGGGGGCGTGGGGGCATGGCCGTACGCAGGAACATATTTCTGGGGGGCAAGAGTTAATACATGAGACACCACACTGTATTATTAAGAGTTGACTTATTCATAGCAGACATATCGCTTTCTATTTGACAAATATGCACATACACCAGTCTAATGGAATGATTCAAAATCCACAGAGCTCCAAATTGTGTATAATAATGATATGGTCAAGAGTGTCGAATTCCTTGCTTATAGGTCCATGAACACATCTGTAGCATATTTTGCTCAGTTAAGGAATTCAACAGAATTGTATAATAGGGTTTATGCCTTATTTGTGGAATGGAGTGTCCTGAAACCATATTGACCGTGGTTCAGTACATCATTTAGAGTTTAAAAAATAAATCATAGTAGTCTGTGATAGACAATTCTTTCTATGACTTTAGAGAGACTATTGATATCATATCTCTTGTCAATACCGGGGAAATTTATCAACATAACAAAAATTAACCCCAAAAAAGCAATTTGTCTTTACAAGGTAATACATCACCCAACGTTTCTGTGATTAAGCGCCGGGCTTCAGTCACATTTTGTTTTCTTTGAAGAAAATCCCACTAGACTATCTGATCTCTTTGAAATGACAGGTATTTTACTCGATACTTATTAACATATCTAACTAACAACAACTACTACAGCAATAATTACCAAACACACTAAAGCAATACATGAGATTAATACAACGCAAGTTTGATGAGTGTCCCCATACCTATCTGCATATTCTAACGTTGTGACAACAGCTGATTGTCCAATCGTTGACCCACGAGGAGTTGTTGCTTCTATTTTTTCTGAATGGTTGTCGGAATGATTCTGGGCAAGCAAATTTGATGAATTTTCACTGGGATATAAGAATTCGAGGCAAAGCTCAGGACGTTTCTCACAATGAGGGGCGAAGGAACAGCAGTTGATTGAAGACTGGACGTCCATCCAGAAGACAGCTTGAACGTGATCCGTGGAGTGAACAGGTGGGCTCAAAAATGGCGCCTTGACGTTATTTTGGAAACAGCTGATAGACCCTCGTGGATCCGAATCCATTCTAAGCGGAGCAGAGCAGTGTACCTCCATCCAGTCTGGAGAATACGAAGATGAAACGACCTCACATTCGACCGGTCCAGGCGGATTGATCACATCAATATAAGCATCTATGACGTCATGGTGAATTTCACCATCTCTTTCTTGAGCCACGAGAAGTATATAGACACCTGTACGTGTCTTCCTTCTGCACATCTCTTACAGTGAGAGTCACCGTCAATCCATCCTCGGTGTTATTTGCTCTCACTCTAACCCGATCCACCTGTCCATCTTTCAAACAATGCTCTCCTACTACTACTCCATTTTGCCAAGAACAAGCACTCCAGATGCCCGTAATACATAATTATCATATTCCAAAGTGAGGAGCGGAAAGGTACAAGTTTGTATATCATTGTCCGTGTCAGCGCAACAGCTGTACACGTCAATAGCATTCACTTTTAGAGTGCCAACAGACACAACGCACGTCAGAAGGCGTAGACCCAACATCTCAACAAGAGAAGTCGCATCTCAATATTAATGTTACCATTAATAAACTATGATTCGTGATGACGATAACTGGTGGTAATGTCGCAAACAAACTGTAGATTTCGATTTACCATAAACAAACTCGTAGCTCCTATAGATATGAAGTATAGTTTGTGTATAAGGCACCACCGATTGCACAATTTCTAAATGACGTAAAATGCCATGCAAGAGTCAATCCCTTGTGCACCAGTCCTGGGTAAGTCCTACAGTGTTTTGTAATCAGTAGAAGCGTCTAAAAGCACGGCAGGCAGCAGTTCACCCACCCTGAGAATGGTTTGGCCCGCGGCCAGGGAACTGCCATGACCGTGCTGTTTGCCAATGCATTCATAGCACAGATCTTTGCAGATCTTTTCTGAATTAGATTGTCTTTTTAACAGTTGCACTGTATAACCTGAAATTTGCAAAAATTGCAAGTCTTACCATGTATGCACATACATACATACACATGTATACACACGCATACACACACAGACACGCACATGCACAAAAGGTAAACACACAAAGTAGTATACTCACATCATAAAAACAAAATTTAAAAAATCGCGGACCTTCGGTCTATTGGACATTCGGTTTGAAGGGGTTTAGAGCAGTTTTGTAAATTGCAACGAACTGGAAAGGCCTGTGATGTGAAGATTTGGTTTAGTGTTATAAAGTGAAGTGGAGTAGGCTTCAGATTCATTTAGAATTTCATTCCTGAATTCCCCTTAAGAGACATCTCAATATAGATACGCATAGATATATAAGATATTCTCTCTCTCTCTCTCTCTCTCTCTCTCTCTGTCTATAAGTGTGTGTGTGTGTGTGTGTGATGATTTCCTCGAGTTTTTTGCGTTTGTGACTTTTGATAATTGCTGCACGTATGTTCTGGTTAAGTCAGCACTGTGGGCAAGAGGTGAGGTGATTATTACAACGAGGCGCTCAATTCACACAAAAATAATACCGATTCTCCGAAATATATTTCAGTGGACGGCCGCCAGATTCACGACCCGGTCATTATGGCAAAATCTTTTCATGATTTTCTTGCAAACCTGTTTGCAAAATCCGGAAATCACCCACAGAGTATTAAAGATATTTAAGTAATAGGAATCCCCAATCAATGTTTTGAACCTATTGTTGAGGAAGAAATTGGAGATGTCATTAAGAATTGGAACGATAAAAAAGTTCAGGATATGATGGAATTAAAAATTTTCTTTAAAAAAAGTATTCGATAAAGTAATAATTTCTCCTCTTACATACATTTTAATTAATCCTTATCTAATGGTAAAGTCCCTATTGAAATGAAAGTAATAAAAGTTGTCCCTATCTTTAAGAAGGGACAGAAGGATTTGGGTAAATCGACCAATTTCTTTATCCACTTTAATCACTAAAATTCGTGAAGGGTTAGTTTTTACGCTATTATTGAAATTTCTCACAAATAATAACATTTTCTTACATTCTCAGTTTGGTTTCAGAAAACATTTCTAAAACAAGGTAGTTTATGCTGTATATAATTTTGACTATACAACTGGAGGTTTTTCTTTATTTTTCCAAAGCATTCGATACGATAGATCATGAAATTTTATTTTATAAACTGTGTCAATATGGAATCCGCGGGACGCCTTTAGAATGGTTCAAGAATTACTTAACAGATAAAAAGCAATTTGTTAATATTAATTACCATGATTCACAATTAAAATCTATTTCTGGGCTCACACCTGTAAATTTAATGGAATGTCCCTGATCACTTCACACAATCGTACCAAAGATACAAAAAAGAAAATGAAGAAAAAGTTAATTAAAAATCAAATATGAAGATTGGTAAAAAAATCAGAAATGCAGTTTAGCATAAAACTGAATAGCTGCAGATATTGAGTATGAATTCCGCTATAAACTGCATTTTGGTTGGAAGGTGAAAGTTTTTCTTTTGGAATTCGAAGGGACTATATTTGATTGGGTGCATGTACAGAAAATATGTGATTTTCGGAGTAAGAAGAACTCATAGTCTGACATTGCGAACCCTTGGACAGAGTTTGAGCTAGAGAACCCCCGTGAATATTTGATGGATGAAAGGGTATGTCTCAGTTATCCAGGTTAGTGAAGATGTACTACCTTATTTTTCCCAGATATGTTACAGATTTTTTTTTAACATTGAATTTTAACACACGTCTCTATGGGGAAATATTTACCTGTGTGAGCCCTTCAGGTGGAGTCCCACAGGGCTTTCCTCTTGGGCCCACTTTTGTTTATGTTATAAATAAACGATCTTCAAAAGTCATCGCAAATTTTATCATTCGTTTGTTTTGCCGATGACACAAGTTTTTTTTTTTTGTCATATCGAGACCCAATATATTAATGGATATGATGAATAGTGAGCTTAGGTTTGTGCAATCCTGGATTTATGCAAACAAATTATCATTGAATATATAAAAAAATTACTATGATATTCAGTATTTCTTTGAATCTTGTTCCAAATGATGTTTCATGCAGGGCAATAACACGAAGTTTTTAGGATTCTGGATTGACCGAGAATTATCCTGAAAAACTCACATTAATTTTGTAAGTAAAATTGTGTCCATAAATATGGGAATTTTAAAATAAGCTTAAACCATTATTTCCTTTTTTGCAGAGCATAATATATATATACTCTTCTTTAATATCTCCACTGCATTTTAATTATGGAATGTTGGGGTGGGGTAATGCGATTCATTCATTATCAGATTCCTTTCTTCGTATTCAAAAGCGTGCAATAAAAATCATAAATCACGCCGGATATTCAGCTCATAATATCTGCTTTTCTTTTCACCAAAACAGAATTCTGAATATTCCAGACTTATTTCATTATTATCTCTGATTTTGTATGTATAGACTAACAACTAATGGATTACCACCTGTTTTGATCCACATGTTCAGAAGAAATCCCTCCATTCACTTCTATCCCACTCGCCGGAGTGACGCCTATCACCTTCACGCTATATTTTTTTCTTGCAAAGAGTTTACTGGACTTAGATACGGGAATGATCTCCATCGAGATGTTACTTCTAACGTATACGCATTCACCTTCACACGCAAATTAAAACAGCTATTACTTAGTGGATACACCCTACCAGGCTTTTAGCATTTTTTTTTTAAAAATACTCCCAATCTTTTGTCTTTATCGGCAGCACTAAGTTATCTAACGGTAACGGTATATTCAACATATAGCATTCTTTTTCAAACATGGCGAGATCCGTACAGTCTAATATGAGCAATGTTCATTCTTTATATTGATTGTTGTAGGCTACTGGTATAATTTCAGTTGGTCAAGATAAACATATCCGTTCTCCATGTAATTCCACTCCTATGAATTCGGGTACCTACATTCTTAAAAGAGTTGTAGCTTTTACGTAGGCCCCTATTTCTGTTATATCCTTGTGGCACCCTCAAATTTACATGGCCATATACTTTTTTGTTCAGTGTGTTTGTTTGTTGGTTGTTGTTCTTTTTTTCAATCAAAAGACATGGTTGTATCTATTTTGTATTCTTACTTGCATTACTGTCAATCATTTTGAAATTTCATCGAGAAAGTGGAAATGTAAAATAAATTTAGAACTGAATTGAATATATATTATTACATTTGAACAAGTTCGGAGACAGACAGAACAAACCTTGGCCCCATACGATTTCATTCTATTGTTGATTTAAGATCATTTCTACTAGATTTTGTACACACATGCACAAGCACACATACACACACTCAACTTACGCACACTGACCTATTATTCAAGACAACAATTTGTCAATTTCAAGTTCAAGTTCAAATTTATTTCCTTTTTCGATAGTAACATGATATACAGCTCTCTTTCTTTAGTGACAGAAATGATGTAAACAAGACAATTTAAATTGAGCCGAATAAACAACAATAAATCAAACCTTACATGCCGTAACGATTTAAAACGGGACTGGAGTAATCAGAGTGAAATTCTTGTATTCGTGCGAAAAACGGAGGGACTCACTGAAGGGACAATGCTTGTACAGAGTATGGGCCGCTCTTTGACAAAAAAAAAAAATCAATGAAAAATCGGTATAATAGAAACAGCAAAAACAACAGCAGCAACAAAAAGTTTAACAGCCTGCTAAAAGGCAGAGGAACAAACAGATACATGCAAAAACAACAAACAAACGAACGAGCAAACTTGAAACGAGACTGGAACAGCAACAAGACTATACTTATAGGTAAAAGACTGACTTAAGACACGATATAGGAAACAAGAATAGTCAACGAGATTACAGAATAGACAAGAGCATAGAACATGCAGAGACAACGATCTTCTGACGTTCGACGAAAAAGCAAAAGAAAAGAAAGGAACCGTCCGATTCTCCCTTAATTGTATCCACAGTGGGTACTATACGTCTCGAATACAACCTCTTCAACTGCGGGACTAATTTCAAGACACTCTATCAAGTCTATAATGGCCAAGAAAATTATAGTGATAAACAATTTAAGAAATATGTGGAAGCGTCTTCCTTAATCAGAAGTACATGAAAATTGCACTTTCAAAATAGAATATATCATTAAATTTCAAAATCTTCACTTAGAAAAATACAGGCGACGTGGGGGCAAGAAAATTACAGTGAGAAACAATAAAACGGAACATTATTTTTTTTTTTGCAATGAAAACAATCTCCTGCGACATTGGTCATACCTGGGTTTGCCCAAGCTGTTGCACAAGATGAGGTAATACGAGAGATTTTTGAATAAAAAGCAATACCTTTCTTAAGAGAAATCGTAATTTACAAATATCCCCACATTTTGGCAATCTGTTACAGACGACACCAGTTTGTTCGTATGTTCGTACATATAGTGTAAGAAAAAAAAAATCAGAATTGTTCGGTTCAATCTGTTAGCACATGAAAAGCGATTATGTAAATTTGTATCATAATTATGGAATCAGAAATTAACAAAAAAAATGCTGGAAGAAAGTGATTGTGCGTTTGTGTAAGTGGGCGCTACCATGTCATGTTAAACATTAAAAAACAAAATTGACTGATCATTTATTGCTTTTAATGTGCTGAGCTAAGGGTTCTAACGTTCGATCCTACAGCTGGCCCCATAAATCTTGGTCTGTGACTCGCATCGTAAGTTTTTATCATGAAATATATTTGGAAATGAAAAATCAATTTTCTCAATTGATGTCACGGACCTTTATAAAATTTGGTACGGCAGTACACTGTATCACATTTAATTCCCCATCTTGTATACTGTAAGAGTATTGTTATCCGAACACACACACACACACAACAATAATAGTAATAATTAGAATAATAATGATAATAACAATCACCATCATCGTCATCATTATCGTCACCATCATCTAGGAGCTAACGAGGAAAGTGCCTTAAAAAACCAATTTCAGGTGTTGGTACAGTATGCAGATTTCATAAATGAACCCAAATAGTTATGATGACAGAACAGAACAACAACGACGAATTATCCAACTAAATGAAATCGAACATACCAATGAATCAGGAAGGAAGGCTGCTGTACATCGGAATTTATTTAAAAGTAAAGAAAACATGATAACTCGGATAAAGAGTGCTGTCCATGATAGCGCTTTAAATAGGACAAAGTCTTGCACTGTCAGTATACTATAACGGTTCATTCTATGTTAGCAGTATGTCCATGAAACAAAACAAAGAATATACTATTCCCTTAATACAAGAGGATGAATGCCTGTATATTGTATAGAAAAAGAGACCGCCTAGTCGAATGACATAGGAAGCTAGATAAACATTTTATAGAAATAAATGTTCCTATCTGAAACAAAAGTTTAAAGAAATTAGTAAACAAAAAAAAGTCATACTACGGTAAATTAATTAGTATACCTGGAAATAACATATTTTGCGTGATATAGAACTACCACCAAATCATATTTGAACAGAGTTAAACAATACAGAGGAAATTTACAGAGAGAGAGAGAGAGAGAAGAGGAGAAGATGTAAACTAAACTGAATATTGAGTAGATTTTAATGGGCGGATAAAAGATAAGCTATAGTGATAGCAAAAGACTGCAGAGTGTTTGACGTCCTTGCAGAGTGACTTATGGGGAGACATGACTGTGAAGCAGAGAAAATGTATGATTATGCCTGAGTTCCTGAATGCAGTCGCTGAAATGTTATCGATTCAGAGTGGTGATGGGGCCAGTTTACAATTTTCTGGTATCACTTCCGGGCTTAATTAGCTGACAAGCAAAAAAAAAAATGAAAATAAATGAAGGAATAGATAAACAAATAAATAAATAAATATAAAAGTCCTAACCGCAATTTCTTTTCCTGTCGCCACTTACGGGGTTTATTTGGCTGAAAAGCAAAATAAAAAGTCCTGTAATGTTTACGTTCTTTTCGGGTGCCACTTCCGGGTTTCATCACCTGACAAGCAGAAAAAAAAAATTAACCGCAAATTTCGCAATTTTCCACGTTTTTCTGGTGCCACACCCGGGGTGGAAAAAGTATGGGTCCAAGTGGTGAGCCCTTATGTAATCCTATGTATTTCTATACTATGCAAAAAAAAAAAAAAAAAAAAAAAATGTGGGAGGGGGCTCCCTCCCCCCGGATGCGCCGGCCATGATATTCATAGTTCAGCTAATAACAATGGTGCATTTTCTATTTCATACTTTTGCTGATAAGTTATTATGTTGCCAAAGCAATGGGGCTGGTGCCCTTTCGCACAACTCATTAAGGGGGAGAGGAACATTTAAGTTGACGAAGAACAAAGGTACTTCCCTTACCAAAAAAAAAGAAAGAAAGTTGAATGGTATACCATTAACATTACCATTCATTTACCCATCAATACATCTACCACTTGAAATATTCTGGTTTTGAATGGTATACCATTCAGTCTACCATTCATTTACCTTTCAGAATTTAACCCGTCATTTACCATTCACCCTTCATGAAACATTCACCATTCAAATTTATTTAATTAATTGGAACGTGCAATTTGCATACATACCATTGATCATTCACGAAATACCATTCAGTATACCATTCAGTCAACCATTCACTTATCCTTCATTTACAATTCAGATTACCAGTGAAACTAATTTAAATAATTGGAACATTTAATTTGTGTAATATTCATTTATCATTCAGAACTATACTATTGAAATCAAACAAGGTTCGTTTTATTGTTCCGCAGGTTCTTTATTACAAAACACACAGATTCTTATACACGTGAATGTCCGTTAGTTCGGAAATGAAATAGGGTTACGTTATTACGAACATTTTGGCGCTCTTCCAAAGGTTTGTTATTGATAAGGTTCGTTAATCCGACAAAGAAATATGGTTCTTATGACGACAGTTCAAGAATTCCAAACGTTCTTTAATCGGAACATTAAAAAAAAGTTTCGTTAATCCAAAAGTGAGAAAGGTGAGTCCACTAACAAAAATTAGGAATACCAAACCTTATACTCGTCGATAACCGAACCCTTACAATAAATAACATTTTTTTTTTTGATTGCCAAGCCTTCCTGGGAATAACGAACCATATTTCATTTTGGATGAGAAAAACCTTCGGAAAACAAACGATATATCTATATCAAGATTATGAACTTTCGGAATAACGAATCTTCGGAAGAGCGAAAATGAACAAACACTCGGAATCCCGGGAATGGCGAAATTTCGGAATAAGGAGCCTTCGGAGTAACGATCTTAAATAAGAAATGAACCTTTGAAATAGCGAACTATAACCGAATTCTATAAAAACCGTCATTTTCTATACATAATTATGTTACAATTCAAACAACTTTATGCTGTCTTTTAAATGTAATATTCAAACGAATTTAAAAAGGTACCATTCCATTTCACATAGCTTTCAAGTGTATGATGAGTATTCAACTAACAGAATATGATATATGCGTGGTTTCCTTGTTTTCGATATTACATGTATTTGTTCGGTTATAACGAACTTTACGAAATTTCGTTGTAACGAAAGAAAGCTGCCGGTCCCGAGCATTTCGTTATAACGGGAGTGCACTGTACCCTTCACTATTGAGAGTTACCACTGATCACTTGAAACCTACCATTCAAATACCCTTCACCATGGACAGTTACAACTGACCACTGGAAACCTACCATTCAAATAACCTTCACCACTGATAATTACTAAAACCACTGGAAACCTACCATTCTAATACCCTTCATCACTGGCAGTTACCACTGACCACTACTGGAAACCTACCATTCAATTACCCTTCCACATTGACAGTTACCTTTCATTACCGTTCAATTACCCTTCACCATTGACAGTTACATTTCATTACCATTCAATTGCCATTGACGATTTTTGTAAGGATTGTAAATTGTACTATGTGAGATACGATCGCTGCTTTTCTCAGGCAGATCTATGTTACCATTAAGACTTTTATTGTGGGGTTGTGATAAGAGATACAGTCACTTTTATTCGGGCATTTTGATGACGTTATTCTTGAGCAGGTTCCCGAAGAAGATTGCGGATAATCTTCGTAAGTTATACCATCAGGACTTATTCCTCCAGCAGTAGCGAAAAGGTGAGAGAGAAAATAAAGGTAAAAACAAAAACAAAAACTTGGAATGTACTTGTTCCTCTGGCCCACTTGGATTTTATTATCAAAGAATCCTGAGTTACACCACACTTCAGTCACTTAATAGAAACGATACGGAAATAAAGCTGACCTAAACAATTCAACCTACGATTTTATACATTAAATTTTAAAATCCATAACCTGAATTTTATTTGCTTTTAAAAAGAATCTGAAGAATAAATGAAACGTACGTTGTTGAAATCACATCGCACACGTTTCCATTATCTGAGGTCTTTGATATGACAGGTATTTTACTCGATGTTTATTAACATATCTCCAACTAATAATAACTACGACAGCAAGAGTTACCAAACACGATACAGCAATACATGAGATTAATACAACGCAAGTTTGATGAGTTTCCCCATAGCTATCAGCATATTTTAACGTAGTGAGCATGGTGAGAACAGTTGATTGTCCAATCGTTGACTCGCGAGGAGTTGTCGCTTCTCTTTGCTCGGAATCATTTTCCTCAAACAAATCTGATGAATTTTTACTGGGATATACGAATTCGAGGCAAAGCTCAGGACGTTTCTCACACTGAGGGGCGAAGGAACAGCAATTGATGGAAGACTGGGCGTTCAACCAGAAGACAGCCTGTATGTGATTCGAGGAGTAAACAGGTGGGCTCAAAAATGGTGCCTTGACGTTATTTTGGAAACAGCTGATAGATGCTTGTGGATCTGAGTCCATTCCAAGCGGAGCAGAGCAGTGTACCTCAATCCAGTCTGGAGAATATGACGATGAAACGACCTCACAATCGACCGGTCCAGGCGGAGTGATTACATCAATATAAGTATCTGTGACGTCAATATGCCTGTCATCATCTTTGCCTTGAGCAACGAGAAGTATGTAGACACCTTCGTCTTCCTTCTGCACGTATCTGACACTTAGAGTCACCGTCAACATATCCTTGGTATCATTTGCTTTCACTTTAAACCGATCCACCTGTCCAGCTTTCAAACAGTGCTCCCCGATCATTACTCCATTTTGACAGAATAGACAGTCCAGATGTCCATAATACATGTCATAGTCATATTTTGAATTATTCCAAAGTGAGGAGCGAAAAGTTATATCATTATCCGTGTCAGCGCAACAATTGTACACGTCAATAGCATTTGTTAGAGTACCAACAGTCACGACGCACGTCAGTAGGTGTAGACCCAACAACTTAAGAGAAGTCATCATGTCAATTTTGGTGTTACCATTAATGGTGATGTCGATGATGGTAATACCGCAGTCATCAAACGGTATGTTTATATTTACCATGCATGAACAAACTGGTAGCTCCTATAGATGAGATATACTAGTAGCTTGCGCAGCACCACTGATTACACATTGTAAAACAAAGTAGAACGCCAGTTAACATGATTATATTCCTTGAACACCTGAGTAGGCAATACCAGTGTATGGCAAGCAGCACCGGATACGAGCACGGCAGGCCTATTATCAGCGTGATCGACAGCAAACTTGGGTCATGTTAATGAATATGAAAATTTATCCCTTCCATCTGCACTGGATTGTTCACACGCCACCCATATGGTGTTATTGATTTATGTGATATCAATCATGCTATAGCATGCCAGATGTTTAAAAGTTAAATACAACGGTACGTGTACTTGCAACCCCGACAGTGACACGCATATTTGCCGCACCTAATATGCGATATTATCCCGTGTATGTACCATAGCTTGGAGGGGAAAAAAAATAGTATTGGTAATTTATTTCCAAGATTAGACGCTTACATAGATATCCCAGCTCCAGTGCAGAAAAGTTAAAGCTAATGCACTGCATTCTATCCTGTCTATGCCCAATAGGTGGTACATGTTCATGATATGAAATATATATACCTGGGCCCTGTTTCATAAAGCTGTTCGTAAAGTTACGAACAACTTACGAGCGGCTGGTGATCAGTTCTGGTGTGCTATACTTATCAGAATTTCCATAATTTAGCACAAGAACTAATCACCAGTCGCTCGTAAGTCGTTCGTAACTTTACGAACAGCTTTATGAAACACCCCCTGTATATTTTACTATGGTAATCATATAGGTTAAACGACGTTGTGTGTCAATGAACAATCTCCCACTTTTATTGGCTTGAATGATGGGCGGATTACGCAGAGGTTCTCAGTTCCTTTTTTACCTCTGCCAAGGGGGACGGTTATGACTGTTTTCGTTACCGTTATCTTTTGTGTTCGTTAGTTAGTTAGTTAGTTTGTCCGAGTGCAAAATAACTCAAAAAGTAGTTATTGGATTTGGATGAAACTTGCAGGAAAGGTTTAGAATGACACAAATAACAAACGATTAACTTTTGGTAGTGATCCGAGAATTTTCGGGGAATTTATGAAGGATTTTTTATATTTTGGCAGGTAGGGTCAATGAACTTGGGAGTTCAGCCTGCGCGTATTTGAGGTTTGCAAGCGCGCACTTTACAGGTGCGTGCTGTAGTTTCTGCTGGGGCTAGGCGCGCCGTACAGCTGAGGGTTTATGACGTAACAAAGGCTTCTATATGGGAAATCGGGCGACTACTAGTAGAAGTAGTACGTATGGGTGAAAATCACTGATATCTATGGAAGAACAAGATCAGTGGTGGAAATGAGCATGGGCGTAAATCCGGGGGGGGGGGGGATGGGGGATATATCCCCCCCCCCCCCCCCCCCCTGAAATGGAGGACGGGGGATGGCCTGTACAATCACCCCCCCCCCCCCTGAAATTTGAGAAAAAAATGGAGGAAGCAGCAATGTGATTGTATCATTTTTGTCATATAAGCCAGTTCGGAGTTAGCTGATGGGCACATTGGTACGAATGACCTTTCTTCTTTTTCAGTCGGCTAGGGGCATTTCACTAGTCTTCAGAGCGACATAATGCATAAGCTTTTACGTAACAATTAATGAGATTCATCAATCCTGTTCAAACAAAGAATGAACTTGAGTAGACCAGATGACCAGAGTGACCCGTCAATTAACACTTGGGAAAGCATCCATTTCATTATTTTACATTGAATATGTTAACAGTCTCTTTCTATTGATATTGCCAAATACCACTTTTACTGTCAGGTGGACGTGCTGACAAGCAGCATTTATAAGGATTACATGAATAATCATTACATCACAGATGCTTATCCCAGTGAATTTAAAAACCAACATGCCAGGTGGTACGAATGACCTTTTTCTGCTCATGCGCAAAGTAGAACTCCGAACTGGCTTATTGCATGACGTTCGTACGCCCGCCTTCAGACAGGTAACAGAGCTGAACAGTATTCTATCTTGTAGGATAATGCATTCATAATTTTCTCGAGCGCTCGCTCGCTTCGCTCGCTCGCGAAGAAAGTAATATCGACATAAGGTATGGTCCAGACGTTGACAACGTCAAACACATTGTCAAATAGGCGGGATAGGCTTACAGGTAAACATGCTATGAAGCGAGCAACTCGGGACCATCTGCAAATTAATATGTTCGAAAATAAACAAACAATAACAAAAACTACACCGCCATAATTGACCCCCCCCCCTCCATTTCCTGCATCATTCCTGAAACGATGATGACTCTGATACATCTATGGGCATACCCAGGGATGATCAAGGGCGTCGAATCTATCTCGGGGGGGGGGGGGGGGGGGGGGCAAAGGGGCATCAAGTTGCCCCGCCCCTACGGAAATGTTGGGGGCAGACAAATCATTTGTCCTCCAAGCAATTCCCGAGATGGGGACAAATCTCGAACTTTCTTTATGGAAAATTGGACAAGTACCGCCAGAATTATGAACCGCATCGCTGAATTGCAATCATGAATATGCAAAAGATCCGCTACTGGGTCCCTTTCGATAGACTTTGTACACTTTTTAGACTAACGTTTTATATCCTTATATTTATCAAAGATTGTGCAGCGGATCTTTCACTTACAAAAGCTCCCTCATATGCAGAGGCGTCGATGGAGGGGGAGGGGGATGGTTCCCCCATAAAAGTATTGGGGACAAACAGATCATTTTGCTCTTTCTCGTAACTCCCGAGATGTGGAAAAAAATTTTTTTGATAGAAAACTGTCTAAATATTTCACCCAAAGATGGCTGAATTTCAATTCTGGCTCCCTCGCGTAAGAGGGGGATAGGCCTAACCCCTCCCATACCCTCCCCGTTCAGTCATTTCTACTTAATACACTTTAGATCGACAGATTTCAAAATGTTTCATCTAAAGTGTGCACCAGGTCTGTTACTTCAGTTTAAAGAAATGCAAAATAATGTTCCTTGGGTGGGAGGAGATATCTAGATACTTTCAATTAACGGAGGCTTCCCCCCCCCCCCTAAAAAAATAGTATACACTTCTGGGATTGAAAATCCCCCAGATTATACATCATAAATGTATTTACGAGATATTTGTTGCTGCCAGTAATTGCCAGCAGTTGCGCCCGGTTCGCCCCCACCCCCTTAATTTCCTAAGCGAAAAAAGTACAGCTACAAACGGCAGTTTTTTGACTGTAAAATATCAAAATGTTCAAGCTCGCTCACTTCGCTCGCTCGCATTTAGTCGTTATGTCATTCTCCTGATGTTGCTGCCGGGTAACTGCCAGCAGTTGCGCCCGGTCCGCCCCCCCTCCCCCCTTAATTTTCATAGCGAAAAAATATAGCTACAAGCGGCCGTTTTTGGACTGTACAATATCAAAATTTTCAAGCTCGCTCGCTTCGCTCGCTCGCTTCGCTCGCTCGCATTTAATCGTCATGCCATTCTCCTGATTTGGCTGCCGGATAATTGCCAGCAGTTGGGCCCGGTGCGACCCCCCTCTTGATTTTCAAAGCGAAAAAATATAGCTACAAGCGGCAGTTTTGGACTTTACAATAATATCAAAAATTTCAAGCTCGCTTGCTTCGCTCGCTCGGATCTACTCGCTATGCCATTCTCCTGAAGTTGCTGCCGGGTAAATGCCAGCAGTTGGGCCCGGTGCGAACCCCCCCCCCCCTTAATTTTCAAAGCGAAAAAAATATAGCTACAAATGGCAGTTTTGGGACTGTACAATGTCAAAATTCATGATCGCATTCATGATCTTCAGTGTAAGAATTAATACAAGAAGTTTCTCTAAATGATACTATTTCATAAGTAAAATTGTTCAATAATAATCTACATAAAATGTACTGCTACCTTAAACATGTTGGACTGTTTCAAGTCGATAAAACACGCAAAAAATGCATGAAATTGCACCATTTACAACATCTATATGCAAAAAGTTCTCACTGTGGGAGGGGGAAACCCCCCTGCGCACCCTCCCCCTCGCTCGCATCGCTCCCTCGCATCTAACCGCTCCCCCTAAGATCAAAACCTGGCTACGCCGGTGATAGGCCCCACTATTTAGTAGGCCTTCACAGTGATGTCGCACAGATGGAGCAAGAGCTGAATACCACGATGTAGTCATTCAATCATCTATGAATATTTTTCTCTTACTTTTTTTATAGGAAAAAGAATCACAAATTTCACCAAAAGTGTGCACCAGATCGCTGAATTTCAGGTCTGAAAATGCCAAATTTTCCTTGTGTGGGAGGGGGATACCCCCCTCTCACACCCTCCCCCCGCTAGGCCGCTCCGCACCCTCGCACAGATATTCAAACTCCAAGTCCCTCCCCTACCCCCCCCCCCCATTTGCATCATTAAAACGGAACGATGCCCCTTGGATGTTGCTTTACTGACTTAAATCAAGAAAATTGAAAAATGAATAGCTTCAGGGAAATATCTACTACGTTTAATATTGCATACAAAAAAAATGGATATCCATATCTATTGAATTTATTTGGGCATTATTCAGGGCTGCGAAGGGGGGGGGGGGGTGGTGTCTAAATCGCCTGTCAGTCAAGAAGAAAGAACATCAAAAGACAAGAGAAACAACAACAACAAAATTCTTCATACTTTTAAGGTCTGATTTTCCGCCGAAAGTCGGCGGACAAGCAAGAAACAAACAAATAAAAACAAGAACAAAAAGTCTTCATATTTTTGCTGCCACTTCCCTCCCACTTTGAATGGAAAAGAGTGAGACATTTTTATTTTGATCCCTGTAAAGTGTGTGTGTGTGTGTGGGGGGGGGGGGGGCAAGCTTCTCCCCCCCCCCCCCCCCCCCAAAAAAAAAAAAAAAGGCTGCACGGGTCCGGTTATGGGCTTGTAATCGTGGTGATGGTGGCTATCGCCGATCATCCCCCCCCCCCCCACTCCTCAGTACGGATTTACGCCGTTGAAATGAGCTGCATGCTTGGCGGAGGTCTGCGCTCTCAGAGTGCCTCTCTAGTTTTGTTATTTTGTTTTTGATTGTTTGCTTGTTGTTGTTGTTGTTGTTGTTGTTGTTGTTGTTGTTGTTGTTGTTGTTTTGGGGCAGTCATTGTATTGCACACATTGCACACCACAAACTCAGACAAGGCAACAAACTCAACAAAGATATTGAATATCTGTGCTTTTTTCACTGTTTGCTGTTAAAAAGGACCTGCTTTGCTTGTAAGGTATAGTTGCATTTCCGGCACCCCATTTTTTAATGCTCGAGAGTGGTGCAACTACACTACAGACAGCATCCGGCGTAAGATCTATCCCGTATATATTATATCCCACAATCGGGTGGCATCTGGAAATAACGATCTTTGGACTTGGTATGTGGCCGTCCTTTAATTTTTTGAGTTACAAGTTTCACAGCAAGTCCACGATGATGGCGCCAGTACTACCGTACGAAGTAACCTTGGGAAGTCTACAAGAGAGTTCATATAGTCCAGTCCATACTGTACATGATAGCTGCCTCCATCTGGGCTCAGGGTTCTTGAAGGGTTTGCCAGTACAGCGAGCGCCTACTAATCCATCTACAGTCTAATAGGGATGAAGCATGCAAAACGTATAATAGCTGGACCTCCTGTATGGTTTGTTTATGTTCTCCAGCGTCGAGGGGTCCCAGACAATGCAATCATACTCCGTGATAGGGCGCAGCAGTGATGTGTACATTAATTAGCATACAGTTTTTGGTTTTTCACTTGGCATGTGCCAATGTTCCTTCTCTACAGGATCGAAGGCAAATGCTGCGATTGCTTTCTTAGTTAAAGTATTAACATGATATTCCAGCCTAGATTTTTGGTAAGATGTATTCCAAGGTAGGCCCCTGAGTGATGGGCTCGGTGAAGATGGGCTTCCGTTTGTTGGTCAGGGATAGGCAAGCACTTTGGAGGATTGAATATTCCATGGTCCAATCCCGTTCCCACTGCTGCAGTGCGTCTTGGTCTTGCTTTGGTACAAGTCCAAGAGTTCTGTTCTGAGGTGATAATCAATGGTGGCGGTAATACAGCAGTGTTGTCAAGTTCGATTTTCAATAACCACCACTGTTTACATAATATGAGAGTAATAAGCGTTTGCTTCTAATTAGGCACATATACATTACGCGCACACTCTTTTTTGAAATGATATTCTTTATTTGAATTTCATTCAATATCGGGCACTTTTTCCCAATGAGTAGTTTGAAGAAGAATATGCAGATAGCTGTCCTTCTCGCTTGTGCTGCTCTTACATTCTTCTTTTTAACATCCAATACAATATTTGTTTGTTTTATTTTCCTACAATATAATATGTGTGCATAATCATATATATGTATATATATATATATATGAGATTAAAACCTAAAATGGCATTAAAACGCTTTATCCTGGCGAGGAAATTAAGCGCATGTTTTAGAAAAAACAAACAAACAAAAAAACATGCGCTTAATTTCCTCGCCAGGAGAAAGATATAAAAATAAATAATATAAAAATATATACCCTTAGGGGAAAAGAAAGTTATAACGCAAAGTGAATGTGAATAAAAAGTTTAACTACAAAAGAAAAATACGTGCACAATATACTAGTATTGTACCAGAAAACTGAAAAAAAAAGAGAAAAAAAGAGTAGTGAAACAACACGAAAGAAAGAATAGAGAATAACGCCCTCTATCGACCTCGCTGTGGTTAATAATTATAGCAACGGCTGACGCTTTTTGCATCCTAGGACTGTGATGACGAAAAGAAATAAACGTAAATTCGCCAGAAGGAAAATTTGTCCAACATTATTGTAAGTATCAAGAATATGATTATGATTGCGAGAGTAATGTAATCATTATGCATAAATTTCAGGCTTGGCTAACGATAACTGTTTGAAAATAGCATCGCCCTTCGATCAACACTGACGCGCAGTTTCCGTTGCAATGTCACATCAGATAGTCCCACATGCGTGTTATTATGTGAGGTTTTGCAGAGAGGTAGAATTGGAAGATCCAGACGCGACGCCTGCTTTTATCACGCATATCACATCGTTTCACATTAGCATTGTTAGGGCCTACTGGCATTGTTGTTCACAACAGGAAAGTGCTTAGTCACCTACAAAAGTCTATTTAAAATCCCAAATTTCGCCATCTAAAAATGCAGAATTGGAGCAACTTTCCAAATAAAGTGCTCGCGAATTAGTTCTGTGTTAAGAATCAGGCTTGCCGAAAAACGGTAATGAAGGCTTGAAGCGCTAGAGACAGTAGAGTCTAGACTAGAACCCTTCTATAGAGAACCTTACTTAGTACTTCCTAATCATAGAGAAAAACGCCGATCTGTTGAGAGATTATCCCAAACTCAGAGTGTGATGGCATCCTCAAAAACACAAGAAAACAAAATCTCTACGTACGCGTACCGATGCAATGAATGACTCATAAAATTAAAAATAGTAAATTAATGTATAGGGGTTGAATGCAAGTGCGGATTCGCCGTATTGACAATATTAATTCGGACACCAACGACGGGCGCTGAAACGTCACTGGCTATGCAACCCTGTGCCAACAAGGTATGATGCGGTGTACATGTAGTTTTCAGCGGTTTTATACGTGCATTGACATTGTCATTGAACACGCATAGCGCATGTCCGACTTCTGGAGAGGCCGAACAGATTGTGGGGTATTATCAAGGTGATAATATTTTGGGATTTTGTAAAATTTAATGATACATTTAATGAAATCAACAATGAGAAAAAGTTGTTTGAAGTATATAACTATTGTTGTAGGTTTGTATGTATTTTTTGAGTGGAACAAATATTGCAGAAAAGCTTAAGTGCCTGAAAACCGATGGTTTTTAATACTCTATATTACTATTTTTAAATTCCTTTATTGAAGATCTCAACAGTAATTATGCCTTTATTGCTTATTTTCATTCATCATTGCAGGTTATCAATTGCTGTAATGAAGGAAATGTGAAGGAGAGAGAGAAAACTTCAAGATAAACATGGCTGACCGCCTTGCAATATCCAGCAATTTCAGCATGCAGAAGCCTATACGGCCTGAACCGCACTGGAACCACGCGCCACCACCAAGTCGGCAGTACCAGTGTGCCGAGCACAGCGCCAACGTCCTGGGACAACTGTACCAGCTGTGGCGAGAGCGCATCCTCTGCGACGGCACCATCATCGCCAACGGCCGCCACTTCTCCGTCCACCGGGCCGTCCTGGCCTCGTGCAGCGAGTACTTCCGCGCCATCTACATGGAGAATGACACGGTGCGCGACGTCCAGCTACACAGCAACATCACCCAAGACTGCCTCGAGCTCCTGCTCAACTACGCCTACACCTCGCAGATCGAGCTGACCCTGGAGAATGTGCGCAAGGTGGTTAGCGGGGCCGTGCAGCTGAAGATGCATAGTGTCATCAACATCTGCATCCAGTACCTCACCTCAGTCCTCGCCCTCGAGAACTGCATCGGTGTCCTGCACCTGTCGAGAAAGTTTGGCTTCAAAGACTTGGAGAAGGACGCGCATGACTTTATTGTGGACAACTTCACAGCGGTGGCAGAGAGACCGGAGTTTCAGTCGCTCAAATATGATGACATGTGCTTCTTCCTCAAACAGGATCGCATGTCCATCGGATCCGAGATTGAGCTCTTTAAGATTGGAGCCAGGTGGATTGACCATGACAAACACAACAGAGTTAGGTATGGTACATTGATATTGATCCACAATCATTTTTCAGAACACACTATGTTTCGACATGAAATGTAAATGAGGCAGAAGTGTAGAGTTGCTGGTAATCATTATAATGATTTTGCTATAGATCAGCTATCTTTCATAATCATATCAATGAATCCAGAATGTACATATACCGTGAGGAAAATGTGTGCATGATTGTGTATTTAAAGCTGTTTAGATAAAATATTGATTTCATAGAACAATTTACTTGTGTGCAAAGAAATGACCAATCCTTAGCACACATACAGTATATGACCCAGATTATCAAAGCTTCTTTTGAAGGGCATTCTGGTATTAATTTGCTCAGTATTCCAAGAAATGTTTAAAAAGTCACTTTTCCATGATGTTGGATGTTGGAAAATGTTGGGGAAAAAAGGATTATGTTAGTCTAGTACAAAATACAATGCATTGAGTCTGTTTTTCTCTATTACAAACTTACACTCTTTTCATCAAATGTGTCACTGAATAATCATGTTGACATGTTTTCTTTGGATTGCATCCGCATAGGAACACAGAAATGTTATTAAAAAAAATGTCATTCATATGATAGTGATAAGGTTATCGCCATTGCTTTGTTTTATCATCTATCTCCCAGAAGCACAGTTAGTTATTAATTTCTTTTTTAATTGTTTCATCACTGTCTGGCAGGTATGCACCCCAGCTGATGAAACATATTCGCTTCCCTCTCATCGCAAGTGATGATCTTGTGGAACACGTCCAGTCGCATTCCTTCATGATGGAAGATCCCGCCTGCCACCACTACCTCATCGAGGCCCTCAACTACCACCTCGTCCCCCACCGTCAGCACTCCATGCAGACGCCTCGCACCCGTCTCCGCTCCACCAGGGAGGTGATCGTAATGATGGGTGGGGAGCTCCCCCACCACCGGGTCAGCAACAAGGTCTTGGTACTCGACGAGCTCAACTTCGTGTGGAAGGAGCTGGCTCGCATGCCGCTGAAGAGGGTTGACCACTGCGTGGCTAATCTCAACCACTTCCTCTATGTGGTGGGGGGTCAGGTCACGCTCAACTCCAACGGCAAGGAGAGTATAGGAACGGTCCACCGCTTTGATCCGCGATTCAATAAGTGGCTACAAATGTGTCCCATGCAGCAGCGGCGTGCCTTCTTCTATCTCACAACTCTGAACGACAGCCTTGTTGCCATCGGGGGCAAGAATGAGCAGGGTCCTCTGGCTTCTGTGGAGATTTTCAATCCGACAGAAAACCGCTGGCGATACATCCACCGGCTGGACGAACCCACCTACGCACATTCTGGTACAGTTGTGAATAACTACTTATACATTACCGGTGGATTTGCAAGCCACAATTTTAGCAAAATGTGCTACATGTATGACCATGAGACTGACCACTGGATCCCCAAGTGCCAAATGAACATTGCCCGTGGGTTCCACATGACGTGCAGCATTCGAGGCATGATGTATGTGATGGGAGGTAACCACCTCAACCCGTACGGTGATCGCGTCGACGTAATGGGTGTTGAGCGCTACGACCCGCGGCATGATGCGTGGATCACCATGTCACCGATGCTCACGGGGCTCAGCATGGCAGGTTGCGTGGCAACAGAGGACAAGAAGATCTTCGTCATCGGCGGCTACAACGGCCTCGGAAGGCAGCGGGAGAAGGATGTCCACTGCTACAACGTGGATGCGGACGAATGGGATGTGGTTGCCGAGTTACCGGATTCGAGCCTCAGGATGTCCTGTTGCACCCTGGTTCTTCCAGGCAGCTTCTTTACCACCTCCTCTCCCAACTCGGAAACCACCTCCATGTCAGACTCACACTTCACCTCGGTTTCACAGCTAAATGATCACAGGTCACATGGAAGTGCCAGCACTGTGCTAATGCCAAGGTAGCAACAAAAATCTGAGATATCAGGACAACAGAGAGAGAGAGAGAGGAAGACATTTTAGTCGCAAGGTGCATGTACTTGATTCTCTCATTCAATTGGGGGAAATTTTCTGTTCTAAATTTTTGTCACACTGTTGTTGTTTTTTGTGCTCTTAAAGAAACTGTGGCTCTTGAGGTCTGGCATTCCAAGTTCTCTTGCTTAGTAGATGAGATGGTTTTGCAGATGACATCAATCCAACCATATCATCATTATTGTAGTACAGTGTACTGTCAACTATGCGAATGTTTTATTATGAACAGATTGTCAGGTGTTTAAATGCTTGCTTTTGGAATTGGAGTCTTGAATCTGAAATTCGTTTGAAATTCTGTGATTGCATTGCATTGATTGCCACGTCTTAGGCTGACTAAGGTTTTGGTTTGCTGTGGATGACTGTAGTGCAAAAATAGTGCTGTGCATGCATGATGATTTAGTAAATCTGATCTGGTTTTACAGAGGCTCTGCAAGCTATCCAAAATTGTTATAGCAATACGTAACTGAAAGTGTTGTATGTTCACATTGAGGGTTAGCTGCAAGAGCATTCTGCAGACCTCCCAATCATACTGAATTTGGAGGAAAGAATCTGAATATTGACCATACACAGCTATTGTTTCTACAGGAATTTCCTATTTTCTGAATAGTTTCACTATGTCACACTTCTATGGGAACTGCTCTTTTTTTCCTACGATTGAGCTGTATCATGAATCGTATTTTTCAGTCAGAAGGTTGGGAGGTCTGATACTGGCATTGAGCTGTGTTGTGTTGTCAGCAAATTAAACTTCCACCCCTTTCATGATATGTATACTACCTTCTAATGGAGAGGGTAAAATATAACACGATCAGCCAGCAGTTAATTGTGAATAAGCAGCACAAGAATTTGATCTTGTTGTTTCAGCTTATAAAAATGTTGTCAGGCTGTCATGTCCTCTGACTCTGCAGGATGTTTCTGGGAAGAAATTAGACCTATCATATTTAAAAATTATTTCTCCACATCCTGACAAAGGAATATATAGCTGTATGTGAAAGCCTCCCATTCTTGTTGAATCATTTAGTCGCACATGATTATGCATAGTATGCTTTCCTGTGCTGTATAGCTTCATATAAATGAGAACCTCTCTGTTTTTGAAGTGTGATTATTGGCAGCCCTGTAGTGTTGTAGAGTTTCTCAAAAGGTCGCCACCAGCAGTGACCATATCACAGTCACATGCTCCAACAGTTTTGAATAGACTAAATAGCTGGCAACTTGTCTGGACTTATTGGACAATCAAAGTGTACTTCATGCTGGAAACTTCTTTAGCCCCATCGTGCAGATGAATTGCAGATGGTGAGGTAATCCCTAATCCTGTTCCACAGGAACAGTAAGCTTAATGAGTGGGCTTAAGTCACACCTCATTTGTTGCAGATAAAGGAGGCGATGTTGTGGTCATGTGGAATGACCCAAGGAAACTGATACACAATACCGAGTGCAGGGCCAAGTCATAGTACCTGTGAATAATTTCCTTGTTAAGACTGTGTGTTTTCATGTGGCCTTGCATTTTTTTTTTTTGATTAAAAACAATATGTCATGCTAATGCAACGTCTTCATGACACATCGACATGAGGAAGGCCCATCCCCCTCCCCCTTCTTAGTCCTGGTGTTGCAGTGATTGGACTTTTTATTACATCACATCATCATTATGATGAGATTATATTTTACTGTAAAGGCGGCATGTCAGTATTTGACCGATTAATTAATGATAAAAATTACTAAAGTTAGGCAAACAGGTATCATAGTAATGTCCATTTATGCACTATAACATAATCAATACATACAAATATATGAACGTATACTCTGTATGTTTATCTCATTTTTGTAACTTGTCATAATTTATTCTTTCCTTCCTGTTTGGATATCAATAGGTTTTAACTGATCTGTTCACATTCTTAAATGTGTGCTTATTTGATTGAAAAGGCTCAGTATGATTAACTTTCAAGGCTTTTGTGCAATACTACATGTAGTAACCCAATTACAATGTATGTAACAAATTCTTTGCTGTGGACCAGTGATGTTTCGTTGACCAGTGCCCTCTCCTCCCATGACCATTTGTTGTAGGTTGTAGAGACATTCTCTGTGCAGTATCTCTTTTCACACCATCTACCAAGACATTCTTCCATTTCCTTTGAATGTGTACCTTCTGTATGTGAAGAACTATTCAAATGAAAGCAAGATCTTTTTAAGCAGAGGGGATGAAGATATGGGGTATTTAGAGACTTCTTCGATTATTTTTCTCCCTCTGTACAGTAGCTGACAGGTTCCATTCCTGCTGGTTTTCTTTCTCCCCCGACGTGCATATACACTGTATATATATGTATGTTTGTTAGAAATATAGATCAGCATACCTCATGATCTTACAAATTATGTGTATGTCATCTGTACAGAGGGAGACAAATTGGAGAAAACTCATTATATCCCATGCCTATTCAAATGTTATGAAATTAGCCACATTCAATTTGAAAGGAGAAGTAAATTCCTTAATTTCTCTTGGCATAAGTGAGGGGAGTTGCAAAGAGAATAAGAAATGTAAAAAAAATCCTGTAGGCTGTATCCAGCGCCTGTATCTCCTTTGTGTACATAGATTGAGTCTCGTCTTTCAACATGCCTTCAAGAAGTGATATGTGCATTATAAGCATCAACTGGCATTGTATATTGCTGCAATTGTAAAGTTTCTCTATCAAGTTGTAGACTAGTTTGCTACAAAGATACCTTGAAAATGCAAGACTGCTGTGTATGGTCGGCTGTATAAAGTGTGTGAAACGGCATGACATTTTAAACTATTTGCAAGGCTGATGAAACTGCAATACTATGTATTAATCGTCTTTCTGCGTACTTTCCATGTAAATAGACATTTTTCATACACAGCTGTAGCTAGAAAAAAATTGGGCAGCATTTATTTGTACAATTCCACATGCAAATTCTACACTTTAGATATTTGTTAAGAATGGAGTACAATGTACAGGTGTAATATACTGTATCATCTCATGCTAGAAGAAAATGCTGTACCAGTACTTGAACTTGTACTCGTGATCACTGGCATAAATTGTGTGTAATTCTACATAATAAGTTATAGTAAACAAGCTGATTACAGGGTATGACTTTTTGTGCACTAGTTTAAATCGCGTATAATGCATGTATTTTAAATTCTCAAAATTTTGTCTGTACAGTGCAATATACACTGTAGAATATGAATGGCACAACAACGCACGCACAAGGAACAAAATCTCCCCAGAAACATATTTGCACCGCATGCTATACGTCTGTACTTGGCTTCATGCAGGGATGCCTCTGTTTCAGGGATGCTTGGAAGCATGATGTAGAGTTCTAAACCTTTCATATGTCTTTAGTGCTTTAGTACCGTATGTAGCCTTATCAATTGTGAGTAGAGTATTATGATCAAGAATTTTTGCTGTTTTTTGTTTGTTTGTTTGTTTGTTTGTTTGTTTGTTTGTTTGTCTGTTTTTTTTTGGGGGGGGGGGGGTCATTAGAAAGGGAGGGGCAGAGATGATAGATGTATTTTATGCTCAATATTACATGTACCGGTACATGTCATTTCTATTTCAACAAAAGTCATAAAATGTGATATTGTTAGATCAGCAAGGTTTTAAAGTGGACGTAGTTACCTTTACGGTTTTATAATCCAGGAAACAGAAAAGAAAACAAGCAGATTAATTAAGCACAGTACAAAAAAAAAAAAGAAGAGGAAGAAGAAGAAGAAGAAGAAGAAGAAGAAGAAGAAGAAGAAAAGAAAGCGGACATGCAAGCACACATACAAATCAGGCATTCTCCCAGGTATTTTCTTTTAGTCAAATTGAAGTACTGTTTATGATATTAAATTAAAGTACTGTTTATGATTTTAAATGTACATGTATGTATCTGTCGTCCTTCCGAAAATGAATCTTCATGAACATCATGGCATACATGTAAGCTTGCTCCTCATGAAATGTTAGAATTCGTTATTCAATTACACACTTGTTGGCTGGTATTTAGATCTATAACAGTTGATAAGTTACACTATGCCCAGGTGTAAATTAATCCTTTGTTTACTTTGAATGTTGATTGATACAGAAACCCCCATAGCGTTGCACACACTGTCCAAAATTCCTGGTGCAGAAAGGGTTAACAGGGAGCTAAAGTTGTTCAATATGTACGTGTAATGCAGAGTACTTGTCTGAACTCAGACAACGACAATGTCTGTGCAGTGTGCAAAATGTATTACGCAACGCTACACATTGCAGTCTTCACAGGATCTCAATACTATTATATGTTATTACACTGCTGTATATTGTATCAAACAAGTTTCATGGTTGACATTTTGCTTTTAAATGCTAGATATTAGCGACATTGTTAGACACGTTGTTGATTCAAATTGCTTTCATCATTACAGCAAATTATCTGGATTTCAAGAAGAATTCCTGTATACACGTGACAGTAGCTTGCTGTGTTGCAGTATAAATTGACGCTTGCACCTACAAGAAGTGTGAAAATGATGTGTTCACTTCATTCTCATTCTTTACGTTCTTGATTTGCGAAATGATTATGCAGTTTGGCAAACTTTATGATATTGCCAAACTGTTATTGAATATGTGATGAAATGTAGTTCTTTTTTCTTGCATTGATCTGAATGCACTGCCAAATAATTCAATGAGCTTATGGCTGAGTATAGTGTATTTAGCAAATATTTACGTTTTTTATAACTGTTTAATGTGTATTTTTCTAAAGTAATGGTTTGATGGTTATTATTAAAGAGCTATGTATGTAGTCGCTGCCTTTTAATAGTAAAGCGTGACTTGCTGATTTATATAGCAAGAAGGTATCACCTTCCCGCTGTTAGTAAGCGTACATTGTATCACTTCATTTTACAGCAGTAGCTGCACGATGGTCAAGATTTGATTGTATGTAGGTGTACATTTCAGCAATTCGATACTCAACAGTGCAAGATATCTAGGATAGGAAGAGGTTATAGGAAGTGTTTTGAACCAGACAAGAGTAATTTTTAGTCTGATACGATTTTTTTTTTTTGTCTCACGACTGACCGGCTTTGGATCTGAAATAAACAAGTGTGTTTATTCTGAGGCTATCGTGATTTATTTCAGATCTAAAGTTGGTCAGTCGTGCGACCGAAAGTCGTATGTTTGCGGTGGCCTTTAGTCGAAGTGACTAGGCTATGTTTAGATATTTTGCAAGATTGTTTATTCTAATTACCTATGAATACAGTTGTTTGAAGCACACACATACAAAAAGAGCTAGTTCTGGTAATTATGTCAAAAAGTCATGATTATGTGCTGAAAAGATTTGTCCCACCTCCTTTGCTGCAAGAGAACCAAGCTTTGAATGATAAATGTTGTTACTTTTGTTGATTGCCTGCTGTCTTTCTGCTTAAACCCATGGGTCTTTTGTTTAGGTATTTTTTCCCTATTTCATGGAGGGGGGGGGGGGTCAAGATGATTGCGTCACTCACAGTGTTATATTGAATAGTGTATGTTATTTGAAACTACAGGCTGTATGAAAGTTGAATAACAACAGATAAACAAGCCCTTGGTTGTCAATTAAGTGCACATTCTTTATTACGTTTGTAGTCATACAACCACTCGTATAGATAATGTCGAAGTGCATGTACGTACATGTATTTGTATTTGAGGCAGTATTTGTTCACCAGTATCTAGCGAGGTTACGACTACAAAATGTACTTATCACACTCAACTTTTCAAAGTGTTTACTATCTTTTGTTCCTTAAAGGTGGAATCGATTCTGTTCTATGCACCTTAAGTGTACTGAGATGACACTAAAATGATTGCAAGATCACAAAACCGTTGTCACAATATTTGATCATGCCCTGTTAGTTTGCAATAAGCGTGATAAAATGTCGTTGCAGTAATAAAGCCTGCAAAACGCCTTTGTTTGTGTACATGTCTGTTTCCTCTTAACATTATTCATGGAGTGTGTGACGTGTAACTGTGTAATGTAGTGTTGAGTAAACAAACAGATAATATGCGATATACACAATGTATTCTTATCTTGTTGCTGACGAGACTCAAGATTGACTTTGGATGACTGCAATGGTTCCTTTCATCCCTTCTTAGCAATAAGACCAGGGCCCTGTTTCATAAAGCTGTTCGTAAAGCAACGAAAAACTTATGAGCGACTGGTGGTCAGCTCTTGTGCTGAATTATTGAAATTCTGATAAGTATAGCACATCAGGACTGATCACCAGTCGCTCATAAGTTGTTCGTAACTTTACGAACAGCTTTATGAAACAGAGCCCAGGATGGCTGATGATTCCCTGGAAATCGAAATCCCATTTGTCTTGTGCAAAAAAAAAAAATAATACTAATAATAAATAAATAAATGCGTACTGTGCCTTCGGGGAAATCATATAGACAGTGTAAGTGATTTGCTTTCCCCTTCTGACGCGCTATTGAATGGAATTCATTAATTTCAGTGAAACGCCAGAACAACAGACCCGTAAATTAATTTCCTTAATAGTATCTGATCACGGAAGATCGTAGAGCCTAATCATCTAAACGTTATGAAAACATAGACATATTTTATTTCTCTGGGCAAAAATACTAATCACTTAAAGGGGCTGTACGGTACTGGTTGAGGTGGGGATTCAGATTTGTAATATTTTGTGTGTGTGTGTGTGTGCGTGTGTGTGTGTGTGATACTGAGAAACCTCATGAAATATGGAAAGAGCATGAAATTTCAGGAAAGATTCAACGTTTATTTGATGAAAATTGGCCTTGAAATGGCTGAAATACTAGTATCCATAAAAGTGATCCTAATAAGACAGGCCGCGACTTTTATTAGGATCTCTTTGTTTTACTTTTTTTTAGATATCTCAGTCATTTCAAAAACCAATTTTCATCAAATAATCTTTTGACATATGCTTAATTCCCCGTAGAATTGTATGCTCCTTATAACATTTCATAGAGTGGTTTCTAAAACTTCCATTATACGTATGAATCTCCTTGACGTGCCCTAACTTCCCCCATGTGCCTACTATTCACAGGTTCCTTCCATGGACCGTTGATTTGGGAAATACCCTCGATCATACCCCTTTTGTAGTAAATACTGCACCTTATAACAAGTTTCGCATAAATGACACGCAAACAGATAAATGTGTATATGCTTTTAAATTCATTAAATAAATATATATATATATATATATATATATATATATATATATATACCAATACATATGTGTGTGTGTGTGTGTGTGTGTGTGTGTGTGTAACATTACAGGTGTCTATCCTGTATACAGGGCTCGACACTAGCGCTTGCCCGATTGGACAAAAGTGAAATATCGATCCGCCCCATCGCATGGGGAAGGGGGGGGGGGGGGGGGTGTAGTTTTTCAGTCATCCGAAAAGTGAGCCAAACATGAGTAAAATTATCAGAAGTCATTGTAATCCGAAAAGGCCAATTCAACTCACAGTCCCATGTCTGCACATAGAACTCACTCTATTTCTGACATTTTAGTTTTTGTATTTCATGTTGTTTTCCCTGTCAACTTGCGATAGAAAATATATCTAGCGACAACAGTTCTAACTTCTAAACTTAGTCAAATACTGTACATTTATACATTGTATAATGTATCAGATTTCCGCCAGTTCTCAAAGGATGATAGGTGAAGACTCGAGAGTGTAGAAACCTGTGGCTTGGTGGCGCCATCACGAATCTTCTCGTTCCGATTCTTGCTTCGATAGGCGTTTTCACATCAGCCCGATGTTTCGAAATAGCTCGCTATTTTCTGACTTGGGAAATTGGAAAATATCTTGAGCTTGGATTTTTATCGGGCTGATGTGGAAACGCCTAATCTGCTTCTGTTCCTGTACAGATCAAATATTTGGAACAGCCATTCTTAAACAGACAACATGGGATTAAGGACGGAACAATCGTCGAGGACGTTACTTATGAAGTTGATACAAAAAGTGGTACAAAAAAAATGTACCGAAAGCATCGAATTGGTAGATGGATAGACCCGTAAAAATCTAGGTCAAGCACAAACTGATGTGACTGACGTTAGAACAGTCTCTGTTGTAAATGTTCTCTTACGTAAATCTCCAACATTTAAATCTTCATTAGAATTGACAGTGGAGGACATTCTTGTGATGTGCACACTGTTGCATAACTAACTTAATGATAATCTTTACCCCCAATCAACTTCCAATGCGACTGCAGTGAATATCCCTGCCGGAGACTCTGCAAGCAGCTATCAAAGGTGGCTGTGGGCAACAATGACCATTGATAGGACTTGCAGCTATACAAACTGCCACCGTGTTACACAATAACACTTTACTTTATCAGATATTTTAGCTCATTTATCCGTCTGTGACGACCTGTCACAAACGGTGCCGTTCCAGCCGCCAGTGTGGTATTCAAACACGGCCTTTCGCCCTTTGGACTTGCAGATAACATGTGCAGTTGACTTTTGCTATCGGTTGATGTGTGTATTAGATATTTACAGGTCGATATGACAGTGCCTCCGCGCTGCAAAATTGTATGTCTTTGTACGATCGCCATTTCCTTTTGTGATCCTGCGATTCGTCATGTTTACGCGCCCACACGATGCTGATTATCTTCTGTTCCTAAAACACGTTCCGTCAGTCTGATATTCCCTCGTCTTGATAAAGTACGACTGACACGGACGGCGTGTGATATTCAAGGTTATATACTTGAGCTTTCTGTGGATCTTCATCATTCAGAAAAAAGGTGAGACGTATGTTTTTCGAGACTTCTCATGTACGCCATTTTCATCAGCACGCACCGAATGATATTTATTACTTAAGAGTAGAAAAAGAATATCACTGTCGAGCAATATTGTGTGTAATCATACCGTCCCCTCTATAAGACGCAAAACGCCCTGTACCCCGAGCCTGTCCCTTTGATAGTCATTGGACATGAGAGGGTCACAACCAACGCATATAAAAATCGTACTTCATTCATCCGCCGTTAAGAGCAGGGTGCTAGTCAGGTGAAGTGGCCCACCTATCTACCAATTCACACAAGTCACCTTCGTGATTGGCTGCATAATAGCCATTTGAAGATTAAGAAAAGAAGAAGAAAGAAAGAAAGAAAGAAAGGATACGTACTTTCCTCATCATGCATGGTTAGTTATGATAATATAATAATTGTGGCAAATTTACATTGGACAGTATACAGCTGTTAACGAAACTTCTGTTTGTTAATGATTCAATATCGTGAACGAATGTTTAAAATAGAATGGCGCATGTAGATTATGTTGTTTCCAAACCAACTGTGGATTCAACAAGGATGATCACGGAATCCAAATATGATGGTCCCATTTACAACAAACCACTGTCGTGACTGTCCCAGTACATTTCAAAAGGATTAGTTCACTATGTGTTACCACTTAAACTGACCTTTTCCAAATAGGCCTATACAGGTTATAATAAATTCGGTGTGTAACACCGACCCAGACCAACAATCATTTCATAGAGTGAGATCTCCACGATTTTTTAAATACTTTATTGATGCACTGTGTCTGATTTGTTTGGATGAAGGTATTATTCATACAGACGAAACTCTGATCATTCTTATCTCAAAGTGAACAATTTGTGGTCCGTCGAAAGAAAATGTCATTTTCATACAGTTGGCAAAACCATAAGATGATCATAGCAGTAATACAATGTAATCCACAACTGCTTATAGGCAAACGGGGCTTCAAGGAAAATTATTCCATTATTGAATTTCAAATTGAGAAGCTAGAAAGCTCCCAAAAGAGGATCGTCAGGGAAATTTAACTGAGTTTGAATTACATGATAAGGAGGGAAAAGGATGAAAATACAAGCAACAAATGCAACAGCAACACAACAACAACAACAATGTGCCCAAAAATACAATAATACTTGGACAATAGATCATTGGCAATTTTCGTCCCCAGATTACTCAGCGAACTTGCCTTAATTTGACGACAGTGTTTTTTGTGGCATCAGCGACGTAAGTTGAAAAGCATGCATATAAAGCATACTTTTCTAACATTATTTCAGGACATATTCATTTGTCAAGTTATAACCTCCAGTTTCTCAAATGAAATGCAGGTGAATACGAATAGTATTCGCCGTGTGCAGACATGCTGCTCATGGGCTCATTACAGCTGATCATGGTCAAGGAAAATAGTCACTGTTGACTCACTTGTACTTTGTTCATATTTCAATATTTCCATTTTCTTGTGATACCCCGTGTGTGTTCTGCCTACAGCGCTATCCTGATATTTTTCCTGTAATATTGTATATCAAAACATATCGGATTAGAAGACATCGCTTCACGCCATTATATGCTATCTTAAAATATTATAAATAACTATACGTTCCTTTATAAATGAAGTCCTGGAAAAGGGATTTCCGAAAAAGAAAGAGAAAGGAGAAGAAAGAGATGCATCTTTATCAAGCTGATATGTATAGCACGAGATAAATACTTGAAGTCTAAATAAATTTCATGAATACGACAGTAAATGCAGGATAACTATTTTTGCTGTTGTGTTTTTTGTATTTCAGAACCTCTGACATTGGGGAATGGACCGACTGGGTCAGGGCCTTGCACCATTGGTCCTTCTGCACGCATTGCTCCTGCTCCTACCACCAGGATCAGCCACGTGTCCAGAGAGATGCAGTTGCCGTGGCGACAGCGTATTCTGCGCGGGAACCAACCAAAATACAATACCAGACAATCTCCCTCCACTGACAAAATTTCTCTATATTCAGCGTAACAGTATACAATTACTGCCAGCGAATGGCTTAGCTAATGTATCCCAATTACAAGTCCTCAATATCAGTGAAAATCTCATATCTACTATAGACAAGGATGCCTTTAGCGGTTTATCTAAACTAGAAAAGCTTTGGTTATCGAGCAACAACATATCAGTCATCAATGCAGGAGTGTTTGCACCACTCATTAGCCTCACTGAGCTGGAACTCAGTGACAATCGCCTCTCCGTTCTTGATGCAGAGTCTTTGGGTTCGCTTCCCGCCCTTTCGCATCTCTTCATAGAACACAATCGCGCGCAGCTTGTTTTACATCCACAGACATTTACTGGTCTCGCGAGTCTGGCGCTCCTCCGCCTGAGGTCGAGCGGCATCGCCAACTTGGTCCCTGGGACATTCGAAGGATTGCAGAGCCTGACTGCTCTTGACTTGAGATCAAATCAGCTCGGAGCCCTCAGACGGGGAACCTTTGCCGATCTCCAGTCGCTCCTGTACCTTTACCTAGACTCGAATGATAAACTTCACTTGATCGAGGATGAAACTTTCACAGACCTTGACAGCATATTGCACTTAAACATTTCTGAGTGTTCTTTGGTCTCTTTGTCAGGAGATGCCTTTAAAGGTTTAAAATCCCTGGAAGAAATATTCCTATCCTCAAATCAACTTGAAGCAATACAGCCTAAAGCCTTTTGTACATCGCCGAATCTTCTGGTGCTTGACGCTGGTGACAACCCCTTGAAGTATGTAGACAGCGAATCATTCAGCTGCCTGTCGAAGCTTCGGACGCTGAAACTGAACGGGGGCAAGTTAACTCGAATCGGAGAGGGAGTCCTCTCTCCTCTACCAGAATTGGATATCATATCACTCAGAGATAATAACATTTCGGAGATAGCAGATGACGCGTTTCGTGGGAAGGAGAGGTTGTCGAAGCTGGAACTGGACTCAAATCGTTTGGAAACACTGAATGCTTCTCTGTTTGTAGGGGTGACTAATTTGCACACGCTACATTTACACGACAACATGATCGAGACATTGTCGGCAGACACTTTTAACGACGTCGAAGTGCCCTTGTACCTGACTCTGAGGGGGAATCCCCTGGTGTGCGATTGCGGGATCGATTGGATCGATCCGTGGATGGAAAAAACCGGAAGTGAGATCGATTCCTGCCAATGCGCCGAGCCGCCAGCACTGCATGGGAGGCACGTGTACTCTGTTCATCCGAAGGATTTCCACTGCGCGCCTTTCCAAACGGGCGGCCCCACCGACTACGTCGCGACCGCGGAGGATAGCGACTTCAGCATGGCATGTCCCGTGTACGCCAAGCCATCTCCCACAATCTACTGGCTCACTCCAGATGGCGAGCGTATCACGGATGTCACTGTCCACGATTTGTTTTCGGTTGACCGCAACGGATCCCTGATCATCATGCAAATCAACGAAGAACTTGAAGGAGAGTTCATGTGCACGGCGACAAACGCTCTTGGTCATATGTCGGTCGAAATCGTCCTCAACATCAACCAGCCCACCAAACATGTCAAATGGGTAGCTATTGTTGTTATCTGTGCCATCGTAGCCGTGATCGCTGTCGTAGTCGTAGTCGGCTGTTCGTCGGGGAAGGTGAGACGGAATTGCTGTCATCCAAGGAAAATGAGACACGCCTGGTCGGCTCACTATGACCCTCTCAACGCCAAACTTGATGCATTGTGAGGACAAGCTACCGTCTTGTCAAGTAGGTCGTGCACAGTTGTAGAAACTTCTTTTTTTACCACACCGCATAAAATGTATAATATTAATGTATGTAGTCCAAAAGGAAAGAAAATCAACCATAAGAATAAAGGAAAAGTTGCTATATACATCAGAAGTACCCAATGATTCACTTCTCCTTTGAAATGAGTTGTCAGAGACTCTAGGAGTCAGTAGGAAGAAAAGACGAAATTTGGTATATGATTGTATTATGGCTGTTTAAAATTCATTTGAGCAATTATTGTTACGTTGCTTTCTTGCCAAGCCAAGTAAGGATACATGTATACAGACACATACATATACACGTATATAATAAATATGTTTATATGTTAATATTGGAAAATTTGTTAGAGACATTTTATTGTTCTCAGTCCTCGGTCAACATGAAGTGATGTTCCTCTTTATTAAAAAAAAAACCTCTGAATAGATAATTAGAAATTCCTAAGAATTCCACAATCATGTGACATTGTTCGAGTACAACGGAGAGATTTCATAATATACATTAAAAAAAAAACTTATGACTGGCTCTTCAGCTATGATTTAATCTGTTATAATGAAAGAAAAAAAAACTATTTGTAATGCTAATTCCAGTGTTCACGAATCCTTGCATGTCGTTTTGGATCTGTAAGGTTTCCCTTAAAACAGAATTAAATCAAGACCTATGCCCCTTTACTTTCCATTGTTCCGTAGTGTCATTAGCCAATCTCCGGTAGTGCATGTTATGTTGTTACGTATATCTGTAGTCCATAAGTGTATGTTGTTGTTGGTGGTTTTTTTTTTTTGCATGTCTTTTTCTTTGTACAAACATTCTGCTATTTATGGTCGAAAGTTCAGGACCCTTTTGTCTAAATATCATCACACTGGCTTTATATAACTGCATAAAGAGTTTGAAATAGTTTGTTTCTGCATTCAATAAAAAAGTGACATGGATGTTATATGAGATTGAATGATTGATGATCGCATTTAGGTTTCGTGTGATATGTTTGTGTGGTCGAATGTTACGGCTTTCATAAAATATTGTGAAGGGTGCAGATTAAACCTAACATAAAACAGATTAAACATCTTGCAAATCAACCATCAACTGGTGTGGTGAGTGCCAAAAGTTTAAAGATTCACTGACACTGATCAGAGTTCTATATTCTTCTGAGTATATAGTAAGTCCTGATTTCGGATGAGAGATTAAGACTATTATATATATATATATTATATATATATATATATATATATATATATATATATATGAACAGTTTCTTCGCAAAAACCGCCAGTCCATATTTGCCCTGTGAAGATATTTGCGATTAAAGGTCAAGAAAAATAAAGAGAATAATAAGATTTTTTTGCTTCTTTTGACCGTAACTTCAAAAATGTACCTTTATATGTAGTGACCAATATATCATTTAATAGGTATTACTTTGTACTTTATGACAGAGACCGTACTTCAAAATCTTCAAAAATGGACTTATCGGTTTTTGCGAACAAACTCTTCATATATATACATATATATACATATATGTATATATATATATATATATATATATATATATATGTATATATGTATATATATATATATATATATATATATATATATGTTATCAGTATGATCATAAGAATACAATATACCACCTTCTGGTGTACCATTATAGTTCTTAATGATATTTTATTCATGATTTATGATGCTCGTAATATATCGTTTGTTTTGGTGCAGCAGAACAACGAAATGTTCACGTGTTAAATTCTAACCACTCGAGTGTGTATAGTTATTATCAATATGTCTGGATATACCAATGCGCATACAATATAAGACATACAGTATAAATGTTTGTGTATGTGATCGAATGGTCATGTGATGAGTGTCATTTGATTGACAATGCAATTATGTGATTAGATATGTTTTTATCTGTGAGTTGCCGTTTTGAAGTTTGGACGGGGGACGCGATGCGGAAAGTTCATGTAAAATACCGACTCATACATAAGAAACACGAATTATAGGCCATCTGTAGTTGATATCATCTTTACAAGTTTATATTTGCTGTGATGATTTTATACAATAATATTACTTAGTACGTAATATGATAAACACATAATCGACGTTCGATCGCTGAAGAGCTGAAAGACCCGCAAAATATTCAGATGCACACAATTCAAAATTTGTACACACATGGTCTTTTTCATGCCGTCATCACACACACGGTAGTGGTTTGTTTTGATGTTCAACTTAAATCTAGCAGCGCAGACAACCATTCGAAGAACGTAATATTTTCTGTTATAAATCACTTATATACATAATATTGATCGATGCACTTCACACATAATATAGACCTATTAAATACGTGTAGGCGCCTACGTATTGCACTTGTGGTTCTGTGATATTTATTGACTTACTTGTCGATTCAGAATCACGATCAAGACATAAAATTAATTGTCGGGGGTATGTGCATAGCTGCGGTAAATTTTTCTCGATAAACAAAAACAAAGACAAGTCACTCCTTTCTTATGTCGTGAACATAGATAATAAAAGACTGTGGTAGATGGTGGAGTAAGAACATGGGGTGTTTCACATAGGATTCAAGATAATCTTAAAGTTAAGGTCAACTTAAAGGGTGCATGCCATTGGTCTCTATGTTCAATTTTCATCACATTTTTCAGAATCTACATCAAATCGTTATCAACATTTGTAGAAAAATTAGTCTGTCACTTATTTTATTTTGTACGTTAACGCTCGTATTAAAAAGTCTAAAAAAAAATGTTCATTTCATAATTATTATAGAAGTAATATTGTCATTAAAGATAAATGCAGCATACCATGCATCGTTTCTGAGTTTTTTTTTTTTGTGGGCGTATCCAAGTAATCTGAAGTAAGATATTAGAAAAAAATATTATAGAATATGTGACACATGATTATTAGCAGTGATTAGCAACCATCAGTAACAGCAGCAGCAGCAGCATTACCATAGATAGAATTACAGGTTTGTATAATTGGCATTATCAAGTGTCATTATCATTATTTTAGATATTGTTACCTTATATCACATCATTATCATGAATATCATGAGTATTGCAGTTTTTAGTCTGGTCATTTTGGTCATTCCTACATTAACATTGCTATCATTAATGCTATGACAATTTATTGGAAGACGTTACCACTGTGAATAATGTCTATAAATTTGAATGGAAATCAAAAGTTGCAATAACATCCCTCTTATCTAGGGATGAGAGTGTGACGATGACGATTATGATGATAATGGGCCACATGCAGTTTACATGAATACGATGCAAAAATGAGGGAAAAAAATCAAGTTAAGTGTCAATGGATACTGATAGCTATGAAATCATCATGACAATAATATCCTCTAAGCACATCACATGAATATCGCAATCATACGGTGGTGTCATATTGTTTCATCCGCCACGAGGGCTGAAGTGCGCGTGGTGATCACAGGCTTGTTCTATAAGTCACAACTATGTTGTTATCATGCAAATTCATGATGTTTGAATTATCCATACATTTTTTTCATTGCACCATTTGCTGGGTCACTTTCATTGGCTGCTCCGGGATGGCTGATGGATATCCGTCAGTCCTTTGTCGTGTTTGTCCCATAAATTCTGTAGGCTGCTGCTGCAGCACCCGCTCTTCAAACTGACGCCAATACATTTTCAGACACGTGCTCTTTATGGATAATCATCATCTTCAGTTGCACCGTCGAAAGTAAGGATTGCAACACAATGTGTATAAGAGTCAGCTGCCGACACTGCATAGCAACGGAGAAAGACGGTATATACTGTATTTTTCTTTTTCTTTTATTGGACACCTTCAGGAGAGTGGTGAGTTAAGGCACTCCGCTCACCCCGCCCCACTTAGGGATCGCTCCGCCATCCGATCGAGCGGGAATCGCTGCGCCTGCCGTCTGCTCGAACTGAGCGTGAACTGCGGCCAGCTGAACGGTCGGCTCCTGTTCGGGAGGAGCCGATGGCGACTACGTCTCACCACGGGTGGGTTCGTGAGGTTGTCGGTAGTGTCTGTCCTCTTTCGGGCGCCATAGACTATATCAAAGAGAAGCAAAGAAAATCCAAGACGGAAAAATTAGAAACGAACAAAAATATGTAGGCCTATTTTTGTTGCTTCATGACTATGATCAGAAAGGATAAACCCATAAGATGATAACGTACAAGAGCTAAAACAATTGGGAACTGGCATCATTGGCTGAGGAGAAAATATGAAAAATCAGACATGACGGCCCGAATTCACGAAGTTGGTACAATCTTTGTCCATGGTTTAAACCACGGACAAAGACTATAGTTTTGTATGGGGCGCCAAGTGTCACATGGCCTATTTCGTTACGAAATGACTGATTCCGTAACGAAATAGGCCATGCGACACTTGGCGCCCCGTACAAACTACGGACTTTGTCCATGGTTTAAACCATGGACAAAGATTGTACCACCTTCGTGAATTCGGGCCTAAGATTCAAATTTTTAAGCAAGTTTTAAGTGTAAAACTTATAGCTAACATGTTATTTGCGTACAAATATAGAAATAAATGTTATTTGAATGCAAGTTTGAAATGTCATTGTACTTATAGTCGACGTGACTAATAATCTAATGGGATTATCACTGATAGTCGATTGCTCACTGTTGTTATTCTAATCACATCTCGCACTTATGCACACAATTTGACAAACCCTACTGTAAATTTAAATTCGATTCATTAAACATTCACTTGCAATAATGTTTCCCTTATCCATTTGTTCAAGCCAAGTGTTCTAGCCTTCACGACTAACTGAGACTTGCCGATTATTGACATTGAACCCCAATGATAGATAACATTGTTATATAATTTCGCAATTGTGTGAGGTGTTGTTACCTTTTTCCCCGAGTCCCTGTCCAAAGTTCATCGTGAGATGCACGCAGACGACCACGAGAAAGACCCGAATGATGAGTCCGAGAATACCGCAGACGATGATGCAGGTTGGCAGGAGTTTGTCGGCTTTCGTCGGCCATTGCTCCCACCTCATCGACAGCTGTGGACGGGAGAAATAGGGCAGTTCTACTATATCAATGTGTTTGTACGTATTTTCACGAGCAGTTAGAAGTTCGAATTTTTCAATCGCAAAACGTGATGATTTGGTTCTTTCTTAAATGCTTTTTGATAAATTTAAGGCTCCCTCTTTCACACGCTGTTGCGAACCGAGCTCGGGAGCGCGTATATCTCTTGCCGAGTCCTTGCCGAGGCTCGCTCCGCTAGCTTTGCTTGATTTCACCCATTAATACCAGGGCGAGATCGAAGGCCGTAACAAAGGCTGTGACATGTTACCTTCTACTCGCTTTTGAATCGTTATGATATCCTCAGTCAGAGTCCTACTCACTTCTACAGTGTAAGCATACCGTAAACATACTGTATGATTTTTACTAAGGAAAAAACGTTTTTAATGTGTGGCCGTATCATCAAAACTCGCGACAGAACCGTTTCCAAGTGAACAATGAAAAAAAAAATCATTTTTTTCGCACAATTCCTGGAAAGAAGCCACATTTGACAATATCATTTCATGTCGATAGTTTTCCAGCCTATTTTGATACACAACGGGTGGTTTGATTACATGAAATGCTAATGCCTGAAGTATATTAAATGGATGACAGGGAATCATTCCGGAATGTACCCAGTGCAATTGAATGAAATTTCTATCCATTTTAACAGCCTGACAAAAAGAAAAGATAGAATGAGGACGCGTTGTATTTTGCTGTAATTTAGATTAGAAACTCCACAGTAGCTGCTATGACAATCTATACACAGTCGGTTATAAGACGTTGCACCCTGTGTAATGATGACTCCCAATACATTGTATTTTAAAGATAATCGTGGTACTGTCCCACATTTGACGCTGGAATGCTTATAAAAAACATTGTACCCGTTACTTAAAAAAATGAAAAAAAAAAGAAGAAGAAAAGAAGAGATCACAATGAGCGTTCCGGAGATCACAATCATGAACCATGTTTTTGTCGTTTTGTTTGTTTGCTTGTTTTTACCTACAATCAGAATTTCTAAAGAATCATAATCGCGATCATGAGGCGAATAATAGGCATGTGACTACATTGTAGTTATGAAGTCATGAAAACACAAGATATTTTATGAATTTACTGATGCTGTCAAGTTGAGATAATTGCCAATGTGATATGAATCTGAGACGGTTAATTTCACTGTTTATGTCTAAACCTCAAAGACGAATCAATTATTTTCTTCGAGGTCGAACCAGAGGGAAACACAAAGAAAAGGGTGTTCCCTCAAACAGATTATGTTTTCAGTATTCGCACATGAAGGATCAGAGGGGGACAAAACATATAAGCACGCACGAGATGTGGCGATGTACGGGTGGTGCCTCTGACCGTACCGTAAACCCTGCACAACTATTGAGAGTGCTTACTCACTTTCGCGATAAGCATCGGTGCAATGCATGTGGTTTTCATTTTTTTTTTAAAGTCAAAACAAGAAAAAGAAGCACGACATTTGCACACCCGTACGGATCATTACACGCGTCAACCAAACCACAACAGGTATACGGTGATGAGGTAACACCACATGTTTTCTACGTATTTACGTGGAAAATTACTCCTCAGTGAAAATTGGAATCGCTGAACAGCTTTCATCATGTTTAAAGTAAACAGCCGAATATCCTTCGCAACTACACAAAATAATGTCAAAACATAACAGTTGATTTACAGTATAACGGGTCATATAACTGAACTCAAAAAGATATAAATATGATTATTCACACATAAAAAAGAGAAAGTGTTTAGCTTCAGTCAAAAGCAATCAATTCCTTTACGAGGTAATCTACGTGAAAACAATTGTAAAGTGAAAATATAAATCCCTTGTTTGGTTTAGTCGATAATGAATGCACTTGCAATAACAATCCCTCTATAGGGCGTATGATTAATCGTACTGGTGGTGATGATAATTATGATAATACTATCATCACCACCATCAGCCTCTTAATCATCATTTGATGACATTTTTTTTAAATATTATCATTACAATGTTATAGATATGAAGAAAAAGTAAGAGAAGAAAAATTAAGAAAGATTGTTATTCTCTTACAATATTGCTCTGAAAATTAAGTACACAATGCAATAAAACAATTTAATAACTGTATAATAACTGACTATATGAATTAATGATCCAGAATTGCGCTTCTCTAATGTTATCCTACGACTTTTGACAACGGTCATCTGAAGAGAAAATAATGAATAGAGCTCGAACTTTCATCAAAAACATCAAGAACTCAAAGTAATCACTGAGTATACGGTAACAAGAAGCAGGCGCGATAATAGGATAAAATATCACATATTCATTTATACATCATTTAAACTTTCATGTTTGGTATACAAGTATAACCAGGGCCCTGCTGCATAAAAAGATGCAGTTAAAGATAATTCAAAAAATCACACATGAGACAGCTAGGTGTCCAATCAGCCAATTCAGAGACTTATGTTTGATTTTTTGACGTATGTTTGATCTCAACTTCTATGAAACATTCAGGGCCCTGTATATACGTCACTAGTACGTCATCAAACTCACGTCAATAAACTTGTAGGTGATGAAGGCGGGTAAGATCCAGCCGGTTGCCAGAAAGAGAACCACAAGTATTCTGTTCTCGTATCGCAGCTGTGATTGTGGAGGGAGAGAGAAAGATGTTTTATAACTAAAAATAACTATTTTATCGTCGTGATGTTATATTTAGCTCACGTTGGTTGATGGTTTCATTTTTAGCAGAATTTGCCATTTCTATCACCATTTTCTCCGACAATAGTGACCTGGCACTGATGCTGACTAATAATAAAACACAAAACAAAACAAAACAAAACAAAACGTAAATAAATTCCTCGGGCAGCTAAACACTAAGAGGTGAAACTGTCTTGTCGTTGTGGTTGTGACGGATGAGTGTATACTGTATCTAGGACCATGCAGAGATTAATTTGATTTTTTTTCCTTCAAATTTCATGAATAGGTAGTTTATGTGTGTCTCGTTGTTGACTTGATAGTATGAATCTACGCATGATAGGAATAAAAATGATAGTTCATTGTATGGTTGAGGCCACCTCTGTGCGTGTCCTAAATTTCCCGTGACCTTCAGATGTACAGTTCCAAGAACCGGCAGTCTTATGATATTCCGCTTTTCTTACTTTTCAAATGTGTTCAGTGAATGTTGAATAATTATTGCATCTCGCAATCATGTTGCTCTTGACTCCGTTTGACAAACTTCGCCTAAAAAGTCTGCCTCATGTCATTTACTTCGCAAGCAAAGTTTCTAACTTTCTAATTAAAGTTCCAAAATAAGAGTGTCCAAATAAAATTTAGATATATTCCACGTTCTGAACAGCTTTTGTGTCATTAGATAGTTCATTGCTGTTCATTGTGTTAAAGAATAATAATATTGTTAGTATCACTGTATTTTCTCGTGTTGTAAGGCTCAATGTCAGCACAATGGTCCTATCAGGTACAGGTGCACTTACCGCTAAAAATCCCAGGATGTTCCACATGAGACCCAGGGGAAGACCCAAACTTAGGACGATCTTCTCGAAACCATTTATGTTGATACCGTCATCCAAGACTAGAATCACCATACTGGTCTGTGGGGTGTGTGTATATGGGGGGGGGGGGGGGGATAATAGAGAGATGCGATCTGATCGAGATTGTCTTTTTCATTTTCTCGTGTCTTGTCCTAGAAAACAAGCACAAATACCACACTAAAAACAACTGCAACAAACAAACAAAATACCAAAGATGAACCTGACATCGATTTATAAGGAACTAAGTATTTATGTGAACAGATGTAAGCTTCTAAGCATCAGCTCATCCCGATAATAGTTCTTGCATAATATATATATATATTGTATATAAAATATGATACATAAATACATACACACACACATGCATACATATATGCAATGTATATATAAAATAGCCAAATTGGGTGTCCTTGAAGAGGATTTTTTTTTTATAGGTCCAAGTTAGTTTAATGACGGTGAGAAAAGCATCGCAGAGAATTACTAGAGACTAAACGATTTGTATACTGAAAGTATATTAAACGGGATAATATAAAAAGTACAGATACATTATATTCATATTCATATTTAAGTTATTCATCGGAGTATCGGCAACCAGCTGCAGTCCCGACAGAATGCAGTAGGCATGCAATCTACGATAACAAATTTCATCCACATCCCCTTTTCTACATGGGTATTCTGGCACCATAGACGAAATATTGATATCGAAGTGTTCATCGAGCTCACTCGGTATACCTCGTAAGTCACTCGGGAAAACATTTCGTAATGACTCGGCAATTCTCGTGACTCAGCTTGGCTCATGAGGATTCGAATAATTTTTTTGCAAGATCATCACGTCTTGGCAACTGTATAAACGCACAGCTATCAAACAGCTCCACAAGATACGAACATCGGATAACCTTGGGTAAGTGCAACACCACACTCAACCCACACTTTTATTGTTGGGGTTATTGTTTTGATTCCCATTAAAAATCATGAACGCACTCCCAGGGAGGCAACAGTGAGGGAAATCGCATTCAGCATGAGTCGTGAATTCTCTATATTTCCCATTTTTCGTGTTTTCACTCACTGCTTCAGAGATAAGGCACCGTTCCCAAATGTTATATTGGTGTGATGTTTCGGCAAATACTAGTAAGGGAATACAGCAATACCTTCAGGACACTTTCAGATTATCTTGTGTTGACATGAGTCAACTTTTAATTCAAGACTAAACATACATTGCTTTCACAAACGAGGGGCTCCAACTTCTTTCTTTTTTTTTCTTTTTTTTTTTGAGGGGCACTAACGGTATGAAACGTGGCAAAAGTTTGTTTTCATCCTATCCTCAACAACAGTGTTACTTGGCACCGGATAATAAGTTTTGATAGATGATAAACGTACTGCCTTCTTGTCCTTGAGTAAGGAATTACATGTATACACAAACTTACACAGTCTTTTATGACTATACGATCTTAAACTTCAATGCCATTTCCATGTTCCAGCTGACTTTCAGAAATAAGAGCAAACTCAATCCAGCGGGATGGTAGATGTTTCTGAGAAATCAGATATTATGATAATAATAATAATAAGGTCGCATTATTATCCAGGGTAGCCTCTTCAGTGTTGCCACTGCTCTACCAGAGGGCCCTGCCAATATTATAACCCTAGCGTTACCAGGTATCCACTCAGCCTACACACCTGGGTCAAGAGGGACATGGTGGATAAGAACATCCTGTCAAAGGATGTAAGCACTGGGCGGGAATCGAACTCGGGTCCTCCAATTGGGAGTTGGGAGTCGTATCCACTATGCCACAGCGCCCCCGCTTGTATAACATGAACACGTTAAGATATCAATAATGCTTTCATGGAACATGAATATTAACCGGTAGCACTCACCTATGCAAATAAATTGATTATGATGATGTCATTGCCACACACCCATTCTTTCTATTGGTTTATGAAATAACGTATAATTATTTGGTCAAGAATTAAGCAGATGTAACCTCCCTTCTGGTGTAACTCATCGTTAATTGTTAGGTTCTTTTACACTACACAACAATAATTGATTGCAAAGGATACCAAATTGTTTTTTGTTTTTTTCCATTTCAAATCAAAACAATGTGACATCATCATTTGATAAAAATGATACCATTCTGGTGGATTGATTTTATTCTCGCCATTAAAACCGATATGATTGTGGAGTAGAGTCACACATAAACAGTTTATTGAGACATTTTTGTTAACCAAAAGTACACTGTCGTTACAATTCGGACCTGGGCCCCGTTGCATGAAGCTATGGTGGAACTACGGTAAACAAAATTAATGGTAACCACCAGTGAGATCTTACCTTCGACTGGCTACGGAACAGTATATACAGCTATATTATTATCAGTGGTAGTTACCATTGATTGTGGAGTCACCACATATCGTAAGTTACTTTAGCTTAATGCAACGGGGCCCTGGTCCTGGTCGTAACTGCATTCATTCACATTCACCTCGAGCTGGAGATCGACTTTGAGGAGGTCGACGAAGAGGTACATGTTGCCGCACAGGTCCTGCAGGTGGATGTTTGCTCCCACGGTTCGGAAGATGAGATTCTTGGCCCGCCGATACTTCACGCCCATGTAGATGCTGAAGCCGATTTGGAACGGAAAGAAGATACAGACCAGTACAAGCCGGGCCTGTGTAGACAATCAGGACAAATAATTCCGAATCATTACAAAGACAACAATCTCCATAATATCGCTCTTTTGGAGAATGTGGTAGACTGCGATCCTTCCCCTTTTCTCTCTTAACCTTTTCTGTTCCAATGAGTCAAATGTGTACAAATTTCACACGTATACCTATGGACAGGAAATAAACGTGGCAAATAGAGGGTTAGATAATTCTTTCTCTCCCATTAACCCATCAACACCGAGGGGATTTTGCAGTAGACATCATCATTGTGTCATCATTATAAACACCTATTTCGCTACAAATCTTGATTTGATTTTATTGTTCCACAACTCAAATACAAATAACATGATACAATCGATTGAACATTGTATGGACACAGCGTCGTAATTACAAAGAATGCAAGAGAAGACAATTCTACAAACTTGAAATGTGGGGGATCTACTAAAAGGCAGATCAAATCAAATCTTATATTAGTATTGGAAAAAGATTAAATGGAATTTGTTAATTGCATTGTATTACGTACAAAGAAATCCCCGCAAACAAAGAGGCTATAATGTGAGATGGTCAAAGGGGGGCTTTAATCTGTTAAAACGTGTTGTCAATTTCAGAAGCGATCACAGGTTCAGCAATATCACCCAGTTCTTTGGAAACCCATCTCGTAAGGAACGTAAACGGGTTCCCAGTTGAGATTAACAGGCAACAATATTCAACAAGTAGGTCCAACAGGGGGAAAATCAGGAAAATGTCTTCTTTTTTTTTTTGTTACCACAACCATGGGTTTGGGTGTTGCTGCTTTTTTCCCCCTTGTTTGTTAGGTTAGTTTTCAAGCGAGCAATGTGATGTTACATTTTACGAGATGCCGCCGTCTGCATAGACATCATGATATAGACCGCTATGGGTAAGAAACCAGGGCCCTGTTGCATCAAAACACATCAATCAAACATAACAATTAAGTCAGAAGATCAAGTATAAGTCGGGTATCAGCCAATCAGAATTGAGCTGATTCAGAGACTTATGTTTGATTATCCAACTTATGTTTGATCTCAACTTCTATGCAACAGGGCCAACCATTACGTGAAGCGCCCTCTGCGATGACTGAATTCAAGGTCGGACTTACCAGCTTGACGGAGTCCTCCGACGTCTCAATGAAGTTGGTGATGCAGTAGACGAAGATGACTGACATACTGAAGGCGAATACGATGAGTTCGTAGGCGTGTTCGCCGAGGACGCCGTGCACCACGTAATACAGACAGAACACTGCCGAGAAGGCGGTCGACATCCATTAGCATGGTGATGGGGGGGGGGGGGGGGATGTCATGTTAATGTCATTGACTACATGCACTCTTCACAGAATTTCGAGTGGAAACACGCCACTTTAGGTGCGAGCGCGTTGTGTCACTATGGACCGAACACAGGGTTAGATATTGATTTAATAGATAATGGATGACAACTTCCGGTGATTTATTTGATATGAGCCTATTAGTTTATATCATCTCCTTATATTAGCAAAAATCGGAAATAGACAATATGTGTACTACAAACCGCTATGGACTGTCTTTATCTTCTTCGAATGGTTTCACCTTCAGTTTGATTTTATTTGTCCACTTGTACAAATAATATACAGAAATACACACAAATACACTATGAAAATGACAAAATCGGGAACTTCTAATCTGACTCGTAGAATAATATAGACATACAAGTACGCAGAAGCAAATGACATACGTGTGAACAATTATATATTTCGAGGCACAAGTGGAGGAGATGGTCATCAATAAGCAATGTGCTTGACTGGGATGACGGCCTCGGATAACATGATACATAAGAGAAATCGAATTTTTAATTGAAACTGAAGGAGGAGCGACAAAAAAAAATATAATTTTACATGCGCAGTAAATAAAATACATTACGTTAAACATAGGACTATACATGGTCAGTGATTGGAAAAAAAATAGAAATGAAATACTATTGATATGACATCAGCAAAAATTGAATGAACGTTGAATACAGAATACTCACGGATGTTGATGAGAAGTAAGATGGCGAAGGTGAAATCGTCTGAGGCCTTCTCCACGATGGCTACCCGGTCAGCCGTTAGTCCCAGTGTCACGAGGATTGTCAGGAGACATAGGACAAGGAACACCTTCTCCTCCCGGTTCAGCTTAGAGAACTTCCTGTACTGTGGACCAAAAGGGTAAAACTAATAGAGCCAACGTGGTTTCATTGGGATTCGAATCAGTCGAATAGGCCCTATTACATGGAACCATAGCTTTAAAGGGAAATTAAATCGTGTGGATTGAGTAAATGCAGCAAAAATATTAGAACACATATCAGTGGGAGTTTGAGGTAAATCCCTTCAAAGGTTATTAATTTTTAAAATTTTAGTGCCTCCATCGCTGAATGAAGGAACTACTACAGTTCGTGACGTCACATACGGAAAGCAAAAGAACCAGGATCACCTTCTCTCGGTTCTCAGAGAATTTCCTGTACTGTGGACCGACATGGTGAAACCGATACAGGCAACAAAGTTTAACTGGGATTCATATAGGCATGTAATAGACATAGAATCACGGCTTGAAAGGGGAAGGAAACCGAAATATACTATGTGGATTGAGTGAATGCAGCAATAATAATCCAGAACACATCGCTGGAAGTTTGAGGAAAATCGGACAATTCGTTCAAAGGTTATAGGCTTTTGAAGTTTTGGTACCTCCACTGCTGAATGAAGGGACTTCTTCAGTTCGTGATGTCACATACGGAAAACAATATAAAGGAAATATACAGAAAATCCACATATTTTCATTTTCCAGCACAATGAATGAACACTTGACTTGCCTCTTTCAGAAAGTAAGGGAAATATAGGCCTAGAACTTAACTGTAGCAGTAACAAGTCGAGGGAACCCAAAGCTTTCACGAAAAAAAAAAATATGTTGAATTCAGTCCCATCTCAACGCATTAATAGGGCCTAATTATACATTATTCATCTTTAGGGTCATCATCCTTATGTGATGCTACGAGGGATTGCTCATGGTTATTTTTCATGCTGGTAGAAAAGTAATCGATATCATCTTCAGTTTTCAGCAGAGGAAGTGAAATATTTTCCCTTGTTTCAACCTACTATTTACTACATCAGAAATTGACATTGACACCTGAGAACAGAATTACATACACCCTACAAATAAGAAGTAGAAGAGACAACGGAAGAAACCTTGTGTACACGTGTTCGTAGGGTTCGTATCCTAAAGTCTACACAATTTTGAAAGAGGAAAAAAGAAATAATGTAATGGGTAAGATGCGACAAAATTTCCTTTCATTCACGGTTCTTCTGAAGTCGCTTCCGCATAATTGGGAGGCCTCAGAAGTTGGCCCTTTGTCCCTATTAGGCAAATGTCCCAATTACAAGACAGTAGTCAGAATGTTACATCTTTTTGACTGAACCTCTTCTTCTTTTTCGGGGAGAAATACGAGTTTCCCCAGCTGGAGCCGCATCAATGGCTTCTCCGTGCGTCTTAATTATTAGATACCGGAACCACATCCCTTCGGAAATACGATTAGCACAAGCCCTCACAGACTGGTCACCTGAGCGGATTGGCGCAATACAATTATTGCAAACTGTAAATTGGAGGTTTCCTTCAAGACGGTGCCTTCGGACAAAAAAAAAAGAATTAAACAATAACAATACTGCTGAGGGTGTAACAGCTCTATCTCTTAATGAAACACATGCGTACACAATAACGGCATACAAAAGAAAGATAGCACACTATTCGGTAACGCAGGATTGCGAATTGAAACGTGGTGTTTTATGATGCTTTAGCATTACGCTTGGCAATCACAAAATTCTGTATGATCTAGCAATAACTGGATTCCTAATGTCAATAAGTCTCTGTAATTTTGTACGAGGAATATCACATACAATTTCACATGGTTCGTAATGCATGCGCCCATCATAATAAAACCTCGAAATGACCTAACAGAAGAGATGAAAATAGAACGATTAACGTTTCCTAACTGTGTCTATCACAAGATAATGAGGTTGAATGAATGAGAGGAACCAATAATAATACTAATGATAATAATAATAATAATAATAATAATAATAATAATAATAATAATAATAATAATAATGATAATAACAATAACAATGGCAATGATAATAACAACAATGAGAATATGTAATAGAACCTCTACGCAAAGTAAGACAAGCGGTGAGCAGTTGACGGTATAAACTAAGCCAAGTTTCAGAGCGGAATGAAAATTCAAGTATGGTTATTACGTGTTAAATACATGTAACAAGTTCGTGTGTTATCATTTTCTTCGTTTGGCCTCTATGTGAAAACCTCACAAAGTTGAGCATCCATACCCAGCTACATTTGTATGATAGCTTCTTCCGTCAGTCGTTTACCTGTCGTAGGCCTATATTCAAAGTTATTATAAACTCGGGTTTGTTTTAATAAATGAACGCAGAACGCTGCTTATAAGCCTACATAATGATTTTGGCTATAACATTGTCATTAAACATCGACCATTATGCTTAGTAAGGATCTCTTTGTCTTAAACATCGCTTGCGGTGTTTTCTTTATTCATCAAAGAGCAGTGAAATGGAAATCTACAATAACAACGTATTCGGAACATGATTTCTGATGATTGGTATCACATAGCATTCACTAAATTTCGTTGCAGTCCGCAGTTTCACACTTTTTGATTAACCATTAATTCTTGCACTGGGAATCAATGACAAAGTTGTTCATCATTTACTATAGGAAATATTCCATTCTTTGACGAACATAATACCTGCTCCTCTACCTCGTGAAGTGAAACTTTCATAAAACGTGTTCTCGTCGTATATATGCATCTCGTGTGGTGCATTTAGAATCATGTACTACTTAGACTAAATCAAACAAAAATTAGTTGTTGAATGAAATATTGAACTGATGTAGAATTCACATAATGGAAGATATTTTGTTCCACGAAAAGGGGTTCAGAAGACTAATAGGTTTCGCTTGCAACCAAAGTTTTGGCTTTGGGATAGAGCTACTGGACTGGAAGGGTGTCATTGGGAAGTGAAACAGGTCGTTACTATTTGTATTAGGCAAGGCTTTACACAGACTGGTGTGACCAACAGGGATCTGAAGCGTGCGCCAAATATAGCACCGTTCCAAAACGAGAGATATATTTACAAGGATCTCTTTACGTGGCGTCCGCAACGAAGTCTTTCTCCGAACACCGAGTCATTTCAGAGTTGGCATGCATTAAACTGTCATTATGCAATTTCCACGTTGACATCCTCTAGGCAGTATCATTTCAACGCAACGCTGAAGGAGAGACTGAGAGAGAAAGAGAGACAAAGAGGAAGGAAGAGAGAGAGAGAGAGAGAGAGAGAGAGAGAGAGAGAGAGAGAGAATGAAATGAAGAACATGCCCTGGGAGGGAGAAAACGCGTTTCGTTTCCACAAGTTACGGTAGGATTAAAAATAACGCACATTCGGCAGCTGCGCGCTCCTCGACCCGACTTGGGATTACCATGACGTCTCTCTAATGACAGACTTTGACTTACGACATTACCATGTTGTCAGAAACATACGTCACTGTCTGATTATTGGTCGCAAGCCCTCAGCGGAGTCCCATAAGAACTACGAACCTTGTTTACATTGTGTGTGTATATATGATTGTGTTTGGAAAGACAACCACATGATTACTTAAAATTTCGATGATTTAAAAAAAAAATCATAATTGTAAATTAGTACTCTCCCCTTATCGGTTGCATGCCTCCACGCATGTGTCCTTAACGACTTCAGTAAAATAACGGATATTTTCATGGAAGAATAGGAAAGATTGATAATGACCAATACCAGACTCTCAATTAGAAAACAATTTACGAACTGTGCACAATTCTGCAAGACTCTACAGAGTTGAAACTTTCGTATTCAAGCTCCGCCAGAGGGCGCACTAAAAAGCGACTAAAATCAAATCCAAACTCGAGGTCGAACAGCCGAAAGGAAACCGAACATTTTCGTGTTGCAACTGGAATGCTGCATTTTTCCTCAAAATTTGACATTTTGAGCATTTTTATTGTCAAGTAGCATTGAGAAGTATTAATAAAAACGATCATAGAATGATCAAAAAGCCATTAAAATAGGGACATAAGAGTGGAGAGAGAGTTTTGCTAAGCACACGAGAATTTCACCGAAAGAAAATTACTTACGAATACAGAGTTGGGGATTATATATATATATATATATATATATATATATATATATATATATATATAACGAAGAATAAACCGGTAATGCAATATTTCGCCAATATAGAGTTTATTGACGAAACATTGCATATTGGCGAAATATTGCAGCATTCCAGTTGCAACACGAAAATGTTCATATTGGCGAAATATTGCATTACCGGTTTATTCTTCGTTAAATTGGAGCCAATACGTGAATTCGCAACATGTTTATATATATATATATATATATATATATATATATATATATATATATATATATATATATATATATATATAATATATATGACCTGTGTAAATTCGGAAAGCTTGGACCAGATCCAACTTTCGTGGACGAAACTTAGTTAGGGAACCACAATATGCGTCAGGTCAACACCTTCCAAGTTTTCTGGGAATGTAATGTCCTTTATATTGTTACGTTGCAAATTAACTGCGAAAAGAACGCGAAAAAGCAAGGATCTCAACCTCGATTGCACTTTTTGCAAAGTGACTTAGAACTACGCTTATAATATGGTCACTGTGTTGACCCCGGTACTGCAGGATTAAGTTAAGATAATATTATGAACACATTGCTTACGGGATCTGAATGTGTCATGTAGGTATGATGCACCCTATATATACAGGGCTTTGGTAAGTAGAATTACGCTCCTTCTACTTCAGTTGACAGAAAAACGCAAAGACATTCATATATTTATCTACAAGAAAACCCGGGACATAGCGTCCCCTTACTGACTAAGCAACACGCACGAGGTCCTTTCACAATCCTTTTTACTTTCGATTCTGATACATTATATTAAACACAATATGAACTTTCTGAAGAGGGTTTGCAATGGACTTGACAAGTCTCCTCGGCATGATATCATTTTCATACATTCTATCTGGAAGTTGTTTACCATCATGAATCGATCAATCTCGCAGAAGAAAGACAAACAGTTGTTTTTGAAGACCACTGACTATACTCTTTAACGTTGGCCTGAAATTGACAAACATTGCCGTTGAGCACTCATAACCTTTGAGACGGTATAACTTTCATCGCAATTTAAACGGAAACGACCGGAACCCGGGGATAAAGGCAGCATAATAGTTAAGGAATATACAAATGCGATATGTCCGATAAAGAATACACGAAAGCATATCCTTAAGATCGAGTTTATTTAGTATACGGTACCTTGAACGGTACATATTTATAGACTGAAATTGGGCTAGAATTTGCTACCAATCATCAGTCCCCTTAACACTTCTTATGGATACCTATATGGATACAGTCTATATACGGTTGTGGCTATGAGTTCCTCGTTGTCCACTCTAAGTCTGACCAGTCCTTCAAGTTCAAAGATCAACGAATACTCTTCTAATATTGAATTGGGAATTTTCATTGTGATAGCTCAAGATATGTGTTTCTTCAAAAGCGATTATAAATTTCCACTTCTGTTACTTTTTCCTTATATTCCATATCCAGATTATTAATATCGTTCCTTCAACCAATGGTTTGCAATTTGTTTCCAGAGTTCCTTTGAAAGAAAAGAGGAACAATTTTAATTTCATGCGCACTGGCAATTTACAAGCTCCCTGTTTGTTTGTTTGTTTGTTTGTTTGTTCGTTCGTTCGCTTATTTTGTTTGTATTTTGTTCATGCTTGCTCACTGTGGAATACATTTCGAGTCTGTTATATGATGCAGCTTGTGGAAGAAACAACAAAAGGGGGAGGAGGAGGAAAAACACAACATGGCGACGACAACAAGGATTCTCCTAGAGCTTCTAATCCCATCCAAGCACAGACTGTAATCCAGGGCGCGCTGCTGACACGGATGTCCCCAAAAATAACCCGAAAAAATGGCGACGGAATGACAGTCGGGCATGAGGGTTAAAGGGAACACAAACCCAAAGAGCAATGTGGATTGAGTAAAAGCAGTAACATTAATAGAACACATCAGTGAAAGTTTGAGGAAAATCGGACAATCGATGCAAAAGTTATGAATATTTAAAGTTTTGGTGTTGGAACCGCTGGATGAGGAGACTACTAGAGGTTATGACGTATGAGAGGACCACAATATAAAGAAAATATAAAAGGAATTCCACAAAAATTCACTTTTCTAGCAAAATTAAAGAGTTCTTGACTAACCGCTTTCAGAAAACAGGGGGAATAAGTGCTACCCCTAACATATGTCAGTATCAAGTCGATGGAATGTGTAATTTTCATGAAAAATGAATTTTTATTGAATTTCCTTTTTATTTTCTTTATATTGTAGTCCACTCATACGTCATAACCTCTAGTAGTCTCCTTACCCAGCAGTTGCAACACCAAAACTTTAAAAATTCATAACTTTTGCATCGATTGCCCGATTTTCCTCAAATTTTCACTGATGTGTTCTACTAATATTACTGCTTTCACTTAATCCACATTGCTCTTTGGGTTTACTTTCCCTTTAAGTAGTGGCATGAGAGAGTGAGAAACCTGTTGGTAATCTCGTCTCAGACGTACCAAGCTGTATACTAGTCAACATGAGGCAGCAACTGCTGAAGTCAAAACTTATTAGCCCATCATAACCCTTCCTAAACGAGGGGTATATCTTGGACAATAAGGCTGTATACGTTTAGTGGTATAAAGGAAGGGGAGGCACACTTCTGCGCCTTTCGAAAAACGATGAATGACTTGTTTATGCCTTCACTAAAAAAAAAGAAGAAAAGAAAAAAAAGATACCTAATAAAATAGGATAATCCAAGACAAATATATTCAATGATTGAATTGGTTTAAGGCAATATGTCAGCGTACGAATGTGGACAGTTAATTAATTTACAGAGTCAGTCAATCTTATACCGCCACAGTAGACTATAGTATCATGATCATTCAACGGAAGATTGATCCAAGGTACTAAAAAAGAAAAAACAAACAAACAAACAAAAAACCACTCCCGCACAATAACATTGAAACATTGCTATGATATCTACATGTACATTCTAATGATGGGTAACCATTTATTTATGTTTGAATTTCGCACATATCACATATATCAATTATTATTTTATCCTCCTCAGGTTAAAACATTACCACAACCCTATTTGTCCATGAATGCTCGCAATCATCATGATAGTAGAAGGCCATAACTTTTCTTCCACGTCCTCCTAGACAGGTATAGAACGTGTCTTCTTTCTAGATGTTTAGCATTTTATCTGAATTAGGCATCTGTATTGATTATCATCATCATCATCATAATCGTCATCGTCATCATCATCATCATCATCTTCATCAGCATCATCAGCATCATCATTATCATCCTCGTCTCAACATCAACACCGTCATTATCATCTTCATCATCACCGACATCATCATCATCATCTTTATCATCATCATCATCATCATCATCACCATCATCATTACATCTTCCATATTAAGCGCGATGATTAAGACAAGAAGATACTCTGAACGCCTTGATGTTTCCTTATACAAGTCTATAGGGTTGCACAACCACCCCGTCCCTTTCGAACCGTTTGCAATGGTTTGTGAGTGTATATACATGCATTTATGTGTTTGCGTCGTTAGTATCCTTATCATAAATTATAGATTGCAATACAATTTTAGGGGAATGAACGATTGGGAATTATTTGTGTTCAAAGAGTTTTGTTTTGGTTGAGAGAGGGCTGCATGTTTTTGTTTTTGTTTTTGTTTTTTGTTTTTTTTTCCTGGTCACCCAGTGTTGGAGCTACATAGAGCTAGAGCTGGACGAGTGATAAACATTCATTTTTATATAACCGTGTGCAAAGTGTTGGTTTTATTGCCCACTCACCCTTTATTATTCATCCTAATGTCGTTATGTCGAACACATTCTTCCGCTTGGTCCCAATATGACATCCTTAAGTAAGCAGTGCTTATTGAGATAAGTTTGGTATAAAAACTTGTGCGTTAGGTATAGAGGAAAAAGAAGAAATAAAACTACACCTATTACAAAGAAAATCCAAAATAACATTCGGTACATTGACATAAGGCAGGGCTCCACACTAACTTTTTTTTGGTGGCCCGATGGGGCCACCAAAATCATCAATTTCAGATTTTTGGTGGCCCGAAAGAAAAATTTGGTGGCCCGAAAAACAAACAAACATTAAAAGTCCTTTTTTTTTTAATGAGTCAAATATTTAAGCTCTATCGTAGTAAGAACTGGAAGCTGGACATATCTACTCATAAATAAACCTCAACAAACTCGCAACACTCTCTCTCAGGCACTCATTCAGTCCTTTTCATCCATCCTTTAAACAAATTTAACTGCTGAATGGTGAAGACTAAGAATAAATATTTATTGACAGGCACATGGGTTGCAACATCTAAACATAAATAAATGACATCAGATTACATGCCCTCTTTTGAACCAAATTTGGCCTTTTTTGAAATTTGGTGGCCCGACTTTCATTTTTGGTGGCCCCGGGCCACCGGGCCACCGTTAGTGTCGAGCCCTGCATAAGGGCATAATAACTGCAGAGAAATTTGAGGCTAACACAATGCATGCCGACCCCCATCCCCTCCAGCCGTGCTCGGGATGACAGCAACCCCGTTACTTTCTTGTCCTCTTTCATAGAAGAAAGTAAACAATATGAACATGCATCGACCTTGCTATAACTTCAAGGCCATCATAACCAAATGTCATGGTAAGGCGGGATGGAGAGTAACATCTCATGTCATCATTTGTCAAAACATTATCATCATTATTATTATTATTATTGTTATCATTACTATTATCATTATTATCATTATTATTACTACTACTACTACTACTACTACTACTAGTACTAGTACTAATACTACTACTACTACTACTACTACTACTACTATACTATCAATATTTTCATTTTTATTAGCCGTTCATACTCCTTTACCCTGCATCAGTTTTCTCCTGTAGACACCGCACATGCTCGTATATTAAATGTCCATGTTATCATGCTATGTGTTGTCTTTTAATCCTCAGTGTCGCGTTTTCCGCTGTTCACTCTTTAGTGTTCAAGGCTCGCAGTGACATCAACAAACTAAACGAAACAAAACATAAAACAATCCCTTTTAGTCATGCTTAATGATGTTAGTGAAATGGTTTATCGCATAAATACTGTAATACATCGAAGCACTTACGTTACAATAATGTCCATAAAATCAAATATAATGGTGAGCTGGTCTATTGACATCACACTACCACGTCCTAAAAAGAGGAAAAAGAAAAATCTTATAGATTTAAATGAGAAGTATAAATTTAGCACATGACTGCCTCATTCTATGACGATATTCAAACATTATAAACCCCGAATTGTGCAGCGCGGATCTATGTCATCTTTGTTTTCCTATCGTTAAAGGGATTGTTCAGCTCACCAGCTGACAGGAAGTGTATGCTATGACCTTCGCCACCATTGTTACTGCTAGGCCTCTACAATTTATCTATTTCTGTACGCATACAGGATACGAGTCCCCGTAAGAAGATTTAGACCGGTATTAAGTCGTGACCACTGCGTTTGACATTTTTTTTTTCGACACGACATAATAGAGCCCTATATTATCTCTTGTTATCACTCTGATGAAGATCAAACAAATTTGGACTGAATCGAATAGTGTAGTGATTTGGAATGAACTGAATTGATCCTCTCGGCTTAAGGGCATACAAATGACAAGCAATATAGGGCGTGTCTCATTATGAATAGTTTTGTTAATATGTAGAATGATGTGATACTCACTATTATGATAAAGACCGAGCGATATTTATGGGTCAGCTTAGCTTAACGATCATAATTATTATCTACAAACATGGTAGCATTGATAATGCGATAACTTTATCTCGAAAGCGCAACGAACAGTTTCAAATTTTTCTACATATTCAGAATGTTTGGAAAAAAAAAAGCATAATAATAAAATCGGCACTCAAGTCACCGGTATTACAGGCAGGTGAAAGTGATCACGGTACTGCAAGTATATAGGGAAAGTCAATCTGCCAATTTTAGATTACAGATCTTCACTTGAGACAAATCTTGTTACTGATCAAGAGGAGCATTGTCCGGGAAATATCGAATGAAAAACAAAACGCAACTAAAGCAGGGCAACTGAACCAAATCTATCCAAACCCAAACCAATCATGAGCTCATACCGAAACCCTTCACTGCGTTACGTACACACCCTGGGAATTAACCTTCAAAACGTCAGTTTAAAGACCCTGGCCGAGAAAAGCTCCAGGTACAGTTCATTTTTCTGCCCTACTTTGACTCAGAATTTCTTGCCCTCGTACATCGTGTAACAGTCTTACCATACACTTCGGAAATACCAATGTACAACCCATGCTATGAAAAGCTACAAAATTGTGATGGACAATTTTCGCTTTATCTTTTCGGACTAACAGACACGATAGACCGAACGATACGATGCAATGTGCTCTTGTCATACCGAATAAATAGAGACAAAAACATCAACAACAAACAACAACAAATGTGTGCGCCCGCTCACACCCACTCACACACACAGACACAGACACAGACACAGACACACACACACACACACACACACACACACACACACATTACACACAACACACACTCAATTTTACCACAATATCAGACATTTCGAAACAAACTTGACGGTTTCGTGAGCTTGAGACGTTGCTCGACGATACTCGTCAGGGTGTGAGTCACGGCGTATGGCATTTCCTTCGCTAACTCAGTAAGCGCGTCTCATTCTGGTTCAACACTTACGTGTTGGCAGTACACCTGTTGGTTCAAATATGACGCTATAGAGCACCGTTACCTGCCAACAGAAGCTGCGACATCAAAGTGTATTAAAAGAAAGCCTTGGTATAGTTCCTTTATCAACGTTTAGAAGATGGCAGAAGAAAATGCGTCGAAGCGCTTTCGATATCGCGCATTTATATATTCACCGTGAGAAGTTAAGGGGCAAGATGGTCTCAAAATTGGCGTTCAACAAGATTTGTTTTGTTTTTTAAGATCTGCGCAGCTTCGCATTGACTTCTTCAGTCGGCAATAGCGACTTCAGTTTTCATATATATATATATAATATATATATATATATATATATATATATATATATATATGAATGAGATATAACTATTGAAAGGGATTGCACAGCATGCTTAAATAACCTTTTTATCACTTCTTTTGCAGTTGTGACACCACACGCCTCCACATCAACAACTTCGCTATAGTCTACACAGTGATTTGCTCATTAACATTTTGAAAAATCATTGAGAACCCGAAACAAAACCAGCCAATTTCAGTGTCAATGGAAGTACTCATAAAGACAAAACGAAAAGTAATTCAACCAAAATCCTAATCACGCTTGAGACTGAAACATTCCTGGTTTTTGTTTTGTTTTTGACGTTGCTGTTTTTAGGGAGTATAGAAAACTAGATATTCTAACATTAAACAAGTATCAAAAGTTTGCCAGTCCCTCACGGAGACGTACAAATCCTCCACTAAACTGACTGGCTTAGTTTACTGGGTATAAAACAATAACGGATTGTGTTTCATTTTAAACGAAACAAATTCATTTCTCTTTAAAACCTCGCTTCACAACAATATATAAAGTATGAAATACAACACATATAAGATATCATGTCATTGTTCTTCCTGTTTTCCCCTGTTAAATTTGATTTATTCAAGAAAATAATGACGCGCTCCGAATAACCCAGTCTCGAGATATAACTTTCGAACTTTTAAACAAAACATGCACTTGCGATAGCTATATCATACAAACATAAACGTTGACGAGAAGTATATGAGATTGTGCGAGTAGATGCATCTAAAAGGTATCGGGAAGGAATGAGAAGATTAGAACAAACAGCACGGCTAAAGAAACTTTAGCCATTTGTGGTATAATCAAGCGTTTGATTTATTATGATTCAATAATGATACGAGCCATATGAAAGTGATCAGAAAAGTACCGTCATTTTGTGCACGTCTCCCATAGTGGCATGACTGGCAGCGGAGAAGGGAATGCAAATCCCGAGGAACAGTGATAAAGATCAGAGGTGATTAACAGGAAGAGAATCAACGCAAGCAAAGGAACAACGCCTTTATTGACGACTATGAAGAGCTCATTTACAGCTACACTGGATTAACATGACTATAATGATGACTGTAGTGCTTAGATATGTATATGATATGATATCAACATAATAATGAAACCGAGGCCTGGGACAAAATGTCCATTGTACACACCTATATAGGTTAGATAAATCAAATACAATCCGCATTGAAATCAACATCTAGATCACTGAATAATATACGTTGTAGTTCCATCTATCTACAGTTAAGAATATCAGGAAGGGCTAATAGTATCGCTCTAGAAGATGGATATTAGTCTGGTCTGTGCGAAAATCTGTGAAGAATCTGTGAAATAGAATATCTATTTTGTCATTATTTTTGTAATGTAGTTCTTCATGGTCAACCATTCATGCGATCGTCCATATTGATGATAACAATGAAGATGATGACCAGAGTGTGCTATATACATAGCTGCGGCTACCGGATATGATAATCTATAGTGATGACATAATGATGATAAAATTATAGTATCTGTGTCCTCATTTTCATCATCATCTTTCTCCTCAATACAAGTATGTTTATAAAGAGTAAATGATATGTGGAATATAGAAGAGAGATTGGGGGGGGGGGGGGGGAGAGAATAGAGGCCCAGGGGAGAGAGAGGGTGAGGGAGAGTTAGAGAAAAAAGTGTGATATTGAGGGATGTTGAGGGAAGGGGGAGGGCACCTCACACCCACTTGGATCCGTACCTGGGAAGTTTAGACAGGAAATTGTTTTTACTTCATTTATTAACACTCTTTTTGCCCTGGCAGTCGCCTTTTGGCAGAGGAAAATAGGATCACGCACGGACAATGCTGTACAGAGGTAACGCGAATCTTACGTAGAATGGAGACGGCACACAGATGCTAACACAAGTGTGTTCGCACGGATTGCTACCTGCTTTTTTTTTGTGCTCTTGGTTTTTGTACTCCAGCCTTAGAACGCTGTAGAAATCACAAAAATTGAACGCTAATGTGCATATAATTACCTAAAGAGAGTGATGGGACGGTTTATGATACCGAGTTCATAGTTGACGGTTTCTTCATAAATTTGTCCGACGTACTCGTATAAAGCAGTAGCTGATTAAAATGAACTCACATCAAGGTTTTCATCGTAGCTGTCATTATTCGTGATTCGTCGAATGTGAACACGTTTCCTGCTCATCTTCTGAATGGAAATATTTATATACGATCTCTACGTTGACCAAGTGATAATTTCATTGTGTTAGATCTTGGGTGTCGCGGTTTCTGTAAAACATTTTGATTTTCATTATATTCGTCACCATTTATCCCCACACTACTGATATTCGCATGATACATGATGATCCCCATAATTCCCCCGTTTCTTTTCATCCATTTAGCTGTAAAGTGTATGGAAAGTTTGTATCATACTAAAAGTACAGTGTCTATACTTGGTTCTACAGAAACTTGAAACAAATTGTTAAATGCTAAAATTTCTTTGTTGTGAAAACGTTGTTGTTTCACGAGGCATATTAATGTGCTCATAAAAGTGCAAGAATGGATGGATGAATGGATGAATGAATGAATGAATGAATGAATGAATGAATGAATGAAAGAATGGATGAATGAATGGATGGATGAATGAATGAATGAATGGATGGATGGATGAATGAATGAATGAATGAATGAATGAATGAATGAATGAATGGATGAGTGAATGAATGAATGGGTGGATGGATGAATGAATGAATGAATGAATGGATGAATGAATGAATGAATGAATGGGTGAGTGAGTGAGTGAATGAATGAATGAATGAATGAATGAATGGATGGATGGATGAATGAATGAATGAATGAATGAATGAATGAATGGATGAGTGAATGAATGAATGGGTGGATGGATGAATGAATGAATGAATGAATGGATGAATGAATGAATGAATGAATGGGTGAGTGAGTGAGTGAATGAATGAATGAATGAATGAATGAATGAATGGATGGATGAATGAATGGATGGATGAATGAATGAATGAATGAATGAATGGATGGATGGATGAATGAATGAATGAATGAATGAATGAATGAAAGAATGAATGAGCGAGTGAATAAATAAATGAATGAAGGAATAGGATACTGAATTGTTGTGATGGAGTGACTTCATGAAGAAAATAACACGCACTGTGTTCTGCAAAGGAAGACTTTCAATCCTCACGACTTTTTGTTTTTGGAAGGGGGGAGGTATGTTTACTTATTTTGAAATATCACATAGGTTTATCTCCCATGCAACAGCTTGTATAGGATTTGGGCACCATTACAAACCCGCTGAGGACAAGATTTTGTTAGCTCCGCAGAGGTAACACACTGCAGGCTCGGCTCGGGTGATGAGAAATGGACCAACACGACTGACAAGCATCAAATTTCCACTGAATATTATGAAAGGAAGACAATGTTTGCGAGGCCATTATAAGCTCTCTCTCGCCCTTGCACTTAGTGAGTGATGACTTGAATATATCTTCTTAGTATGTCGTCTTTGATATTTAGACAATCATTTCTGAGGCAATTATCCTCGTCAAACGTTTGCTTATGATGATAGTCTCCTGTATTTGTGTTATATCTAGAGTTGCTTAATTTTTTTCTTTTGAACGGCAGGAACACGGAATTCATTTATGCATGAAATAACGCCTGCTCGTTTTCATTTTGTATTTTAGTAGAACGATGTTGGATATTTGAATTCAACGATTTATCTGTTTCAACTTTCAGATTCAAATGATAATGTGCCCAATTAGTTAGTTCAATTGACTTTGTATTACATTTATGTATGAAAAGGAATACAGAAATAAAATAGAATCAACCAATCAATCAATCAACCAATCATCATCATACATTATGTCGCAATTTGTTGAAAATGTAGTCTCAATGCTTTCTATTTATAATGTTCAGTTTTTTAGGTTTAATTACTCCTAGAATATGAGGTAAATTATGTTGTCTTTCCATTATAGTTACTAATTGATTTAATCTGACAAGAATTCTTGAAAGACATTAAACGACATACATGACGATGTCAAGGATAAACTTTGTGTAAATATTACCCGTATTTGTATGAAAGCAAAATCATCAACAGTGACGCAATGCCAATATCATTACATATAATGACGACAGTCAACTGACCCAATAAACTCACTCATACTTGAATATCATTCTTACACACTCTTACGCATATGACATTGCCAATTTAGCTACCTATTACACAGTGCCTCAAAAATATCTCACTTTTGTAATTGGTTGGTGACAAATGAACACGTGGTCATACACATTTAGTATTTGTATATACACTTCTATACGGGAATAGGTATATCTAAGACATGGTGAGTTAGTTCGGAAGATAAGGCAGTTTGCCCTTTGTTTTTCTCGCAACAATAGGTCACGCCAATACAGCACGACTCAACAAAACAGGAAAAGAAAACAGAATTCAGGTCTACCTTTGCAGAAATATTTGAAAGAATTAGGTGTTAATCGGCCGAATGGAATCGAACCCCCCCCCCCCCCATCAATGATTCTCATATTTAGTAACTGTCATTTAAGAGGGAAGGGGTGATTAACTACTTAAGCAAATTGTCAATTTATGATTCACTAAAAAAAGGTGACATACCGGTCCGACGAGAGTGTCTATGGTAGATCGCTCGCGCTCGACGTCGACACCGAAATCAGCGAAGGTGGATGGCCTGTCGTGATCCTTGAACTCGGTGAAGTACGGTTTCAAATCCAGGCCGAACTCGGCGAAAGTGACGGGGCGCTCTTGTCGCCGATTGTTGTCTCCGCCATTTTTGGCTCGCCTCGTCTCCACGGCCGCCATTTTGATTCGGTGACCCACTCCAGGACGTGGGGAGGGGGAAACTTTTTGCTCTCCACCCGTTTGAGGAATGCACGCGTGCGTTTATCATATACGTGACTATTAGGCACGGTGCGAGGGGTCCTCGGCGTTATCTGTTGAACATGTAGCAGCCTATATTAGCACAAACGAGCCTTCATATTCCCCTCCTTTCATGTGTTGGCAATGCCTTAGTACTGTCGATACAGTATCGCCACCGCCCCTTGTTCCAAACTAACTTGAAAAGTACCCTCTTCCGCATGGAACCCCTTCCCCGGTTGTCCAAATTAGACTCTGTCTCCAGCCGCTTCTATCCATATCCATGACCATGTTGCGGATCACGCACCATTTACCGCTTTTATCGTTTATACGTCTTGCTAGTGGTAACATTAACATTGAACTGTATAAATGGTAATCATACTAGCGAAATGAAAGGAATAGAGTGAAAGCCTGTTCAAATGAAGTCTACATGAGTTCCACTGCGTGCCACAGGAGGGGAAATGTCTATGCAAAGATTTGCGCAGGTCTTGATCATGTGTGTGTGCGCGCCACGGGTTTAGTTTAGAGAGGAGCCACCAACATATCGGTATGACCTAAAAGAGACGGTATATCGGTTCCCAGCTGAGATTCTTTTCCTGGATTGCGGTCTGGAGGGTCAATATTTAACCATGAATCTGAACCTATTTCATTTCGGGGACATGCAAGAAGAAAGAAAAGGCATTTGGTAATGGTTGTAGAGACAGAGAGAAAACAATGGAATGATTTCCGTAAAAAGGTTAGATATCTTGACCTCCATTTTGTGAATAGTATTTAGAATCAAAAAGCGCTGTCTTTCTTTGTACTTGTAAAGATTAATGAGTAGATGAATTTAAATGTATGAATAAAGATGGAAAGAAATAGATTAAAACATATATGTATACACATATATACTAATAAATACACACATTATACACACAATATATTTGAATAATAATGTATATACGTATACATACACCACAGAACCTTTTTTTTTTAAATCGTGTATTCTACGACATGAGCTATAATATTGTTACAACGCCGTCTTTCGGCCTCATGAATGCAAAGATTGCAATCGCTTTTAGCTACCATAGTTATCTATAAGTACAATGCATCCTTTTCTAGAATGGTACATTCGAGACCTATGCAAGTGTATGTGTGTGTACGTCCCCGTGTGCGTGCGTAAGAGCTGCGTGTACAAATACACATGACAACAACAAACCATTTCATTTGAGGCTTGTAATATTCACTATGCACGCATATGTCTTATTTTATTTACAACTCCATTCAACATCGACGATCACAGAAACACATCGATAGAAACATATTTCTGAGAAGTATTTACAATTTAATAATTAACACATCAAGGCAAAGAGAGAGATGAACGCTTGTTCAGAAGTAGAACTGATGAGCGTACGTCAAAAAGAAATATAATAATGACTATAATATAAACAATAACCTTCATAATTCTCAGTAATTATGTACGTAACATAATTTCATACTTTGCTTGAACCCGGCATTATTTATGGTATAGCATCCATTTTCTACAGATGATGGGAGGAGAAAAATGACTGTTTTGGTACAAAGAAAACTTATATTTCATTCTATTCATCAAAGCAAAACTCATTGTGTCAAACCATCCATTTAATGGTTATTGTCTGGACCAGGTATAGTAAATGCACGAATTACTGGAACGCCTCATCCAAAGGCGATTGGGCGGAAATATTATAGTGTCATTTTAGACATGGATATAGACACGTCTGTTTGTTTTATTTGGAGGAGCTATTTTTTTAGTAGAGTTTTAGTAAAAAGAAAATAATGCTCTTTAGGACTTCCAAAAATTAATCTGCCTTTTGAATATCTTATGCTATGTTCAAGTGTATCCCCCTTAAACAGATGTTAGTGTATACGGGTAGCAAATCTGCCCTCCCAAGCAAAAAAAGCAGTATCTTTAATGTCTCATATATTGCAGTTACTGGCTTTTTTTTCCTAAAGAGGGCAGAAATAGCATATGAAACATAATTGTCTCTGACGACTACTTTTTCGGACTCTTGTCATCATTTAGATTCAAAACGAGTCTAATACGAGCAGGCACCTACCAAGCCTACAGGACGGGTGTAAAACCTGGGCCCTGTGGCATCAAAGTTGATAGCAAACTTATGGTAGAAAATGAAACATGCGTCTGTGAATACTCATTTCTGATTGGCTGATACCTGATTTACGTCAGATTTTCTGACATAGTTTCATTGTATTTTTTTGTAATGCAACTGGCTCTACTTGCTCCTTTTTTGGCGTTATCTGTTGAATCAATAGGGAGCTTCAGATTTGAGATGCGGACGTTAAGAGAAAAAGAAATCTGTTCTGAGCATGCGCAAGACCGCTTACATCGATCTCGCGTCGTCGTCTGATTTTTCGCGACCGTTCCGCCAAAATTCCGCTTAAATTCAAGACACAGAGAGCTGCTTGCTGCAATGATTACGAACGGCATAATAGGGGCGCCATTTTAGAGCTCACACCTGTAAATATAATGAAATACCCCTGACCCCATCACAAAATCGTACCAAAGATACTAAAATAAATGAAGACAAAAATAATCAAAAATCAGGAAAGGTAATTTGGCAGAAACTGCATAGTTGCAGATATTGAGTATGAATTCCTCTACAAACTGCATTTTGGTTGGAAGATGAAAGCTTTTCTCATGGAATTTGAAGGGACTTTAATCTCTTGATTTGGTGCATGTACAGATAATGTGTAAGGGTGTGTGTTTTTTGTTTTGTTTTGTTTTTGTTTTTTCTTGAGTGAAAAGAACTCGTGGTCTTGCTTTGTGAACCCTTGGGGAAAGTTTGAGCTGAAGAACCCACCTTGGACTTGAAATTGGATGAAAGGGTATGCCTCACTTTTTCAGGGTACCGAAAATGAAACACCTGATTTCTCTCAGTTTTTTTTAAACATAATTTTGTAATCTTAACATACGTCTCCATCGGGGAATTTTTACCCGTGTGAGGCCTTTACTTTTTATAGGCTGCGTCTTCGCGAAATCGAAATCGGCTACTTTGCAACACGACAACGCAGGGAAAGAGGAGAACGGTCGACGTAGGCGTCGTCTAAACATTAACGTCGCACATCTAAAGCTCCCTATTCACAACAAGACGCGAGTATAAGATTGGTGCTTTCCTTCTGATAAAGCGCGCCCTCATCAGACCCAGTGGTAGATCTTGTGCGGGCAGTCTCTGTACGTCGAGCCCGTCGCATTCCGTCCGGCCACCTGGACGATGTACAGCTCGCCGTCGCGTTCGAACGTCGAGAAGTCGTAGACGGTGACCCCGTCCAAGCTGGAGTGTCTCACCCACATTGTTCCTTTGAGCTCGAGAACGGGCGTTTGCACCAAAGTACCATCGTCTGACTCAATATTTCTTTCGATGCGGAGGTTGGTGACCAACATGAACTTTCTTCCATTTTTCTGAGCAGATTGATTTGGTAGGGTGGGTAAAATCAATGATAAATAACTTAAACGATATAATAAGATAGGGATATATGAAAGAAGAGGTAACATGAAATCGATGTCACTCAACAGTGAAAAGGAGAGGGGTGAGGAGGGGGGGGGGGGGGGGAGAAAGGGAGATAAAAGCGCGAGGAAAGCAGAGAAAGTAAAACTTTGGAGAAAATACTGTTACAGGTATAGCATTGGGGGACATAATTACACGTCCCTGCATGCATCCATGCATTGGTATAAGATTGTATTGGCCTTCAAGGAAATCAAAGCCCAAATAAGAATGTGGATTGAGTGAAAACTCCATTAGTAGTAGAACACAACAGTCTGACAGTGAAAGTTTAAGGAAAATCGGATAATCGATTCAAATGTTATGATTACGTTATTTTTTCATTCTTTTTTTTTCATTTTCATTTACTTCATTTCCAACAATGCAAAAACATTTACATACACAATATCATTACAATGTAGTAACAAAGAAAACTACGTGAAATTAACAATACTACGCAACACATAAGCAGATGAAATTGAAATGAAATCAAAGTTGCAGGAAAATGTTTAAAGCTTCGGTACCATCATTGCTGCCAAAAGAAGAATTCAACTGTTCATGTCATTTTTTACAATAAGCATTGATAAGATAAGAAAAATATCGGAATTCCACAAAATCTCATTTTTTTTTCAGTCAAATTTACATTCCATCAACTTGTTACTGACGTATGGTATTTCTCCTACTTTCCGAAAGAGGTAAGTCAAGGGCTCTTTCACTATGCTAGAAAAGTGAAATTTGTGTTGAGTGTCGTTGTCATTTCATTTTATAATTGTTGTCCATAATGACGTCACGAAGTGTAGCAATAAGCATTACCTCACCCAGCAATGACGGACGGCTCGGAGAGTTTGAAAATTCGTAACTTTTGAATCGATTGTCCAACTTTCCTCAAAATCTTACCTATGCATTCTACTGATATTGCTGCTTTCAATCTATGTACACTGGATATCATATTGCACAGATAAATTTTTCTAGACGAACGGGTGGAAGAATTTCGATATAGGAAATGCAGTATGTCAATGATTGCATGAAAATAGGTCGAGTTACGGGTATTCGAATGATTAGAAACCGAGCTTTATTCTACCTCAAAGATTTCGGCATCGATCGGGCACGTCCATTCCAGTGTGATCGTCTGGTGCACTTCCCACTCGGACGAGCCCGCGTTCCACACGTACACCATCATATCCTTGTTGCATTCTTCTGAATCGGCGTACCTGGTAATCACGAGGTAGTGTGAGCCGCCGTGAGAGTAGTACTTCGCCCCCGTGGCCGCGCCAGGAGAGCCGGGCAAGTCCTGGACATTCGTCCAAGATTGATCTTAAAAGAGACCCCCAAAATAATGACACGTTGGCACCGAACGCACTGCCTAATTTACAAACGACCAAACTTTGCTGATGATGAGATTGCGAGGTTCGTATACTTGGAGTGAAATTATCTGATGGAAATTGCGACAGCTATACCATACAATAAACGTTACTTTCGAAATGGCAGGGTAGCTCTAGACACATGTTTTCTTTCTCCATAAAGAAAATCACCGGCAAAGTTCGATCGCGGCAAATCTTTTAATGTCGTTTTATATCAGCCTATAAGTAGCAGTAGACTTTAGTAGAACTAATGAAAATGAAAACAAAGACTTTCTTTTTTTAACCAATTGATAGGTTAGGCACTTCGCTCGTTTTCAAAGCGACATACTGCATAACCTTGCCCGACGTAACAATTCATGGAATTCTTGTTGATGCGCAGAATAAACCTGTGTAGATCAGGTGACTAGAACATCTCGTCAATTTACATTCGCCGGGAAAGCATCCATTTCAATGTTTTGCTTTGAATGCACTGACAGATATAATGCATTATGATATTGCCAAATTCAATAGCACTTGAAAGGCTTTATTTGACACTTTGTTACTGTTTGACAGAGGGGCATGCTGGCAAGTACCATTTTAAGGATTCATCATAAATAGCAATCATTCTATTACAGATGCTTTATCTCAGTGAATCTAAAACAACATGCCCGTTATTACATGATATGAACCTATTCTGCTTATGCCTAAGTGGAACTACGAATTGGCGTATTGGTGCTGAACACGTATCAGGACAATTACCCTACATGGACAATTACTACCCCAGGCAGTGCCAGGCTAAATATTGGTTTGTGAAAGGATTTCATATAAATGGGTTCTGGGTTAGGATCAGGGTTAGGAGCAGGGTGAGGGTCTGGGGTAATTGTCCAGGCGGTAACTTGTCATATATAGAACCGCTGAACGGGTCAGTATCATGCACCCACCTGTAGAGTAGATGTTGTTCCTCCAAGAGCCACCGCAGTAGGAAGATGAGTCGCCGGTGCATTGCTGGTTGCAGTCCCCGCTGCTGGCCTCCCCATGCTCGCTGTAATCTTCGTCGCCGCAGAAACAATGGCTACTCGCCTGGAGCCCGGCATACGGGTAGCCGCGATCTCGGCAATACGTGATGCACAGTGTCACCGTCATCGAATCGGAGGAGAAGGAGTCGCCGTCGAGCGCCCGACTCGTGCCGTCGATATAGCAACCCCGGTGAATGTCTGATCCACACATGATTATGACAAGAAGAGAAAGCACTGACAGAGGTTGTCCATGTTCTGGACATTTTGTGGTTTTGTTTTGTTTATGCGTTGTTTGTTTGCAGAGTGATGCGATGCGACGATCCAATCACACGACCGTTTGTCAACGAGCAGGTTTAAATGCATTTCTACTCGCATCACTGTCTTTCTTAAAGGGATCCTATTGTTTTGGTAGAGACTTAACTTCAGGTTTCTATCATTTTTTTTTTGTGAGATAATGAGAAACCTCTTATGAAATATGTTTATTTGATAAAAATTGATTTTCAAAGGGCGGAGATATCCAAAACAGAGTGATCCTAATAAAGTGTGGGACCCACATTTTATTACGATCATTTTGTTTTACTTTTTTTTTAATGTTTCAGCTATTTCAAACCCGATTTTCATCAAAAAGCTTAATAAACTTTGTATTCCTCTTGAAATTGTATGCTCTGTGTTATTTCGTAAGTGTTTTCTTGGTATCTCGCATAAAAGTTAAAGCCCGATTTTCATCTCCACCAATACTGTACCATCCCTTAAAGTCTACTACATCACGGATCACTTCATACAGACGTGTTTCGATCTTTAGGTTAGAATCTATTTTTTCATGAACATAATGAAGCACAATTCTACAGTGTGTGTACGCCCGTGGACACTAATTGTTGCCGGGAGTTTGGAAAGTCCCTCTTTATCAAATGGACTTGCTCATAGAGCTTGTATCAAAAGGTAATTTTACCACACTTTAACCGTATACAGCATTCATAATACGTCAAAGAATCAACTCGAACGAGGAAGGCAACTGCAACATAGTTTTAAACTGAAGAACAAACAACAGCCGACAAAAGGGAAAGATCCATCGCGTTTATCTTGCTTTCATAATGTAACAAAATAAGACAAAACTGAGGGGTCGAAAGGTCAACGTACCATAACTTCCGGACTGCCCCCACACTTCCGACGTCAGCTCGTAGTTGCTACCGTCTCTGTAGAATGGGACCGCCACGTAGATCACCGAGTCGATCTCGAAGATGTCACTCATGAAGGCACCGGTGGTTGAGATGTCATGAATCCAAACGAAGCGTTCGTATCGCGGGTACCACTGCGGATTATCGACCAAAAAATAATGACCAAGGATGATGACAATGTTGGGGATAGTGATATAGTAATGACAATAATGACATTATTATACGATTACCTCTATGAGATATTGGCATGTGGGGGGGGGGGGGAGGTGGTTCACGAGTGAAAGTAAATGTGATGTTGATTTCTATAAATAAAATCGTAGCGATTTTATCATATCCCAATTCTGCACGATCGGCATTTCTTTTTGTGTAGGTTTAAGCTGTTACGTCGAGTCGGTTTGTTCATTTCTATTCTATTTTGCTTCGGCGTACTGTCTAATGTTCTCGCAAAACCAGACAGAAAGGCGAGGTGAGAAAAGAAAAAAAAGAACCATTTTTAATTATCATTGTCTGCGATTTTTAGCTAACCCATACATTGTGGCAACGTAAAAGCGCTTAAATTACATGGTCGGTCGGGACATTTCGCCACCTCCGGCTTCACATCTCACTGAATTCTGCACCCTCTGCGGTTCGCCATGTCGACAAATTGCTGAAAATGTTCAATAATGATTGCTCCCCAAATGGACTATAGGCCTATCGAAAACTCACATGTTTCTTTCGAGTACACCCCCTCTTTAGATGAAACATGATCACAGTGCATTTACCTTGTAAACCTGCGAATTCTGGGTGTAGCTACTGGGCGCGTAGTAGTTGCTGATGAAGAGATAGAAGCCATGCTCGGTCGATCTCAAGGTGGCGGGCGTTACACAGCCCTTCGTCGCAATCGTTTGGTGTGTGACAAACGAATCTGTGAATGCGTAGCGAGCAAAGACAAAGAAAAACAAAAAGAGAGAATCGACATGATTATAACTGTTGGGGCGCTGTGGTATAGTGGATACTAGTGTCCCTGTATTGAGAATACAGGGACACTCGTGGATAACAGTGCCATGTTATGAGACTTTTAGTGGTTTTTTTTAAGAGGAAGGGTCATGATTTGTTTGCCCTCTGTGCAAATGAAATTTGTGAGATCGCAACTACTGACCAACATTTTTTTTTTTAACAAACATATCGGGGGAAAAAAAAGTACCAGCGGAAATGCAACCTGTCATCTACTGCAGATCAAAGCAGTTGCTGTCTTCAAAATTTCATTTGTACAGAGAGCAGACAAATAACTATCGAATAACACTCAAATCTCATATCTTCACTCCTCTACGGAATAATCTCTCGCTTAAATTTATTCTAATTTAATATGTCGACCATGGACTACTTTACTACACATTGTCGGAATTTCGGATTTTGTTCTAAGTTCATCGCACAAAAGCATGTAGCCTTTTGTTTTAGCTATGATAAAGTGTATTCATAACGTTGATTTGTCTACGCCCTGTATTTGCAACAATTAAAAGTTCTAGCGCACGACCATTAACTATAACGAAAGCAATGTATGTCACGTGGTACAAATTTTGAATATCACAAGTCTTGTTACAAATACATGTATAGATGAGGTATTTTATCACTCCAAATACATCTTTTTAATGACACTAATTCATTTCTCAATAGACAGATGTATACATTAAATGTACCGTATTTTATCACTACACATACATCATTTGAATGACACTACTGATGTATTTCTCGATAGACAGATGTATGAATATAACCTTCACAAATACATTTATAAATGAGGTATCTTATCACTACAAATACATAATTTTAATGACACTACTGATTTATTTCTTAATAGACAGATGTATGAATATAACCTTTACAAATACATTTATAAATGAGGTACTCTATTACTACAAATACATAATTTTAATGACACTAATTCATTTCTTAATAGACAGATGCATGAATATAATCTGAACAGCTCTGCTTTTGGAACGTAGTCAGTATACTGATCAGAATGATTCCTCACCCGTGCTGTTGTCGTAGACCCACACGTATGAATCGGTGTCCTGGTTGCCGTCCCATTCTCTGTAATTGCAGATGAAGAAGT